>NC_140066.1:8406293-9001089 GCF_963513975.1 Fringilla coelebs | reverse complement strand
CATGCATCAGGTAGATACAGAGAGAGCTGTAATAGTCCAGACAATCTCAAAATGTCTTTGTGCCAGCAAAAAGCACTCAGCTGTGTATTTACTTTAAAAAGGCAGATCCCCCTCTGCTCCACACTGCTTCCCCCCACAATATCAGAAAGACTTTTAAGCCTTTTTTTTCACTCATGTGCTGCTATTTTAGTAATTAATGTATCTACCATAGCAACACATTTCAAGCTTGAATACATATAGTACATTTATTGTTCTTGGAAACACTCTCAGATACACAGTTCAACTACTTATCTTTCCTATATCATATTCACAACAGATGTTTTTCCCCTTGTACAATAATTACTTGTACTCTGTTCCCATTAGGTATGCAGAGAGTGAAAAATGATATGATTACTATTTAGTCACTTTCAGCATAAGTAGCCTGGAGGGTTATATTTTATGATACATTTCTAATCACTGTACCATGATAAAATGATACAGAACAAATCTAGAGTTGCATCTCACCATCTACCCATGGATAGAGTTTTTCAGGGATGACCCTGATGTTCAATTACTGCTCTGGAAGTCAGCATTGATATCCTCACCCCTCGCTTGCTACAGGGACAAGTAAAATCATAACTGAGCTATTTTAGGCTATTAAAAGAGTCTCAGGAGGAATTCAAACTACAAAATGGTCTGTCAAAACCAAATTCTGTCAAATTGGTGTTCGTCGACTTTTCCTGAGCTCGTCATTCCCTTGTCAGCAGTCGGAAGGGCTGCACAGTTTCCTAACCACGGCAGTGCTCTCAGACACTGAGCCCCTCCCTCTCCAGCTCTCCCCAGTTCCTCTAGTTGGGCACATTTATGCCATATTTTTGCCACCTGTTTCCCTGTAAGACCCTACATGCCAGGTGCAGCTGTTTGGGCTGGGATCTCTTGTCATATGTCTGTGGTGTGGATCCTGGAGTGGCCCTGCAGTGCCAGAGCTTCGCTAGAAACCAAACTCAGCTAAAACCCTGTACCAGACCCACCCACACCTTGGCCAGGTTTTCTCTCAGGACACTCCCTGCACCCCACATGATACAAAAGCTTCCAGTGAGTGCTTTTACCTCAGCCTGTTTGTGTAGAGGTGTTTCTGCAGTAACAAATGTATGAGTCGTATCATTCTTTTATCATGAGGGACCTGCACCAGCACAAAAAGGGAAGACCTTACTTGACATTGGTGATTTCTATGAGATAAGAATGAAAGCTAAAAGGTTCTTTCCTTGCAGAAAATGTATAATAAACACAAGCACACTTTTGATATGTGTCAGAAAGAGCAAATAAAATGAAAACAAGTTCTTTTTCCCTAGAATATCTGAGAGAAGGTGATTAATATGTTGGAACTTATGGCACAAAGGAGAGAATTTGAAGGGTTGCTAATGCTAGAACAAGTTATAGCAATTCAGAGTCCCTGAATGCATGGAAGAAAAATAGCAGTGACATCATTCAAATGTGTTGCAAGTTCTTCAGGAAATTTAACTTAGCCTTTCACCCTGGGCTGAAAATCTCCAACTCCAGCTAAAACCTTGGCCATGCACTGCGTGGGATGTAAATCCTGTGCAAGTGTGCTGGATAACATACCCTCCTCTCAGGGGTGGAACCCATGAGACTCATCCACCCTCACTTCAGAGACAGAAAATGGATGAGGAAGATGTTCCAGCTCATGAAATATTGCAGACTCCAAAGGAATACCTGTGGACACCAGAAAAATCCAGGAAAGGAGGCGGACTCAGACTCTGAACCCTGAAAGTTGTTTTGCAGTTGAGAGCTCTTACTTCTACAGACTGCTCCTGAATGCCTGTTCTCCTCATGCAGAGCAGGGGAGGTCATATAATGGAAATCACCTGACACTTTTCCAAGCACTTTGGAAAGGAGCATGTCTTTTGGTACCACTCAAATAAATCAGAAGGTATTTAGCAAGAACCTGGTTGCTAGAAAGTATGGTCAGAGGAACAGAAAACATCTTGAAAATTGGGTGTTGGTTCAGAAAAGACAGACTGGTAGGGGGGAAAAAAAGATGTAAAATTTCCATATACCTTCATGCCTCACTCTTTGCAAAGAAAGAGCACCCCACAGATTCATCCATTCTAGGGCTACTATCTGTGGCTACATTACAAAAGTTCACCATTGATTTCCAGAAATTTTACACACCTGGCTCCTGTGACACAGCCTCCTCCATAGCATAAATAAGCTAAGAACCCAACTGATAAAGGATATTTGATGGCCACCACACTGGAGACATTGTGTTCAGTGTGCAAACCTGGCAGTCTCCAGGCCAGCAGTGTGTAATTCAGAGCTCCTCTCTCCCCCTTGTTCAGTGAAAGAGAGCAGATAGTGACAAAGAGGACAAGAAAAGGGCTGCTTGTGGCACTGCAGGGACACACAGGTGGCTTTAGCCATCCTGTGCTGCTTGCCACAGCTCAGCTACAATGTCCTTTTTAAAGACTGGAGGTGAGTGCTTGCAAGGCCACCAAGGTCACCAAGGCCAGGTGGCAGGCTGACATCAATGCTGCCACCAAGAGAAGAGCTCAGGTGGTGGCCCTGGTGTCAGCTTCTGCAGCTGTACATTAAATATATCCCCTGAGTCTGAGCCCTTTCAGTGGTAGTAATTCCAAAAAGGAAGTGTGTTAATGGATACTTAAAATACTGCCAAGTCCTTCAAGTGCATACTTGGAATACTGGCCAACATGGGCAGAAAATGCTCCTTTCCCTAATTTCAGACATGCTGCTTTCATTTTGAGCTTCCTGTTTGAGATGTCTTACCCTCTCTGACCTCTATTTTCTCCAAAATTTCAAAATCATAGATTCAAACCAATCCAGCTCTTAAAAACTCCAGGGCTGTTTATGGAAGGACTTCCCAGATGAAGCTCCTGCTACCCTTACAAAGTGCACGGGAGGAGCAGACAGGCACTCACTGGGAGAGACTGGCCTCCCAGTCTGCCCTGTCACTTCACATCCTAAAAAAATATTGTGATGTGACACAGAGAACTTAAAATAACAAGTAATTCCATTTAGAAATAACTGCATTATTCATCACACATTTTCTGGGGTTTGTCCTTTTGTTTTTAATACTGAGGATAGTTGCATAAATATTGCAATATTTGTTTCTCGATTAATTTTTTTCTTGGCAGTTTATCTCTAATACATACTGATGTAACTAAAGCTATCAATTGATTTATTAGATTTGTTAAGCTATTTTCCTTGAAAAAAAAAAATGAATGTTGGGGGATATGCTTGTTTATCAGGAGGATTTGCTAATATTTTCTGTTTGCAATTTTCTTCATGCAGCTTTAACAAGCTTTTATGTGTAAAATGGAAATGATACTAAACCTATTTTATTTCAAAGCATAGGGTAACCAGATAATTTTTTCTTTCAATCCAATGGGATGGAAGAAATTCAGTTCTGAAATTGTGGCTTTTTAAAAGGAGAACTAAGGCATAGGAACAAAAGAACTTTCAAAAACAAACAAACAGAAAAAGCCCTACCCTACCTACAAAGGAGGGAGAGAAATAAAAGTAATAGCATGATGAGCAAGAGATCCTCTAGAAACAAACTTTTCCTTCACATTTCTTTGATGCCCCAGTCTTGGCTCCCACTGATTTTAGTCAGCAGGCTTTGAGTCACTTCAAAAGTTTCTGAAATAGCTGCACTTGTCATCCTTCCTATTTACCCTGTAAAGTTTATTTTGACCTTTGTATTATAGATCATCTTGGTGTTGGTTTAGCACATTCAGTGTCCTTGTCACAAGTCTGCTGCCAGGGCCTGGTGCAGGGGAGTTTACTTCCTCAGACAGGAGTAGGTGACATTTTCAGCCAAAGAAACTAAAAAAGCCACAAAAGTAAATAGAAGTATTCTCTCCAAGTTCTGATCCATCATGTTAAGGTTTGTTTTCTTTTCCAGACACAAAACCACCCTTCTCTGGCAGCCAGGGGAAGGAGGAAGCACAGACCTAATGAAAACATCTTATTACAGCATTGTCACAACAAATTTGTCACCAACGTCTCCCCCAGCCCCCTTGATCTTTCACTGAGTGCTACTTCTGCTAAAACTGATTTACCTTTTCATGATATCTATTATTTCTCAAATGCAACACTTTCATATCAGGAACTCCATTAGCCTTTAGAAAACTTGACTTTTTTTTTTCTTTACAGTGCTATAATTGTCAATTTTATTTAGTGTGGTGGTCTAGATAATGGGATTTTACTTTGTTGAAAAGACAATATACTTTTACAGAGTTAATGCTTGTGAAGAATTCCACATTCCCTCAAAGGCTTACTCTAGGAAGTAGGTATAGATCCTTTTATTTTTAGTGTTAGCCGTGAAGCATAAAGTATGATAATTAAATAGCAACAGTTTATTTCTATGTCTATCATTAAGGAAAAAAAATCTCTAATGAAATTGACAAAAACATTTGATTGGATTCAATAAGGTCCAAGTCTAATCACCTGGCCACCTAATCAATACCACATTTAATGCATTTTACTGGGACAGGTGCCTGTTGTGTATGCAAAAAGCTGCAGCATCATGGGTTTTTAAAAAGCACGAGCAACACAAAATAAATCTCACCTAATTTACTGCTGTAAAAGTCACCCATTTATAGAGAGAGATTCATAAATTTGATTGTGTATTTGGTTGGTTTTTTTATCATTAATTCATGTGGTGATTTAAAAAGTAAGAAGTAGAAGCTATATCCCATTTGCAGGTGACTAACTCGTGACTTCCCCTTAAATATTAAAGCTCCTCCCATTCTCTATCTACTGAATCCATAATGTCAAGCAAATGCCACCCCACAGGCACAAAAATGCACGGATGTGCACGTGGATGAAACACAAACAAAACTTCAGACGTCTCCAGGCAGGATTTAGCCCAGAGTGCTCAGTGCGTGTGACAGCTCATTTATTCTCATGGCAATGAACTGATGAAGGAGAAAGGCTCTTAATGTGACACAGCAAGCTTAAAGAGCAGAAATGGGAATTCAGGAAGCCATTCAATTGCTTTTTTGAAGGTACTCCTACATTTCAAGCCTGTGCTCAGCATGGTGGCCCCTGCTCCCTCCGGTCTCCAGTGAGAGCTGATTTGTCCTTCAACTACAACTGCAGATGATGCAGGACTTGTTTTTAGGCTTTTAAATTCTGCAATTCACAAGCTGTCTATGCAGACTTGTTAAAAAAAAAAGAATCCAGAAGAGAAGGTAGAGAAGATGCAATAGAAGAAAAGATAAGAGACCAACCAGGCAAGCCTCAACTTCTCAGACCCACATCACATGATAAATTGCAGAAAAGTACCTCGACTATCACATACTGGGTTTCTTCAAAATTCCATGATAAATGAATGAATTTAGTTAATATATTGTCCATTTTGAATTTTAAATTATGGAGTCTTTCTTCTTTAAAGTACAGTGTTTGTGCAGCATGCCAGGCAACCTCAGCTTTGGGGACAGAAAGTTCTTGTAACAATATTAGGAGGAAGCTTTCAACCATAATCCCAACAGGAGAGACACACCAAAATCCTTTGCATCTTGTTTCATTTCTTCTCTTTCCCTGTCCATACATGCACAGAACATGTTGACAACCTGGGTTAGATTAGTCAAATGAAATAGAGAAAAAACAGGTGATCTGTGGACTTCACCTGATTAACAGCTTGAACCCTACAAGGGCCAATCCCTAACATCACTACTCTAAGTTGCAAACTCTGCTGTCTTTCCTGCAAATTTCAAAGCACTGCACTACCACAAACTGGTAAACATGGGCAAAGAATACAGTCCCCACTCTCACTACAACACAGATGTCTCTCCAGAATATTGGTCATAGATTGAGCCTTACCCTAATTTTTGGGGAAAATTCAGCCTGGGAATAATATGAAGATAAAAAAATAAAATTCAAAGCAGATGTAGTAGAAAAGAGAGAGAAAAGGAAAAGAAGAGAGTGGCCCAAAATTTTCTATTTTTTTCCTACTTAGCAACAAGTAGACACCATATTCTGGTGGAGTGCCATGTACTTTGACAATGAATTGACAAAAGATACTGAAGAAAGTATCAATTAAGGAAGAGTTGAGTTACCAAAAAAGCCCAAACCCACAAAAATTTCATTACTAAAACATGGACACCTTCCTTTCACTTTCTCTGGTGGCAATTCAAACCTTAGCAGAACATCTCAGAGAGCTAATATACATCTTTGATTTTTTTTTTTAAGATCTTCCCCTTACAGAAAAAAAAATCTCATTTTTTTCCAGAAAAAAAAAGCCTAATTAGACTGTGTCACTAATTAGTTTTCATGCAAGTCACTAGGATAGAGTGGAGAAAATTAGCTACTCCTGAAAGAAAACAGTAGAGAAATGACAGAATTTCCTAAAAAAAGGAGTGGCTGTAGCTTCCAAAACACAGTCACTGCTGACAGAAATTCTCACCTCTATTTGCAATCTCACCAGAGACCAAGGACTGAGAAACCACCACAGGAAACTGCTTAATGCCCTGTGCCAAAGTGATCTCTTCAGATTTAGAGCGAGCAGAAAGGCTGAACTCTGTGACAACACTTCCACCAGCACTGCTCAATGTTTCATGTGGTGTTCTGGGGAGAGTTGGGAGGTTCTGGTCTCTCTTACTCCCAGAATGGCATTTTTCACCACAAAAAAAAAAAAAAAAAAGAAACCATGGACAATAAAATCAATGATGCACTAAAGCATTTCCTGAGAGTACTCAAATATCTACATCAACTCAAAGACATGCAAGACATGCACAGTGAAGTGAGAATTTTTATTTGACAGCTGATCAGCAGGGAAGAAACAAATGGACAAATTAATGATAAATATCATTCAAGAGCCCTGTTGTTAGGGCAGGCGTGCCCAGGTATCATATAGGTTACAATGTGCAACATTGATTTTTGAAGCCTACAGAGAAAGGGAAGTTGGAAGATTGCTCAGGAAGAAAGGAAAATAAAGAATGTGCCAAAGGGTTGTGTAAGGGCAGTAAGCTGGAGAACATTAGAAATATGACACAAAACAATGCTGTCAGGATGATGCTGGGAGTCCAAGACCCAGTGGCACTCTGAAAAACACCCCCATCTGGAAGAATTTTAACCTAATAGTCAAGAATGGAAGTTCAAGGACATCCTTAGTTCTTCAGCAACCCCTTAAGAAGCCAAACAACATAGAGGCAGAAGAAGAATAAAGAAACAAAAAGTGAACTGCACTAGTTTTATTTCTGGAAGGAATTCAAGATCCCTAGTCATACTGCCAGTTATACTACCAACACAACTAATCACAGTTCTGCAAAAGACCTGATGCCCTTTTCTTGTCTTTCTTTCTCTCTCTCCCTCTCATTCTAAGTTTTTTTATCTTTTTTAAATTGAAAGATGTTCTGGACCTAACACCAAATGTTTCATGCGTCAGGAAAACATGAATAATGCAGTGGAGGGCTATGGTAGCATGAACTGTTAGAGAAATCACAGCTGCTGGTCTTCACTGCTTGTCTAGACAAAAATTAGATCTTGGGACATTCTTGATGGCAACCAGAGGCTTCAGGACAGGCACTGAAATGTGGATTTCACACGCCATGTTAGTTCTGTCAGCACATGTTAAACAACCCTGTGTCCCCCATTCCTGCCCCCCACCACGATTTGTTTATCCTTCATCTGCTGAAACTTCTACCACACTGGCATTTTCTCCCTAGAACTTTTCCTCCAGAGAGCTGAAACTACAACATGGCACAACAGGGGCTATTGTAGCTATCAAGCCGTTTTGACAAGAAAACCAGAATCTCATATATCAAATACTTGCCAATCAACATTCATTGCTTCTTGATTTTGCTTGCTTTGCCTTCTAGTACTGTTGTCCAGGGATAGGGCCTTTAGACCTGAGTCATAGTTTCTGATTTTCAACCAAATATTAAATTCTAGGTGTGTATAAGATTTTATTTTTCCTCCCTCCTCCTCACTATCTCACTATCTTTGCCTTTTGAATCAATGCTTAGCTGATAGTCCAGCAAACGCATCCTCCAGCTCCCAGGCACAGCACCACAAGAAGCTCACCAGCATTCTCTCTGTGAGGCCACAGCCCATTCCTGCATCCTAATTTCTGCTATCTGAAACAGTCAAGCCCATCAGCCTATGAAAGAAGGGAAATTAAAGAATATGAGGCGACTGTGTCAGAAAGGTCCCACAAGTTAAAAGGTGAAGTATTAGGGGAATTGCCAGGTGAATTCCTATAATTCAGTTTCACCCCTGCATTCTGGACTGTTTCAGTGATTCTGTTCTCATCCTACCACAGGAGGAATACATCCTGCAGTTCTTAGTTCCACTCAAATCTGAATTTAGGAATGAGGAGAAATGTGTTGAAGAGAAGTGGCTGAGATGTAGAGAGCAGCAAGGAGGGTATGAAGATGCTCTCACATCCATGCTGTCAGTTCTGTCTCAACTGCAGAAGGTACATCCCAAATAAAATCACATACAGACAGCTAAGCCTTCACTTAGGGAATAAGTGCCACCACCAGATGGGACTGGCAATTCTCCATCAACCCTGAGTCATTTTTCATTGGGTTTGGAGTGACATTGACTTCACATCACATTGATCTGAACGAGGAGCCTCTGCCCCCCCAACTAATCCTCATCATTACACAGAAGAAAGCTCACAGGAAAAAAAGACAAAAGTGAAATCACTATGGCCAGAATTTGTTTTGTAATAGAATAATGCTAAGCTTCTGATGGGGCACTTCTCTCATTTTATGAAGGAGTTTAAGAACAATTAATAAATGGGCTACTTGAAAGCATTCTCAAGTTAATGTTGCTTTTCTCCTGCTAAGTCTGCCAATTATGGCATTTTTCCATTAACTGAGAACATGAAGTCCTCAAAACCAACATTGAGTCAGTTCTCTGAACTGCAGTGGCCCCTCAGAAATGCAGCACTATCAGAGTGTTTTCACTTTGCACTGAGCACACTGGCAGAAGGCAGGATTTCTGTGTCTGACTCTGAATTCCTTCCTGACAAAATGTTTTCAGGAGTGACCAAGCCTCTGCCACCCGTTTTCTGCTAAAAAGGAGCAACCTGGGCATTTCAGTTTCCACAAGAGCACTGCAAGTAGCATGTAAAGGTACAAGATGGATCATTGGCCAGCTACCAGAGGTTATGGCTTATTCTAGGTTTCATCTTTGAAGCAATAAAATTCAGAAGTAACTTATCTAAAGAAGCTATCCAGGCAAAGTAAAATATGTTATATGATAATCCCTAATGAGAAAGCTGCCCTGTACCATCACATCAAATATTTAGAGCCACCTCCCCATGATAAATTTGCATCAGGTCCAATGTATTACATGTCACTGCTGAGAGTTTGTCAGCAAAGCCCAACAAACGGGTTTGCACTTTCCCATCTATTCTTAGCCCCCTTGTTTATTTATTCTTACATGTACAAAGATGTCTACAAATCTGAACCCACTCTGTCAACCAGGCTTGTATCTACAGGATACATGCAAAGCTAACTTCAAAATGAATTTTTAATCATTTCTTTTTAAGGCTGAGAACGGAATGGATCAAACATTGAATATGTTGTAATTTTCCAAGTTCTTCTGATAGGTTTTTCAACTCTGAAGCGAAGAAATAAGATACTTCACAGCCCTTAGGTTTTCATCTTTAAAAACAAGAAATTCTCCTTGAGACAAGAGTTGTTTTGCTTCTGGGTTAAAAAAAATATATTTCCCCCCAAAAAAACAACCCAAGTGCAGTTATTTTCTCTTTTCAGAAATACAAAATACGATACACTATGATCATTACTTTCTGCAGATCTTGAAGCAGCATTCGTGCTGCCATTTTCATTTCAGGAATGAGGTAAAGAGACAGACCACTTTCTCCTGATTTAGTTTATGTACTTCCTTGAGAAAACATGGTGACCACCAAAAGACATATTGGAGACTCCTGGTGACTTCTTGAAACCGTGAAATTCTAGGTATGGGAAAATTGTCCCTTTCCTTTCATCAGGTTAAGAACACACAATAAAGAGCAAGCAAATATCTCCTGACAATTCTTTTCCTGGCAGAGTGTGGAAGACAGACTTTGTGTTGCCAAAACTTCCTGTTCTGGGGTGATATTTAGATTATAAGAACATGCTCTAATAATAAATTGTTTTTCATCTCCTTAGAGATACAGCAGAGCTCTGAAAGTACTCACAGACAAAGAGTCAGCCACTTATAAATATTTAAATAAGACATTACCTTGCTTGTTTATTTTATATTTTAATGTTAAATGATGTGCAAAGAAATCCCTAATATAGCATAACTTAAAAATATATATCTTCTAAAGTAAACTAAAACAAAGTCTAAATTGTGCCTGTGATAAGAATATTTCAGCTTACTCTCCCTTCAGGTTACTCAACCTGCTTGTTTATATAAATCTAATATTTATTTTCAATGTAGTTAATTATTTGCAGTAAGATACCCTATTAAATAAATTGTATTGAGTTTGAGGGAAGAAGCTGCTCTATCCTGGTATTTTATTTCTAAACTAACAAAAAAGAGAAATATGGGGCTTTTTCAGCCTTCTGAGATTTCTGATAGATTACTGAATGTGTGGTTTTGGGGTTTTTTTGTTTTCCTTACTAAGAAATACACAGAAACACAGAAAAATATCCTGCAGGAACAGTTGATTGAACTAGCCAAACACTGATGGTAAAAATGAATCTACCTACAGGAAATTGGTGAATTTGAAAATGAGGGGTTATCAATGTAATAATTATGATTTCAAGGAAAATAAACAAAGAACAATTTCCTCATGTCTTGGAAGCCAGAAGAAAAATATTTAGATAATATAGATTCAAATAAATGTTTCCAGTTCTACTGTCACTGCAAATTTCTGCTTTTTTTGGTCTGAAGACACTTCAGTGGAACTTGAATACAATAAGAAATGAGAAATTGAGGACTTTTTTAGAGGGGAAACCATGATTTTGCATCTCCAATATGAGGTGGAAAAGGCAAAGGAACACTTTGAAATAACATATGGAATGCAATCAGCTCAGAAAGACTCTGACTCAGGACTGTAGTTAGGAAAGGACAGAGAGTGAGAGCAGTACCTCTGTCCATGCAAATTCAGATATTCAAGTTCTTTATGTTGGAATTCCTTTTTCCAACTCCCCATGAGAGATGGCAAATGTTAATCTTGGGATGTAGTGAAAGAAGCCAAAGCCCAGGGCAGAACTTTACAGAATTGCTGCTATTTAGATGCTCTAGACTCCCGGGCAGAGGTCGCCCAAACAATATCTGACAAACAATAGAGGCAGCACAAACAATATCTCACATTACAGGGTAACAGGCAGTGATGATTTTACCAGATTGAGATTTTACAACTTTGGCACGGGATGTCAAAAAATTCCAGCAACACAGAGCCCCTCAGGCCAGGGGTGAACCCCGTGGTGGGGCTGCCTCTCCTCCCTTCAGAAACCATTCTGCACAGAGCCAGCCACAGAAGGGCCCTCAAATCAGCAGCAACCTTCCCCTTTCTAAACAGGGCTGAACCACTCAAGCAAACATCTGGGACTGCCATTCTCACAGCTATCCCAGGCTGGGATTTATGACCTTTGCAAGACTGAAAATCCTAAAAGGATTTGTGGGAACTTTGCTGAGCTCCCACATCCAGTGATGCCTGGGGCAATGCTCTGCTGCTGAGGGACCTTTGAGATGGGGTTTGCCATGGTGAATTGAGCTCTCACCATTCCTGCAGGAAATCATTTCATTCCCACCACTGACAGTGACAGCATAGCTCTAGGAAATTATTCATTTTGGGATTGCAGCTGTGGGAGAGAACTGTGAGTGCCCATCTCCAAAAGAAGCAGTGGATTGGTGTGCTCCTCACACCCCCTATCAGCAGCCAGCGTCCCTCCCAATGCCCAGTCTCCACCAGGGAAACCAAGGGCTGGATTCAGGAAACCCTTCCAGTGCTGCTTCACTCCTGTGGAGTGTCTCTCCTCACACAGATGTACAGGAGTGAAAAGAAAACTGCAGAAATTCCTAGTACTAGAACCAGAGGAAAATAATCACAGAGAGCCACACTTCTGTCGCTGTCTGGTGGTAAAGCCCCTTACCTTCTGGCCAAGACTTTCCACAGCATGTGGCAGTAAACAAGTCTGAATGTGAAAATGCTGATTCATGTGTTCCCCACATATGTCTTTTCCCATCAAGCTGAGCTCTGAACAAAACATCTGTGAGAGAATTTTCGTTTCGAGAAGTGTGAAAGAACATAAAAATGAAGTGATTTTTTTTCATTGCCAGTGTGTGAAGGAAACAGATCTCAAGCTCCTCTTCTGATGATATACTGCTAGCCAGCAGTCTGAAATAATATGTCTATTACCCAAGCCAGAACTTAAGTTTTGAGAGATCTGATGACTCTGTTGATAAGTCAAGATTCATGTTCTCCCATGTATGGCTGACAGGTTCAGCCAAGGAGCCTCTCCCCCTTCAGTGTTTGTTACTGTCTGAGGAAATAAAAGGACTTGAAAAAAAATATATGGTATTCTTGTCTGAAATGTCTCTATAATGAGGCAGCAGAGGATGTGAGAAAATTTAAGATTTTTGCTATTCTAGTCATTTATTTAAAATCAGTGGTGACAGGCCAGTGTGGTATAGAAAAGG
The DNA here is from genome assembly GCF_963513975.1 of Fringilla coelebs. Lineage (NCBI taxonomy): Eukaryota > Metazoa > Chordata > Aves > Passeriformes > Fringillidae > Fringilla > Fringilla coelebs. The sequence continues at coordinate 8,988,462 of NC_140066.1, read as the reverse complement.
ACACCAATTAAATATTACTCATTTTTACTTGAATTTTAAATGCTAAAGTTTCATAAAGTTTGCACAGCAACTCAGACAAATCAGTAATAAAATCCTAGGGATGCTGGTCTATGGGACAAGCCCTACTAAAGACCTTATACTTCTTGCAGAACCAAGTATCTTTGTGGATGAGACACTGAAAGTCTGATACCCTGAGTCTGTACTGAGTCTTGAAAGGTGCAATAATTTCTGTGCAATCATTGATTGTTGCTGGTTTTGTTGCTTTTTTACTCCAATCTGAAAAGATTTTAACAGGTGGATATAATTCTTTCACGAGAACAAGCAACAATTAGGATGTCTTCTGTATAGGTTAACTCCCTGATCTCTCCTGAAAGCAGAAGGAAAAGGAGTGGAAGCCCTGTTGAGCTGTTGAAAGCTTCCAGACCACCAGCTTGCATTCATACAAATTCCTTCATCAGCTCCACAAGAGCAATTCCTTTATTCTGGGGGAGCTGGAAGGCTCTGGAGCATGGCTGGAATGCATTGTGATGTTTACAATGGTAACTCACAGACTCTGAGCACTGCCTGGAATGAGGAATTCCACACATCTTCCTTGCCAAGGTTGGACTGGATGATCTTAAAGGTCTTTCCCAACCTAGCTACTTCTGTATTATTCACTCAGCCACGTTCCTGCTGTCTCCAGCTTGGTGGAACACATGGTGAAAACACCCTGCTCAGGACTGAACAGCCACAGATCACCCAGAATGTAAAACTGCCCCTTCAAACACCATGCATGGGTGTGCAGAGACAGATCTCCTCCCCATTTATCCTCATTCAGCAAGGACACCGTGTGGAAAGCAGTGACCTGAAGAATCCTGGCCACTTGTCCAGGCTGATGAGAAATGCAGCTGACAAAGGTGCAGAAAGTAGCAGCTGCCTCCTGGATGTTTGGGATGTGCAAACGAGACAAACAGCACAACTGCAGGATCAGAGACAGACTCTGCAATTCCCAACTTGCTGAATACATGAGACAGAACAGCAGTCCTGCTACATTAGCTACAGTGCTTTTCTGAGCCACCACAGAATTCCTGTATTTACCCCTACTGTTGTGCCTCCCTGACAGACCAGTGGGAAATGCTGTGTTTATTTTATTGCAGATTGATCCCAAAAAAGCCAGGCTTCAGCTGGGAACCCCACAGGCTGGACTGGCAGAAAGGATTGGAGATTGTGAGCCCAAGCAGAGTCCAACAGCACACAGTTCCAGCACAGGTTTTAGCACATATCTTTTTAAGGTCCCACTATGAAGGCTTGCTCAATCCTGCCTTTGGCTGAAATGGAGCCCTGCCTGAAGCTCTATCTTCAAGTGGAAAATTTGTTTATAAAGGATCACACTCTAAATTCTTTTAATGAACTGTTTGTCTCAAAAAAAAAAGTCCTCACTACGGAACTTTCATAAAGTTGAAACCATGGGGATTAAAATGCTTTCTTGTACAGAATTCCAAATAAAACCTCTCAATGGGATGCCAGTCAAAAAACTGGCATCTTGTTCCAGGAAGAACATTTTGGCTAACAAGTGGCACAAGGGAAGTAATTTATTCTGGTGTCTCAGGCTTTTCAGGAGTCCAAAGGAGAGCAGAATGAATGGTTTCATGGTGTTTCTCCTGTGAGCACATGGAAAAACAGACTCCACTTTTCTCAAAGCTCTCTCTAAAGCCAGGTGTAGAAGATACATTCTGCAATTTCCTAGGCTATTACTATATTTCAACGTGAAATTAAAAAAAAAAAACCACAAGAAAAACAAAACAAAAAAAAACCCACCCAAAACCAAACAAAAACCCCAAAAACCAACAAACAAAAACCCAAACCACAAACCAAACAAAAACTAGGAAAATTTGATTAAAACAAATAATACCTATGCTTTAAGTTAATCGATAAGTACCAGCAGTGAAGCAAACTTTTCTGGTATACCTTCATCAACTCTGGATTACTCATAAGGTCAAACATTTGCAAAGGAGGTTATTTTGAAACCTTGGATTACAGCAGAAGCATAGCCTTATCTAAATTAGTTCTGCCCACACTCTTAGCCAATAAATTTCTCCACGTGTTTACATATTGATTTTCCCCATCTTTTATTTATTTCAGGTTTGAAAAGAAAAAAAAGTCTATTAAGAAGCTATCAGGAAGTATGTGTTGAAAAAGGTTAATTTTTTTTGGTTGTTGTCAAATGTCTCTTCAGTTGGATCACCTTATAAATGTAAATTAAAAGGTTTAAAATTATGTGATCCAATTTGACTTATACAACACATTTTCTCATTCAAAACACAATGTTTTATTTCTGTGTTGTAACACCCTGCTGATCTGGATCCAAACCCATGAGCTCTCCAGGTCTCTCCTGAGAGGCAGAAAAAGAATTGCCTAAAGGATCTTTATTCTATTTTTCTAGTCCATCCATTTTGCTTCCCTTTTTCTGAAACAAATAAAGCAGTGCAACATATATTTAGCAGCCCCATGAACACCCACAAGTAAGTGTGAGAGTTAATAATCAGCAGCAGCTTGTGAGATTTCACAGATGGATAATTAAAAAGTCTGTGTTTAATACTTCATGTTCTCTCTGGTTTCAGCTGTGGACAGATTTTCACTCCTGGGACACTCATGGCCAGGGCTCTTAACCTCTGACACCCCAGTGGAACATTTCTGCTTCTTGATGCTTCTCAGATGCTCAGAAATTGCCTCTACTGATTTCACCTTGAGCATTTGATCTCATCCAAACGTGTGGCTTTTCTGAGAGACCAACAGTGTTATACAATCAAATGAATACTTAGGTAGGAATACTCAGTTGGTCGTTTATCAGCTCATTCACAGTCTTTGTGGTTATTTTTATTTCTGATGAAGCTGTTGTCTCTCAGAAGTTTTCAGAACAAAAAGTATCAGAGCATTTACTGCTCCTTGGAGACTCAGTTCTCCTGAACCAGCTCTGGAGAGCCAGTTGGGAGACAAGGACAAGGCAGGCAACTCTTAGTGTGGAATCAATGCATGCTGGGCAAATTCCTGCTTAGGAGCAAGGGCTGAGCCAGCTGTGCAGCAACAAGAGTGCAGCCAGCACCTCTGGTTCCTGGGAAAAGGCAGAGCCCCTCAGCACAGCCCCCTGCACAATCCTACTGTGGTCCCACTCCTGAGTGCATGAATTTAGGCACAAGTACTGAATGCCAGGACAGTGTGGTCCATAGCTGAGGCACAGCAGCTTTAGAACATGAGCACATAAAAATAGTCAATTCCAAAAATAGGTGCGCAAAAGCTTACCTAGGAACAGACACTTCCAGAGGTAAGAAAAGATGCAGATACTGTATAAGAAAAAAATCCCATCCCAAATCTCTCATAGTGTCAGCTGTGCAACAAATATGTTTGTTTTGATTGACCCATCCAAAACCAGTGTTTTGTTTCCAAATATCCTTTCTTTGAGGACCTCCTCCCACCACAAGTGGCAGAGAGAAATATGACAGAGAAACAGGTTAGCAGAGAGACCTGCATTTAACTTAACCCTCTTGCTCCAGTGGTTAGGCTCTGATGCAAACTATATGATTTTGTTTTCTCATTTTCAATAAACATTTTCAACAACCTGTGTAGTTTTAGGACTTTGCAAATGGCTGCAAATGCACAAATAGTAAGAGAGAAATATGAGAAACCCTTCCAGTTGTCTTCCACTACCTTGTGTACAAAAATTAGGAGAAACTACAGTAACTTTATAACCTGTAGGTGTCTTTTGGAAGCACAGAATGTTTTCTAAAATTGACTTTACATTGTATCACTGATTGCAAGGCTCTGGATAATAAGTTCTGCTACAGCTTTAATTCAGTGACCTGATAAGGCTCATTGGTTGTCACAGAGCTCTGAAGTGCTGCTTCAAGGTGTTTTCTGGGTAGAGATTTCATTTTAGACAGGACAGGATCAAGGATCAGGAAACTTAGGTCAAAGCATTTAAGCCACTGAATAATGAAGTCAGAGCAGAAGCATCTTACACCTGCAATGAATATCATTACTGGCTACAAAAGAAAAATAGGCAGCACAGAGCTGACTGAGCTGAGCTCCCTGTTGTATTAGGCAATTGGATCAGGCTATGCTATCATACCTGCCTTTTGGGATGACTGAACTATCCAGCAGCAAGCTTATTGTTTTTGGTCTAGTGCCCACTGCTCCAGCACAGCACCCTTGTGCTCTGAGGGCTGAGTGTTCACTGTGCTTTGAGACAACAGCTCTCATTTCCAGCTAGCCCAGGCAGCAGCTCCACACCCAGCCCATCCTGGCACTCACCTGAAGTCAGAGCTCAATGCCCTCCTTCAGAGCTGGTTTCTAACACATGACCAAGTCATGGCAGAAATTCCCTGCCTTCTTTGCTGTGATTTGTTCCAGGTTTTCTTCGACCTTTAATGTATTTCCATCTCATCTGCTACCCAGTTTTGTTCTCAGGATCAATAATAATCTCTCCCTTGCTGAAAACAGGCATTTTATTTTGGGGCCATGAGTAACATCTGCAGCCTCCTCTTCTTTTCCATATATGTCATTGACAAGGTTTTTGCTCTTCTTTAGCCACACTGGTGTCCAGACCAATGTGATGAAGTAATTATCACCTTGTCCTGGCTTTTTGTGCTGTAGCTTAATTTTCTGGTTAGATTCCTCTGTTACTTTAACTCATAACCCCCAATTTCATTTCAGTGATTTCATAACCCTCTTGAACACACAGCCCTTTGCCTTGAAGGCTTTTTCTGCTGTTCCTAAAATAAACTCCAGATGACTTTTCTACCTGTAACTTGAGGACACTGCTAGTATTTAAATGCTTTGGAGTAGCTGACATCTTTTCAAAGCTATTTTGAACTCGAGAGCCTTAATGCAATGGGCACTGCCCTAGGCTTATTAATCATTCCTCTGTTCCCCAGCAGTAATGCCACAGAGCCTCAGCTACTCAGCCCTACAATAACAGAGCTATCCCAAAGGGTCCTCAAACACCCTTCTTAATCCTCTTAATTTGTTGTTCTTAACACATGACTAAGGGAGGCACTTCACTGTGTCCAGGCACATCCACCACTGCACAAGCTGAGGTATTTCAACAAAATTCAGCAGAATTTTCAGCAAAATTCCCTCCTTAGCTCTTTGAAAGTTTTTCTGCCATTTCCACACTGCCCTGCCAGCTCTGCTACTGTCAGCCAGCCCATTTTTTCCTGTCAGCTCTTACAATGGCCTCTAAAATATTTTCCCCTTGTCCTAAAATCCCTATGTTTGAGCTGCCAAATCCCCATCTGCCCCAGAGGCTGATCCTGCTCCCAGCCATCCCTGTTTACCTGCTGCCTTGGCAGAGAGAGCAGGGCAGCCCCATTTCAAAGTCCTTTTTTCAGCCCTCTAGTGCCAGGTTTCCAATTCAATCATACTTACTTACAGACCTATTTTTATCCTTCTCTTTTAATTCTCCTTAACTTGTAGTTGATAGCAATTTCAATGTAGTTTGTGCCTGAAAATTGCTTTACCATTCTCACCCTAAGCAGCCTCAGTCAGAAGTGTCCATTTCAGCCATGCTTTGCCATCTAGATTTCATCCCATTACAAGTGTTTTCTGTTTTTCCTGATTTGCACAGGTCCTTCAATTTTGAAATTGCAATTAAATCCTTTATTCCACGATGGGCTTGCCATCCTGGATATCCACCCTCAGGTTCTGCCCCAGAAGCTCCCATTTCTCCACTTTTCCCCACATCCCTGTCACTAGCACAATTAGCATTGCAGTGCTGGCTCATTAATCACACCTATTCTCTTGTGAGTCTTTGGGACCACACTCCCATTAGCTGCATCCCTTATCTTACTGCAGTTCTCACTAGTTTTATCACCTCATTCCTTGTTGTCTACCATACTATCCTTGATTTCTGCCTTTTTTTTTTTCCATTTGCTTGTGTATTGGAAAAAAAGCAAATCCTGGAAGGCATTAATGTTTCATGCACAACTAATATAGAAGTTCCCTCTTACATCATCTGTGCTGATTGCTGTACTCAGGAGGTTAAATATGGGCTTCAGGTGGTAATAAAAGTAATACATGATTCAAAAATTCATCAGTGCTTTGCCACTATTTTACATTCTCCTCTCTTAAACAGGTGTCCTAATTAGACTAAATTAAGTCTACTTTTTTTTTTTTTAAATAATAAAGTGTATTTTTGACAGTAATAGTAAAACTACTTGCTACTTTTTTTCTGTGACTCATTTTTAGCATACACTTTACAGCCACTGCCAGGGCCAATGTTAATTGTGCCTTGCTCAATATCCTGAATTATCCTTGAAGCAGTGCAAGTGATTAAGTAGGCTAGATTTTCTTTTTAACTTCCCTTCTAGCTTCAAAAAAATTCAGTAAGTTCACCTAAAAGAGACAATGAGGTGTGTGTAACTTTCCTCTCTCATTCTCTTGAAAGAGAATATTAGATTTCCTTTCCTTCCACCACAAAATACATGCAAGTGTATCTCTTTTCTACCTTGTCTCAAAACCAGATGTTCCACATCTGCAGTAGAGCAAAAGCAAGGTGAGTTGGACCCAGAGGCCAAGATCCAAGAGGCCACATAGGCTGAGCCTGATGGTCTGCCATGGTGTGCTGTCCAAATCATGACCAAACCAATTGTTACCAAAAAAAAACCCCAAAAAATTAAAAAAAAAAAAAAAAAAAAATTGTTATCCATAGATTGAGCAGAGCTGTAAAACACAGTTTCAGAAATTGTATAGCACAAAACTGCTGAGGAAATTCCCCATGATTTTTGAAGCTCTTGGTGAGATTTCTATGTTCACACGAACATCGAAAGAAAAACTAGAACATTAAATATTTGTTCTGGAAAGCCCTCAGAGACTCTTCCAGCTGAAAAAGGTCTCTCTGTACCTATTACTACTGTATTTAGGGATAAACAGTGGACACAAAAACACGCCCATAAACCTTACCTTTTGATGATTTTGAGATTCCTGGAAACATATGCTGTGAGGACATTTCCTTCCTTTGAGGATCACAGTCAGAACTACCAAAAGACAGAGAGAATACAGTCACCTTTCTCAAACCAGTTTTGTTTTCTAAATTCTCATACTTTTCCAGGTGTGTTTCCTTTCAGCTAATTCAGGTGATCTGCTGACACCTCTCACTCTCCTCACTGGAAATTGCCGGTTGATAAAATCACTAAGTCAAGAAGATGGAGTAGGGACCCATTTTGCATGAGCACAAAGTGTTTTACCTCCCTAAGCCAAACAGATCATTATTTTCTCACGGGTTTTGTAGCTAATCCAAGATACTTGCAGAAATGTAGAGTGTAGGCACCACAGTGAGAGCACAACCAACACCAAAGCATCTGCAGCCCTTAATTGCTCTACAGTACAACCTTTTATACCTTTCATTCTACATGCCTTACACCTGTGTGCCCTCTGCTCCCTTTTGGGATTGGTCAGTGCCCCTGGGCGCTCCCTGGCTCATTGCTGTCAATGCTGCTCACCTGCTGCTCACAGCTGCAGCCCTTTAGGGGTGAAGCTCACAGCCCCAGTCCCAATCACCACAAACTGTGTGCCTACAACAGTAGAGATCAGTGGAAAAGCAAGTTACAGGGGTTTTGGACAAAGACTTAAAAGAAATGTTCAAAAGGTGTCAGATGCATTATTTGGAAAACACCTAGGCCAGATTAAAAATTTTTCACCTGAATTATCTTTCAAAGGTAAACTGTGTTTTGCCTGAACTCAATGAGCAGAACTGCAGAAATATTTGATACCAGTTTGAAATTCATCAGTGGTTAATTACTTGGTAAAATATGGAAAGGCTTCCTGGTTTATTTAAGAAATACTGTCTGCAGGGATGAAGAAAAAAGAATTTTCTTTTTCTATTCTAACTACTGGAAAAACCTGTGAAAGGTTAGAGATATTTCATCTTCATTTTGTATATATCCAAGCAAGCTGAACAAAATTATTTACATAGGAGAGAAACTGGCTTTGTCATAGGATGGTATCCCAAAAGACATTTTAATATAAAAAGGAATACATTTGGTATATCAACTGATTTTATTCTTTTTTGTAAAGATGATGTGGGTATTGCCAGGAGTCTATACCACATTAAAAAATAGCAGCAAAAGCATTAGTGATTGTCTGCATATACCAGCATTTCAGCATATCAGCCCTTTGCAGAGATTCAAATAAGTATTCATATAATTGTCTTTTTGCCCTTGTGTCAGAAATAGTCAAAATTTTGCTCAGCCTTTCCCAGGTCTTATTTTAATGCATTGTGCAGCTTCTCCAGGAACAGAATCGTAGTTCAGTCTGACAGTGTGAGTTCACACTGCAGGAAGGCTCCTGTGCCAGGGCTGCTTCAGCCACAATGCAGCATCTTCCTCCCTGAAGACCTCAAATCTGAGCATCTGAGCTCAAATTGGATAGATAAACTCCTTACCATGGCCATGGCAGAATTTACAAATGCCTGACAGGGATGGACTGCCTGCCAGAACACACACACCCCAGCCTGCCACAGCTGCTCTGTTACCTGGGCAGTCTTTGATACAGGGAACAGTCTGCACCTGACACTTCCCCAGGAAAGACAGACTTGGTTTCACTCCATCCATGTTTTACATGCAAAGCAGGAATGTTTGATTTATACCACAAAATGTCCTGCAAGTGACAACAGAATGAGAGTGAAGCAGCTTTCATTGGCACGGTGCTGAGAGAGTGTGGAAGCAGCCACAGGCTGCTTTCTACCAGCAAGAGCAGAGATCTGCAAGGAAATGCAAGTGAGCATGGAACCTTTATTAGGAAAGATTTTCATCCAGGATCTATGGCTTATCTATTTACTCGAGAGTGTGTGTTTCATAAACCAGCTTGTTGCTTTGTGAGCAATTACTCTGGGATTTTTATTAGTACTGCAAAAGGAAAATATTTTAGAATTGAATTATACTCGTCTCTTTCAGGAAACATTTTTATTTAGAAATATATCTTAGCCTTTTCTACAGGGATTAGTTATAAAACAAAAATATTTTATGTACCTATTTAGGTGTGGATCAATAAAACTTATTTTCACGGCCATTGTGTTGATGCAGTAGTGACTGCTGAATTTGCCTCACTCTGCCTGCAATCCTTAACACTTAATTCAGAAAGCTCCATCCTGCTGTAAACTGTAATGCTACAAGTTTGGGATTTAAGTGGACATAGAAAACAAAGTGAACCCAACACACAGAAAGCTGTACTTGGAATTCAGAGTTTGTTTGATTTAAATTAAATCAAATTATCAAATAAAAAAAAAATGAAGGCACAATACTACAGCAGCTTCTCTTAAATGCTCACTTAGGAAAAGGTACACCATTTCTCAAGTTGCTTTATATCATGTTGGCCTCATCGTTAGTAACCCTCCTGAATCATCCCATAAAACAGAACAAAAAATAAATTTGGTGTGCATGATGGGAATCTTTAATTAGTTCAAGTCTGCTTTACAAATTCACTCATCAGTTTAGTGTCACAACCTTCAATCTAGCAGCAGAGTGGGCACTGATCCCAGGCCTGAAGGGAAAAGTGTGAGTGGGGGGGAGATTTGTCAAGCCCCACGGAAATGCACATCTCTGTTTCCCATTGTGAGGGAGCAACTTGAAGATCAAAATCTGTGAAGATTAGGACTTTGATAAATGAATGTCCAGTTAGCCAGAAATGGAGCTCCCAGAACTGAGAAACATCAGAGTTAAGTTTGCACAAAATTAACACTGCCCTCTGGGGAGGTCCACAATAATTTGGCCTTTAATTAGTCCCAATAATCGATATTTGGGACTTCCATGGGACCCCACAACTGATTTAACAACCTCCAATGGAGGAATGAGCTGTTCAGTAGACTGTTGGCATAATGGGCTCGTGCCATGCCATTCTGGTGGCTCACACTGACACAAGGGAGTGCCCCTGCAGTCACAGCCACCACCCCAGGTTGAACAGGACACTGTCACCCATGTACCTTCACAAAAAACACTGGGTGTTTCCTTTCTGAGAGTAACACTGCCCCTTTGACCAAGAGATACAAAAAACAAGTGGGAAAACTGGGAAAATATTGACTTGCTGACTGCCATGGTTTTGGGTTGTGACTGATGGTGTTCTGCAAAAGCTTCCTTTTCTCATCTCTCTGAAAAGCAGGAAACAAGTAAACACTACAAGTAAACTGTGACAAAAATCAAGAAACCTGCTCAGGTGGAACTATTTGCTTAACACCACAGAGAAATCTACCTCCCTCCAGCCCTACTCCTTCCTCCTCAAAGCGCTACACCCATTCCTACTCCCAGAGAAAGACAGCAGTGTCACTAAAAAATTACTTTAAAATCACCTTTGTAGTGGAAACTCCCAGCTTACTTTACCTCTGGCTCTCACATACATCAGCACAGCTCTGTTTAAAGGGGAAAAAAGTAAACTCTTGGAAAAATTCATACATTGCAGTGGGGATGAAGCAGATGCCACAGCCAGTGTACTGTAAATTTTAGTTAAGTAATAAAGGTGAGTGATACTAAAAAAAAAAAGACACCAATAATAGCATCAGCAAAGGCAAACAGAAAAACCCCTGCAGCATCTCATCTTTCCTGTAGATGACTGTGCTAATAAAGGATGCTGAGAGAATAAAACAGGAGGAAATAGAACACTCCAGTCAGAAACATTTCTAGATATTCACTATTATGTTTGAAAAGTTTCCAGAAGATGCCAGTGACTGTTGGAGCAGGGAAAATCTATTTGCATGTTCCTAGTGCAGAGGCAGTCATGTTCATGGCAGATGTTTGTCAGTCACACTTTACATGCCCCAAAAGAGATATATTGCCCAATTACACAAAAAAATGCATTTAGGGCAACTCTTGGTCTCATCTGGCTAAGAGCAGCTGTGTTGGAACAAAGGTAGACAAATTCCCCTGTTATGTAAGCATCAGCCTCCCATAAAACATTAAGATGGAAAATTTATGAACTTAATTGTGGTTTGGTTTCATCTCTCTTCTCCTTGGAAAAATATTAATTAACTTATTGAGCAAGAATTGTCTTCAGGTTGGTTTAGGTATTTCTCCCTTCCTGATTTAGCCTCATGTAAGATGTAAGGACTGCATTATTAAAGGAAAATGAACATTTCAGTTGCCTACAAAGATGACAAAGAACAGAATAAAGAAACAAAGGTATGAAGCTAAAACTGGGACAGAGAAAGCAGCCAGGTTAAAAATGAATATGATCATTACATTTCCTAAAAAAATCAGAAAATAGGTTTTAGTCAGCTGCTACTATTAAACCAGGAATGACAAGCAAGTGCTGGAGTTAAAAGGGCAAGTCATAGTCCCATATTTACAAGGAGAGACTTTTGAGCATTGCACACACCAAGCCTCCATTTCTGCAGTGTGTGAACACAGGGAGTCAGAACACCAGGGCAAGCAAGGGATGCTCGAGGTGTCATGGACTTACCTGTCTGTTCACTGAGGAATTCATTACAGAAGGGCTGCAACAGACAGAGGTTTTCTTACAGAGCATGAAGCTCTGGCAGCACTGGCTGCTTGGACTAAACCAACCTCTCCACCTCTGACAGCTGAAGGATGAGAAAGAATTCAGGGCTTCTATCCCAACTCCTCTCTTGGGCTTGTATATGAAAACCCCAGGACTGGAGGAAGAATAGGGGTGATTTTTTTCCATCTCCTGACTGCCTAGTGTCACTGAATTCCTCCTATCCCATTTAGGAGAGGAATGGGATAGTTGCCTTCATGTAATTGGGCTAATTGCAGAGGGTCCCCACCTCAAATATAAAGCTGCTGTGAAACTGGTCACACCTTTCCATATTCTGAAGATTTAGATTGGAAAAGAGTGCAAAAATCAATTTCTCTAACTAGAAGTCTGACAGCAGATGAGGAGGTCAAAAGACTGGTCAGAGAGGGTTCAGGGAGTGCCTCAAGGATTGCTTTAATTGACAGATGCATTGGGTTCTGAAAATGCACAATTTGCTTTTACCAACACGCAGTTGTCCTTTCCTGCTGTAAACAGCTCCTTAAAAAGAGGCTGAATACCACAGATGAACTTGTTAGTGTTTCTTAATTAAATGCCTGCAGTCACTTCATTTACCACGTTTAAAAGTTTAAGAAAACAAAGGCAAAACATACAACTGATGGACAAGGCTAAGTCAGAGGACTGGAATCATGAAGTAAACAGAAGCCAAGACTTCAACCTTTACTGCTCAAGAGCTGCTTCAGGTTGTGGCCAGAAACAAGAAACCAGACTGCCCTCTAACAGAGGGATGTGAGTCAGGGATTTCAAAAAGTCCCCACAAAATGCTTCCCTTCTACCTTAAATTTGCCATCAGCTACTTCCTTCCTCCTACACTCATCTGCAAATCTCATCCCCTAAGTACAAAGAAAAGAACAGAAATCTGTGATTGTATTTTGCCTTTGGCTGGAATGAGAAAAACTCTTGATAGCAGAAACCCCCTAATTTTTATTCATTATAATTTGTAATTATTATGGCCACATGCTAATGTATCCCTAAACATCCAAATGAAAGAGAAATTATTTGAAAAAGACTGGAAGGCAGATGCCACCAGCCTAGCAGGTCAATGAAATCAGCTAGTAATTAAAGTTTTCTGAAGAACTCATTCTTTCTGATTTCTTTTCAGCAACTTGAAAAGACGACACAGAGGGGGTCCTTGCCTTAAATGCAATGATATTCATCAAATCCATTTGTAAATATTAGTTCAGTTAAAACAACACATAAGATATAAAATGTAATTAAGTTCTGTATAGATTTCACTTTCACGGAAGACTAAGAACAGCAAGGAAGAAATGATGTTATTCTCTTTCTAGAGCTCATAGGAACCACTAATGGTTTCAAAAGCCCACGACTCATCAGCTGCAATTAAAACAATTGCAATGACAGTGACCTCAGCAGAAGACAAAATATAATTGCATAGGCAGCAAACAATACAGAGAGATGAAACTGGAATACAGATGTTACTGATTAATGGGATGCCTAAAAGAATAATTCTCCTTCCAGTGAATTTGGGAGCATTTCCTAACAGGAGAGTACAGCAGAGATGGCTGGCCAGAAAAGAGCAACTCCAATGCAGTGCACATCTCTGGTGGAGGATTTGATTCTGCTTTGGGAAAAGACATCAGTACAGACTGTTACTGGAGGGAAAGTAACACAGCCCAGAAGCACAGACCCTGCCAGCAGGTGAGCCATGTGCTGCACACAGCCAGCCTTGGGCTTTGCAACATCTCACATGTATTTGTTTATGTACTTCTTATTTTTAGTAATAATGAGCAAGGATATGCTAGCTGCAACAGAACACCTTCCAAAAAAAAAAAAAAAAAGTCAGCTGGAAAAACCACCTTTGTACAGTTTTCTTAATTGTAGCCCTGATGGGCAGCTGCTTTGATTAACTGGCAAGATAAGCAAAAGTTTCAACATTAAAGAGCAGCAGGATTAAAAAAAGAAGTTCCTATGTCACTATGTGGACATTATTCTCAGCTAAACTTCCTTTCCCATTTTCTCCCTCAAAATCTTTGCCCTCAATATCATCATCCTGTGCAGGTCCATTGTCCTCTCCACTTGCTGACTGATCACAGCACAGATTTTGATTGTCTTACACGCTATTTTTTTCATAGTTTGGACAAGTTATCTGCATTTGCATTTTCCTCCTTTCCTCCTTCAGGCTCCTGTTTGTAGCTTCTTTTCTCAGAGCCCTGAGAGCATCACTGCTGCCTTCCCCAATGGCATGTTTAGACCACATGGGCATTTTCTCTCTTCCAACTAGGCCTCCAATGAAAATGACTGCCTCTTTAACACACAGAAATAGCAGAAAAGCCATAAAAAATGGCTACATCCCATTTAGGCTGTTACTTATGAACAACAACAAAAAAAATCACCCAGTTAAATAGCTTTGTGCCCAAAAGAGCTTGAAAAAATGCCTTCTAAAAGTCACTGTCCCTTGTATCTGGCTGCTAAGCTGCCAGCATAATCATCCCCTCAGCAGTCTCATTTAAAATGAGCCATGTTTGCAAAACCCTACTGTTCCAGCAAACTTGACTTATCCAACCAAAGCAAGTCAGCTGGCAGAGCTGGTCCTCCCTTGGGATGCAGTATTGGGCAGCTCACAACTCAGAGAGGACCTGTGATCCAAAGCTCAAACCTGTGATCCAAATCCCTCTCTCCCTGATCCACTCCTTTGTCTTTCAGCAGTAAGACTTGAGCCCAGCTGAGCCTACCTGTTTGCAGGTAAACCTGACCTGATCAAAACATTCTCTTCACTCCATGTCTCCCCTCCTATTTACTTCCCATGGTTTCTAAGTGCCAGAGTGCACTGGCTTGTACTGGAAGTGAAATCAGTAGGCACATTTAAAGCATAGAATATGAGAGAATCTCTAATGTCCAGGGGTTTGTTTTTGTTTTGTTCTCCTTCTCTGTTAAATTTGATACTTGCCTTTCTAGTTTGGCCTGAATAATCTTTACTGCTGGTGGCAACTAAGGAAAGGGAAAAAACCTTAAGCCCCTAAACTTGTTTTAAACATTCTAGACTGGAAATTAGGAAACAAATAAAATCCAATAGTCATACATAATGGACATCTGATATGAAAAATAGTGAAACCATTTTCTGAGCACAGAACTAGACAATAAATCTCAAGTAATACAAAGACTTCACCAAAAGAAATTCTGGGAAAGAAACAATGCATTTTGCCCTGTTGATAGTTCTTGTGGTTTGGACCTTTCTTTGAAATCTGGTTGCTACCTCACGAAAGGCTTTTTCCCTTTGACACCTTCCTAAATAATCTAATAGCTGGATGTCTTAAGGGGTATTTTGAAAAGATGCTTTTAAATTCCTTACTCACTAAAAGTTTTAAAATCTCAAACTAGACCAAAGAAACTGAAAGCTTCTCTGACACTTAAACAATATTTTTCAACCAGACCAAACTTTTTCTAAACATAAAGAAAGCTGATGAGTCAAACACCCATGAGATTCACAATGGTCTTTGTTCTCCTAGTCTGTTTTATACAGCAGATGTACA
The DNA here is from genome assembly GCF_963513975.1 of Fringilla coelebs. NCBI lineage: Eukaryota > Metazoa > Chordata > Aves > Passeriformes > Fringillidae > Fringilla > Fringilla coelebs. The sequence continues at coordinate 8,973,457 of NC_140066.1, read as the reverse complement.
GATACTGGAGTTATGAGTGGCAAAAAAAAACCCTAAAAGAGATAATCCCACAGTTCCTCGATACCTCAAGGCAGCTCTGAAAAGCCACAACTAACACCTACTTCCATAAATACTTTTTTGTTTACAGATAAGCCCTGCAGTCTATCAGCAGGAAGGCAATCCCATTTTCAAGCCTGTGTTCTATTCATCAGCAGCAAAGGAAAAGAAAAAAACAATCTTACTGTTAGGTTTGTCTTTACAAACCTAGGCTTCCATTTGGGATGCACAATCCAGTCCCTCACCAGAACTGGTGCTCTGGCTAAAGCTGAGAAGGGACCTGAGGGATTGAGCAGGGGGGTTGCACAAGAAGAGGAGGGATATAATTGTGTCCATCCCCTGCCAGCTGCTGTGCCAGAATTTGGCATTCTGCTGCTCAAGTTTAAAATTCTCCCTGCTTGGTGTTTGATGATACACCCTGCATATCCAGCATACAAAAACATGAAAAAATTCTGTTCTGATTACAATGGTTACAAGGGAAAAACAAGAAAGCTCATGGAACACACAGAGGAAGGCCATGAATTCTTTACTGTGTTTTGATAAAGAAGGAAAAAAACAACTAAAGCAGAAAGACTCAGCTTCTTTGAAGCTGGCCATTTTGTTAGCTTTTGCCTCTAGCTGTATTTCCTAGTCAGGAATGACAACAGAAACTTTAGATAGTATTTATGTACTTACTTGCAGGAAAAGCCTCCACAGTTATTTGTATAATGAAAGAGATGTCACCCTTAGATCCAATTAGATAAATTTATCCTGAGAATGAATGGACCTTCTAAATGCACAATAAAAACAAAAAGGCTGATTATGGTGGTAGTATTTTAATCCATGAAGGGAAAAAATCGAACAAGGCTCCTAACTAGAAAGAAATTATATGTTTCTTGACTTTGGATTATAAAACACACTTTTTTCTTTTTTTTTTTTTTTTTTACCAATGGAATCATCTTCCTACCTTTAAGAATTAACTGTGAAGGGAATTTTGGAGTACCTTGAGAAGCAAATGTAGTAAAGATTTCCTTCAATTATGTTTTTATCTAAAATGTTCCTATTTATTTGAGTTGGCTTCAGATCAGGGTCTTAAACTGGGAAAGACAGTGCAGTGCACTGTGGGATGGAGGAGGACTGTGCTCAGGGTACATAAAGAAAGGTGGTACAGGACTATTGAAATCTGCTGGCTACTCCTTCTTCACTGAGGTGGATTATGCAGCAGCATCCTCTACAGCCGGTGTTGTGCATGGTGTCTGCTCATTCCCCATGTGGCTGTTACTCTGCTGACCTGGGGGTTCCCTGTCCTTTGGCCCAGAGGACCAGCACTCCCTGCAATAGCTGAAGGGTTTCTAAATGGTGCAAAAATCCCCTGGTCACAAAAATCCTCTTTGTGACCCCAGTGCAGGGCCCAGGGGGAAATCACCTGATCCCACCCAGGCACAGCCAGGCTCTCCTTGGGCAAGCCCAGCAAGAGAGCAGCTCTTCCTAGCTCCTCATTCACCTCATTTGATGGCTGACTCTGAAGTAGGACAGGTGAGCTGTCTCTGAAGGGAATTTGGGAGCAGAAGAGAAGCTTCCTAGCACTAGGTGAGGTGATTGCTGCCCCAGCCCCCAGCTTAAATTCAGATTCCCTTATTCTTGCTATGGCTATCATCCTCTGTGACGCTGTCATATATTTTTGCTGCAGATGCCTCCTCTCTTCCCTCCTCCTTCTCCTCTTTTTGACAGAAGCTGCAGTGGTGTCCTAGAGTTCAAACAAGCTGCAGTGCCTTGGACACATCTTTCCAAAACCAGCATTTACAATTCATCAGTTTGCCCTGCCCAAGCAGGACACCCAATTTGAACCAAAGCTGCCTTCGTCAAATCATCTATCAGCTCAGCACTGTAAAAAAGAGGAGGAAAATAAAACCTTCCTCCTAATACAGCAGGTAGAAAGTAGGTAAAGGATGAGAGGAGTGAACACAGCACTGGTATATTAAAACTCACAGAAGAGCAGACCTAGACGGCCCTGCTGCAGAGGCAATGCTGGGACAGGAAACTTTTGGTTTTCCCAAGGCAGACACATTAAATATGACAAGGAATATTGGTTTTCTATTTGACTTCAGAACAGCAAGAAACATATCCTGAATGCAAGCCAAGTGTCTGGCACAATGGAACAGCTGGCTAAATTATTTTGTCCTACAAAGCTTTCACATTAAAAATTCTACTTCAACTGAGGAAAATTTCATATCAGCAAAGAAAATTTTGTACACTGCTTGCATTTCCAGGGCTCATTTCACTTCTGTGCCCTGGTTCACGTTATGATGACACTGGCATTAGCCAGAAAGGGAGCACACAAGGCTGAGCCAGTGCCCTGCTGGTGCTCCTTCAAGAATTTTGGCACAGAAAGGATGCTGCCAGCCACACTCCAGCATCACCAATGGATCATCAATGGGGCAGAGCTAAAAGCTCACACCCAGCAGAATCCTTAGGACAGACCTCATTTACAGCACAGGAGTAACTTTTCCCCAGGAGAGAGCCTGCCCAGGCCCAGGTAACCATGGGGGAACATCTTCCCTTCGAGGGCAGGGTTTGTCTGTACCCCTGGTTTAGAAGATAGAAGACCCAATCTACAGTTAATGATGATGTTCTTTCTCTCCTGCAGCATCTCTAGATGGTCACCCAATGTTACACAGGCCCTAACTTGGCCCTTCAAACTCTCCTTTCAGTGACTAGTGTGAGTTTTATAGCGCATTCTATAGTTGAAAACTTCGCAAATATGGCCTCTTTAAGCTGCATGGCTCACATTTCAGGGTAAATCATTACTATTATCCTCATTTTAGAACCCAAGTAACAGTGAGACAGGCTGCAGAGCAAGTCATTGTCAGAGGCAAGACCACCACGCTGGTATTCCTCCCCCAGACTCACATGGATAGATGTGACACACAACAGCCTGGGCACACATGTGGCTCTGCAGAGGATCCCTGCTCTGGAGTCACTGGGGGGACATGAAACGTGCATTTATTTACATTACTTCTCCCACTGAACTCAGCAGCATTGCAAGTTCAGACAGAAAAGTACATTTTAAGAAATGAGCACATGTGCCATTTTCACTGACTCAGAGAGCCAAAATTACTCCATCAATTCATTTTGTATTTGGCAAGTGAGATAAAGGTTTTCATTCCCCCAAACAGCCTCCCAACACCCCTGCAGTTAATTCATCCTAAGAGTCTGGCTACTATCAGAGCTAAAAACTCTCTTTGGAAACCTACAACATTTTTAGCACACTTCAATCCCACCCACTCAACCATAGCCTTGGCTGTGGACAGAACCCTGCATTCATATCACACACACACATTCCCTGCCAGCATCTCCAACCAAAAAAGGACCCACGATGCAACAAGCAATAAAAATACCCTCTGAGTACTTTTCAGATTTTCTGTTTGCTTATACAAACACACAGTTATTGTTTCCATAGCTTTTCCCACAAATATTTAATGCAATGTTAAATAATTATGAGAAAATCTTATTCGTACAATGATATTATGACTAACTAGAAATATTGATCAAAGCAGTTGCCTTAAGAAAAAGAAAGAAGAGCAATCTGCTACAACTACAGCATTTCAAAATGTTTGCTTTCTTAGCATTCTATTATAAAAACCAGATAAAGAAGTTAATTTAATGTCTTTTTTTAATTAAGCATTTTCTTTAGAGTGATTTTTCAAAAGAGGTTTATTTATTATACTAAGAAAAGCTGAAAATATTTAATAGAAAATGCATGTCTTTGCTGATGAAACATTTTCAGTCCATTGTTTCATATTTAGACAATTCAAGAAAGTAATTAATGCAGATGGGCTTGCAGAACTCAGCACATGAAATGTAAAAGAAAAGCGGCTTAAGAATAGGTAGAAAATATTCCCAAGAATGGATGAAATTACCTACTGAATGCCAGAAAATGAGCCATTAAGCCCCTGGTCTCTCCCACTGTATCTTTTCAGACTTGAGGAAATGTGTAGAACTTCCCTGATGGGCAGTAAAACCTTTCTAGGATCTTTATTGCTCTGGCTGATGCCTGATAAATTCTGACTGAAATTCCCTGCTCAGGGTATCCTTTCCCTTTTTCCCCATTCCAAGACAACTGACTCTGCATTCCCCACACATCACACCGAGAGACTTTACCTGGGCTTGGGGCTGCTGAGTCAGATGTGCCATTCCCGTGCCACGAGAAATAACCCAGTGGGCCTGGCCTCAAGGGGCCACTTCCACCCTCAGTGGGAAACCAAGGGGTAAGGTAGGCAAAACAAAACACACTCCAGGCTCAGCTTCAGTCCCCAGGCTGAGGTTTGAGGGAGTGTTTATTCAAGCAGCTGGAATAGCAAGCACGTGCACAGAAGGCAGTATTTGCCGTGTACTGTAGCTGTCATTTCACACCAGCACAGTCCTGAGCACAGAACACTGCCCAAGCCTTTCAAGCCAAAGCTAGCCTCACATCCCAGCTCCCACGCATGATGTAAGTGTGCACTGCCTCAAACATCTGACACATTTGCTTAAAAGGCTTGACCCAGACCAAGAAATGCATTCAGTGGAAATTGTTTCTTTGCTTGCCCTGGGCTTGATCCCTCCTCTGTTTGTTTTCCCCATCTGTTTGTCTGCTACAGATGTAGCAGCCTTCCAGTTGTCTTTTTCAACCTGCTCTATTTTTCATGCTTTTGAGAAAAAGGTTTTCCTTCTCCCTTCTGCAAGGCTTTAAGGGAATCTGCTACCCAAGGGTTAAACACACTGTCCTTTGGCGCAGTTATGGGAGCAGGTCTGCCTTCTGCAATGAGCACTAACCAAGAGCTGCAGTGTCACTCTCATTACCCATTCATGAATTGAGGTAACTGATGGAAGAATACCAGTTTCCCTTCCTTTAAAGCAGATAAAAGCCACACTAGCCCTTGCCAGAGGCATGGTCTCAGACACTCCTCCACAGGCTCTTGCCCAGCACAGCTGCCAGCTGAGCGCTGCTCGGACTGCCAGAAGATTTAGAAAGAAGCCAAGAAAGAAAACAAAGCAAAGCAGAGTCCCCCTTCCCCTCTGTGCCTCACAGCACACCGTGCCAACACAGAGTCAGGACTATCTTCTGGCCCTGGGGGCTGGAGGGACACTCACTCCCCTACAAAAGGTTCTGGAGTGGAGCTCAGCTTGGAAATGTGCTTTACCTTATCATCTCTCAACAGACACCTCTTTCAGAAAAATTAGGTGTTTCTTTAACACCCACTAGTGAGCTGTTTTAATTTACTTTCCACATGATTACACATATTTTCCACTCCAAATGCAAATAAATAAATAAATAAATAAATAAATAAATAAATAAATAAATAAGAAACAACACAGAACTGACAAACCCCTTCATTTCTCCTACTTATTTTTCTGCTGGTACTTCACACCATTGTCCATGGTGTGTTTTCAAATGCTACAAGCAAGAGCTGGTTTGAAAAACAAGGAAGTTGTACAGTTGGAAAGCTGAAGTGCAATTGGCATACCAATAAATGCCTTGATAGCAACTTCAATACAACTGCACTGATGTGTCTTGTTTGCAGAGCTTCTCTCTCTCATTTTTCGAAAATCCCTGGGCCCTGCACAGAGGATGAACCAGGAGTGGCCCCCAGTGTTACAAAAGAGCTGGTTAAAAGGGCAAAGACTGTGCAAAGCAATCGCTGATGTTGGAGGTACCTTGACTGGTATTCTGGACTATGACTGTGTCTAATCCTCTTAAAACAGGGTAAATATCATCTGCCAAATGAGTGTTAAATACTGTGCTCCCAAGGGATTATCCCTACTGACTCCTTTCCTTTTTTGTTGGATCAGAGAAATGGCACCAGGAAGGAAAAATCAAAAGTTGTCTCATCAGTCCACGATGAACGAAGTGGGGAAGAGTTATGTCTGCATTTCCAAAAGTTGTGGTTTTATTATACAAGCACAGAAATCTCTGTGAAATATCTTAATTGCAGACATTTGAGTCTGTGCCACTGCCAACTCATATCCTGGTTTTGCTGCTCTTGGCCAAGGAGAGGAGCTGGAGCTGTTCTTGCCATCCTCAGCTCATCCTAGGGGTAAGAGTTCCCCACCACGCTGCTTTGGGAGCTACAGGCAGCACAGGAACTGCAGCCACTTTTCTGTACATCCTCTGAAGCACAGCCCATACCAGATGTCCACACTACCCCAGCAGCTTGTTCCCTGTCACACAGCTCAGCCTCTGAGAAAAATCACATCTGCTCTGGGTCAAGCAACATTGAGGTTACCAAGGGATGATGCTCTAGCATGATGTCCCCTCTCCACAGCCAGGTTAATACAAAAAAGGAATAAACCAGCTCTTTTTATTTCTTCTAAATTCTGCCTGGTATGATGCAGCTTTGGTGGCAGTGACAAATACACAAACTCTAACCAGGCATTCTCAGAGAGAAAACTAGAGAGAAAGCAATGGCATTCTTTTGTTTTCTTGGAAGGAGAGAACCAAGTCTAAAAGTTTGGACACAGACACCCATCCCTTACTGAAATCCAAGCCATATGGACCCAAATCCCTGGTTACATATTTCTATTGCCAGACATTACCAGGTCATCAAATGGAGCAGGTATGAGGAGACGGAACATTCCCCAGGATGATGTTTAGTACAGAGGAGTATTGCAAGGAGTTGTAATGTATTTTCTTAAACAAAGGAGAATGAGTGAAGAGGACTTATTCTATTGAAGGAAGAAAAGAAAAGAGAAAAAAAAGTCACTGAAACGTATTTTATTCTGTGGGAGACAAAAAAAAAGGTTTTTGCTCTATGTGAGGTTGAGGTAGAGAAGGATTTAAACTGACCTGCAAATTTCCTGTTGCATGACTATATTTTTTAATTCTGACTTATAAGGTTCCAACTTTTCTTTAAAAAGTAGCATTTCAGGAAAAAAAATCTTCAAGAAAGACCTCTAAACCATGAGTAATTTGATCAAGCCCACAAGGATAAAGCCTTGACTCTTGAGGCCTGGTGAAGCCAGCTGAAGTGTTTAAAGCTGTTCCCATAGCCCGCTGACCTCCCTGCTCCTGGGCCGACCTCCTGCACGCCCCAAGAAAAGCAGCAGAAGGGAATGTGTGCAAACATCTCAGCCATTCCCACTCACAGGCTCTTTCAGCAGTGTGATCTCAGCTCTCTGGCCTGAAGAGTCCATGAACACGTGTTTGGGGTGGTGCAGGAGCTGCTGCAGTCCCTCCCTGCCAAGGCGCTGCCGATGCTCCTCAACCGACCTGCCACAGACCTGGCACCTGCTCAGCAGGGGCAGGGAGGGCACAGGGCTGGGGGCAGACTGAGCTGCTCCAGCCAGGCTCAGCACTCGGGTCCCTGCTGCTAGTCTGAACCACACAGATTGTAACACCAAGAGAAAACACAGGGTTTCAGCTGGAGGAGGAGTGGGACATTTTGCAGAGTGAAATTGCCTCTTGCCTCTCTGTAAATCTGCTGAGCTTGGCAATCATTTGTGCATGGACCACTCATTGTTATTTGTTGGGAAGAGAAAGAATCCTAGAGTGTGCCTGGAGTTTCTGGGCTCCTTCACTCCAAACACTGCCCTTGGAGTGGGTCATTGCACTGACAGGACAAAGGAAATGCCTTTGGAGGCCAAGTGGACAAACCCTCGCTGTCCACTAGAAATGGCAAATTCCTCCCTGACCCAGCACACAGCCTCTACTCTCCCTGCTGGAGCAGGCTTTGCTCAGGCATTCACTGAGGCAGAAGGCAAAGGAGAGCATCTCTGCAGCCCGTGGGGCTCAGCTGGGAGAGCACAGCAGGAGGGAAAGCTGGGATGCTCTGCAGGGCAGCAAGCCAGTCTGACTCTGTGACATCACACAGGGAAAACTTGGGGCTGCCCTGGGTAGTTTGACTGGCTTTTCTGGAAGGAAATTTATGTAACCTGTACAGCTGTCTAAAGGGTCAGAAATGCTGCTTAAATGACTTAATGATTGCTTGGCTAAGGGCTAAAACTCCAAGCTTTTCTCAGAAGCATTGGCTCCCGCCTGGATGAAGCATTGAAGTACACACATTGATATTGGGCAGCTGCTGGCCAGATGCAGTAAATAGAACTCTCCTTTCCACAGTTTATCTGCACAGAAAGTGTTTCCTCTCTTGTAAATCCACAGGTGTCTTTCAATTCCTTGGGGTTTAATACCTCTGTTAGCATTAGATCAATCTTTTTCTTTACAATAGACTTTTCAACAGTAACTCTATCTTCCTTAAGTTAAGGCTCAGAAAAATTGACAGATCAAGAGATACTGTGCTGGGTGAATGCTGAAACCAAAAGAAAAAAGGGCAGAAAATCTGTACCTGTATCCAGAACTAATTAGATCTGTTGGAATCATGAATTCTTTTTTTTTTCTTCCTTTGATAGATGAACTTAAATTTTAAAAAAGGTTAGATCAAATGCAAATCACTTTACTTATTTAAATGGCTGTGAGTTTTAATTAAGAATGACAGAAGCTTCTCACTATACTATGATATTGGTGGTATTCAATTTTCTGAAAGGTTTTGAGTTTTTTTCTTATTAGACCATCTTTTAAATGAAATTGTAATGCCTTATTGTAATTTGGAAACAATAAGTTCTGTGCAAAGATGTGGAAATGAGAAGTTCCTGCATTTCTGGAAGACAATGCAACTTTGGAAACCACAAAGCAAATTTTAAAGATATTGTTGCTTTTCCCTGTTCAAATTGGCCTAAATTCCTGAAGTTGTCACACAGCAGTTTTCCTTGGGTGAGCTGTAGCAGTAGGTTAGCTTCTTTCACTTCGCAGAGCTTTGAGCATGCCTTAAAGTAGTTCAGGGCCCACATTCTAACCTTGTCACAATCCTGACAAATCCTACTCTGTCCAAAATCAGTGGCTGTGATCCACTTCAAAATGAGCTGTTCATTCCATGCTTTTTCAGCCCCATTACCCATAATCCCCATCCTGTGGAGGAGACACGATGAAAACCTAACCTCTTCTTTTCCCAGTTTTGATTTTCGTGCTGGTTTCTCATTTTTTATGTTCCTTCTGCTTCTGAGGGATCATTTCCAGAGGTTTTCTAGGTCCCTGCTGATGACCAGGGGTTGTATGTCTCCAGTTCCTGGCCCTGCTTTGCTCTGTTCTGGTGTAACTCACATTTCCATTATTTGATTCAATTTGTGGCCTTGCCCCCACCTTTCACAGCTCGGGTTTCCAGTCTCATGCATTTTCTACTGCACCCCTACCCTTCATTCCCCCAAATTATAACAATACTTTTAAACTTACAAAGGGGAAAACAGCATGCATTATTCTGTAGACAAACAAGGCAGGGGTTCCACATGGCATAAATCCAAGTTCAGATGGCATAAATCCAAGTTCAGAACTTGAAAAACCTATCACCAGCCTCCCAATAACCAGTGTTTCTGTCTAGAAAGTATTATCCAAATATAATTTGAAGAGGAGCTGGCAATAAAAATTCCCCAGAATTAAAATCCTCAGGGAAGCTGCATCTGCATTGAGGTTCTGGCTTCTTTACAGGGTGCTAAGAGGGTTTCCCTGAGCAGTTCCACATCACTGGATTCATATGGAAGGGAATCATCTCACAGGCTGGTTAGGGGATTATCAAATGCTTTTGTTTTTCCACTGGTTTTCATCATGTTAGCTATTTTATATGTAATCTGCTGCATTAATCAAGTCCCAGGTAAGTCAAAGCCCTAAGTCAGCCTAACAATCTGATTTCCCTAAAACAAGTGTACCTCATCATCATTTATACAAGATAAGACCTCCATGCCTTGTCTTGCCATTTCAGAGTTTTAGTTTTCTGCGACACAGCCATTTATCAGGCACATAAGTATTCTGTGCTCCCTGCTCTGCTTCTTTCAGGGCTCCAAGGGAACAGTACTTTGTTCCCTTTTTTTCACCCTCTTTTTTAAAAAAATTATTCCTTTTTCTGGAGGAGTGTTAAGGGACCTGAAATCCCCCAAAAAAGGCGAAAAGAGAAAGGAAAAAAAACTATACTTTTTCTGGAATTGTTCTTCAAAGGTTTTACGATCACAAAACTATCTGATTTTATCAAAAGTAACACAGCCTGAGAATGCTGGGGGTTAAGGCCCAGAAGTCCCTGTGAAGGTCTGCTTATCAAAAGGTACAAATATTAGCCTGACACCAAAAGAGGAGAGAGAAAAGGGAAAGAATATCATCACTTGGGAAAATCAAATTGTGACACTCCATCAAGGGACCGCAGGTGCTCTAACCTCGTCCTCCAGGCTGTTATTTAAACAAAGCCTCAAATCCAAAAAGCTCCTCATTCAGAGACCTCGTTGGCTTTATTCAAGAAGACATGAAGAAAAGAAAGCAAAAAAGTGGGGAACAGATTTTTTTTGGTATTCCTAATCTTTTGAAAAGAAATCAAATTTCCAAGAAAAGGCCAGAAAGACAGAAAGTTCTCCATGGTAAAAATGCAGTCTGAAGTTCATTAGATTATTTCTGAAATACTCTGAAGTCACTGAAATCCACTGAAAGGGATGGCTATGGCTGCTGAGTTTGAAATTAAAGACACATCTGGTTGTGATTCACGAGTTATCTAGGTGCACATCACAGCATTGCTCTGCTTTGTGCACAGCTTGTCTTCTGGGGTGCACCACAAGGCACACTGCCTTCCTCCTGATTCCCAGGAAAGATGAGGAATGATGTAGCCATGTTACTAGTGGTGGAAAAAACCCTAAATGATCTCCAGGAAGTTTCCCAACATGGAGATGGTATCCCAAAGATGTTACTGGAGTAATTGTTCTAGCTATCAGGAATCTTAGTGCTCATAGGAAAAACTCAGAGCAAATAAATCTTGACTGTATCTCGCATGAATCACTCAAACATGCCAAGATGGCCTTTCATGCTCAAGTGCTATTTTTCAGGATGATTTTATTCACTTCATAGCATTTGGTGTGAAACTTCATGCCACTGAGAATTTTTCCAAATAGCATTATTGTCACTTTGGGTTGACAACTTTGAAGCTTTCCTTTAAAAAGAGGAGGAAAGCATTTCATGTAAAGATAAAGGAAATAAAGCACTTCTCTTTGGGGCCAAGTGCAAATCAGTGACTATTTGTGTTATTAAAAAACATGCTGTTGATTTCCTGCAAACTTCTAGGAGGAACAAGTCTCACACCAGCTTACTTTAAGTTTACTACTCAGCCTTTCTCCTAAATTAAACTGCAGCTACGCTTGAACACGCTTCTGCTTAGAACACCAGTTATAAGCAGCATTCAGGATGATGAGTACTCTTAAAGGCCAGTGCAATTCTACACAAGAATTCCAGATCTTTCTCCAGGTTTTAACAAGTTTCAGATCCATCCAAACCTGAATCCTCACTGAAATTTAGCTCAGCTGTTGTAGTCATTTCTTCACACTATTGACCTGAATATTGACCTAAACTGATTTACACAAGATTGTCTTTATCCTTGCCAAATTTGCACGTTTTGAAATCTTGTAACAGACCCTGACAAGCCAGTATGGTTTTGGCCTAGCATTATTAGAATAAGAAATAAAAAATGCAAATAAATCATCATCAGTAATTCCCATGGCAAAAATCTTTTATCCATCCAATTTTACTTGTAAACTGTACCTGAAGTCAAGTTTACAATGGCTGCATTTAGTCAGCTGTCCCATTGGCATTGCTGGTGAGGTGACTGTGAGATTAACAGAGCTTCAATAACATTTTAAAGTTTCCTAGGATCTCTGTAGGGCAGCAGTGCTGACAGCCTTAGGCTGAGCACTCCCAGCAGTGGTGTTGGTTGCAGTGGGAAAATGCAGTGAGGTAGGTGTTCACTGGCATGAGCACCGCTGGTATTGCTGATATCATCTGGCCCTGGGTAGTCTGGGCAATTACACTGGAGAGCTCTTCAACACAGCACTTCCATTTTTCCATAATCTCTCCTTGGGCATTATTAACCTTTGTATTTTTCTTACAGTAATTAGTTTTCAGTGCCCCATTTCAAACAGCATATTTATAAATACACCAATTCTGCAAAATTCTGCTGCCAAAGATGTGGACATTCTCTTCATCTGCATGCCACTCAGGCTGCATTATTTGTCACATTAGAATACTGCAGATCTGAAATGCATCAGCGCTGGAAACAAAAGCGACACAGGCACGCAAAGAGCGAGGATACACAGCGTGGACAATCTGTCATCCCTTGTCAAGGGAAGCACAACCTGCTGATTCCATCATGTAGCTGTGGCTCTGCTCCCACACTCATTAATACTGATCTCAGAGCTGCTGCCTCACCTGGCTGGACAAACAGTGCCAGGCAGGCAGAGGCCCACAGCCACATTTCTTTAGAAGCAGACTGAGATGTGGAAGGACAAGCAGCTGCTGACATCATATATAGTCCAAAGCTAGCCCTGAAAGGGGCATGTGTGGGTTTTTAATAACCAGGTTCTACTGAGCAAAGGGAGATGGCTCAAATTCGGGAGCAAAACTTTTTAAGAGCTTTCCACTTCTGGATTTGCAGCTTGGGAGAAGTGGGGTGGGTGGGTATTTGGTCAAAGAAGATTTGGGGGTTTTTCCTGTTTCCAGAGTAGCTGGGAAAATGGGTTTGAAGAGGAACAGCAAACTGAAGGGAAAAAGCAGCAATGCCAGCCTGCATGACAAGGATTTTCTCTGAACCCCAGCCTTCTGCAAAGGACACCTTCCCAAAAGCACAAAGGATGACAGCAGATTTTGTGCTGGCTGTGATGTATATGAGAGCAACATGAAGGACAAAGGAGTTTGTAAGTCTATGGTTAAATATACAGAGATCATCTGTCACTGAACAACAATACAACCTGATGGCAATTAGGACATCAATGAAGTAATTACCTCCATTCACACCAAAAGGTGACTGGATAGTGTGGTGAACCAAAGTACATTAATACAAAAGGAGGAGAAACAGAGATCCATTCATGTCTCTGCCAGATAAATGCATTGCATAAAGCTATCTCTATCATTTGGATGTGCTCTTGGAGGTGCATCAGCCTCCCAGTCTTTCATGCCTGGATTTATCAATAGATACTAATCGCTAAGTACAAGACACATACTTCCGTTTAGCATTCTCAAATGAGGCCTTTAATGTATCTCATTTTTCTTCCTTATCTACCATATGATTAGAAGATTCCTTGTATTTTTCTTTGGGGTGATACCAATATGTAATTGCTGCACTTCAGTGAAATCAAAGCACAGCTTTTAAAGTCAGTGTAGTGTATACATCTGACAGAAGTGAAAAGAATGTTACCTCAAGCCAAGCTGTTTGATATTCCTTTCTCCTAGCTCAATTTGCTACAAGATGCTTCACCAACACCAGACTGTCCTTAACCAGTACATAAAGAAAAACAACCTTAACATATTGCCAAGAATATTTGCCAGCTCAAAATCTATTCACCCATCTCCACTACCACAATGAAGATAACAAAGCAGGCTAATGATATTTAATTCCTCTACCTAAGGCATAGTACTTTGGCTGAGCAGACTGGTTATAATTTAACAAGCTGTAATAAAAATCAGTGTCTATCCACATGCACCTGCTATAGGGGCCCCTACATTAACGAAAACTTAGCACTTTGTATTCTCACCACAAAAAAGTCCAAATATATCTGTGTTTGAAAAGCCTACAATGTAAAGAGGAACATTTTATGTTCATAAAAACAGAGAAAGAGGAGAATTGATGAGTGCCATAGTTCATCTAAAGTATTATCTTTGTGAGTTTTCAGGCATTGATTTTGGCAGAAATAGGATCAAACCTTGCTGTCACTTACAATGGTAAGAAAGTGTTTAGGTAATGCCTGATTAGGTTTTAGTGTGCAAAACAAAATTGCCTGGGTATTCTGATGGTTATATCCTACCATAGCACAGATCTAATAAAAAAAAGAATGAGTAATATAGCAATAAAACAAGTTTTATCAGGTCATCATTTTGTCACTGAACCAGGGGTTTTTACAAAAACATCAAAGACAAGAGCTCAGCACTTACCCTGCAACACTCAGTAGCTGCTGGCTTGCACAGTCACAGAGATTAAAAAAGCTGTAGCAAGTCCAGACTTAGTGTCACTATTATCTGCTTTGACCTTTTTTACAATTTTCCTCAATGAAAATAAACTGCACTTATGTGGAATACACTGAAATCACATTTCAGTGATGTTCAGAAATCACTTCTGTCATGTAGATTGCTTTGCTTTGGATGAGACTGGTAGCTCTGCATGAAGTACTGCTTCAAACTTCGTTTAAGGGAAATGCTGTAGTTTCTGTTACTCTCAGTTCAGACTTCCCAAGCTGTTTCAAAAACCACAACACTGAGAGACCTGTTTAGGCAGGACACACATTTTGTGTGAAAATACAAGTTAGAGAAACACGTGTCATTATGCCTGGTCAGTACAGATGAGCTCTGTCTTTGCCCTGGAGGGACAGAGATGGGTTAGCAGTTCCCACAGAGTCTCCTCCCAGCCATAGCTCCCATGTCCCAGTTCTCAGGGATGTCCATAACCTTTCCTCACGGACAAACAGCCTGGAAAGGGGCAATTCAAACAAGGACAAATTTAAAGGGGCACAAACTGAAAATGGTGGCAAGCATTGGATTCTAAGTACTCAGCTGTTCCTGTCTGTGACACTGGCTTTAGCTTCAGTCCATAAGAGAGACAGGGAGTATTTTGGAAGTACCTGTGCCAAACAGATCCCAAACACAGATGTCTGAGTCTCAGAGTGGTGCTCAGTCACAACTTTAGCTCCAGGCCACAACTGTGCTAACAGCTCCATACTAATGAAGGGAAACTTTCCCAAAGATTAGCACTGCACTTCATCTTCTTTAATAAAATATGATCTGGAATTATTCATCTGGCACATCATAAAATAGCTGGTTTCGTTTAATTATTTTTTTAAATCTGATAGCCAGCAATGAGTCCATGATTTGTAATTTCTCTCTTATTTCTGCAATCACCCATACTGTGACTAAACAAATCTGAACTGGAAGAGGAAACCATGTAAGGAAAACTAAGCGAATCCAAAAGAGATACCACCTCTGAGGCAAGAGCAAAGGGAAGAGACCAAGTAAGTGAGTGAGAGAATGGACTAGTTTATACAACTGTTTTAACTTCAGGGATCAGGCCCAGACATCTCTGCACAGTTCCAGTGTCATTTTTTCTGGGTTTCCCTGTTGTCACACTTGGGGGTACAGATACATACAGGCAAAGAGCAACTGTTCCTTTTGCACCCAGAAACAGTCACTCCTGGAAAAGCACCATTCCAGTGTGCTGAGATGCCTTTTACAAACAGCTCTGTTGTTCAGCATTGGACTCATACTATACTTCCTGGAAATAGAAAACAGGGAAAACAAACTAACAACAAAACCAAGCTTTTGGAGATGTCTCTTTACCTATTGTCAGTCTCAGAACTTTGGAAAGATATTTTCTTTAGCAGTCACCCAGAGGACAATGCAAGGAACTGTTCTTTCACTTGCTTTTTCTCATCCCTATTCAATAACATTCCTCCACAGCATCAAGAATTACTACTTTATACATGGTAATAGAGTAGGACCTGTGAAACAAAGCACACTTCTCCTGACTGCCAGTGAGCAGCAGCCAAGAGGTTGAGTGTGACTGAGGGAGAGGATTGTGCTGTACAGGAGAAGGGGAGCTGCACTGCCCAGTTCCTACAGGCACACTCAGCCTTCCACCTCCCTACCCAGCCCTCCAAGTGCCTGCTCCTGCCTTCCCTGGCTGCTTCCCGTGCTCCGGGCTCAGCTCCTCATCACTTGGGCCATCTCCTCACCTCTGTGCCTCCCTCTGTAGTCAGTCAGCCGCCTTTCACCAGCAGGACCATTGAAGGGGGCCGCACAAACCCGCTTGCCATCCCTCATGTTTGGTGCTACACTGACATCTTGTGGCCCCTAACCCTACCAGGCTGTAAACAAGGCCAGCAGATTTCCAAATGCTCCTGCAAGGGTGCAGGAACATCGAGTTTGGGAAAGCAGCACTGATTTACCTCTTGCTCCCGATCTGCTTGAATTCGTGTTCCAGCCTCTGTGTGTCCCATCTGGTAACAAGCTCTTATGTTAAGTCTCTCCAATTAAACAATAATCAAGTCAAAAGTAGTAACAAACAGACTGTAAAGCTAAACCAGAATTGCAGCAGTGAACCCTTTGTGCAGATGGAAGCAACTTCTCAGTCTGAGGAGAAAGAGTCTACAGATACCTATTGCCTTCATACTCTGTTAGCAAGCCCTGCCCTTGGTTTTAGAAAGCTGAGGCTTTAAATTTCTGTAACTATCCACATATTACTTCAGCTGTTATTCAAGAAAATTTCCAAGAACAAAACCATATGGGTGATATGGTACTATTTAGCCACCATATTTAATGATCAACAGTAAGAATAAAAGCAAGAAAATGTATTTGGAAACATTGCCAGTAGTTGTATCCACAGATTAAAGCTACCCCAAATTAAATCATATGCCTGTTAAGAGACAGGGCTTTCATACTCTCATAATATATCCAAATGGAGACTTCCTTTGCCTTTATCCTTAAGGGGAGTGGAGAAATAAAACCAGATGCTACAGAGTTGGGCAGACCTCCTTAACCCTAAACAGGCTTTTATACAACTACAAACAATATATGAAAAGGCCTGGAGCTGAAATGCACTATGGATGATACAGCAGGTAAAAGGGATTTTAGTGCTGAAATCATGAGAGACCACACTTCAATCCAGATTCACTCCTCTAAGCACTCACCCACCTCAGCTAAAACAGGATTTCTGATGCTGCTGGGTAGGTCAATGCAGAAACATATCCTTCTGTAGGATGACTGGAGGTTCTGCTTGGATGCACTGAGCTCTGGAGGCATTGATCTTTCCCATCAGTAATTACTGTGTTATCTAACTAGCTAGATTAAAGGCTACAAGCTGAAGTGTTTCAGAGAAGCATCTAGAACTAAGGTCCCTTATTTATAAGCAAAGAACTGCAGCTAAAATAAATGGGGTACAATATCATAGCTGAAATAAATGGGATACTGGATTTAGTGTAAGGAAGAGGATCTTTGCATGCATAGTCAAATACCTAAATCCAAGTCAATCAATTTAATTTCATATTCCTACCCAGGTAAAGTTCCTTTTTTTAATCTGGTAAATTATCAGTGTATAGCGTTAGACAGTGAGATCGTCACAGAAGTAATGTGAGAGACACACAAAGAGTCATAACTGCTAAAACTGCTAAAAGGGCTTCCCCATACAGAAAATAAAGGAAGATCTCACTGGAAAACCTAGCCTAAGGGATTCAATTCATTTTCTTAGAAAAATACTAAAAGAGAACAAAACGATTTGCACATTCATCATAGGGTCTGGTGTAAACACTGGCAGAAAGGGACATTGCAAGGGGACATCTTCCCCTCCTGCAGATGTCACTGGCTGTAGGAGGGTACAGATCCCTGCACAGGAGACTCCTGAGAACGGGAGCAGGAAAGAAGGGAAAGAGAGAGAGGACTGACTTGACTGGCGGGCTCCAACTCACAGCAAGATCAGGACAGGGACAGAAGATTAGATTAGATTAGATTAGATTAGATTAGACTAGACTAGACTAGACTATTGGGTCTGGTCCATTTGCTATTGTAGACAACCTATAAAACAAACTGTCCCATAAAACAGTGACATTCCTCCCCAAAAGCTATGTTCTGTCTCTACCATGTCAAACTTCCATCCTTTGTGGATCAGAATGTGCTTCTCCAGTACAGCCTGTGTTTATTCATAGGCACCCTACCTGCTCTTGGCTTTTGTGCCAGCACACTCCTCTCACCCACACAGCTCTTGTCTCTCCTGGTGTATTTATAGGTTGTTCTCATATTGTCTCTCACCCTTCATTAGGCTCAAGGGAGCAGCCAAAGCCCTTCTAATCTCCTCTCATGTGGGCTGTCAGTGCAGCAGACTGTGCCTGTGGTGCTTCAGAGCCCTCTGGTTTGATGAGAGCTGCAGTCCATCCCAGGTGATCTCTCCAGTGGTGGCAACACCTCATTCTCTGCACAGACAACGCTTGTCCCCTCTCAGGCTGAGGCTCCACTCACCCTCCTTAAGGGCTGTGCAGGATCGGCAAGCCCAGGGCGCCTCCTTTTCTTTTAAGCCGCTTTTTTTCACTCTCTGTTTCATCCTGAACTTTTATTCCAGACCTCAACATAACTCTGTGGGCAGAAGTGCCTTCTATATAATTTTTTCCCAGCATGTTCGCTACTTGTCGTGGGCAGACCTTTTCCTCTGGCAGGTACAGCAGCCTGTCACACTGTCACAGGGAGCAGTGCAAACCTGGCTCACCACAGCAGACAGGAGAGGATTCCTGTTCCTGAGACCCTGCACACCTAAGGCACAGCTTCTTCCTGATGAGCAACACTACCGCCAGCAAAAGCAACTCAGGCAAAGCAAGCATGGCACAATCAGTGACTGGGATTGGCAGTGACAAAATCAGTGGGAACATGCTGGGTGTGTTTGGGTTTGAGTCAAATATCCCATATCCCAAATTTCTGCATCAAACAGAAGAATATGCTGTACTAATACTATCTTCTGGATTGAAAGCCGTTTAAGCAATCAGAAATACGGGTGGTGATAAGTTGCCACATATCATATTAAATTAAAAAGTGTCAAGGACTTCCCACACAAAGTTATTCATCGTTGTGTTTTAGCTTTTGAGCAGAAATGGCAGAAACTTCATTTGAATTTGTTTAAAAAAAACCTAAGTTGAAGATTAATTGTAACTAAAAAGGTATTTTCTGGGAGAAAACTTTCATTGGCAGACATATGAAATCAGAATTTGATCTAGTATAGCTTTTTTTACCTATCATGTCTATGATAGCCAGAAATAAGGGAAAGAAAATAAAATGTAAGCAGATTGGAGCATTTTCAAGAGTGGGAATTGGAACCCCTTCAACACTTCCAGAAGTGGAAAGATGACTTCTTTTCCTTCACTTGTTCTGTGAGGTCAGCAGACTTTTGTGGAGCTAAAATACTAATGAATTTACTGAGCAACTGACCATGGGGTAAAGCTGGCAACTAGAACAAGACTTCAGATACACCAAAAAATTCACTGTCATGCTGTCACACTTTTATACTACTCAGCAAACTCTGGCAAACTCCTCTGTTGGATATAATCTTAACACAGACATTTCCAGCAGGTTCTTGGCAGCTGGAGCTGCCCTCTCCAATGACACTCAGCCATGGGGAATGCACTGGCAGGGTGTAAACCCACTCCTTTTCCCAGGCTGGAAACCCTTGAAATCTGCCATCAGCAGACACGAGCTAGAACAAGCTCTCTACTTGTTAGATAGGAGCTATAAAGAAAACAGAGATTCTGAGAAGCAATCTCACTCTGCTGGAGACATCCACTTCTCTTCTGCATTCCAGGAAAAAACCAGACCAGTAAAACTGGCAGTGTGCATAAAAATAGCCCCAGTACTACACTAATTAAACAGGTTGTAGCAGGTGACAAAAGGATTGGTGGCAGAAGTTCCAGAAAGAAAATAATTAGGCTTGATCTCCAAGTCTAACGTTATCTGCAATAGGGATTTAACTGTTAGCGATTCTGTTCTTTAAAAAGCTGCTGGGCTGACACATGTTGAGATGCTGTCATCTGACACCCATCAAGTCAACAGAGCATAATCAGAGGCAAAGCCCACTCCAGTTACTGCCCTTGCCCTCCCCCATGGCCTGGCCCAGGGCAGGTGAGCAGTGCAGAAAGCAGGCACCTCTGCCTCCCACACAGCCAGCCCTTGTCCCCCCCCCAGCACATCCATGGTGATGGGAGCACACCTGAACATGGGAATTCTGGTCCCTGGGCCCAGACACTTGCAAAGAGACAACATCATCCCATCGTGTGAAAGATGTGAAAAGAAAGAAACACACACAAAAAAAGGCCAAATAGCGAATCCCAGGCTCCCAGGGAAAAACATGGTGGGGTACAGCCATCAGAGCAGCACACATGAAGACAAGCACTTCATTAGGAGGGACAGACTCCCAGCACGGGCCACAGCCAGAAGCAGACAAAGTGAAGTCGAATTCTGGGACTTCAATGCTTTTCAGCTTTGTGACTGTCAAAAAAAGTCAGACTAGAAGAAGAGCCCCAGCAGGAGAATATTTCGAGTCAGGGATGTCAGCACTGTCTGAAGTGCTACTGCTTGCAAACCTTCCCTCAGTGGCCTGTTATGAATAATGAACAGAAACATCACCAAATGAACTCATTTGTCACATACATTTAAACCCATCTCTCTATTCTTTTGGAGGGAATTAAAAATATTTTGATGAACACTGTGTCTGCTCAAAACCGGTTCAACACAGGGAGAAACTAATTACCACAAATAGCTCTTGTGGCTGAAGTAGGATGCTTTGGAGAAGCCATCTGCATGGCTTCACCCCTCAAAAAAAGCCTTAGCATTTCCTAGGGTAAAAATATATATAGCTGTGACTCTTTTACCCTACTCAGTGTGATGTTCTGTAGCCCAGTCCCTGGCTCAGGTGTATGAACTCTTATGCTATGTCTTAACAATACAACTAAAATATCTCTTTTCAGTGATCTACTTTAAAAACATTTTCTTTTGTAATTTTCCTTATCAACTTTTGTCCTGCAGAGACTTTCTTATATTTGCATTACTTTTCTAGCTTAAAGGAAGCAAACTTCCTTGAACATTTTTGGTAATACATCCATATTATTCTACCTGCATATCGTTCAGGGATGTCAAACTGTATCCTCACAGGGCATGAACTATTTTCTAGTCTAACCTTATTTATGCTATTATAGCCAAAGTCATTTTAAATACAAGAAATCTCAACTCTGAGACAAAATAAAGCCTCAGAATGAAAGGGAATATCAGTCTTTTATCAATCAGTCTTGTATCAGTCTTTATCCAACCAGGATATTGGAAAGCTGCTACAGGTGACTAGTAGCATTTCCAAATTTCAAAAACCTCCAGTGATTTTGAGGCTGGTACAGTGGCCTCCCTGCAGTTATGAGATGATGGAATGAAGATGAATGCTGCCTGCCAGCACTGCATCCTGGGCAGCCCCCAGCCGGTGGTACAGCATGCACTGTGCTCTGGGAAATACACTCTGAAGCAGCAAGCTGACTGGAGTTTAAGAGACCACAGCTATGCTCCTTCAGAGAAAAAACTTGGAGGCATTTTATTTTATGTGGAGAAAGCCTTGAGGGGTTTCTTCTGAAACGCTCAGCTCCAGCCACAAAGCTGCTTGGGGCAGCACACTCCACTTGTGTCGTGCACAGCCCTGCACAGCAGCATCCTCCCCTGTCCTGCCAGGCAGCACAGAGGAGACTCTCAGGACCTGAGAGCATGATCACACCATTTCTTTTTCTTTCATTATTTATAACACATGCTGGAACAAGGCTACCTCCACACCTTTTGGCTGCTACTCTTTTTTTCTCTTGAACTCAAACTGGGCAGATAAAGGGTGCGCTCATTGTCACAAAGCCATTTCTTTTAATCAGAAAATAAGCTAGGACATACACTGAGCACCCAATACGGCTCACTCAGTTTATTTTTTTCTTTTTCCAGAGGATACTCTCGAATAGTAAAGACAGTTAATTTTGATTTTTTGAAAAAGGGTGACCACTGCCCTGATCCACAGACTTTCATATTTCAAAAACCAGATTTGGCATAAATATTCTTAGCATTACAACCAGACAAAACCACCAAGTACTTTGTTTATGGAGGAAATTCTAACCAAAGTAGAAAATGTTACAATTTTTTTTCATTAAAACACAAATGTTTCCATTTTATACTTTAATATTTCCCCACTTATTTCTTTTTTATCAGTCAGCCCAAGAAACCTCCTAATTATCACTCAAGACATTGTCACAGACACAGTGACCAGGAGCTCAGAGGTCCAGGTGGCTGCTGTACAAACACCTAAATCTGTGCTAATGACCAGAAACTCCTCGGGAGTCAGCAGAAGGAAAGGGATGTTTTAGAACAGAATTGACTTTCATGAAAATACTTTAGGAGAGAGGACACAGACCCTGGAAGTGCTCATTTCTTTCTGGTAGCTCCTAAGTGAGACTTTGTGTCTGTGTTTGCTCACCTATCCAGCCCCTATGGTGCTAATCAAAACCATGGACTGCAGTGGAAGAGAACTTGGGGAGTGCCAGAGGGGTTCTCAAGAATAAAAGCTTACTCCTAGTTCCAAATGACTGCAGTGGATGAGAAAATTATATTTACCTTCAAAAGAAAACTTTTCTATTGCCTGAATCTCATGTAGCACTTTTCCCTGGTTTTCAACTCAAAGTATAGATTTTCTAAGCTAAAATTAATTTCCCTGGCACTAGCTATTCAATGACTTACTCTAGAGTATTTTAGGATTAATCACCACTGTTTTCACATGATGTCAATATTCTGCAATGGAATATGTATGAGGGCAGCTTGACTCTTCTAGAAGTAGCTGCTTTGACCCAGAAAGTCATAACCAGAGAACTAAGTTGTTTGAAAAAGCAAAAGGGACAAAAATCCTTCTTTTAAAAGTTGCATAAGGTCATTTAAAAAATGACCTTAAAATAAGGTCATTTAACGTAGACCTGCTCCTAAAAGATCCATAAAGAATATCAACCCGTAACAATTAATTTAATATTTTCCTTCTCAAGTTACTAATTTATGACAGTTATGGTACAACAAATGAAATACTCAAATCAGAATTGTACCTCAGCTGACCATATCCCTAACCAATTAAACATGCAAGGAACTTTCTTGACTTCTGTCTCTTATTCTTACATCTTGGAGCCCATAAATCAACAAGCAGCAAATGTAGGGCTGTGGCTTTCCACACCTTGAGCATATGACCTGCACTTTTTTTTTTTAGAACCCATGCAGCTTGGGGCACATCATGTTATGCTGTCTTAGGAAAACCAAAAAAGAAATTAAAAAACCAATCAAACAAACAGGACCACCAAGAACTTGCTTTTGAGCAACCAGCTTGTGAGCCAGGAAAAATATTAAGAATGTGCATGGATGTTTTAATGAATCAATGCACTCATCTCTGTTTTTCTCATGGCTGGAGTGCAGCCATCACCTTCTTTGGATAAAAATAGTGCCAGTAGGCAGCTCAGAACGATGCAAATCACCTTCCTTGGTTTTATTTAATATCTCCTGAGTGAGGGACAATTCATTCCTTTGAGATGGTACAGAAAATTAGTGGAATTATACCAGCAGAGAGCAGATAAGAATCCAAGAAAATTACAAAGGATTAAGTAGCATTAGATTGAAAGAAAGCCACTTACATGACTTTTTTCCTCCAGCCTTTCTTAACCCTACAATTTTAAGGACATGAAAAACGTTCTCCTAGTCATTGACCATAAAACCCTTAGCCCCCCATTTTAGGATAATTTCTGTTTTCTCTACAAAGCAGTGATTTCTGCAAGAATTCTGTGTGTCTGATCATACCCAAGGTCAGCAGAAAAGTCTAAAAAAGCTGTCAACATACTAATAAAATCCCCAAACTTTGCTTTCTCCTTTGTAATCACCAAGGGCTCATCTCCACATGCAGTCAGCAAGATAATTGAATATCATGGGTGAAAGAACACAGCCCCACCAAGCTTCTGGGCCGACCTTGAACTCTTTGGCCAGCTCACCACGTACAATGCCTCTTTGTGCAATTCCTTGAAGAACAAACTCTGAGTAAGCAGATCAATTTCCAGCCATCTTTCTCAGGCATTGCATAGAAACATTCAACAATCTGAGTTACACACTGCAGTAAAACTGGCCCAAAACAAGAAGAGTTTGAAGTCAATTTTGATGTTAAGTTTGTTGAATCTGAAGTATGCCATGACCTAATGCCTGGACCTGGGTTGTACTAAGTATATATGATATTTATTTATTTATTTATTTATTTATTTATTTTTAAGATAGTACAGTAGATGCATACCTCAGGCAATATGTTATCCTATGACCCAGTTCCCAGATTTTCTTTATATTTCTGTGAAAGTGTTATGGGCCTACAGAATAAACATCATTATGCTTTCATCCACTTTACACTGTCAAAGTGGCAGCTAATATAACTATTATGGACTCATTTATTAAGCAAGATTACACACAAGGCAGTTCCTCATCCAGGAGGAAATTAGTAGCCAGTTGTTTTCACATTACTGTGCATAGTGATGAGTCTACAGCTGTGGGTCATGCCAGCTTAAAACAAGGCAGGCTGAGGAACGTGGTGCTCTCTGTTTCACACTGAGTGCTTCTGAGACACCCTCTACAATGGTTAACATCAAGAACCAAAGGGTCAGTGTTCTTTGGAGAAAACAATGCAAGCAACTTATTCCCAGTGCATTTTTAAATTCTTTTTTTTAATGGGAAATTGCATTGTTTCCTACCATCAGCCAGCTCAAGATGCTCAAGATTGCCTGCTGTCATTTGCTCCTGTTTGGGTTCCTCCCAGGACAGGGTGACAGCAAGGACTAATAATCATGAGAAGAGAAGCCTTATTATTTTTCAAAACACAGCAGTCAGGGTTCAAAAAGCAAGAGGCCCTTTTAAGATAGCCAGGCATAATCTGAGTGCTCCCTTTACAAGCAAAATTTGTAATTAAAGCTGGCATTTGTGAGCAGCCTGCTAGTGCTGGTCATCCTGCTAACAAGCAGAGGGGACATGCCTTGTGACACTGGCACTCACTCCATGGGGAAGAGCCAGGCTGCTCCTGCAGGAAGCACACACCAGGCATGTGAGGATCTGAGATGGCCTAGAGGGAACCCAGCTAAAAGATGTTTGGGTTATGTAGTCACAGCAGGGAAATAGGAGATGAAGCAAGGGATTTAAGATCACTGCTTTGCTTTCCCACAAGCTTTTCCTGTCACTTTGCCTTTCTTCCATTTCCTTCTATATAACGCAGAGGAGTCAATTTTTATTTTTTTAATATTCTGAAATTGAGAACTTAGAAAGCAGGATAACAAAAGAGTGACAGGATTGAATATTCAGAGCAAAACCTCTGCATGGGAGATAGAAAATAATTTGGTTCTCCAAAACCCTGTAATAAAGAATTAAGTAGTAAAATGCATCTGATTGTTATTCAGGTCATTTTCTCAGATAGAAGGATGGAGCAAAACCAGCTTACTTTTCCTTTTTTAATTTTTTTTTTTTTTTTTTTTTTTTTTTTTTTTTTTTTTTGTAATTTAAATAGGTTTTAAGTAGCATGGATATTATGGCTTTGGAGATCACAGACATATTTCAGGTCTCACATTTTTATTACTCACACTGGGCTGTAGGAAATAGGACCTTGGGTAATTCAGTCACGTAAATTATTTCATGTTTTATTGAAAACCTCACCATCACCAGGAGAAGATCTTAAAACAGTCAAAAGGCATATACCATACAGAATCAAATTTATATACAGTTAATTGCTTTGAAGAAGGAAGAACAAGTGGAACCCTTGAGACTGAGAAGTGTGTTAGCACTAAGTGTGTTAATCTGTTCCGCTTGGCTTCTCAACAGGGGAAAGCGAACCAGCATCCCCAATTCTGTCCTCTCAGAGAGGCTTTTCAGAACAGATTATAGCTCTGCACCTTGTTCCAAGCATTTGTCTGCAAACAAGCAAGAGGAAAGCACCACTGCAATTAACAGGGGTCAGATAGGCTGAATACCCCTGGTATAGGAAATGCTTGTTAGAGTATTCTGGTGGCAGTCTGAAATATGCCATGACTCACATCCATCCATCCCTTCTTATCTTCAAAGGGGAGTGGAATAAAGGCAGGGTAGATGATGAGAAAATCCTTCTGTATTCAAAGAGACATTTCTGCTAAGCATTTACCAAGGCCACGTAGCTATTTAATGCAAAATTAAAAATAGGTGAAGGCAAAACAGAGAGAAGACATTTCATAGTATGGAGCATTTGCTTGGAAAGAGGTGATAGGGTAAAGATAAGCATGAGGTCCTTCTGTCTTCAGTGAGATCTCTGAATGGATACAATGACCCAGGAATGATGGATAAGGTGGCAAACAAAAGCACTGATGATGGGTGTGGACTTGAAGGTAATCAGATCTTTTAAGAGCTTTCCCTGAAAAATCATTTTTGCGCCACCAGGTTTCGGGAGGCAAATCAAATCCTTAAACAGAAGAAGAAGGAAGACACAGCATTTTGAAAGGGATAATGTACAGCAAACCCAGGGAAGAAAAACAGCAGAAAAACACAGGAGTATGGATGAAAGAAAAAAAATCAGTGTTCAGATCTTAATACTCATAATATTCCTGTGACAAGCAAAGTACTTCTGAAAAAGAATCAGTTTAGATCCAGCCAGGAGGGAGGCTCAGACACACATGCATCTGCTGTTCCACCTGGTGAGCAGAAACAGGGAGCCAGCTCCCCCAGCAGCCAGGCAGAGAAGGCAGAAATCACAGGGCTCCAGGGAGCAAACTCCTGCTCTGTGCTTGCTCATAACCTATTAATCTGACAGAGATGCTGATTTAAACCCAACTCTGCTGAGAGCAATCCTCCACAGGTCCACTGGCATAAGGAGCCAGAGACAACTATAGCATGGCACGGTATAAATTGTTAGGAGCTGTAACAAATAACAAAATAAATGCAAATAAATGGTACAAATAAATGCTGTGATGGGGAATTACACAGCTTCTCTAAAGACAAGCAGTGTCACAAAGATGTGTTGCACTTTGGTTTTAAAGAGTCAGCATACACCAAGAAATTTCAGTGATTTTATTCATCTACAGTTTGAAAAAAGTCCTCAACACGGAGCATTCCTTCTGCAAATAAGGGACAAAGCCCCAATACAGACAACTACAAGTTGTTATTCTGGCTTCTGAACAAGGCTGAGCATGATTATACACTCAATTCTCATGCTGTCAAAGGGTTGATGCATTTTTGCCAACTTGCCTTTCTTAGTTATTACTATTTCCCTAGCACACCAGCTCCCTGAGGGACAAGCCCATGTGAAGCAGTGTTGTACAAGAGAATAAAACCCCAAAGCTGCCTACATTAGCACACCACACCTCCATTCTTTCACCCAAAGCACGACTGCTTTCTGTGGCCGATTTCCAATTTCATTTTAAAAAATCTCAGTCAATGTTACACCTCCTCTTGCCCCTGAAAGGCTCATTTCACCATTTATTAATGCCTTTCAAAAACTTCTTCTGGCAGATATCTCCCCGCTCTCTATGATAAAACTTGTTGTACTAATTTCTCTTCCCCAACGATGTTTATTCCCTCAAATATTTGCAGAACATTGCCAAGTCACCTTGCAATCCCTGCTTGGAGCACTCCTATCTCATCTGCAGCCCTGCTGCACGCAGCCAGCCAGTTCCCCCAGCCTCCTTTATCATTTCTCTTGTTCATCCTGTCACTTAGTTTCCCCGACCTCTCCTTTCACTTAGTTTTGTTAATTTTTCAGCCCAGCCCTGTGAGGCAGGTGCAGATCTGCAGCCTCCCCACAGTCCAGGCATGGTGGGACCAGGGAGGAGATGATCCCCTCGGGCCCTCGCCAATTCAATTTAATTCCAGGGGAATGAAATGGTGCATTACAGCACCCAGCAGCCCCTCACACAGCACCTGTGCTCACATCCAGGGAGCTCCTCCTCTCACTGCAGAGCCTGAGTGCCCACTGTGGGCATGGAAGGTTGGAATTCCTGCCCAAACTTCTCCCTGCGTGGGTTCAGGTCCCAGCTGCTGCCCAGGATGGGACACTGAGCTCATTCCCTTCATTGCTTTCCTTTCTTTGCTGTGCTCCTTGTGCTAGGCTGGGAGAGGTTATTCCACATCCCTACACACACACACTTTTTCCTGAACAAAGGTATTATTTATGGTTGAGTGGAAGATAATGGAGTTTTCTGTCTGTGTGGGTATGGCATACCCACTGCAGTGATTTTCCATTTCATTCATACACTCTGCAGCTTCCTTCCTAGTCCTGCAAGAAAATAAAACACATCTGTATTGATAGATACAGATATATCTGGGGTTTTGACAGACCTGGCTGCTGCTGGCCTATATAAGATTACATTCATCCCAATTTATCAGAGTAGTGGTTACACATGCGTACTGAGGAACTCTATTATCCTGTCTTTAATTTACTCTCAAGGAGTTCATCTCTCAAAAAATCCATATCAGAGCCCCTTTCTCAATTATTTTAGCCAGGGAGGGGAGAGGTCTTTATCTGATCTGATAATGGAGCTATTTGGCTCAGCCCAGCCATTAATCCATCTGACAGCTTTCCTATGAAAAAACAGAATTTTCATCCTACACTCCAATTTATTTCATCATCTGCACTTTCCTTCTCCAACCCTGGTTGGTGGTAATAATGAGAACTGTCTAGAAAAATAAATAAATATGGCACATGGGTATAAATACAGATAAAGCTAGCTGGCAAAAGTGGGAGAAGAAGTGAATTCTGCCTTTACAACAATTTTTAGCTAAAGCATTTATTTGCCTTATGGAAACTTAAACAAGTCACCATAATTGAAAATATCCCAACACAAATTCCTATTTTTTCTCAATAAACAAGCTTTTTATTTTGTTGTGTGTGGAGGGATTGTTTCCTGGGCAGGGGGGTATTGATTTTATTCTGGTTTTGTGTAACTTCCTACCACAGCAGTTCTCTGGTCTTAATGAAAAATGCTGTATTGTAATTCCAAAGTAAGATTTACTCATTGTGGTAACACTCCAGGTATCATGGAACAAATCTGGAAAAGAGACAAGCCTGCAATGTGGATGTTGAGCTCTCCTGTCTGACCTGCTCCTCTGCAATTATCCTTAGCTGACAGCATCTGACAAGGCTTAGAGTTGGACAAGCAGAAATCTCGGTGAAGAAGGGGTTTTCTGGGTTGTTTTTCTTTTTAAGTAAAAAAAACCCAACTGATATATAAGGCAGGTGCTAAAAGAATTTACATTTTACCCAGTATTAATAATATTTACAAAGTATTTTTATTTATAAATGCCAAACTTGTGAAACATTTAGCCAAAATGAATTTTAAATAGAAATCTTGTTTTGAAATTAATTCCAAACTCTCTGCTTCTTTTCAAAACTTTGGAAGCAGAAGATAATGTTTTTCAGGTTCAAAAGAGTATTTCCATAGTTAGGATTCTGCTAATAAATGTAGGCAACACTCAGTCACTCTCACCTCCTGCCACTTCCCTGTTCTTACAGGTGGCAGTTCAGAAACATTTCAAACGAGGTCAGGAGAGGAAAAGAAAAAAGGATTTTTCCCATCATGACATGCTGAGCAAAAGACAAATCAGAGATTGTACTTTTCCTGCCTCTATGCCTACATTTCAGCTCCAAAGTCACTTAAAGATAATTTCCATCCATGCAATCAAACACTTTCATTTTCATCAGGCTACTTCATCTGCTTAGTTGAAAATGAAAGTATGAAAATGGAAAACATCTCAGCCGTGCTGGAGCACCTTCTCTAGGTTTTTGGGAACCCTCTTCTTTCGGGTTAGATTTTTGGTCCTGCTGTAACTGCAGATGATGAGTAAATGGCACAAACCAGCCATGCTTTGAGACACCTCAGTGGCCATGCCTGAACATTTAAATAAACCACCCCTTCCCACTTCCTGCCAAAGCTGCCACTGGCACATTCCCACCTCTGCTGTCAGTCCAGTTCCCTAGAGGAGAACTGGCTCAGAACACAAGGTCAGAAAGAGAAATGCAACTATAAACTGCCAAATAGCCTGAATATTCTGTCACTGGTGACTATGGTTTAGCCATTTTACGTTTTTCAAGCCTTTTTTATTTTTGAGGCATCCTTTTCTGCTTTGTGCCAGTTCTATAACAAAAATAAAAAAGTGCCATGGATGGATTTGGTTTTTTTGAAGGCCCTCAACAAGGGTGTCTGTCTGCTCCCCACCACGCTCAGCCATTTGAACTGACTCAAGTCCTGCTATGACTGAGCTGCCCTGAAAGATTGCCACACAATTTACACTGCTTACACGCAAAACTTAAAGTCTTTACAGGTCTAGAAATGAGAATGGACTTCTGTTCTGTAAGAGGGGCTATATATCAATTTATCAGCAATTTTGTAAAGGCAAACATTAATAAAGATGAAAAAAAAAAAGATACATTTTCAATGACATTTCCTAGGCCCAGCAAACTCTCATAGCAAACTCTGGTCCCTCTCAGGTTCATCTGCCCATGTCTCTCTCATATATGATGTTTCTTCTGCACCCCTAACTGGGAAAAAGAGAACAAATGATGATGTGCAAAAAGAGGGACTTCCATTTGTTTATTTCTGCAAACACTGCCTAAGTGCATTTCAAACTGAAGGCAGCTCACAGAAATCATTGGTGGCATAAAAATTGAACTAAAAGGATTTACATGGCCTGGATAAATTTTAAACTGCTTTAAACATTTCCCTGAAGTAAATTTTCTTCCTTCGACATAGCAGTATTAAAAGAAGGAGACAAGAAAAAGCAATTTAATTAACCATTCCAAGGAGTTTCCAGGACAAATTCTTAACTAGCTCTGAGATTTCCTACTTGTAACTCAACCCTCTGATTAAGCTTCTTTGGGTAAACATGCTTACATTTATGTGAAATATTTTGAAATCAAATGATGAAAAATTGCCTTAACAGTTCTTTTACAGCAGGACACAATTCTTGCTGTACATGTTGGTTTCTTCTTGGCTCTGGCAGGATGAGTTTTCTAAGAAGTGAGCCTTGGCACACCCTGTTCAGCAAAATGGGTGACTAGGAGCACCCCTGGATCATGGAAAGGAGTGAAATGAAGATTTCTGACAAAGTGTTACACAGGCAGTGATTGATACATTCGCAAAGGCTCCATCGCTGTCTGCAGGTCTCACATTCCTGGCTCTGGCAAGGCTGCATGAGCTATCCCTCTATAACATCTATAACAGACATTTTATCTAACAGCAGCATTATTTTTTTTTTTTTTAATATTCTACCAACAGCTCCACAGTCCCGAGGGAATAAAACCAAACAACAGAACCCTAACTACATAAATGCCAAACTATTTTCAAGGCAAATATTTTAAAAGCAATTCAGATGTTCAGAAACATGTCTGTATGCAAATGAGCTATAAACATTAAGAAACTTTAAATGTGTTAGCTATTTATAAAACACTTCCTCTTGACATAGTTACTGCTTTCTTTCATGACTTTGTTCATCAGGCACCTCTGCCCTGCAACAAACATATATTTTTATACACTTAGCTCAAATCAAAGACAGCACTATCTGTTATCTAAAGAGATTGTATGACAAGCAGGGATCACAACTAAAGGTCCATAACAGATTTTTTCTTTAATCACTAAAGTATAGCTCTATTTTGCAGAAGAAAAACTAACCAAGAGGTGAAGATTGTGCTGGTGCCAAAACCAGCCTGTCCTGCTGTGATGTCCCTCACGTTGCATCTCCACCAGGGTCAGAAGAACTGTGAGCTTCCACAGCTTAGGGCACACTCCACTGGCTCTCCACTTTGTGGCCTGGACTCTGCTGCACTAAACTCATACCTACCATAAATGCTGCACCAACCACTGCAGCTGCCTGCAAGTCCTGACAAGTATAAAACCTAAAAGCAGGATTTTTTTTTTTTATTTTCCCAGTCTGAAAATTCTTTTTGCTTCTTGGAAACAATTTCCTTCAAAAATCACAACCACCCTCTAGGGGACTTTCTGGTTGTTACCTCATTTTTGAGCTGCTCTTTTATTTTTCCTTCCTTTTTGCCTCCCCCCTCACGCTGTCTCCCGTTTGTCATGCATCATCAAATTTACAGAATGGAAACCATTTAAGACACCGAATTATTGCTGAAGGTGAACAGGACATGAAAGTCAAGCAGCATGCTCTGCCTGCCTTTTGAGATTCCTCATGTATCACATTCTGTACTTTACTCATCAAAATGTCATGCTCAGAAAGTTACACAGCCTGAAGAATGGGGGAAATAACAGAAAGGAGAGGGAAAGAAGAGGCTTGACCCTCGTGCTATTGCTCATGTTTGCCTATAAAAAAAAATGGAAAAAGATTCCCGAGTCTGACAGCAATCCCAGCCATCTCAACAGTGCCTAACACATGAATAATGTGTTGTCAGCTCAAGAAAAAACCCAAACCTGCTTGTCTCCAAAGGCCATTTTACAGCTGGCTTATATATCTGACATGAGGGAAAGAGAGATTGCATCATCTCAGATCTATGACACTCGCTGGGAATGCAGCTGCTTGCTGGAGTGACTTCCATGATAAACATGTCACTTCTGCAGGAAATTGATGGCAGCCAGAACTGTCATTTCTCTAATTCATTTTTCCCAGTCACTTTGTCCTCCTGGTTCCAACGCACTTTGTAGAAGATTCAACACATCTATTGATTTCCTTAGTGCATAAGGGTAAAAATATTTTTGAAATTTCTGACTTAACTGGATCCAAAACACCTTAGTACTTTGATATTGTCCATTTCAATAAAGTGAATTAAAGTTGAGAAAAGAAAGCTGGAGACATGTAAACTTTAGAGACAAAAGCCTGGTTTTCATCAAATAAAGTACCTTTGAGAATAGTAAGCCCTGTTAGCATGCAGTTTAATACTACTTGGTTATAGCAGTGTTTGGTCTTGCCTTTAAACAAAAACACCACCCAGTCTGTGCATACAGATTTCTCTTCAGATGTTTGGGAGTAGTTAAAGTTTCTAACTATGCCCAAACATGATCCTCATAACTCGTAACAGCACTTAGGTTTTTACAAAATGAAGGGATTTGTTCAGAGGGTTATAGGTAATTTGGGTCAGTATAGTGTATTCTGGGCTATGAACAGGTCAGAATAGCTCCTTTGATTGCTCTCATATGGAGGGACACTCTGTGCCTACCAGGGCAATGCATCTCCTTATGAATTTCTGCCTTTTCAGTGGCCCCCCCTGATAACTACTCAATATATCTGATTGATTGAAGGTTGGTATTTAGAAAGAAAGGGGAAAAAACCCAAAGAAACAAAACACACATACCCAGCTTTATCCTTTTCTTGTGCTTGTCTGCTAGATCAGTGGAGCTTTCCTGCTCTGTTTACAACATTGCTGACACTTCTGTGGTACAAAACAGATTTTGCAGAAACCCACTTTTGTGTTTCTGCCTTCCCTGCAGGAGAAGGCGGCAGTGCAGGAGGGATGAGGAGAGGAGAGCTGTGCTGCTGCCTCCTGCCAAGCCCAGGGCTGTCCTTGTGGCACTTTGTCCCAGCCACAGCAGCAGCCTGGGGAGGGAGCAGGGACAGGCTGCAGAGTGCCACAGATTCAGCTCTGCAACTCTGCACAGGCTGAGGTGAGGTGCAGAGCAGCATCTCTGCCCACAGGGGTGCCTTGTCAAGTCAGATCAGCGCAGGGCTCTGGGCTGGACCTCCACCAGCTGTATAAAGCTGTCCTTAAGAGCTCCTGGTCAGAGCTACAGACACGAGCTGGGCGCAGAGCTGACCACGGGTCCAGTTCCCCCAGCACTGTGGGGACAGAGGTGTAGTGCACCCTTCTGATCGCTCCCTGGCTTTCCCCAAGGCATTGCCAGGGCAAAACCCTCCTCTTTGCTGCAGGCTAATGGGGAAAGCGCTGGATAGAAATTGCCCGTGTGACACAAAGGATGTCCTTTTCACTCTCTTCTTCACATTTTTCTTCCTGTGCTTGCCCCAGAGTGTGAGTCCTGCTTTGCTTTCCATGACATTACATCTGGCAAACCTGTCACATCTTGCATTTATTCACACAAGATGCAAAAGCTGAAGCCGGTGCTACAGATGCTTCCTTGATTAGTGCAATGTGTTGATATTGTTTCTTGATATTTCACAAAGGAAGAGAGCGAATGAAAGATAAAAAGAGAAAGAGAGAGCAGTGGCAGCATTAGATGAGATAAACGGCTTTAGAGTACCTTGTTCTGCTGTGATGGCTTCCATCAGACATGCCCAGCAAGGTAAAAGAGGCATTTTTTCAAACAGATGGTCTCAAAGTCTTTAGAGCATTACAGCTCAGAGCAGCAGCATAGCTCACTGCCACCCAGCGGGGAGGAGCTGTGCCATGGAGGAGCCACACTCAATTTACCTGCCTGCCTTAACAGCACCTGAATGCCTGCTCTGCTGAGTGTTAAACTGCACCTCAGTGAAAGGCAGCTGCCACAGGGACACAGCTGAGGGTATGGACAAGAAACAACAGCCTTTTGTTAAGGCAATGAATTTGCATTCTGAAAACAGAGGAACAAACCACGTAATCTCTGGGACAAGGTTTATGCCACAGCACAGCTTGTGGAGAGTGTGACATTAGATCCAGCCACCTTCTCTTCCTAAAAATATAATGGAGGCAGTGAGCGCATGGTGGAAATTCGCATTGCAGAAAGCATCCAAAGTTCTGCACAGAGTCTGTAGGTTGTGTGCTGGTGCCATGCAGAGCCAGGCTGCCAGGCACTTGTGGGTATGTATATTGCACTCACTGGAGAGAAACCTTTAGTCAGCACAGGAGACTCATTTCCAGCTGTCTAGACAGACAGTAACTCTGAATTTGCAGCTTGCAGTAGGTCTGTCTGCTTTGAAAAAGATGGAGTAAATACAGCCCAAGTTTCTGCTGACTGTATGTAAAATGGATATAATTAAAACATTATCTTTTCCTTTCTTTTCTACCAAACTTCTAGTGCTTTAGAACAAAAAAGAAATGTGTCATGAAAACGGATTTTTATTTTAAATGGCCAGCTGGAGTCCAGACTCTTTAGGTTCCTTTCTCCAGAAGCATAAATCAGTGCATCTGTTGGATATGATTTGGATTGGCGCAGAGCTTCTTGAGACAACAGATCTCCTGCACCAATGACTCTCTGACACCCTCAGCAGGCCTTGCTATCCAAAGATTTATTTTGCTTAAAGAAAAGGCTATACCTCTGTACCAATGCATCAGAAATGAGCCTTCAAATCAGGTTCACCCCGGGCCATGAAAACAGAAAAAAATACTTTCTCTGAAATTTGCCTAAATTGGCATGTCCTTTTCCAGCTGCTGCCCCCTACTTGAGTGGAGCTGGCAGATTTATGCATTCAGTATGTATTCACTAAAACTACTTCTACCTAATGATAAAGAAAATATTAGTTCATAAATAACCCTAGGCAATGGCAGGCCTGAAATGTATACATTGCTTACTTATATCTGTGTTCAGCAAGCTGAAAAATGACAGAGTGCCCCAGCAGTGCAACCAGGCAAAGCAGAAAGTGCTCAGCTGGGCAGAGGAGAGGCCACCCCCTGCTCCCAGCACAGGCTGAGCTGGCAGGTGCTGGGTCTGTTCCTGCTGCAGATTAACCTGGTGCATGAGAATCAGCAAGCAAGGGCAGACACAGCCTCCAGCCACACCTGGGTGCAGGGGGCTGCCACGGAGGTCTGGCAGGTTGTGGCCCCCTGATCAGACACTGCTGGGTGCTGCTTGTCACCCTCCACCTCAGATATTTCCCCTGCTCTCCTGCTGCAGGAGACAGAAAATCTTATTTTCCACGGGGCAAGACATGCAGACACTTTACCAGATCGATTTTTGTTATTCTTCCTTATGAAGGTAAATCCCAGAGCTGCTGGGCTGGAGCACTGCCAAGTTTTGCAGTCAGGGATTTCCACAGAAAGAGCTGACAATGCAAATGGCTCCGGCAAAGGGTTTTTTACGATCCTAGTGACCTTTTTATTTTGAGCAGATAGCAGCTTTTATCTCTTTGCTCCATTTGGTTATCATATTTTTATATCATTGAGCAAACCTCTGATGCTGCTACCTGGGGAGAACTGGAACAAGAAGTTCCTTCATGTGGATCTGTAAAACACCTCCTGGCAGAGCACAGCATCCCAGCTATCCCAGGCTGGGGCACTCACTTTAAGCACTTCACTCTCACACTGCAGTGTCCCCTTTTAGCCCGTCACTGAATGAATGGAGCTCCTCTCCCTAAAAAACATGCCACACTTCACTTGTGTTTCAACCACCACAGACGAACACATCAGATACCCAAAACACAGCCCTGCTAGTCCATTTTCCTCTTAGTGAGCCCATCCTCAGTTCAACTCCAGCCTGGCACAGGTGAGAGTCTGAGACAGAAAAGTTGGCCACAATCTTACCTCACTCCTATTCAAACTATTTCCTTAAAAGCGACCAGCCTAGCAATTATTAGAGTTCATAACCTCTTTCTTAATTACCTACATAAAAATCAAAGCTCTGCAAAACACAGGAAGGCTATGAATAAATTGCCTCATGTTTTCCAGAAACGTTTGCCTAATTATTAGTGTTTTTAAAATGTGATTACACATGAATAATAAAGAGAAAATTCCTTTGCATTTTTGCATTTCCTCTATACAGTAAACGGGCAAGCCTCCACTAATCAGATATTCCCTTCAGCAACAATGCAACCCATTATTTCTGAACTTTTGGTACTTTCATCCTGCAAGCTCTGGAGCAGTGTGACCAAGGAGACAATCAGCTTAAAGGCATTTGGATGGTAATGAACTACAGATGTGCTGTTCAATAAGCTGAGGATGGCAGTGCCTTTAGCTCTGCCTTCACTCACTGCAGCAAACACCAGAGCTGGGAAAAGACAGGGAAGACACTCGGGACACAGTGTACACTAATCTCTGGCATCAATGCTTTGCATTTCTCTCTTCCAGGCAGGAGAATAGAATGCCTAAATCCAGGGTTTGGATCCTAAATGAAAGGATTGGTATTTCTCTGAGGTAACAGCCTCCCATCAGTACCTCCAATTTCTATGCAGCAGCACTAAACATATGTTCTCATGTCCCCTCACCTCAGGATTACCCTGGCAGAGGGATGGATAAACAAAAGACAACCAACAGCATGCCCAAAGGCTGTGTGGTGACCAGAAAGCTGCTCAGGCCGGCAAGGAATGGCCAAAGGGGCCGTGACAGGCTGCTGGTGGAGGGCAGCCAGAGCCCTGCAGGCTCCTGGCTGGGAGCGCTGCCCCAGCTGCCATGGAACCAGGAGAGGCACACAGGGCAGAAATGTGCAGGTGAGAGGTGCCTATCAAAGAGCTGAGTAAAGAATAGCTCATTTGAAAAGACCCCTCCTGAAGGAACAATGTCCAGTTGTGAAAATTTTGCCAGAAATCGTCCAAGAGGTATATCTTGTAAGGTCACAGAAGGGCAGTGGGTACCTCAAATTCAAGTGGAAGGTAAATATTTAACAAAAAAATGACAATGTTCGACTCATTATTTCAGCTTGCCTTTTGAGACATGCTGTCTTTTACCATTATTCCTGTATTTTTTTTCCAGACAGATGATGTCAGCACTGTAATTATTCATGCTGGTGCCAGCACTCTGCTTGTGGGCTGGCCCAGCACCCTCAGAAGACTGAGACTGTGGCAAGTGTTGTGCTGACCGACCCTTTCACAAACAGGAAAAGGGACAAAAGGCAGAGCCACACCACTTGACCAAGCTGCAAATTTTGCAAGTTTGTCTTCTCGTTCTCCCTGCCTGTCTGAGCTTGCCAAACCAAAACTGCTGTAAGCAACACCTTGGGCAAATGAAATGTTGCTTGCAGTTCATCTCTGACAAACACAAACATCATATTACACCACTGGAATCAAACTTTAATTCCACATTGGGATAGCCTTTAGACCAGCCAGCTGGTAATGTGCTTGATGAGTTATTAACCCTTTTGAGAAGACTGATCTCCTGTCAATAGCATCGATTTAACAGTAATGGCTTTTTAAGACATCGCCTCTTTCCAAACTAAGGTGCAGGGAATTTGTTTAGGTTGCAGGAAGCCAGGCAGGTAATGTGAACTGCACCACTGCTGCTACAGGATTTGTGTTGTTCCCTGTCTCCCTGACACCTGCGTTTGCTAATTGATAAAGATTTGAGACCACACCAAAGTGCTTGTCTCTCTCCACTTCACCTAGCAGCTAATAAATGCTTCCAGCATTCCATCCTTTCATTACTGAGTCAATTGAGGGGAAAATAGGTTTGCTCCTTGAGTCAAAATATCTCTGGAGAATTTGAGGTGCTGTTTGCATCTCCTTAAAGATTGCAGTCTCGCTGCATTTTTAAACGAGGACTGCAAAAGCCTCTTAGAAAAACTTCCCCGGCAAGTCATTTGTCTAAAGACAACGGTGTGAGATGGGCAGAACAATTCTGAGAGAAAACAGGAGAAAACCACAGTTCAGCTAGATGTAAGGGGGAAGTACCCTTCTAAAATTCAATGGAGAAACACCACTTTTATGTAAGCTTGTATTTTTGGTTAAAAAAAAATCCAGAAAATTGCTTAAAAGCAAATAAAGAGGATTATCATATTTCCCTATGACTAATGTTCGTCGCTTTTTCTTCCAAAATCCCCAATCAGTTTTGTTTGTTTCTCTTTGAGCAAGGATGTTTTTCCACAAGCATACAGATGTAGCAACATTTTCTGGTTATTTACACTTGTTGCAGACACCTGATTAATCTTAATGATTTAGAGTTTAGCCCTTTTGCCTTTGTTTATGCTCCCACTTATTACTGATCTGGAGACAGTCAGGTGTCTCCCATTCACAGATCTCATGTGACTATGATTCCATACTTACACGGTGAGTTCTCTAAAAACTAAAGGAGCTATTTCCCTTGATCATTAAAAAAAAAAAAACAAAACACCCAGAATTTGGAGTTCCACATCCAGGGACTGCAAAGCTGTTACTCTTCAGAACTGAGACTGAAAGTCTTGTTACACCAATTTACCCCATCAGCTTTCCTCCCATGACTCAGTGAGGAATTGCCACAGACAGGTATACAACCATCAAGTTTACCAAAAAAGCAAAAGAAAAGAGATTATTAAAGAAACTGAAAGCATGCAGCTGATGCTTTGCATTCCTGCTGTTTTCTTATTTTCAAATGATAGTTGTAGGATTGCTGCTTTCTTTGTGGATATTTTAACTCCTTAGCAAAAGAAATCACAGATTTCAGAAATAAAGTGAATAAGCAGGGGAAAACATGCACATTGTAAAGAAAAACTTATGTCCCTCTGGACTTCTCAGGGGAGGAAAAACATAGAAGACAAGGATACTGATGTCTGAAACAGGGAAGCCAGAAGAAAAGTAGATGAATTTTGGTTTCACTGACCAGGACATGTACACAAGGTTAAAAAGGAAGAAGAAAAACTCAGGAGAAATACCAAGAACCTCGGGAAGCAGGAAGATGAAGCATGTAACCAGGATTATGTGATCTGGCAGGCACCAGGAAGTAAGTCAATGGAAAATTGTAAAAATGAGAGTGCTGCCTTTGAATCAGATATTTGGACACTGACAGAGATTTCCTCTGGCATGGAGCAAGGGAATTGCTAGGATCTTAATAAACAATTTTGGAGACACAAAACCAAATTTTTCCTATTAAAATAATCTTTTTGGGGGGCCTTTTGAGACTTCTGCTGCGAGCATTATTAAGGTTTGAGAACTCTGATCCTATTTTAAAGTCCTTCTTCCTGCTTCTCCTATCCATAAGGGAGAGGTGGAAAAGGTTTCATGAAAATGAAGGAGACTGGTGGAAACAGAGCTTTTTCCATGGGATACTATAGCATTCATGCATTCCCATGAAGAACTTTTGATTGTTTCTCCTCCTAAAAGTAGCAGTGGAAAAAAGATTTCACCAGAGATTACAAATTAAACTCGGTGTAGCATTTGAGGAAGTCTTTAATGTTTGTGCAGACTGGAACTTCTAACAATGAGTAGCACAGGCAAGACCTGTACTCTTTTCCTCCAGCTGCCTAAATCTTTCTCTACTGATCATCCTTGCCTCAGGCTGCTCTTCTTGGGTCAGATCCAAAGGCTGTTCCAAACAGAAAGGTCCTCTAAATCTAATTATATTTAGGAGGAAACTCCAGGCACTTCAGGCTTGCTTTGTGCCACCCCCCTCTCCTCCCACCGCTGCAGTAGGAGATGTTTTGTTGCAACCATTGCTGTGCAATTAATGCCAGACTGGTTTTGTGATGTACACTGATAGGAGATATAATGAAATACTCACCTCCTTTTCACTCGGGAATTCAGCCAGGACAACTTGTTTCCTAATGGATACATGCCAAGGGCTGACAGAAGATGTGGATCAGAGTCAAGCATAAATTATTTCCATTGTTTGCTTTGCTGCCTCAGAGGGATGAGCAATCACCAAGGAACATCACTCTATCAAGCAGCCTATCTGCAAAAGCCAGCACTGCACTTCACCAAGTCCTGCTCCCAGGGCTTCCAGCTCCACAAAAATATTGGCACCAGCTCACAGAAAGGTCCCTAAAACTTCTGCAAAAGACAGGAAACACTAAGCAGGCATGCAGAGAGAGTTAGCCTTTCATTTTCACACACAGTAAGCAGAAAGAAGCCTATGAGCCAGCCAGTTTGAGGAAGCTCCCATTTTCTCTGCCCTTGGAAATAAGGAGCCTTTTTATAGCCAGCAACCACCTGACCCATTCTCTTGGACACCTGGGAAGCCCTCCAAGCACCCACAGAACTTGTTCCACCTTCCCCAAAAAGCCCTAATTACACCAGCTAGCCCATCCCAAGCTGAGATGCATGAGAAGAGGTAGCCCAGCTGCCACAGACACCACTTTACTTTGCTGCTCTTCTGCTGACACTCCCCAAATCTTCCATAAATGAATGGCAGTTGTGTGTTTCCAGCTGGGTCTTCCATGTCTCCCACCAAAATTTCTCTCCCAAACATTTTCGTTGTATTAACTGTTGGTTTTCAAAATCCTACAGTAGATTGCTCTCTTCTCTGCCTTTTCATTTAAGGTTTCCAACACAGTACCTTAGAATAAATTCTCCTTATTAATCAAATTGGCTAATTCATTTATACTGCACACAGTACCACATGTGCCACTTTTATATGGAAGAAACTCTAAAGCTATTTAAATCCTAAACTCTAAGAAGAGAAGGAGAACTGCCTCTGTTTTGCACAAAGCTCTGCAGCCTTTGGAGAACAAGGAGACACGGCTGAAATATTTCAGTCTGGAAAGCTCGCTGGTGCAGAAGAGGCTTTTTCCCTAGTTAACCTTCACAGGGAGAGCCAAACTACCAAAAAGAAAAGAAGGAACCAAAAGCCCAGCCCCGAGGGCTCCCGTGGTTATTAGTCATTTCCATCTCCTGCTGCTTTTCTGTCCCCTTTCTCTAATAAAGCTGTGCAATGCCTTCTGGCATGCCAGAGACTTCATGACTGCAGGGAAATCTATTTCCTTACTTCTTCCTGACAGAAAAGCTCTGTGTCCTGAGCACAGACCCCCTCTCAGGCAGCACAGCTACAAGATCCTGCTTTCCTCAGCCACCATCAAGCTGTGAGTGGCACCCACTTGCACTAGAAAGGAATAATCACACCCTGAGGCAAGAGGGCTCTTGGCAGTGCTCTTGGAAGTGCCACTTGCTGTTATCCACGTCCCCCAAAAATATCCTTTTGCATGAGTATGGGTTTGTTTCAGGTTTTGCACCACTCAGCACTGTGTCTGGCAAGTGAAACTCCTGCTCGCAGTAGAAGCAATTAGCAGAGTTTGGGTCATTGGGTAAGGATTCTTGGCAGGGTTTTTCCCCGTAGTATAGTTTCACTCCTAAGATAACGAGGCATCTGCCAGCAATTACAGCCAAAGCCAGGCAACCCATCCAGTGTATACAGACTAATGAAAAAAAGTAACTAAAATGCTTTCAAGGGTGCCTAAAAGGCAAATCTCCACGAGAAGAGAGAATTGAACTGACAAGATGAAAGGTGTTAATTGTGGGAACAGCTACCATAGGTTTTTGGTAGCAGCCATGGCAACTTATTTTTACATATTTGCTCTCCAGTTTTGCATCTGGGAATTCTCAAAAGGAAGTATAGGGACAGAGTGGATTAGATTCACTGACAGCAAGTGGAGAGCCAGTCCTTTAAGACATTTTTCCAGGTACAACTAGCTTGTTTCTATATCTAGACTATACATCATGCTCACACATGACCTCAAATCTTCTCTCTCCTACAGCCTGGACAGTGTCCACACAGTGAGGAAAGAATGTTTAAAAGTGTTAGCTTGCAACTGATTCACTGGAGAGTATAGGAGCTGGAGTCAGGGGGGATGCTGATGTCAGGAAAGAGAGATGTCTCCTGTAAATCACAAGTGGTTTATGCCAAGAAAAACAACTGCTAATTTTCTCTAAATCACAAAATTAAAATTATAATCC
Source organism: Fringilla coelebs (assembly GCF_963513975.1). Classification (NCBI taxonomy): domain Eukaryota; kingdom Metazoa; phylum Chordata; class Aves; order Passeriformes; family Fringillidae; genus Fringilla; species Fringilla coelebs. The sequence continues at coordinate 8,931,402 of NC_140066.1, read as the reverse complement.
ATGTGCATAAAGGTCTCTTATTCAACAAGGCAGCTCATGTCCTCCTGCTCTCTGTGCTGGCCTCAGTCCTGTAAAGCAAACCCCACTCTGATGGCACATGCCTGGAGAATATTTCCACACACATACAGTGAATCCCATCCCCATGCCTATGCGCTTGAGCACAAAACACATTTTTAACTAAAAAAAAAGTTTTGAAAGGTTATCAGAGTCCCCTTGTGCAGAAAATGAAAACATATGCCACTGCTTAGGTTCCATCCCTTATGTATCTGTGCATTGTGCCCAATCCTGCAGTGTCCCTTCCCATGTGAGTGATGGCTGCTGAAATGAGGGAAGAAACAGAAATATCAGGCAGAGCCATGCAGACAGCCTTTGTGCAGCTCCAGTTGCCAGGGAGATGCTGTCCACTCTGTGTCCAAATGGGAACAGCTGTCTCATTTGCAAACTGACTTGCAGGCAACAACAAGCATGCTGTGGCCAGTGGTGAAAAAATGAGCAAAACCAGGGAAAAATAATTATGGGCATCAATAAACTGCAAAAATAACTCAATCCCCTACCTTATTGCTAAAATAAAATTTTTGAGCTAGCAAGATACTTCTAATGTAAGCTAACGAAGGACATAGTTCCTTCTTAAAAATGTGGTTACCATAATTTCTACTTAATACATTAAAAAATGCCCATCCAAAGACTGTTCCAGCTCAGTGACTTTTTGGAGGAGACTTATTAAAAAATTAAGGCAGTGTTTGAGAGTGATATTGTGCAACAAGCTGCTGGACCTGTGCAGATACAAGACTGAATTCCTGCCCAGGGCTCCTCTGTGAGAAATCCAGGCAAGCCGGAGCTGCCCCCAGCCCTGGGCTGCTCACACAGGTTACGGCTCTTCCTGCCCCTGTTCCCTTGGCATCACTTGCAAAGTCTAACAGGGACCAGTGCTGATGTTTAACCTAAGCATTGGTGTCACTGGGAAGAGACCACCACATCTGATTTGGGTTCAAGATTTTAAAAAGTGAAGTGATAAAGTGAGTTAAGAAACTGAATAAATCACTGTACATGCGAAAGGCAGAATGTGTATGTACTAAAATTTAGTTGTCTCTATTCATTTCAGGAGCCTGTAAAATGGAAATAGCACCTTACAAGCACTCCTAACATCATTTTAAAACTAATGCTCCTTCTGTTTTCTTCTTTCAGTAAAACAAGTCAATGCACTTGCCCTTAGATCTCCTGCACCTTTTGTCTGGCAGACATGCAAGCCTGATCCAGCCTGAGTTTCCTTCTTTGCCACCAGTCAAATTAAAGCTCTTCTACCATTTCAGATATTTATATCTGCATGCACTGGGCAAGATTTCAAAATAATACATGTGTTTCTGCGTCACATTAACTAGGCATGCACAAAAACAAAGAGAAGCAGCTATTTTCAAAATGACATTGCACCCTTCTATGTATTGTTGATAATGTCTAAGTTAAAGAAGCTTTTTCATATGGCATCCTTGAAGCTGCACTCAGAATTAGTCAGCTTGATTCTTTTTTCCCCCGACAGGTAATATGTTCTGACTGCAGGGAAGGAGTTTGGGAGGGAGCCTGCCAATTTCAGTGAAGCCAACAGAGAAATTTCAAAGACAAAAGAGGACATTTTGTTCCAGCTTTCTCAGGTTCTATTAGGTGGATTACTTCTTGTGACCACAGGCACACAAACTGCACAAATACACACAGTGCATACTGGCAGCATGTGTTGGATTAATTATTAAAGCATTGCCAGAAAGGAATATTTTGATGAATTCACTTATGTTCTTCCACATTAAAAAAAAAATCAGGATTTGCATAATATAATATAGATGTTATATAAATATATGTAAAATATGTAATTTTTCCAATTCTCCATCATTCTTAAACAGAATTTCACATTCTTTATTTTTCCAGATTTTCCTTTCAAACCTATTCTTCAGAATTCCTTTATCATCCACCACACTAAGACAAGAGTGATGATTGCTGTACTACCCTACAATAAACAAATTGACTACATTTAACAGAGAGAAGTAACTATTTAAAAATAATTTTTAAAATCCAAAAAACAAAGTCACAACAGATTTGAATTTCAAGATCCTTAGGGTATTGCAATATAACAAACAGCCTGAGGGGAGATGTTTTACAGATGATGGGAAAGTATCTTGACAGGTTCCTTTAAACTGAGATCCCATTTTAAATTTATCTTTATCCTTAACAATCTGAATTTTACGGGTCAAAAGCCAAGCAATTTACTAGCAAGTGTTCCACCTTTCTGTGCTTTTTTTAACTCCCAAACCGTGTTCTTAATAGTTTAGATGATATAAAATATGACAAATGTACTAAAGAGGCCAATGCCTTGGGTTGGGGTTTTTGCGGGGGGGGGAGGCTGCTTTATTTTTTTTAAGCACTCCTTTCCTTCAGAAGGTCACTGGTTCACTGGACTGAAACAACAAAGTGGATTATTAATACTGTGTAATCCCAAAGAGTCTAAAAAAATTTCTTGACCCCTGAAGCTCACTGGTTTGTGATTCTGCAACTTGGATACAGAGGAGCAGAAGCAGAGGTGTAGGAGAGAGGAAAGGAGGCTGGCAGGATCCTACACAAGTAGGTCTTTTCTGGCGCTTTCTAGTACCACAGCATCTTGAGGGTCTCTGCATTTGGGCTTAGCTAGAAATTTACTCTCTGGAATGATGCTCCTGGCATCTCTCTTGGCCTTATTTGTTGTTTTAATTTAATATTGTTACTACTTTCAACATTAGCCAAAGCGCTCCAGTTCTTTCTGAAAAGAAGGCAAATCTTTATCCATGTGTATGTTCTGCTTTCAAAAAATACCTGCTGTCTCTCTGAAACACTCTTCCTCTCCCACCAAACAGGAAAAAGGTTAGTGATCTCTACAAATCTTGATTATTAATCTAGCAAAATGCTGTCTGTAACTACATAAGCCATTAGTAGCATCCTAGAGTGCTTTGGGTTGGAAGGACCACACAAAGTGCATCTGTCACTGTCACATCTGCCACTTTCTATGTTTAAACAGTTTCTTTGTAGCCAAATATTATAAACATCTATGCATACCTAAAAACCTGATGCTTTTAATTCATATTTACCTTGAAGAAGCAGCTAGGTGAGTCATTTCTGCCTTAAAAACAAACAAACAAACAACACTACTGCCAAACAAAATTAGGATACAAGAATCCAGGAAGCAATACAGGACAAAATGCTTAAGCCTATTTCTGGAAGTCTTGCCAAAAGTCAAGTTTAAATTGTTTCTCAAATGTACAGTTCTGCACCCCTGAGAACAATGAGATAAAAAGAAGAGAAACCTGTGGGCCTGGATAAATGGGAATCAGCAATGCTGTAACTTTGAATTATGGCAGGATTTCACAAACTCTTTGAGGCCCCCCGTGCCTCTTATCTCCTGAAACTTCCTTTCAGTGTCTAGTGAGCACAAAGCAAGCTGAACTATGAGCTGCACATTCAAACAATAAATAACATTCCTCACATACTGATCACTACACAGTGTGGCACTAAAGGAAGTCTTGCAGCATTTTTGACTGTCTGCTGGCTGGACAATGGAGAATTGGGATGCTGGGCAAACCTCATTGCCAAATGCCTTCCAGAATATTTGACAGAGTGGCAGCATCAGTTGAACAGAACATAATAGAACATAGTAGGTCCATTTAGACCCCAAAGGGGGAGTTGCTGATGTGCTGGACAGTGGCCTGCAGTGTGACAGAGCAGGTACATGTCCCAGTCAGCAGAGCTTTCTGCAGCACCAGAAACTCCAGCAGAGGCACAGCCCAGAGCAGAAGCTGTTTCAGTAGCTTGACAGTCCAATACATGCCAGTATTTTCAACAGCTCTCCAAGAAAGCAGTGTCTTCCTTTGCAGCTTAGCTTAGAAGAGAATCCCCAAAGGTCTGGATAGCAGAAAGTTTATTTGAAAAAAAAAAAAAGACTCAAACTAATGCTGCACATTCAGAAACTTCTATGAAAATAATTCTCAGTAAAAAGGAGATTGTCACTGCAGGTGATGGACAGAGTGACTGTGTAGAGTACACCAAGTAATGACAACTCAAGACTGAAACTGACTGATCCCTGGCCTTGTCTGGGTCACTTTAAAGCTATTTCTCACCCAGAAGTCTTTGACCACCATTTGACAGTCAGCCTCCCTGGCATGTCACACCTCCCTATCTAGAGCTGACAACACAAGGCAGGGAGAATGCTTTCAAGGCTGTGAATTACAGGCTTTGGAAAATTCACATTTACAACTGGCAAGGTGTCACTGTAGAAAGCAAATAAAGATTTTTTTCTTTACTTTTTTTGCCCATGTAGAGGAGTCAAAGGACAACATCTCCTCTGGAGAGATTTCAAATTGCTGTTTGATGAAGTTGTCAGATTGCACCAAGGAGCCATTCTCTGCAAAGGCATATTCTGGGGATTTCACTGCCTGCCTGTCACTCCACAGGACAGCACGTTCCCATGTGTTTAGGTTTCTGTATAAATCACTGCCTTATCTCAAAATGAATGCTCAGATTGGTAGATTTAGGAGGCAGAGAAAGCAAGAGTGCATCACCCCATGTATTCCATCCAGCTCTACCACACATGATGGAGAATATGCTGAGTTTTTTCTTTTGCTGTGGATCAGAAATATTTCTTGCTAAACCAATGGCATTCTTCACAGGTCCTGTGCTCCAGAAAATAAGGCAGAGGGGAGAGGGGTGTAGCATGAAGGGAAGCCATTTGCCTCTCATTTACTGCCAGTGCACACAGCACATGTGTTTGCTGGGTGAACTGTTCCTCAATGAACTGCTCTCCTACCACGCTCAATGGCTCGTAGGGTTTTGAGCCTGTTTTTGTTTTCACCCCTTTTAGACCTTGATTTGAAAAACTCTTCTTACATTGATGTAAATCTAGGCTCATTGACTTAGCAGGCTCTCTGGCATTCCAGCACTCCCACTGTCTGCTTGGGCAGAGAAAAACAGCCAAACTCTGGAGGCAGCCTTGTGCTTACACCAGCAATAAAGCACATTATGAAGAGGATGTGTGTGTTCCCAGGAGCTTGTGACCAACAACAGCTGGTGTGAGTGTTGGTTCACTCTTCCTGTTACACTGGATTCATTTTAGTCGCCAGACCAAGGTAGTCCACACCCCTGAGACAATCAGAGAGGGTGAGACATCAGATGAAAAGGCACACATGCATCCCTGGCTACAAAGCTGAACCTTCCACTTAAAGAAATCACTGAGTGCTGTAAATAAGGAAAAACAGGCACAACTTCATTGCAAATTTCTTCTGAAAACACACTTTTTTTCCCAGGAAATTTACTACTTTTTTCCCTTGCCTTTGACTTTGTGACCAGAATGGGTCAAAGTCCTGAGATACCTGTTAAGATGAGGTGCTGGGAAGCTGCTGGCACACACACAGTGAGTTCAGTTGATAAAAACATTAAAAACCTGAGTGGGGATTAGCCTCTGAGGACATTCTAATACTTCTATCACAATTTTATTCCTATCTAAATCTCCTTGGAGCTGTCATTTCATGCCAGAGACCAAGAATACCCATTTACAGTAGCCTCCAGACCTATTTTCTGTTTAACTAGAAAATCTTCACCCATACCATCTCAGCAAGGACCTCCATGTTCTTCCAACAACAGCTTCCTCAGATATATGTTCATCTCCAGGAGGAAGGCAGGCTGACATTCTGGCTCTCCTGCTACATGGCTAAATAACTATTTTAATCCTGCAAAGTCACTTCTATGTTTAATACATTGAATTATAGCACTCGCCCTTCACAAGCAGTGAAGCCTAGAGTAGTCCTGCAAGGGGCTGAGCACACGGGAGCTCTGCCCTCCAGCTCTGCACCCTTTGTGCTCCATCTGTCTTCATGAGCATTCCCAGGATTGCTTGCAAAGGACGCTTTCTCATCAAAATAAAGCAAAATGATGCTGTCACGGTAGCTGTGACAGTACACTAAGCTCTGCTGGCTGGAGACACAAATCAGTGTTTATTAAACAGGAAAAAGGACAACTTGGAGGAGAGGAAAGCTGTCAAGCACCTTGTAACTCACAGCAGAATGCCAATAAAAGCACTGTAAACATGACTTGATTGCGCTTTCTGAATAGCTCATTATGGTGTCAAAGCTGTGACAAATTTCATATGAATGTGAATTTAAATATTACAATCTATTCAGCATCTGAAGAACCCTCCTTGTAAACCATTTTTCAGGAAAGGGTGCAGAATGGGACAAAAATATTTGGGGATAATTAAGCTACTTGTGCTGGTGCTTTCACCTCAGCAATGTCTAGACTTACCCTCTCTATGTAACCAGGACATCCTTCTTCCTTTAAATAAATGTGGAGTTTTGCATAAACTGTGCAAACAGCAGCCACCCTACGTGTGGAGGACAAATCCCCTGCCTACCTATGCTATGCTACAATGCTATTACATTAAAAATCCCCATATGCTGAACTGGAATTTACTGGGCTGGGAGATCAAACTGCTGTTTCTACCCTTCCCCACACTCAGAAGACTTACTAGAATAAGAAATTCTTCATAGAATAGCTTGATCTGGCTCTCTTTAGCTATATTGTGTAGCAAAGGGCTTTTAGTTGGACTGACACTCAGAGTTTGGAGTGGTTCCCACAGATAAAACACAGCAAAGCTGGCTATGCTGGGATATAGTAGGAAGGATATACTTGTATACTGTTAATGCTTTTAATATATAGGCTCTTTTTCCTCCTCCCTTCAAGATCAATGATGGTGACTATTGTTTCGACTGCCCACTAATAGTACCAAAAATAAAATGTATTACAGCCATTTGAAGAGAAATTGTGGAGTGCAGGTAAGTGCTTCTGCAATTGTTTGATGTATTCTGTATCATTTCAGCCTGAATTTATCTTCAGAAAAAAATCTTTATTTCTTTCATTTTCTTGACGTATAATAGCACAAATTCTCTCACTTATTTTATATTAATTATGGAACACCACTAATTGAACTTAGCACCTTTTCAGTGACAGTTTTCTTTGGAACACCCTGCACAGCAGGGGTGTGGCAGTTACAGATATGAACAACTCATAAAAGCAACACTCCCCCTTCAGAATCTCTAGATTTATACATTATTGAAGCCACATCACCTTAAAACTGGCTATAATGAGAACAGCATCTGAAATGATGTGCAAGTTTGAAGAAGATAACTAATGTGTGAAATTTTGCCTTTTTTTTTTCTTCTTCCCCTTGTGAGGAGGTGGCTTGAAGGGGATTTTGAAGCTTTGAAAAATTGGAAAAAATTGTGAGCAAGTTCTTTTTATAATACTGTAACAGAGGTGCGTGCCAAGAAAAATGGCTTTTTGTCTTACCACATCCTCCTCACTCCCAATTTTAATTACCACAGTTTGGCACCTGATCCTGCACAGAGCCATATAAAAGCCACACAGGCCAGCTCTTTCCAGACAGAGATAAAATAGAGGGAGGGAGGAATTAATTAAATCCTTTTCAAATCTTTTCAGTGAGTTTCCTTCAAAAGTCACTGTCCTGGTTTCTGCATAGCTCGTACAATGGCATATGGTCATAAATAACAAACAGTTCCTGCCTCCTCCTGTTGTCTCTCTTTTCCCACCCTCCACAGAATCAAAACAAAACAGGCTTATGATTCTGGTATTATAAGCAAGCCAGTCAGGATCCAGAGCAAACAGGCAGCTGAGCATGTTTTTGATTCACAGCACAGTGCAGAGCTTTTAAATGAGCTGGTTAGGTCCCTGCTACCAGGGGCTGCTTACTGATTACATCTCAGGCCCAGAACAGTGACACATAGTTACCAAACTAAGCTAAAACAAACCAAACAAAACTTTGGAAACCCTAGTTCCTAAACCATAGTTTCTCCTTTTTTTTATGACTGCAATCTTGTGAATCTCCTCTGCCCTCAAAAGGAGAGTGTCACCTATTCCTGGGATCCTGAGGAATAAGGAGAAGGTTTCCTGTTCAGCTCCTGACCCTTCACCACGGGCTGTTGCTGCTGTGCATTGATCAGGAAGGACTGTGCTGACCTTCCCCCTGCCCAGCACAAAGACAAGGAGCAAGGTGAGTGCCTGGTGGCTTCGGATCTGGTGGCATTTAGCACCATGAACACAAGCAGAGCCCTTGAGAGACCATGGTGCACTTGCCTCCCTTCTGCACTAAATGAGCGCCTCTCTGACCAGGGTCAAACACAGAAAAGAGGAAAGGATGGCTTGCAGCAGGCCAGCAGCCCCCACGGTGACCAGGCACAGTTTTCCAGCTGAACAGAAGTGATTCTGAGAAAAGCAGGAGATGACACCATCAGTGCAGCCCTGGAGCATACGTGAAAAATGAGAGTCTGCAGCCCAGGGATGAAAGGCACATCCACGTCCAAGGTATTTGTTTTCCATGTGAACAGCCTATTACCACACCTCTCCCTGTCCCATGGTACCTGTGTCTGTGAGCCTGCTCGCCTCAGGCAAAAAAAAAACCACACTACAGCATGAGGGCCAAAACACCAGTCCAGAGATCATCATTTTTGATTGTTTACTGCACATTTGCTGATTTTTAATACATAGAATAGAGCATAGAGCACACACTATTGCAAGATGCTTTTTCTCTGGAAAAAATAATAAAAGAAAAAAATCACAATTTAAGTTTCTTTTTGCAAGTTTAACCCCAGATACTCAGGAGAATCTGTAATCCCATTAAAATGAGTAAAGTTTTTTCTTTCCTAGCTCCTTTGTTGATACTGGGAAGCTTCTGAGGGAAACTGTAAATTTTTTAGCTTGTCAAACTTTCATTCTCTTTATTAAAAATGATGATGAACTTCTGTATGTGATCACTTCAGCTGAAAACAGCCTGGCTGCATTTGCATGACAGAAGCTTCCTGAGCACTGGGCAGAGCTATCAATATTCCAACTGGGGAGCAGAGTTACAGGGATAATCCTGCAGCACCCACAGAACACACCAAGGCACAGATGCTTTCTGCATCAGAACTAATCAAAACTCAAACCTTCAGCTCCCCAGAACATTCTAACATTTTGAAATGTGTTTGGGTTTCAAAACAGAATGAAAATACACAAGCAAACTGTTACACACAATTTCCAAATTATTTTGTTTGGATGTGTTAAGCTGTCCAGCTTCAACACCATGAAAATACTGAGCCAGGAACTCAGCTTACATTGCAATATAAGAGAAAAATCACTGATTTTTCTGTTAGGATGACAGAAAATGTTTCAAAACAGGCCAGGAGTGGAGAAGCCTGGGTCAGCTACAAAGCTCTTGGCATCTGCCTTATCCACCTGAGCTCCTCAGAGCGTGGTGCTGCACCCAACAGGAGAGGCTGATTGCTCCAGGAGCAGCACAGACCACTAAAAGCAAGGTCCCTGATGAGAATCATGGTATTGATGCATTGGAAAACCTATGACATTTTACTAATCACTTCTTAAAGAGCCTTTTAATCATTTAGTAATTCCTTCATAAAAATTGTGCTGGTGAAACCTTCCATGTAAACAGGAGTTCCATAAGAATTAATCAGTTTTCAGCTATCAATCACTGAAAAGAAGAAAACTGAGGAAGTACGAAAGGTTTTTAAGGCTCCAAGAAATGCAGAGATTAAGTTTAGGTCCACCATTAAGAAGAGGAACCTACATTAGATGCCAAATAGAGCAGCAGGAAGGACAACATGCTTTTCTCTAGGGTACCAAGTTCTCTCACTCAGTGTGGAGGAACTCAAAGCAAGAGGTTTACAATTTCCTTAGAGAATGCCAGGAATTTCCTAGAGAGCATTAGGAAGAGAGGTTTGCCACACAGCCACCACAGAGTCTTTTCAAGGGAAGATGATTTGCCCCACCTACCCTTTTATCTCCCTACACCCCCTTTCAGCAGTTGCAGTTGTCAATGTGGAATGAACCCCAAAGGAGCAAAATAAAGGGGAAGCCAAATTTGGTATTTTGCCAAGTCAGTCTAGATCAACCAAAAAGAGTTGAGGTGTTCCAAGACACTGAAGAAACAATTTTGATTCCACAAAAATATCCACAATGTTTATTAAGAAGAGAATGAAAAATTATCTGAGCATTTTGAAAAAAGAAGCAAGGGTTTCTGCCAGCCCACAAAACTTTCCATCTATTGTGCTCACATTTGACCCTGCCTCAGGCTTCCTGGGCATCTAACACAGCCCAGCTAAGGAAAGCTCTTCATTGTGACAGAGATTTCAACTAGTCAAATATCCACCACTAAACAAACAATGTGGCTGATACAGAAATCCCAGCTGGATTGGAGATGGTTTTTATTTTATTTTTGTGTGTGATAATAGACATCCAGCTTGCTGGAAATTATAAATTGCTCTGCAGTCTTTAAGTTAGTTATATTACGGGGAAGGATATGATGTGTGGCATGAGGATAGTAGAAACAATAAGCACAAAAGTAGAATCTTCTTCTTTTGATTAGAAGACTTCCAAATTGGGGGAGGGGGGGATAAATCAATACAGAGAACAAGCTTTGGATGCTGGGAGAATATGTTTTACTACTGACAAAATTGTGTTTCCACCAAGACACCCAGCAGATTTTGAAAGAGAAGATGAACTCTGTGCCAGTCTGGCTAGAGCCCACAGCCAAATTTGAAGCCTCTGATAAGCAGAATAAGCAGGGTCTAATAAGCCAGTGCTTCTGCTCAGGCTCTCTGCACATGCTTGAAAAGGAGCCTCTAGAGAAGGGAGACAGAAGAGAAAGAAACTGAGGAGTAATGTGGAAAAGCTGCTTAGAAACAACCTCGCCTGGCCATGGTCCTCCAGAACATGGGACCTGTTTGCAGCACAAACACCACAGCATGCAGGGATGCTACCACTGCCCAGGTGGTATTCAAGTGTGCAGCAAGGCAAAGTGCCCAAGCTCTGCTGGGATGGAGATGTGTGAAATCAAATGTCTGAAGTTCACTCAAAGTGGTGAATGCAGGAAAACAGGGCAAGAGAAAGCTCCAAGAGGCCAGAGCTCCCTCTGAGAGGCAGAGAGCAGGGTGAATCAGCTTTTACACCTTGCCCCTAACACTCCCAACTAGTCAAACTAACTGCAAGCAGGAAAAAGACACCATAAAAGCAGAATGTCACCTTGAACCCCAAATAATCCTTTAAAGTTACTTCTACAAGACTTAGCTACATATTGCTGAAAAAACTGCTAGGTAAAATGACAGGGACCATTCATCACTAGGCTCTGCAGCACTGGCAACATCAGAGCTCTGTTGTCATAAAAATGCACCAGAATTTTCTAACAAGACTGGGAGAGGCAGAAAATGCAAGAATATTTGAAATCCTCCTTGCTTTACAGACCAGAGGAAATATTTGTTTTTTTAAGAAATCACCCCTCATTCCTTACTGGTTTGAATCAAATCTGTTGTTCATCTTCTTTAGGGTTTTTTCAACATTCTGATTATACATACAAAAGGGAGAAATCTCCTTTAGTGGGTCCAAAGAAGTGAAACACTCTTGCAAATGGACAGACTTGGACTGACTTCAACATAGCTTCATCAGTTTTTATCAGCACAACATTTGGTCCTCTCTATTGACTATTATTGAGAGCATACACTGAGCATGCAAACAGCATAACAAAACATACAAATAACTTCTAAATTGTCAGTTGTCTCAGATTTATCTTTCAATTAACAGGATTTAATCCCAATCCCAGTTCCAGAAAAACTGCCGATTTTAGGCTGCAATTATTCTGTTTAGTAAAAATGTGGGTACATGCAATATTGTAAAGTGCCTTCTGGACTGACCACTGATCCATGGTCAGGGAAATCCTGTTTCCTTTGAAGTTAAAATTGTGTTTCAGGTGGAAAAAATGAAAAAATATTTACTATTGGAATGCACATGACAAAAATCAGAAACAACATAAATCTGTTTGGGAGTGGGGGACTGTTGATTGTTTGCCCCTTGTTAGGTTTTCCTCTGAATGAGGAACCTGCTGGAGGTAATTGTTAACTGCAATTAGTAGTGTGCCCAATATATCTATCTATATCCACAGATACATGCCCAATCACAATCACAATCCCTACTGAGCTTTGATCAGGAGTTTTCTGACACATATCGGTAATGAAAACTGTGTGTGTCTTACCGCAGAAGAGTTCCCACCAATATCATGACATTTGGCCTCAGCACCAAAGAAACTGAAAAATTTGATCTAATGTACAAAAGTTGTGGTTTGGTTCATGCTGGCCCCCATGTTTGGAATTTAAAAAATCCTCTTCCTTATCTTGGGAAGAGACAGCTTATTGCTCATACTTTACCTCAGCATAAACACAAGATACCTGAAGTATTGAAACTGTTTACAAGCACCAGTCCACGTTTTCATGCTTACATAATAGCCTGGACAAATTCACAGTGATAACTTGAAGAAAAAAACTGTCTAATGCATACAGCTGAATGGAGATGCAACCTGCAGCTAAAATAATTTTCTCTCTCTATCTGAATACTGACAGGACAGGACAGAAAAGTGCTGAAGAGCTAAGAAAGCTGTTATAGATCACACTTGTGAATTCATTTGGACAAAGTTCCATTTATTCCAGATGAAAGATCTCATCCTGTGTTCTTGAGCTACCTTTAACATAGAAGAGCTGTAGGCCTAGAGCTTTATGATGGAGAAGACCTACCTTAAACATAGACTGGCCCATTGTTACCATTTAGCTGCCACCAGCATTTTGTTTGGCTTGGAAAGAAAGAAGGTTGTGTCCAGAGATAATGCTCCAACACCTGAACTGAAGGCTGCAATGACTTGCCCAGCTCAGTTGCCCTCTTAAAGCAAGAAAAGAAACACACTCAAAAAATAGGTGCCTAGCATGAGGCATCTGTTCCTAATCTAAATGTTTTGCTTTACTCTCTAATTAGATTTTTGAATGCCTAGTTTGAGATTTGGGTACAGATTGGCTACTTTAGAACTAACATATTTGGAAATGTAAGCAATTATTAAAAGTCAAGCAGATGTCTGTTCAGCCCTCCTTCATTTGCTCTGCAAACACATTGTCTGCTCACACAAATACAGGCCCTGCAGATTAAGAATTTAAGAGCTACATAGAGGATGGCTGTGTTCTGAGAAGGCAGCACAAAAAATCCCTGTTCTGAGCATAAAAGCATGGCCCAGCACTTCTGGCTATGGGGTCCCTATGAACCAGCCATGGGAAAAATCTAGGAAGGAGCGAGAGTTCCTTGAAGCCCTTTGCCTGCTTGTTCTCTTTATGGAGAGGTACATGACAAAAGTTTTGAAAGCTGAGCCTAAGTGAAAGAGGCATTTGCTTTGCTAAACCTTCCAGCACACTGCCAGCATCACTGAAGAGGGCTGACTTCTGTCATCTGGGGCCACGTGAGAAATTGGTCTTGAATTCAAATACTGCCAGTGTTTGAGGACAGTCTGTACACAAAACATTATTATGCTAGAATCACAACAGCATTTCAGTGTAATATTTTTCACCAATGATTATAACTATTCCTCACATACAAGATCTACAACATTTTTAAAAGGACCTTTTATGAGTGGCTTCATTCCTTCCCAGCAAACATATTAATTCCTCCTCTATTGTCCTTTAAAGCATTATAGATTATGAGGTCCTTTATGGAAAATACTTAAAACAATGATGGCTGCATGTAAATTACAGAAATTTCCATGTTTTCCCTATTAAAATTACTCAGATTTCCTAAGAAATGTAGGTCTACCGGCATTTTCTTTTGGCAGGGGAAATAATCATATTTGGAGGATAAAACATATATTCCTTGAGACAGATCCATAATAGCTCAGCTGCAGGCTGACAGGTTCCTCTGAGTGATGCATGCACGAAAAGCCAGGTTATAATATATGCTCTCCCTTTGCATCTGTTTATCATCTGGGTTATTTTCCATTTATGAAATTTCTCCAAGGATATTTCTGTTCTCTAAAAACCATTACCAGTGCCCAAAGCCTTGTGGGAGACCCTCCTATAAATAGCAACAAAATAAACAAACCGTAGTGCATACAGAATGGAAGATAATATATAAGAAAACATGTGCTGTCAGGTGCCAAATGGCTATTAAAAACAAGCAGGGGAATAACAGCACTTCAAAAATCATCAAGCAAGAGAAATCCCTGACAGAATATTTTAACATAAGAAAATGTCTGAAAAAAATTATCTAGAAAAATTCCAGACACTGAAATGAGCTGGTGCTAGCTGGACATTGATAGCAGCATCCTGACTGCAGGCAGAATTTGAAAACAAATCCACTTTCATCTCTGAGAATATCAGCTGCAAGCCAGAGGGATGTGGGTTGTTTTTTTCCCCTTTTCAGGGCTTGTTGAGGTTTAAATAATGTTCCATTCATGTGTTAGTGCACCTGGTGACACACACAGCCTTACCAAGAGCTGCCACACTGGTAATTCTCAGACCAGATCCAGGCATTCAGAGAAATCTCACTGCCTTATGTTGTTGTCAAAAAATCCTGTTTTATGAAAGTACTTCTTGTGGGCCAGCTCTTCTAAACTATGCTGATTTTCATCAGGCACTTCCAATTTATAGCCAGATCACAGAGACCACCAAAGCAATCACCTCCCAGCTGACAAACCCAGTTTGGACTCTGGGAGGGACTGTGTCAATGAGCTATGTTTTGAAGAACTTGTTCATTTACATGGGAATGCAAAAAAAAAACATTTCCTCTGTATACCTGAGACAAGGCACAAAACAGAGGAGGCGCCACAAGCACAAAGTATGAATGAATGCCATGAAATTGTATATGAACTGCAGGGAAATCAATGTTTTTTTGACAAGTCACAAATCATGTCAGATATATTTTGTCCTGTGGTTCCTGCTGCTGCAAAGGCACAGCCAGAAATACTATCAAGTCTTCACACTGTTTATAGACATGCAGTAGAAAATCATCTTAGCTAGGCCCAGTGGGTGTTTACAGCAGCTGTAAATTCCCTTCTAACTTGCACAGCTAAAATGACTTTTACATCCCTTCCCTAAAAATGGAGGGAATTGTCCACTGCTAAGATGCTCAGTTTGTTCTCTCTCCATCTCTACTTGCTTCCAGGAGACTGGAGCCTACTCCTCCTTGGACAGAAATCCACTCTTTTTGGTTATGACCTTTTTTCCTGCTCTAGACCTGTTTGCTCTTGAAACATATTTCAAAATTAATTTCTTTTCCTGTCCTCACCAGTGATGGTGAGGATCCAATTATCTTTCCAAGCATGTCCTTCTCTTCAAAAAATACTTATTTTGTCCCTCTCCTGGTGCTTCCTTCACTGTCATGGAGAAGATGAGCAAAGAATATCTCCCACTTATGGAAGAGTTTTACCAGTTTTGACTGGGACTGATGTCCCACTGATGGTGTTCCCCTCCTCACTGCAGGTCACCCAAGTGTACAGACCCCATCAGCCTCCACCTTACCCCAAATAAAGTGCCTTAAGCCCACGTGGCCACAGAGCAGCTCTGTTCCTCCAGTAAGTTGCATGATCTGTCAATCAGGACAGCAGCACCCTACCCTCAGAGCAAGCAGGATCTGGCACATTGGAGTCCTTACTCTGGGCTCTAAGACAGAAAAAAAAGGACCTTTTGTGGTTATGCCATTCTTGAAACACAAAGTCAATCACACAAACAAGCTCCTCACATGTACTTCAGGACTGTCTTTCACTGAGAGAGCCTCTCATAGGAGGCTTTTTATAGGAATGCTGCATTATTTACCATGTGTGACTGATGGGCATAATACATTGGCCAAAATGCTGGGCCTAAAAGTCACAGTATCACAGATGAATACTCATCATCAAAGAACAGCAAAGGACTTCCAGGACATCTGGAGCTACAATGTTATCCAAGAGAGCCAGCAGCACAGTTCCAAGCAATTACAAACTAAGACACAATCACTGCAGTCCTGCTCACTGATTGACTTTCTTCCTTTTGGGGGAGCAGGTCATGGGCTTTGGAGGGGATCAGGACATGTTTTTATAACCAGCTGTTGGCACTGCAGTATTTAATGTCTAGGCAAGTCCAGCTGCTGTTCTCTGTTAATAGCAATCATAAAGCCAGACCCTCTGTTGGCCTCTAAGTAGAAGTTTAAATGTCCCAAAGGGCATCTTTGAAAAGAGGAGTGAATGGCCCTGATGTCTAGACTAACATTAGTTTCATCTATAAAATTCAGGTCGTAATGTAAAAAGCTGTGTGTGAACTATTGCTGAGAGCATAATGACCGAGTTAATTGCCTATATAATCATTCTCCAATCCAGCAAAGTACCCTGAGATAGTCTGAATAGGAAAAGTACCATTAAAAAATCCTTAGGCTAGACTAAACTTTAATTACATGACACCTGCAAATGATAAACTGAGAAACAACTTAGTAAGACATACACATTAAAAAAAAAAAAAAAAAAAAAAAGTTGTTCTGCTTGGGCCATGAATGGATAAGGGAGACCAGTTCCTAAAGAGGTCATCCTGAAAGCTGCAAATAGGTAGAATATGGCAGATTACATACAGGAAAATTCTTGGGACCTGTCCCAAGTCACAGGCCAACCTTCCTCTTCCCCTAAGGCAGTGACAATTTCATACAACTCAGAACTTCTCCATTTGTGATGGGCCAAGGCAGGGTCTGGACATGCTGACAGCTGCAATACCCTGGAGAAGGGCTGGATGGCAAAATAATTCTGATTTTTTTTTTTTTTTAAGAGCAATATCCAACTCAAGTGTGTTTTGCTAAGACACAGGAAGGTTGGCAAACCGGATGAACTTGCAATCCTGTTTTATTCATGACGGATACAGGAGACAGCTGTGAAGGTTACGACATTTTCTTTTATAACAGCTCAAGCTGGGCTAAAACAAGTAGCAGTAGATGCAGCACTAATTGACTCAACCAGTGCATTTCCTATTAAACCTTAAACATTAAGAATTCATAGGCAGAACCAGAAATAAACTGTGTGTGGGTGTGAAGGTACATGTAATGGTAAAAAGCTAAGCCTGCATGAAATTATATTAACTTCAGCTGAATGGAAAGATCCATAGTTAGATTAGAAAACTGTTATTTTATTTGTTGGCTTTCAAGGAAGTTATTGTTAGCCTGTTTGGCTTTGTCATTACTGTTCTAGCTTTTAATGCAACATGGTTTTATCACATGCAACACGATGCCATTTCACATCATGTACCTAACAGGATAATGTCAGGCAGGATAACATCAGGCCATGGCAAAGACATCAGGATCATACTGTACTCATCAGACATTCTCCCTGGCAGACTGGAGAGCTCCCCCTGTGACTTAATCCAGAAGTCTCTCCCTTTGACTTTGACTTGACATGCTGTTTTGAACTGTAAGTAGAGCCAAACACCAGCTCTTAAAGCTAGGTCATGGTTTCAGTGTTCTGTTCTAGTACTTGACAGCTGAAAAAAGGCTAGCAAAGTGGGCAAGGATAGAGGATAACATAAATTGCACTTGCATTATGCAAAGAGAAAATTTATATATAAAGTAGTTTTCAAAGGAAATTCTGCTTGCATATATAACTGGCCAAAATACATCAAGCTGACCTCAGGGATGAGCCCTAAAAAGTAAGTGCCTATGGTTCAAAACTGCCCCAGATACCCATCTACAAACTGAGATATTTCCCTGGGATGCAGATAACAACAGGAGCATCAATCTTACTTTTCTATTGAGGCAAAAAAACCCAAATCAACAGACTTGCCAAGTTGCTTCTCATATCACAGAAGAAAAATCAAGTTAAAGCTCATGATTCCCTGAACCCCACATCTCATCTATTCAATCACAGAGCACACTGGACAGAAAACATGGTCATCTTCCCTTCTGTGGGATTGATCTGCACTGAAAGAAAAATTTTACATAGCCTAGTTAGTAAGATTTTAGGAATCTGCCGTCAGGAGGTAAACACCTTAACTTTCATAGGAGTCTAAAGATTCACTTACAAACACACAACATTAATGTCCTAGGCACATTACAAAAAATTAAGGCATTGCCTCTGCCCAGAGAATGTGATGGAAAATTCTTCTACTGAATTGTTCACGCAATAATTGCAATCAGGTGTTCAGTTTTACTCCACTGAACTTTCTCCAAATGTTCACCCTTGGCCTTAAAATATCTCTTATGCCTTTCTGAATGATTATTAAGAAGTGAAATAGCTTGCAGATATTTTCTCTGCCTTATAGCAAACAGACTGTGCCTTTGAGGGAAGATATTCTCCTCTTACCTTCCTGGAAAAGAAAATCAGCCTTCACACTGATGGTAAAAAATAAAGTTTTAAAGTGTTTGTAAACTGTATATCAAGTAAGAATGAAAAATGCTGTCAAAACATTTTGTAGGTTAAAAAAATTTTGTATTCATAGAATTTTTAGAGACTAAATAGAAAAGACATTTAGGAAAAAGTTTAGAGTAAAATAAAATCCTGTGTAATTAATTTTCCCCAGTTTCTACTTATAACCTCTCCATATAAACTTAGCACTTTATTTCCATTTTCTTTCCTAGAGGGAAAGAATACAGAGAAGGATTTTTCATTCCTGACTGGCTTATCTGTCATTAATGAACACAGTAAGCATGTTAACTATCCAAGCATACTCATTTCCTCTGACTCCAGTTCAACCTCAGCAGTCTCTCAGCACTTCACATGATTGCAGTCAGTGTGAGGAGAGAGGAAAACATTGTTCAAGTGCCCTTTCAATGCATCTTCCACTCTGAACATCTTCTGTATATTTCCCTTGGAATATGCAGCCAGGAGGAGATGGTCCTTGGACCATAGTTACAAAAAAAACCTAGATCAAAACAACCACATTCATTTCAATTCACCGCCTGACAGTCTTGAATTTGGGCTTGGAAACAACCATTTAATTATCTTCATTTAATGATATCTCAATCAAAAATTAATTGAATTAATACTTTTAAGGTACTTAAAACTTTTACTGGGATGATTCTGATACAGAATGATGCCCCTCCCCTGCCTCTGTTATGATATAAAGGATGTTAAAACAGCCAAAGATTATTAATACTAGCAGTTTATAATATCAGAAGCACAGACAATACCTCACTGGTGATCAGCTCTCCAGTTAAAAATATTTTTACAGCAGCTGACAGAGCTGACAATGACATGAAGCAAATGAATGATTAGGAACAAAAATACGCTGAATATTCAGTCGCTAGGTAGCCAAGCACAATGTATCTCCTCTCTGCCATGCAGGGAAATCTACCTGGCCCTTCCAGCTGCACTTTGCAAAGTCCACAGCTCCTGACTCTCTCTATGAAGTCTTCATCTGCTAGAGCTTACAATTCACCCCATCTTTTATGTGCTGCTTCGCACAAGACATAGGGTCTGTCCCACGCCTTTTGCTTCTGCTGCACCAAAGCACATTAGTGCTTTTATTAGATCATAAAGCACTGTCTGAATCTAATGATCTAATCTTACACTTTCAGATTTGGCCTCCCACTGAAGAGTGTTGAGCTCTCGTGGGTTTTATCTTACTTCAGCTCTCGGAGTGGAGCCCCACATTTCTTCAGGAGTTCCTGACTTGTTTTGATTGCAAATCTCCTTTAGTGAGTAACAGGTAACAAATCCCACAAATCTCAGCACCCGCTGGTTCAGTTGTACCAACATCATGAAAATCCCATAAAAGGATCCCAATCACACTCAGCAGCTGCTGGCAGGGAGCCAGCTGCAGCCTTATTCCCTCAGTTTCTGCTCAGAGTGAGCTGTTTCTATTCCCCTCCAGGCTCAGGGCAGGTGCCACTGAATGGAGGCTCACAAGCTCCTGCTCATCCTGCACAGCCCCAGTGCTCACAGAAAGGTACAAACTGGCACAGCCTTGCACCATCTCTTCACCAGCTGCACCCCTTGCTTACTACAGGGGAGCTCTGGTGTGACTGAATGAGCTCTGGATGTGCTTTTGTGATTAATTTTTCACCACTGCTCTGAAGACATCAGTAACACACATGACATAAAGACTCATGGTTCATTATTTGCCATTACTGACATGCAATGAAATGACTCAAGTGTAACTTCTTATTTCAGTAGCAAAACTCAGCAGAAAAAAATGCAACTTATCATATGAGTTATAAACTCATATTATAAACTAATAAAATGTTAAAAACTATATGATAAACTAAATGCTCAATGCTTTCATATGTGTACTTATAGGTGCTTGCTGTTCCAAATATTGAAGCTGGCCTGCTTAAAATCTACTCAGTATGCCTTCCTCCTCTCTCTCCACCCACCTTCCTTTTAATCCCATTCTGTCAGTACAGCAGAGATGAGACTTGAATCATTAAAGAAATCTCAGTCAAAAGGGCAATTGTAAAACTGCCTTGTCTCCCTCCTCTCATTTCTCCTTCAACCAAATGGACAAACATTCACTCATTGCTGCCTTTCCCTTGAGTGTTCTGGCTAAAATCTGCCTCCTGTGAAATGGCCTCCACTGTACCCTGCCTCCTCTGCTGCTCCTGAGCACCTCTCTCCTGAGCTTGCAGAGCTGGGCCCACAAGTTTCTGCATAACCTCACTGACCAGGCTCATCAAGTGGGAAACAAGAGTATCTTTTGCCTCAAGCTAAGAGCAGAGTTCAAAAATACTGTAGAACAGTAGCACCACACAGGTTCTCAGCTCTGTACCACCCCTGTTCTTCACTTCAGTGCAAAGGGACCATAATACACAGCAATATCTAAATGCATTTGCCGCCTCATCACCAGTGGCACGTACAAGTTCCTCACAAAGGTGGGAAGCAATCGCAGCCTGAGCACATTTCCCTTCCTCCCAACTTTATTTTTTCCCCTCTCACAGCTAGAGATTGGAGAGTCTTGAGAGACACACGGATAAGGGAAGCTGCCTTTAATACTCTGACATTTCACACAGGCTGAAGAGCTGCTCCTCAAATATTTACCTAACATGCATATGCTGGTAAATTCCAGTGGTCCACAACAGGCTCAGGATTTTTTCCACTTACTGGAATGATCCTATGTTCATTCTTAGGACAGACAGTTTAAAGAGGTAATGACCTCAGTCTTTAAAGATTTCATAACGAATTGAAACCAAAGGTTTGGGGCTTTTTGCATTCAAGACTGTGACTCGCTGGCAATGATCCTGTCTGTAATATCACCACGATCCTTCCTTGGAATCACAGCTATGGAGTTCTGCACACTCGCAAGGTGACTTCAAGGCACAGTTCAGAGTGACTGCTGTGCTGTAAACTAGCTTGTGTTTCACTGTGGAGCCACAGATTCATGAGACAAAGCTGGAAATAAACCAGTTGCAATACAAGTATATTAAGAAACCTCAATTGTAACAGATTAAATAGAAACAGTTGGATTCATTAAGCCTCAAGATGAACATATGGATTAATTTAGGCACCTGCATGCTTAACCAGCTCTGAAGTACACACAGGGATGGGTAAATGATCTTTTCCAATGCATCTGGGTTTCAGATTACAAGCTGGTGCTGCCAGGAACTGTGTCCTGGCAGCTTTACTGGGCTGAGATGGCCAGCACAGGACTTGCTTTGCCTTGCAGCTTTCACTTTGAGAACAGCACTTGTAACAGCACTTTGTCTTCCATCTTCCCTCACTGACACTGCCATAAATCTATCTGTTCTCTCCTAGTCTGTTTCTAACTTTCAAATGCATTTTCCCCTACTTACTTCACAAGGTCAGAGGGAAAACTCTTTAAGAGGTATTGCCAGAATCTACCTCAGTTTACTCCAAACAGCTGCTGTACAAGACTTGTACCTGCCCATTTCTACACCTGGCCTCTTTCTTTTGACATCCACGCGACAAATGACAGATGGATCAATCCTAAGAGTAGCCTGTGTACTGAACTCACTGCTGGGAGGAGCAGGAACAGCTCTGTGTGCAGAGGAATGACAAAAATTGGTCATAACAGGAAGAATCATCTCAAAATGGAAGTCAGCCCTCGGAATAACTCTTACAGCAAGGAGCCACTCCACTGTCTCACAGGGATGGGCGACAGAAGAGCTCAACACTGCTTTCCACAGGTCAGGTGTGTGTTCAGGAGCTCCCTGTGAACTGCAGCACTTCTTTTGCCAGATGGCTTGGAGCAAACAGCACACCAGCCCTGAGAAAGAACTGTACTAAAGAAATATTCCCAGCTCTGCAGGATCCTGGCTTTGACTTCCCCCAGTCACTGCAGGGAGGGGACAGTGCTGTCCTGCTGCACCATGATTTCAGTACTTCCCTGGGTGGGCTGGGTCGTTTTGGAGGTGAAGAAGCAGTAGGGAAAGGAGAAAGAAAAATCTATTAAAATAGGCAGCAATATACAGCTGCTTCAACCAAACAGAAAGCATGCAGCTTCACTTTGTCTTTAAAATAAGTAATTAGGACCATAACTGCAAGAGAAGCATTAACAAGTTTCCCATTTAGTTGGCTATTATTTTCTGCTCATCTGTGCTTTTTTTTAACATAACCTCAGCTCCAAAAAGTCATATCCTGTTGTTAATTTACGGAAACTAAGCAGAGGCTCTGTAACAGAGGTTAATTTGGGTTTAAAACAAATGAAGTGCCACAGAATCACATACAGCTGATTAAGCTGACTAAAACCAGTGCCTGGAACAAAGCCTAATTTTTTCTGACAAATTTTTCATCACTGGACACAGACTTTTGTGAACTGGGATTATGCCTGTTCTAAGATCTGTCATCCAGGTCTCCAGCATCAGGAGGTAGTGTGAGACATGTGTGAGACACAAGGACAACCTCTCAGGATTAATTCCAACACCTCTGTATTGCAGCTGCCTGCCTTAGAGATGGCTCAATCCCAAAGGACTCAGTGCCTAACTCTGCCACTGGATGCTGCAAACTCAAATTATCAGTAAATATTAGAATTATTGAGATTTCAGTGTATGCATGCAGATCTTACTGATAAAAAAAAATAAGCAAGTCTCTGACAAATGATTCTACCAAAGCTTTAGTAGTCCAAGCAGTGACAGGTAAAAATTACTCTCATGTCTTTCTTTTTAACCTGAAAATCCACACAATTTCTATCCTTATTCAAGGACTGAAGCATGGAGCATGGAGTTGTTCTGTCTAAATTAAGTTCACCGAATTTTAGCACAAACTTTGTTTCAGGGGAACGTGAGACAGAGAAGATTGAAGCATTCAGTGCCTTTTCTGCCAATAATGGTGAAGGCTGACACATAAAATACTTTATTAGGAGAATCATTATAACAGACTTAGCTGTGAACCACAGAAGTGCAGAACAATTACCCTTAACCGTTGTAAAATATATTTAGATCATTAGAACTCCTATACTAATTTAGCTAATTATTTCCCCCATGAGAAACAATTTATTATTTATCTATACTACATACCTATACTGCATAGGCTTCCATGCTACATAAGTCTCCTATTCTAATCACTACAGTCCCTGACACCAAAAATTATAACATTATAGCTTTATTGTAAAAAACAAAAAAAAAATTAGGAAAAAAAACTCAAAACAACACAAAACTCAATGGTAAATATAAAAAGACATTTGACAGACTAGACTCACTAATTAGCCAATCTTTCCTCTTCCTGGACTCAGTCCTCTTTCAAGGATTGAAGTGCTCTTACTTCAGAATTGCAACACTGACCAAAACATTGAAATTCATGTGGGCCATGCCTGAGGAGCACTCAGAGCACTATTAAAAATATCTAATTTCCCACGGAGCAGAGAGCACTTTTTGCAAATGCATTCAATAATGCCATAAGAGATATTTCATTAAAACCCTACCAAAATATACTTATTCTTAAATGAGTGAAATTTCATGGACCAAGGCACGTCCTTTCCCAGAGACTGTATCCATACTCAATTCCAGCTGAAGGAAAGAGGAGCTATAAGTGAATGCAACAGTGGTCAGCCCCACTGACCACCCCAAGAATGAGTGACTCGTCCTATGCGCCTCCTGTGTCTGGATACCCCAGCTGTATTCCTTCTAAAAGTCCTCAAGGTGGGCCTAACCTGATCTGCACAAAAAAGCCATTTCCTACCTCTCAGCTCCTCTGCTGCCCTGCTCAGTATTTGCTTTCCCTCTGCCATTTTCCAAGGAGTGACCAGAGCTGCCTGTTGACTTCACTGTGGAGGGAAAGCCTGGATTTATAGACGGCATAAAGAGGTTTTCTATTTTGTTCTCCTTTTTCCCCCTAATAATTTTTACGAGTCTGTTTGCCTTTTCTGTGTGACTGAGCACACAGATGATATTTGCAGTGAGCTACACTCAGTGACCTTAGAGAAGGTCCTTCTGAATGGGAGTAGCTAAGGTAAAACTTACCATGGCATATGCCTTAGAAGTTATTTTTCCTGGTATCGTTATTTTACATTTATCAGCATTGGATTTCATCTGCCATTTTATCACCTAGTCTTTCAGCACTGAATAATCATTTTGCAATTCATCCAAAGCAAACTTATATTGAATTACCCCGAGCTTTTTGTTCAATTGTAAATATTTTTGGTTTAATCTTCAACCCCACTTTTTACTAAGCTACAAATGCATAGAATGACAGAATTCCCACAACATATTTTCATAAGGTCCTCCCTCCTGGTAACTTTACTCCTTGGCCAAAAAGACCATTTATCACTGCCTTTTTTTTTCCATGTCTTTTAATTTTTTTTTTTTAAGACTACAAGACCAGTAACCAAAGGGGGAAAAAAAGGAAGAGTGGGTGATAAATTAGTGTCATCTGCTACTCCTAGATTTACCTTGGCTGGATTTAATTTTATTGCCTCACTATGCTGAAGCTCCACAACAACTGCCTAGGTAATAATTTAGTACATAACGCTCCTGGGGATTACAGTGAAGATGACCAGCTGCAAATGTACTCAAGTCCCTTTAAATAAGTGAATACCGTAATTCCTTTAGGAATTCATTAGCAATTGGCCCATTTTTAAATGCCTTAGGGTGACTTTCTTGGTCCTGTCGCTGTGGATTTACACCATTCTTTAATAGTACATATATTTGACCTGCTTTGACTTCTATCTTCTCATTAATCCCATTTTTATTAAATACATACCCAATATAAGTAGGAATGACTTAAATGAAAACAGAAGGAATGTTTCATAATTTTTTAGTACATACTTATTTTCTATTTCTTTCCTTCTTACTTTGAGTATATTACTAAAATCTCATTAGGGTTGTTTACTTTTGTTTGGTTTTTAATTCTCTTTAGTCTTGGCCTTTCTAGCTGTCTCCCTCAGATTTTGCTTCTGAGATGCATTCTTATTTTCATTGGGGTGTGATTCCAATCCAACTTCCATGTTTAGGGCACAACTCCAGGACCACATGCATGTCCCGACTCCCGGCTCTAGTTCTGACTCTTCTTTGGATAATTCTTCACTCACAGAATTCTCATTCCCTTTCTTTTTTCTCTACAGTGAAAATAGTATACTTTAAATATTAGAAAAATTATAGCATCACCATGAAATATGGAAAATGTCTTGCTTTGCATTTAAAATACGAGTGTAGAACCATGAGTGACACAAGGAAAGAAACTCTGAACCCTTTTCGTCACTATTTTTTCTGATGCTTCATTGCTTTTTCACTTTATTTCATCCTTACAAAATGTTGTCTGCAAATCTTATTGTGAGGACATGAGAACTTTCATTTTAAAGAGAACAAAATGGTAAACCTGTTTCAGAAACTGCATGGAGACACTAAGAAAACATCTCCTTGATTTCTATGAGACTGATGAGTGACCTGCTTTGGTATTAACACTGATCCCTGTATTGGAAAAAAATTTACAGTGTTACCATATGCAAGTTCATTAGTTATGTATTTTTATTAAAAAATAATTATTTAATATTTGCACTGGTAAAAACTAATTTTTATCCAAGGAAAACAGATTGCAAACTCAGTCTCAATTAATTCCATTCTGTCAGACATTTGCCCATTTTTGGTATTTCGTTCCAGGTCACGCTGATGCAAAATTCAGAGATGCCAACTGTCCTGCATGAGAGCTGTCAGACAGATTAGCACTCCTGCCCTGACACAGCTCCTGCTTTGTCAGGACTGGGAACCAGTGTGTTGAAAAATGAAGACTCAGCTGGTGTGCCTATGGGAACAGAGCAACTGGCACTATATGGGGTTTGGTCCTGTGGGGAATCTTGGTGCCCAAAACCATGCTGTCCAAAATATACTCCCACTATTCTCAAGATTTGTTAGCACTATAACTCTCCTGAATTCCCTGAGATCAGTTTATTCCTTCCCTCTATTAAAGAAGACTACAGGCATCCCTTCGCTTTCTTCTTTCCTACAATATTTATGAAGCCTTTTTTTGCTTGCTCAGTTGAAACTGATTGTGATCCTTTCTTCTTCTAAATGCTCCCTCCCCTCTGAATGGAGACTGTGCACTCCAGCAATCTAAGTTACAGACTGCTGCCTCCCCTATTGTTTTTGTCACATCTCTGTGCTGACACAGTGTCCGTGCTTTCCCAGCTGAGCACCGAGTCCCCACTTTATCCACATCACTGAGTGCTCTCCAAGAATTGCCATAGTTAGTCCTGATGGAGCCAGAGCAGTTCAGACTCTGCAGCTCTACCACAAAGTATAAGATCCTAAGGTTCCTTAAATCTTTCTTGGGAGTGATGGAATTCCAGGACTGTTATTCTGTACATAAAATGAGGAAGAATTAAAATCCATGTGTTGTAGATATTCCCCAGATACAAGTTCCCCAGTCATTCTGATTATGAGGTGCAAATAATTTAAACAGTATCTTGTGAAAATTGTTCTGGGTTTTTTTGCCTTTTTTTTTTCAATTTTGAGTCTCAATTAAATACTTGGGCTTGGATTTTCTAAAGTACACAGCAGAAATGAGAGGCACAGTTCACTAGGACATAATTTTTAGCTCTCATAGCTTCCTTCCTCATGCCTTGTTAACTTTTCAACAGACTCAAAAGTTCAGACTGCTCAGGAACTGTGGCCCTTGTTTATTCCACTTCAAATCTGTAAATAAAATTAAAACCCAGAGGACACACTTACAATGGGCCAGTTATTTTTGGTTGGTATCAGAGTATGCAGATACTATCACAGGACTCAAAATCAAGGCCCATTTCTTTAAGAGACTCTCTATGTGGAGAACTTGTTACAGCACAGCACTAATATCTGCTGTAGAATTCAGGGGGAAAACAAATCCTTTTTCCTAATAGTATTTGCATTCCAGTCCAAAAATCTATTTTCAAACCATTAGAATTTTGGGGCACGGAAACAGAGCTTCTAAGAAGAAATGGGAACTATAACTACTACACAAGCAAAATATGCTACCAGCTGTGTCTGTTTGCAAGTGCTACTTGCCATAAGTGTGGCTTTGAGGAAATGTTCCCTATAAGAAATTAAGAATGCCATTTTACCACAAGAAATATGCAATATTCCTGGATTAATTATGCTTTAAGCATGGTTACTTGGATCTAGTGGGGTTTTTCCCTGTTCAGACCACTGGTTTTGTGTTGCTTTTTGTGGATGTGGCTGTTACTATGAAATTGTTGGTACTGCTGCTGTTGTGAAGCCCAAAGGGTTCCGGCATCAGATGACATTTCCCAAGATAATCTCCTGGGCTACATGAATTGCTTTACATGGATTGCATTTTAAATCTCATTTGATAACGAGTGTTTTAGAGAGGAAAAAAGTGCTTTCTACCTTAGTCACAAACCAGGACAAGTTAAGTGTGCATAACAAGATTTGTCCACTTATCCAGTGTGAATAGCTGGAAAGAATTGTTCTGTTCTGCACTGACAGCTTTTGATGGGGTTGAGAAATGGAAAGGAAAATCCATAAAAAATCATCCACATTCTTAATTCTCACCAGTTATGGTGAAAATAGCAACTTTTAGGGTCCTTGCCCAAATCAGGGTATTGTAGCAGACTACTGCTATGCTGTTTAAAGAGTCCTAATTTCTGCTTATGCACAGATGTAGCTCTTGCTCTGGCTAAAGTTCTGCTTCATTTAAACTCAGGAAAAACTCACACTAAAAGTTCACTATGCACAGCCTGAAATTTTCAGAATTCTGTCCTGCTTTGTCCCTGGCAGCCTGTGAGCCAGGTTCAAGAGGGCATCATGCAAAGAGCTCAGCCACACAACCCTCCCCACCCACCCCTCCCCAGTCTGTCCCTAGCAGTCACACACGAGGGCAGGAGGCAACAAAATGTGACAATTCCTGGGGCAAATCAGAAGTGGATACTCTGCAGTGCTAATGACAGCAGGAAGGGAAACACGAAGCCCATAAATGAATGAAAGTACAGTGCACAAGCCTCGGGGTTTTCACCAGGGCAACGTTTCTAGACACCACCCAGGTAACAACTGGATAGAAAAGAAACAAGATGTTCCTGTTTTAGGACTTACTGGATGCTCACCCTTCCTGCAGTAGGCATGCTGTGACTTCCTGGAATGGTTTCAATATGACTGATCAGAAACACATTTACTACAAATTTTAAGTGCTAAATGACCCCTCTTTGGTCTCAACCTAAACTGAGAATTATTTCAAAATTAAACAGAACATAAACCTGGAAGAGTATGACAAAGATTAACAAAGCAAATATGAAAATGTTGGGGTGACTCAGGACACAACCTTTCTGTGGAACAAGGTGTCTTGTCAGCCCACAGAATGAGAAGGATTCAGTTCTACTGCCACAGGGAGTCCTGCAGGCACTGGTCAGATCCTGCTTTGACTAAAACCTGAAAATGGTGAGGCAGTTTGACAAAATGCCTCTGCCAGAAGTATCCACCATTTACATAACTAACAGAGCTCATTTTTCTGTCCACAAATTCATCACGAGCACAAAACATTGCTAATAAATTTCATAGTGAGAGTTATTCTAACAACCAACACAGACAAAGATTTGCAGAAACAATCCACTGCAACTAATATGTCAAACAACATTTATTGATGCTACTTGTAATGCATTTTTCAGACTGAGCACCTGAGCTGCGCTGCTTCTGCTTCCTAACTGGCTGGCTGTAGCTCCTAGAGGGAAGCAGCACAACCAACATGCTGCAGACATCTCCTTCCTTCCCCAGGCACTCCCACAAGCACCTACTCTCCCCTAGCTTTAAAGGCTTTCACTTTGCTGTGAGCATTCTTCCACACTTGGAAATGATGCATTTCTGTTCCTGGCTACTCAGCAGAAGAAAACATCAACAAAACTGAATTGAATCTGCTGGTATTATGCCAATGAATGCCCGACAATATTTCAGTGAAGAAGGCACCCCGGGCTGTATGCTGTGTAGGCTGCTTTGTCTCAGCTCACTCCCAACACTAAAAAAATTAAAAGAGAAGCCTTAACTCTGCCTGAGATGCAACTATGAGGAGTATTAAACAGGTAGATATCTAGGCCAAATTCCCATTAGTCATAAAGTACACTCCATGGAAGTGTTAAATTACTTCCAGAAGTGCAAGAAGAGCCATATGTGTCTGTAAAACAAGGACCTGCATCACTCCAAAGCCCTGACCACAGGAACACAACACTCCCTGTTCCCCCCTGCCTCTTTCCTTCCATCACTGGTCCACACAGCTGCCCAGAGCTGTGCAGACTCTGGGAGAGGGTTTGCTCCTGCCTCACCATCATTTCTCCATAACCTCTTCCCAGGCAGGTCCTTCTGCCCTGCTACAGCCTCAGTGATAAGGGGAGGATTTTATTTGTGTCAAATACCGTTAGAGAATCCCATTCTTCTCTTCATTCCAGTGATCAGAAAAGAAAACATACAAAAAAACCAGCCCTAATGTAATGCAGCACATTCTGTTGGGCAGCCCTGAGAGGCCAGCTCAGAGGATAAAGTCAATAGTACTTTCTGGGAGCCAGGATTCAAAAGCAGGTTTTAGTTCAGTGTAGCACAGCTAAACTGTGATTTTTAAATATATTTACATTTTTCCATCCTGTTTTTCATAAACACAAACCAGTACAAACACACACCCCCTTCTCTCAGACTAAGCTCTTTCTCCCACCAAGCTGGTACTTTCATGACTGATTGTCTCTATGGGTCAAGGCTATACTTAACCCCCCCACACACAACCCTGATTAAACAAAACACTATTGCTTGCACTTTTTGGTACTAATGGCAACAGAAAAAGGGATTAAAGAACACATATGAGGGTGGAGGAACACGTTCCTGATGCAATAGTTTTAGTTCCCTGAAATTAGGACTGGAAGAGATCACACACTCCCTGTTCACTGGGCTGATCTAAAATTAACACAGTGGACTTCTCTCCTTTTAAATTTTTATGGGTGCTTGAGAATTGAATTTCCCAATGTGTAAAAATACAATTGTTTAATAATTGAAGGCTTCAGACTCAATCAAAATTTTGAGCCAGCAGAGCTGTATTAGTTTATACCAACAAAAAAATCCTTTCTGAAATGGCAGACCCAAGGGTGTTTGAGGACTGTCAATATCACCAGCTGTTATCAATGAGCTGTGGAGGAGCACTCAAGCACAGTGCAGTTATTCCCATCCAAAGGAAATCACAGGACTGTGAATGGTGTTACTCATGTGCCTGCCTCTGTGGGACCTTCACACTACAGAGGAGCTAGAACCAGCAACAAAACACCCAGACACATTCACCTACCATCAAAGATCATTAAAATATATTTAAACCTTTTTCTATATAGTTTCATTACACAGAGCCTGAATTCTTTGTGCTACAGTTCTGACACTCAGCAGTCAGCCTGAAATTACATAACCAAAATGCACCAGGAGTGAACACCTGTGGCTTTATCTCAGGTCTCAGTCCTGACTCTGGCACAGCCCTGGTGACCTTCTCATTGTGTCTGAGTGTGACAGAAAAAATATTGCTCAGAGAAACAAAATTCGTGTCCACATACACAGGAAGGGGTACAGGGCAATAGCAGTTTTAATTGGGTCCCTGTTTAGGAAACGCAGCAGTGCAGAGAATGTATCACAAGCAGCTGAGAGTAAAACTTTTCATTCTCTGTCACGATAAAGGTGAGTGCTAATGACTCTGACAAAATCTTGACAGGCAAATGATCTCTTCTCCTTGTAAGAGTCTGTTGTGTAATGAGCAATCAGAGCACTGAGCAGTAATTACACACATTCACTTCACTAAAAGCATTTCTGGTGGACTGAAGGGTACTGAAGCAGAAACATGATATAATTATATTCCTTACCTTTACTTTGGACATGAAATGATGATGTTTCCTGTTTGGTTTGATTTTTTTTTTTTTTTTTTTGAGGGGGGGGTTGGGGTGGTTCTGGTTTTGGGTTTTTTGCAGGATTTTTTTTTTTTGTTTTTTGGGCTTTTTAAATGATTTTAGGTTTTGTTTTGGGGTTTTTTAAATTAAACCAAAATGCAAAAGCCTTCATAGCTTTTTTCTTTCTTTTCATTTAAGGTGTTCTTTCCTCCTGTTAATTAACACTTATTTAGCTTGAGACAGAAGACAGGCATTACATAATGGGTACTTCCTATGTATTTTTAGGGCAAGCCCTGGGAATGATGCAGGCTTCCATGTGATCAGGATCAGATGTAGAAGAGCAACCAAGTGCCAGTACACATAGCAGTGCCAAAAGCTTTTGATTTAGCTAAACCAGACAAAGTGCAAGAAACCTTCATTTTGTTCTAACATGTTCTCTGAAAATTTGTGGGAGGAGGGAAAGAAAAAAATTTCCAAGGTGGAACAAGGATTTGGACATTTATTCAAGCTGATAATTTTCTGAATTTCCAATGAATGAAGCGAGGGGCAGAGCAAGATTGTTGAAGCATAAACAATGTTCAGTCTCCTGACTGTCTGATCTTTCCAGATCAACAAGTCTCTCCAATACTACTGACATGCTGATCTATTTATGATCACAAATCTAGTTTTAAATTCTACTAAATTAATACAAAAAGATAATGTTTCAGTGTCAACTAAGATGCTATTTTACATATGGAGATAGAATTACCTACACCATGCTCAAAAATAACACAAGAGAAGGTGGTTTATAAGTTCTTTGCATCTGCTACTTTAATGGTGTTTATATATATATATATTTTTACCACAATAAAAAATTCCAAAAGCCCACCTGTGCACTCCAATCTGCACTTGTCATGAGCAACCTATTGCTCTTGATTAAAAATTATGCTATATTCACATAGAAAGCTTACAAATATATAACACTCCTGCATAAGTCCAGTTTCTGAATTCCAGCCCTGAAATATCACAGCAGAACCTAAAACAATATATGAGGTGAACAGGGCCATCACATCCTCTGGTTTCCTGTAGCTGTAATGCGCTTCTCTGGCACGTGATTAATTCAAGTTCTAAAAGGTTTGGGAAGGCTCTCTGGAATCATTACAAACCCCAATTTGTGCTGCACAGCATTGCCAAATGTCGTAACTTTATATCATGGATATCTATTTCCATGCAGTGCTCTCACTCCTTCAAAAGTACTCCCTGTCCTCTCTAATTCTTTAATTAGAGAGAACCTTGCTACTTATCCTACATCTCACCTCACAGAAGCTGCTTCCCTGAGAATTACAAGATTTGGGAAAGTGTGGCTTGGAATAAAGAGGTTTATTTTTTTATTTCAGCACATACTTTTGTTCACATAATTTCTGATCTTTCACTTCTTGAGGGAAGCATTCATAAAAATCAAATCTGCTACTTTTCATCATGAGTGCATAGATTGTGCACAAAGTGACTGGTGGTAAACATTTCAGTGTCTAAAACTTTAATATAATGCAAATATAGACATCTGTCTACATATAAAAATCCCATAACTGCATGTGTTTTCTCCATCTTTCCTTTTATTCTACAGAATTACATCTGTATATCTGTTTTATGAAATTATAAAAATGTATTTTGCAACAGGAGCAGCTGCACGTCTAGCAGCTCTGTAATAACTTGACTGCTGGTCAATTTATATGGCTCCATATTTATTTTCCTAGACTTGAAAATCTCCTGTCTGTTATGGAGGTTAAAACTGATGGTGGAAAAGGTAGAGAGGAGAACTTAATCTCTAGCCTTCCATGGAAGAGCAACTGTGAGAGGATTATCCATCAAACAGTAAAACTCACAGAGGCTGTCAAGTTCCAAAAGGAAAACTCAGATTGCCAAGTAATGAATGGATGCCTCTCCCTGTGCATATTCTTCAAAACCAAAGTTTTGGCAATTTCATAAAAATTCTGCTCCTTTAATCTAGGAAAAAAAAAGTTTTCTTGGGGTGCTATTTTGGTTTGTTTTTAAATACACAGAATTTTCAAGCATTGAACTGAATTGCCACCATAGCACATAAAACAGGTTAAAAAATAGGGACAAAGATGAATTAAGCAAGTTTCTCCAAAGCCAAAAACACAAGTTCTATTCTTTTAACAAATTCACTTTTGCCTTCCTCTGAACTCCTGTACTACACTTACATGTTTTTTTCTGTAGGACATTGTTTAAAAAAATTAAAAATTAGGTATTCGAGCACACTTTTACATGTTTCTGTAAAACAGAAAGTGCTAATTACAGTACAACCAGAGCACTACTTTGCTGATCTGGTGAAATGAACCACAGAAATAATTGGGACCACTTTACTAATCTGTCTTCCATCAGATAGATATTTATTTGACCCAAACAATTTTTACCTGCCAATTAGAGCACTTTTCTGTATTTAGATTTCACTGCTATTAAAGTCAAGAGGAGTCATAGCATTTTCCTTCAATAATATTAAGTCATTTTTTAATCTTTTCAGAGCAACACAATCACTTGTGCACTTCAGAAAGAGAAAAAGAAATTGAGAGATAATGACAAGAAGAAGAGGCAAAGAGAAAAAGTACTGTGATCCATATGGCACCAAAGCAGATTTGATACTAATTAATAAGGCTTTATCTGTAATCTATTTAACTCCCATTCTGGCAAATTGCCCAAGTAATTTGTTTTGATCTCTAATTACATGCTTACTAAGTTTTTTATTTCCTCTGGTCTCCAAAATTAACAATCTATATTGCAGGAGAGATTGCTTTTTGAAGAAAAAGATCGAGGCCACTATTGCAAACAGCAAAGAACTCAGGCAAGATTCCCAGTTTGGGATCCTAATTTCCTGTCAAAAGGTGGGTACCTGCTGCCCAGAACCTCTGGTTTGCATTGGAAAACTTGGACAGGGAAACAGAGTCCTCCAGAGAGCAATGTGAGCATGGGGGCAGGACAAAGGGTGTGCAGGGAATTGTCTGTGTCCCCAGAACTTCCCATGGCCTTACTTCACCAGATCTCTGAAGAGCAGGGCCTCTCTGAGGCTCCTAAAAAGGCACAGCAGCCTGAGACAGAAGATAAAATAGGGTCTAAGGAGCCATCAGGGTTGGCCTGGTTTTATTCCATTACCAGAGACAAGAAGGCAAGAAAAGCAAAATAATCAGCTCTTGTCCTCTCTACTGTTTCCTTTTGGCACAATTTTTTTCCGCTCTTCCAATAAAGCTGAGTCAGCCCAGTCAGAGGGAAAAACAACCCACCTCACAAAAAAACGAAAAAAACCCCAACATATCATCAATCCAGCTGGGTCCCCCACCACAGACAACACTCCTCTGACTCAGGGCAGGAGTCTATTAAGCAAACTTGTCTTACTGCTATCAGGGAGAGACCTCTTCTAAACGAAAAGAGAAATGCAGTCATTTTCACTTCAAGTTCTTGTGGCAGCACTAGGACTCATGCTCAGTCAGTATTTGGCTCTGCACACACACACAAAAGAGAGCAGCCTATCTCTGCAGGCCCCCAACTCCTGCTTAGCTGGTCTAGTTCATCCATAAGGAGCTGATAAAAATCTATCAGTGAAGGAGTCACCTTTTTTCTTTTTTTGAGAGGGAGAGGGCCAGGAAGGAAAGAGGGGTGCACCTTTCCAAACATGTGTGGGGCAATTTGGCATTACAGACAGCCACTGCACTGTACTGCCTTGAAACAGGCAAGGAGATCCCAGCTCTAAACAGCACAAACCTGAGGATTTAAGGGACACCTGGAGTGTGATGGTATTTCTGCAGGGAGATAAAGATGCAGGCTCCTGTAGAGCACCATCAATCTGCACTTGGATAGGAAACATGAATTAGAGGGTGTGAATCACTTTTCTACTGACACACACCCAATGAACAATCATAACATTTAACACAAAACATGAGCCTGATAATCCAGAGATCTCCTTGTGTGCATGCTGTGAGTAATAATCCATACAGTTAGCAGATACCTGCTTCCCACTCCCACATCCTTCACACAGTGCTCCTGGCTATTGCAGTCTCTAAATCCAGCTCTCCTGCACTAAATAACCATAATTGCTTCCCTCAGAGGTAACAGGCAGCTCAGGCACCAAAGCTTTTGTTCCTGGAATTTTGCCAGAGGTGCCATATAAGAACTGCACAATACATTACTTATGAATGCCAATGTCCATTTATCTCTTCTGGTGTATTTCTGTTTTGTACTCAGAGCATTAGCTCCAAGGAAAAGATGATTAATTCTAGGTTATAGTGAAGGACTGTTTACAGTATACAAGCCAACCTTGTAGTAGTAAAACTAGCCCCAAAATCTCTTTATTGGAAATTCTGTTTAATAATGCATTTAGCTACCTGCTACCTCATCAGTTCCAAACAGGTTTTAGCAGGTGTATCTCTAATTTTTTCCCCTTCTGATCAATGCTGCTCTTGTACCAACAGAAACACAGTGCTCATCAATACTTTCAGTGAAGCAGAAGCAAACACCTCTCCCCTGCCGTTGTTTTGCTTTCTATACTGCTCACATACCACTCACAGCTAAGCAACTCATGGCTGCAAACTTTGAGTAACTCATGGCTGCAAACTTTGAGTAACTCATGGCTGCAAACTTTGAGCAACTCATGGCTGCAAACTTTGAGCAACTCATGGCTGCAAACTTTTGCTGACAATTAGAATACAACAAGGCTTGCAGCAGTGCTTGATCTGTCTGATCTGTGCTGAAGCACTGAATAGCAAGCAGTGATCACAGGAAGAGAAAGCAGCTGAACTTCAATATTTCCTGTTGGAACTCTGAGGAGCTTTTTGTCTTGGGCTTGATTCATTTATGGATGCCTAGCACAGATGGTTTTCCACCCTTCTGAGAATTGTCTAGCTCCAGATGCTCTCTTGCTTACTAAGGATCCAGACTTCATGTTCAACATGTCATAGTAAATAGCACCTTTCATAATGTTCACCCTTTAGCTTTGAAAAGTGCAAAATGAGATAATGATTTGGAATTAGGCCCACAATATTTCTCTTGGACTGACCCTTCAGTGTTACAAGTAGGCAGTTCTGGGAACAATTTGACAGGAGGGAGGATCACAAGGAATCCAGGCATTGGGGCAGCTCAGGTGTGAGCACAGGAAAGCGAACACACCAATTCTCCTCCAGCCAGCGGGGAGATCACTGGGGGTTTGTTCCCCCTGCCCTGAAGGCAGGCACAGCAAAGCAGACTGATCCACTGTCACATTACCTGGCCCTCAGCCACCCACTCACACCTTGTGCTGAGCCTTCATTTGCCAAAAACAAGAGGTACAAGGTGGGGAAGAGGTGTGATTTGAGGGTCTCATTTTTATGTGGCCTCTACTACTACAGTAGGTGTCAAAGGTAGGTTTAATTAGAACAGTAAAAATCAATTTAGGAGAAGCTGTAAACTGCTTAAGAACTACAGTCAATTCAACAA
Organism: Fringilla coelebs; assembly: GCF_963513975.1. Classification (NCBI taxonomy): domain Eukaryota; kingdom Metazoa; phylum Chordata; class Aves; order Passeriformes; family Fringillidae; genus Fringilla; species Fringilla coelebs. The sequence goes on along the minus strand of NC_140066.1, from coordinate 8,894,848 downwards.
AGTTCTACATATGTTTTTAAACAATATAAAGGGTTGGTTTTTTTAATAGAGAGAAACAGTCTTAGGCCTGGAAGGTGACAGTGGACAGTTAAAACATATTAGCTGTGTGGGTCCTCTCTTTAAAGTGCTATAGATCCAGAAAGGGAAATGCCCAATACTTTTGAGAAATGTAAAATACACCACAGGATTAAAATATAATGCCAAAATTTCCTTTTCCACATGTTTTTTCCTCCTCAGCATCTAATATATACTGCTCATTCTATTTACTATTACTCACAGAGGATTAGTTCTGCATTTGATTGTCCCATTTGGTGTAAAGATAATAGATTTATATTTCATTATACCTTGGCTATCTGGCTCTACAGAGGGTAATTCTACTAAATTCTATTACATCTACAGTTAATGGCTTTAATAAAAAAAATAAGCAAGCTAAATAGTCTTATTTACTTTCTTTTGGGCAGCAAGGACTAGAGCCAAACTTCCTCCTTCTGGTGCCAAATTAACACAGGTAATCCAACTATTTTTTGGTATTTCCAGCCTTTTAGAAATCAGCACCTATTCCAGCTTTCCTTCTTAAAACAGGTGAAAAGAACGTTGGCATATGGCTGAATAAAGACAGCCACCACTGTAAGAGCTTCCTTCCTGTGCCCAGGAAAAACTTGCTGGCAAATTTGGATCATTGAAGAAGCTCTTAATAGGAAGAGACTGAAGCTTCAGCACCAGCCTGGTGACCACAGCCAACAGAACATTCTTCTGCCACAGAAAACTGACCCAGTTTGGGGTCAGTGGAATTTCAAGAAGCTTTCAAGTGTCCATAATTCTTGCATCTTTTTCAAGCTTATTCCTGGAGATTGCTGTTAGGCCTCACCCTCAGTGTAAATCCTCACATCTCCCTCTCATATGAATTGCTTAGCTCACAACTCAGCCAACATAATTTGGCTAAAAGTGAACAAAAAAGCATTTCCCTTCCATTAGGCACAGCAAAATCACCAGCCCTGCAGCCAGCTAATGCACTGATGGGCCAGGAAGGCGATGTAGGTTATAAACTGCAAACAATATTACTGAGCCACATACAATAAGTATAAGTATACAGTATCTAAGAAACAGGAAACCCCAGAAAAATAGACATTTCATATAAATTCTTTAGTGACACCATGAAAGACACTGAGAAATTGCAGCAACTCTATCTCTAAAAATCATTAGAAGGAACACATGTAGCAGCATCACTGTTTTACTATTGCAAGCACACCATTTAAATATTATCATTTATACAATGCCACAACACAACAGTGCTGCTGTTCAATTCACAGAAAGATATAGTGCAGAAACAACTTTTTCCTTCACTTCAATACTGTCAACATAATGCCAAACACTTCCTGCAGTCCCCATTGAGCAGCAAACACACACAAAAGCCTCACATCCTGAGTGTCACTCTAAATATCACTTGGAATTTTTTTAAATAGTATTCAAGCCATGAGGACTGATGACACTCCATTTCTTTTAAATTATGTCTACAAAGCACTATTTTTTTTTAAAGAACTAATGAAAAACTCCACATTTATGGTCCACTTCAGCACACTATCCTACTTAATGTCTATTGTGAAGATCAGGGTGCCTCTGAACCTAAGGTTAAGAAGAAAAGAATCTGACATTTTTAAATATATGTCAGTTCTCAAGCATGTGTATCACTTAAACTCCACTCCTATAACATAACTAGAAAGCAAATATTTAATAAACATTTCCACACAGACCTGGATACCTTTGAAAGAATAAATAATTACATGAAATATCCCATAATTGTTTTCAAAAGTGTCTAAATATTGTCATTATAATTTTGAAGCCACAACATTTAAAAAAACTAAAACCCCTGAAAATTTTATCCCTGTGAGGACAGAGTGTACAAAAGTTTCTCACCATGGGTTTCACAGGTTTCAGAGGGTTTCACAAGCCAGTGTTCAAATGCCTGGCACAACTTCCCAGAAAGTTCCTCTACCCTCACCTGGGATAAAAACCTGCCTCTGAAAATGAGTCACTTCAAGTGCCCTTCACTGCAAGGGCACTGCACTGACAAGATATTACAAACATTATAAGGAAATGAACTGCTTCATCCTGAAACATTTTCTGGACGTGAGGCTCCAGAGGACAGGTTGCTCACTTACTGAGGAGCAGCAGTGTGAAGCACTCCTGGGAGAGCTGAGGAGCTGCACTGTGCTGCAGGAGTGCTGCACTGGCAAATGCCAGCCAGCCAAGGGGCTCACTTCACGAGACACTTGCAGTAACTTTTTGAAATGCCAGATTTGAAAGAGGACCATAACAATGAGTACATATAGCCCAAGGCTCACCTTCTCTCAAGTCCTGTTTCAGCAAGGGCTATTGATGTTCTGTCATACTCAAGGCAGGGTCATAAAATTACCTGCAGCAGTGTGGGATTGTTTTACGAGCAGTTTTAGTGCTCACAGGCAGGTACCTGGGCTGAAGTGCAGGTTACACTGCACAGCTCAGTGAGCACAGCCACTCTCACATCCTCCCTGCACTGAGCTTTAACAGCAAAGGCAGCCCTGGTCCGGTGTTTGTCTCAAACAGGTGCCTCTTCTAAGAGCAGCTCTCTGGGAAGGCAGCTTGTGGCTTTAAAAACAAGAAAACGCATTATCTCATCCTGAAAAGGTGGGCCTGTGGATGTGCTTCTGCTTTTTGTTTCCAGACACCTGGAAATATTAGAAAGCTATTTTGCCTGCAAACAGGGCTGACTAATATTCCAGCCACCCTCTGCCTTTGGGCTGTGGCTTTCTGCTCGTTGGATAAAACAGCACAATGACACCTGGCAGAGCTTTTAGTGCTTTCAGCAGCCTTCAGGATTCCTTCCCTCTTTTCACAAGCACAAAAGCTTAATGTTACTGATATTCCTCCTATTCCTTTCCAACTACTCCTACTGAGATGAAATATCCTGATGAACTCATTCTCATCTTCACTTATGGGCAATAAAAGCTTTGCCTAAACATGTAGTCACAAGTCTGTTATGAGGATTACAATACACACTGTCAATACCAGTAGAATAATAGAGTAAAAAAAACCCCAAACAAACACCAAACAAAACTAAGAAATTCTTTTATTGCAGACAATAGCAGAGAAACCTCAAGCCTGCAACCACAATCCACAATTTTTCCCCGAACTATTTCAAGTGATTTTATTACAGCATACTTCTCTCTGTCCTTCCCACTGTCACTCGGTAAAAATGAAGTGCACTTGCAGAACTAAAACCAGTCTCAAGTAGCAAGCCCAAACATTTACAAGCCTCTTGTTTTATACAACTGCAGGACTGAAACAAAAGAGCAGCTCTCATTCAGTGTGGGGGTCTTAAACACAGTTTTAACTGGAAGTTTTAGAGGATGTCTAAAAAGTCTCCCTCTAACACTTTGGAGAGATGAAACAATTGCAAAAACATAAATATGGCAAGTAACAATCCATGGACCACAGAGCTGAATAGACAGAGTACTTCTATTTTCTGAGACAAAAGTATAATAGAAACAAAACATTTATTCTGAAATCTTTGGAAAGCAGTGTCAACCTTTTCTACATAAATTAAAAAACAATAAGGATTTCTTTTTATTCAAGATATCTTCTCTTGCAGCTAGCTAAGATCTCTGGCAAAACATTAGATGAATAAATCATTATCCAATAGAAAGCCTGCTTATGGAAATTAGATAACTTTATAGAAATTTTTATGACAGCAGATTTGCATTTCAACAGAAGCATCCTGACTTTGATTTATTTAGGTAATCTGTATTTATTAGTTTCTTCTGCTTGCCATTTAAATGAAACAACAGTTCTAGCCACTTACAATCTCTTTATGAGGGAGGGTTTTCAGAAGCCCTTGACATAAGCCCACTTTTCTTTTGCTGTACCTAATATAAACTTTGCTCTAGATTGTAAGAGTCGTTGAATACAGCTAGAAACCAGAATTATATCAAAGAGTATGTGACTGGCCATAAATCAATTTAAATCCATCCAATTATAGAGCTCTCAAAATAAAATTTTAACTGTAAATTAGTATTGTTAAGAGACTGTTTCAAGTGTGAATGCCAAAGTGATTGCTCAATAAATATCTATTTTAAGATGTTGTCAGTAACTTGATAAAATGCTACCCATAAAAATGTTACCATGAGGACTACAGGTGACTAAAAAGTGGAGTGGTGAATCATGAATTATCACAGAGAGACTGCAGTCAATCAGCCTCTGACCCATGAGTGGCAGGAAACGGGCACAACTCAACTCAGAAACCCAAGGAGGGCAGGGAGGAAGTTTAACCTGAAACATGGACAAAATGGGCTTTTCCATGCCTTATCCCTGGCCTTGCAATCATTAATCTGCCAGTAAAGAGGAAAAGAGAAGGACTGAAAGGTGCAAAATTCACCAAAGCTACTGAGCTGCTCTCTAGTGCTGTCTCCAAGTCCACTGGAATATCAAGCTGTCACTGATCCCAAGAGGATGTAATCAAATGGAGACAGGGAGAACAGATGGCATCACAATCCCCATGGTGCTTTGCCAAACTTTAATCACTGTATGAAACTCACATCCCTGCCACCAACTTTTTTTCACATCTTCCTCCCTTGCGTTCTCTCTTTGCCTGCTTTCAAAAGGCTCTACCCAAGATTGCATCCTTTGAAATTCTGTTGTAGACCTGTGACCAAAACCACAGATACAGCAAATCTTTAAATACCTCAGATGGTGATACAGGTTTCTGAAGTCTTGAAGTTTTCTGATAACAGCAGTGATTTGTGCTGTCTTTCTTTAGCAGTGAAGGTGCAGCTAAGGGCAGAATTTTCATAGCCAATTTACATCTATCAGACATTCAGGAATGGAAAACTGAGCACAGACTGCAACAGCTTGGAAGAGCTACACACTCTAAAGCAAACACTGAGATGTAAAGAAGTATTTCAATCTTGTACTTGTCTACAGAAAAAGGAATGCCACATACAGTTCTGACACCCAGCTTTAAATAAGAATATGGAAAAATTGCAAATATTTATAAAGCAACAACAACAAAGCAATTACTTAAGATTTTGAACTAAAAGTTCCAAAAGTTTTTTATGCTAGGTCAGGGGAGGATTTCATTGTGGTGTAGTAGGGATCTGGAGGGAGAGCAGCATTTGATGGCAGGGAAAGCTCTTCAGAGTCCTAATTAGAGAGAACAAGGCTGCAATAGCTGAACCTGAAGACAGGCACATTCAGATAAGAAACAAGAGATACATTTGTTATGGTAAGGTTCATTAATAGCTTACCCAGAATTCTCCTTCTCTGCACACCTTGAAATCACCATTGCATGGGTTTAGACACAGCACCTGGTCTAATTCAAACAAAGGTTCTGGGTTGAAAACTAGCACGCAGGAGAAGTCAATGCTCACTAAATAATCACAGTAGTCATTTACAGCCTGAATTTATACCAATCTGTGACTTATTTCTCACCTTCATTCTGAGACATGGTCAGAAGAGTTACAAACTAAATTAGCTTTTTTCCATTCAATCCCGTGGCCATATGTCCCTATGCTTTCCATGCCAAAAATGCAGTCATTTCCCCAAAAATCTGATCTCTAACAGTACACACAAGCTAAATTATCCTGCCTGCTGTATGTGCTCATTCTAATTAACATCACAGAACATAAATTATGCCTATAAGAAAGGCACATATATCAAGTCAAAAGAAAACAAGGGTAAAATTAAAACAGGGACATAGCAGTGTTTTGTAAAGGCCATTTTTCATTAACCTGAAAAACAAAACAAAACAAAAAAAAAAGCCAAGGTAACTGACAGACATAGCTTTCCATAATTTTTGAGACCTATAAAAGTTCATCCTATTTTGTAGTGAAGACTTAGGGAGTCTTTTACATTCATAAACAAAAGAATCTTGTGAAAGAGATGAATAATGGAATAAGGAAATACATCCACTGGTTGTTAGTCTGGACTGTGCCTACAGATTTGCATCTCAATTTTGGAATAGATTATAAAAGTAATATCTACAATGATTTTTGTATTTTCTTTTTAAACTCCCAGCACTGCACTTGTTCTGAGCACCACAGAGTGAATTAAATTAAGCCTCCCTCCATACCCACCCACACTGAATTGCAGCCTTTGCTTTGTCTACATGTAGACTAAGATCCACTTCAACCCACTACTGACCAAAATCAGGGGAAAAAAACCCTAAATGACAAAAGGTGCAGACATATTTAGCCAGTTTCAGGTTCATAAGAATTGAAGATAAATTTAAAGTTTGAAAAAGCCGAATTAAGTCACTATTTTGGACCTCAAAACCTAAACTCTGCTCGAAATCTACTGAGCCAGGGAAAGTCCTGAGGATGAGTAGAAACAGCGCCAGGAAGAGGAATCTGAACCCTATCACAGCAATGTCTTCAGCAAGCAGGCAGGAAAAACTGAATTCAAATCAGTACATTCACCCAGACCAGTTCTGAAATTCAGCTCCTACTGCACAAAGGAGCCAAAGAACACATGACATTCACTGCAGAGAATAAATAATTGCTTGGACCATCAGCAAGAAGACACAAAAATAAAAACCAGCCTTCTGTAAGTCAGACCTTCACAAACCAGTAATAGCCAGTAATACAGAGCAGTTTTTGGCAAACACAGCTGGGAGAAGGAGGTGTCAGTCCTCACAAGCAGGAGTAAAATTTTCACTATGACCTTTTTGTAAAAGTTTTCAAGCACCTCACATTGTTCTTGCCCACCTGCAACTTTTGCTGAAATTATTTTCTGCTTTGGAAAGAATACTCTGAAACCAAGTTTCTCTTGTTCCACCAGAAGTGAAGACTTTCAAATTGTTTTATTCCTTGTGGAGATTTCTATCCTCTCCCTGTAACTTTCCTGACAAGTCCAGAGACCTGCCAATGCACTATTTTATACTCTGGCACAGCTAATAATTGCAGAGTAGCTTTAGAACACGTAATACATTTTTCTGACACCAGAATTCTGTTCATACAGAATAGAGAAACAGCTACACTTTTTTAATTTGAGCAAACAGATACAGACATCTTGGAACCAGCAGCAGCCTCAACTCTCAAATTCCAGAAGGAACTAGAATGAGCTTACAACAGGCAGATTCTTTGAGCTGAGCTGATTACATTACTATTTTTATTGACAAACAAGATTAGTAGGTGGAGACCTTTAGCAGATTTAAAAGATGTGGCTTTTAGAGATCCAAAACGGCATTGCATAAATTCCCTCTCAATTAATTCTTATCATGTTGGAGGTGAGACCTACCCTACAAAATACAAGATAGCTTAAATTGTGCAAACAAAAGATAATACTAAATGACAAATGATTGAGGCTCGGAGGCATCATTGCTAGTCCTATTTAATACTTCTAACAATGATCAGGAAACAGCATGTAATGAAAACTCCAGATTAGAGGGATTAGAAACATGGGCAGAAATTACCAGCAAAATGCAATTTGCAAAGTCATAAGCTAAGACATCTGGAACAAAGTAATCCAAAAAGCTGGTCTACACATCTTCTGTAGCAAGGAAAGCTGGAACTTGATAGCATAATAAAGCAGTATGTGTTTAGGTATTTATGTATGCCTATATAGACATAATGTGCATTGGCATATATGGACCAGATACAGGCAGAAATTCTCTATGAGGAACCTTACAGCGCTATCAGAAAACTACTGTTTCCTGATTGAAAAACATGACCATTTTCAAGAAAGCATTCTGAAATTTTCCAAAACTGATTTTGTTCCTCAACAAGAACATTATTTAATATTAGGATTGCCTTTAATATTAAAGGAAAGTAATATTGTGCACTCAGTTTTCCAATACAGCCTAAACTTTATCGCTGAGTTTCTGCCACACATGCCAGTTTGTGTCTGAACTCAGTTAAATTCCCAGGCTCGAGCAGTGAAGCCACATGGTTGTTAGTGAGGTAATGTTTAGGAGTATGACTAGAAAGATAGCAATGACTATGAGTTCAGAGGGAAACAGTGAAAATTATAAAAACCCCACAGCAGTTTTCTGGATTAAAAGAAGCTGGACACATTTATGACAGCTACAGGATAACTCAAAGGGAGGACCATGCTTTTGGCTGCATTAAAGGACTCCCAGCACCAGAACATGATAAAACAACTATTTCCCAAGACAAATTAAACATGGTGAAATCTAAAAAAGAAATAAATATCTATATCACTGTTTGATTTTCTTGACTAAAAAATACTGTCCCAAGTGAAGCTGCAACATTTCCAAGCATGTGTTAGCCAACACAGAGTGAATGTTTAAGACAGGATGTCACCAGCACTTTAGCTGATTGATTTCATAGCTCTGTCCATTAATAAATGAATCCTTGCAAAGGCATTCATTTACTTATTGACTTCTATCTCTATAATTAAAAAAATATTTGTCTGCCTAGTGGAACATCATGGCTCTTTGGTCCTTTAAAATACACATAAGTCCCATTAGCACACTAAAGTAACAAGGAACAGTAAAACCTAATTTATTCCTAAATGCCAAGACAGAAATAGACATACAAGAGTTATAAATAACCTAAGAAGGATCTAAGATAAACACAGAGCAGTTTCAAGCATTGCATATGTGCAGAATCATGAACATAAAACTTGCACTGCCTCAAGCATCTGAGTACAAGCAACTTTGTCTCTCCCCATCCCTGCTGTAGTTCTTGAAGCTTAATTTTAACAATTTCACAACTCCTCCTTTTTTATTCATGTATTACAAACACATCTGAGAAGGTGAATGGAGTCAAAAACAAGAATCCTGCAAGTTAGTGCAGACTCCAATTCATTGACCCACTGGCATGGTGATAAAAACAGAGGCAAAGTATTTTAACTCCATAGCCTAAGCAGCAGTAAAATCTCACAACTAAAATTCAGTCAAATAGGAAAGCAAATTTGAAACAAGAACTGTTATCCAGGTCTTTCAGGTTTTGCAGTTAAAGCAACAGAGAGATCACACAGCTTTTCAGAGAATAGTCCATCTAAAAAAGGAAAAAGCCAAATCAGATGGATTCATCTTTAGATATCAAAACAAAGCACTATTTATACCCAGCCCTTCCTTCTGGAACGTGGCTCTGCACCTGACTGCAGGGACATGCTCCAATTCACCTCCAGGGAGCTCCAGCTGAGATCAAGGTTTAGCTGGGGATCTCTCAGCACCAGCCCCTGCAGTGCCAAGCCTCTCAAATTCTCACCCTTAATTCCCCCTCACTGTTTTAGTTATTTGCCATGAGCTCGTGCCTAATCAAGGAAGAGTAATAAGTTCCATAGGACAAGACCTCCTGCTGCTCTAGAGCCACTACAGGCAAATTCTTCATGCACCTAAAGGCACATGTAGGAAAAAGTTAATATCTCAAGAGGTAAAATATAGAGTTCTGGTTCAAACAGTATTTATGCTTAAGAAAAGAGCACAAGAAGGGATTTCTGTACTTGTAAATGACATGATTTAAACTGACAAAACAAAAATATCTAAGAGAAACAACACTACCTCAAGAAAAAAAAACTATCTGTAAGCAGTATTCAGGCAATGAATCCCTGAATCCCTGTTCAGATGAGGGTCACTTGAGTTATTGCAGCATGAAAGCACAACTCCTGTAAGAGTTTGGGGAAAAAAACAAAAACAAAATTTAAAAAAATTAATAATAGAAACCTGTTGGTTGTGGTGCATGACAGAATCTGAGAGTGCAATGCTTGATTCAGAAAGGAAACCCAGCTCTGAGCTGCATATGCTGGAAACACAAGAAAATCTGTAGTAAAAGGCTGGCCAAGAGAGACTGCTCAGACAATTAGCTAAACAGGTACTCTCACCATGCTCTAAAATCCTTCCAATAGAGGGGGAAATAAAAAACAAACCCCAATTTGGGACTTTAGAGATTGCATTTCAGATACTACTACTACTACTACTACTAATAATAATAATACTCTGCATTGTTCAGGATCATCAGTAACACCATTGATATTCATATATTGTCTCTCTCCCTCTCCTTTTTCTGTTAGTTTATCAGTACATCTTTAGCTACAGTTGCCAAATCTTTTAGAGACTCTGGCCTCTAGTCATCTACTGGACCTGAGGTTCCTAAATGGTCTCAGCTCAAGTCCTTGGAGAAATCCAGGTCAGGAACTAAACATTAAAATCACAGTGGGAGATAAACTTCTGCAAGTTCAAAGGTTGCACTCATCAAAAATTAGAAACCAAATTGAAGATCTATTTTCTGTGACTGTGGATTTTTGTCTGCTGAAAAAAAAGTTACAGGTAAAAAAATATTTACTTTTCATGCATGTTCTCTGGTAAGTGCACTGCAAAGGGACCCAAGTCCAGGGCTCAAAATCAAGCAACAACCTGTACTGAAGCCCATAGCCTATGTATGCTCCAGCTGTAAAGTACATCAAGTTATTGCACACTTCCCTATGTATCTTTTATCCTATTTTAAATCCCTTCCACATTCAACAGCCAATCAAGGGCACAGCATTGTCCCATCTTTTCATAAGCACATTCCTTTTTCCTTTAAGAAAAAAGTGAATATGTGTCAAAGCCACATGGCTTCTCACCTACAGCCAAGTGATTTATTTCCTCAGGAAAAATGGAGCAGACAGGAAAGGATGATCTATGGCAGTGTGCTCCTGCAAGCTGTTCCAGCAGTGCCCCGGGCAGCACTGACCTGCCCTTGCCACACCAGGTTTGGTATCCCTGCCCTCAGCAAAGAGCTACATCTCCACAAAGAGTATTCCTGGGATGCAGGAGGCCCTCTGACACAGAGGGGACAGGGAGTGCACCTGCTGCTCCTGCCCACCTGCAGTGCAGAGAACTGGCTATACCCCAGTGAGATGAAGCTGGCATTGCAGTACAACCCTTCTGACCTGAGATGCACCAGGCCTGGGAGGAACACTGGCTGCTTGCTTTCCAGCAGGAGAGAGTATATCAGGCTTGAACCTTACACAAAAACTTGAAAGTAGGCTCTGGATTATATGGAAATCTCTCCACAAGGGTCAAGATGACCAGATGAGATGTGAAGACACACCCAACATCTGAACACAAGATATTTGACCTAATCCATGTGTGACTTGTCCCTGTAAAATTGCTCCCCTGCCATAAAAGATGAGGTTCCACAGAAAACATCCACAGGTTAGATCTTTGTCCCTTGAAATAATTCACACAAGACTATCCAGATTCTCCAAGGAGACCAGTCAAAAAAACCTACTGTCTCACTTTTCCCAGAAATTCTTTCCACTGCACTGATTGCTGGGGTGTTGCCTCCCATTCCCTTTAGTTTTACTGCATGAGAAGCAGCATAAAGACTAAATTGAAGAGACCTGGTGAGAGGACAAGTTGTGGCAGTGACAGGCAGGTGCACATCATCTCCAGCAAGCTCAGCACCAACAGCCTGATAAGGGCTGCTCACCACAGCATTGATATTCTGTCAAAACAGGTATCTGTGCCACAGTAACAAGGCAAAGTCTTTTATGAATGAGATCTGCCTGTGAGGCCCTGCACTGAGGCCCCTCTGAAGCTCTTCTGTGCACAGAGATTTATGAGTGCAGATTTGTGACTATTGATTTACTGCAACCTTTTGATCCTGGGCTGTGGTCCCATTAGCTCTCAGAAGGGCAGGGGGGAGGCCCTGCTGCCAGCTGCATGTGGGGCTTTAAAGCATCTCTCTCCACTTCAGGCAAGTGCAAGGGGATGACACAGCAGACGGAGATGTCTTGAGCCCTATGCTGAGCAAATAAGTGCAAGATTGTCATGGAGTAGATTTATAACGAGAGATGAACGTGGTTGACACCTATAGTCTCTATGTAGTCTGGGGGAAAAAGCCCCAAAAGCTCTGTCCTACTCAAAAATCAGAAGAGAAGTGCTGCCTAAGAAAAATATCCATTTCAATACAAGTGAAGTTTCCTGCTTACTGTGTTGCAGGATAAAGCTGAGTAGCTACCATGACTCAGGTGAATCAATATCAGGCCATAATTACACAGAATTACCAGGCATGGGCACTACAGCAGGCTGGGGTGAGGAACGGGGAAAAGAAGTCTAAGTTAAACTACAAATGCTTTTTTGGGCATACTCCATTTTGTAACTTGAAAAATTGGCAGAGATCAAGCTGTGCTGAGAAGTAATGCTTAGTTTCCTAACTCAGTGCTGTAATCCTTCCCCTGCAAGGAAAGTAAGTGCTGTATTATGAGGGCACTACAAGTCATTCAGAGACATCCTGCTTGAATCACGCAGCAGCAGATGACACATTTAGCCAGAAACTCCCTGAACTCAGTCCTTCAAAAAGTTCAGACCTCTGTCTGCTAAGTGACTCAGCATTTTTCAGAATGAAAGAGGTTGTAGGAAGTCACCTGAAGTTAATTCCCCAGGAACACCCCCTTACAAGACACCTAGCAGCTTTCTGTGACAAGAACAACTTAACCTTGAGCAGCACACGTTTTGTTGTGACATTGGAACTATAGAAGCATTTCTGGTTTGCCACAAGAAGGAAGCAGGTCTGACAGACACTCATCCATAAATGTATGAGGCTTTCAGCTACCTGACGAAGCACCCACAAGTTGACCAAGTTCAGCTCAGTGAATTTTACCCACAGGTAAAATTATTCAGATATTCTTTACAATTTATATTTATAATTCTATAATTATGCAGGTTTTCAGCTGTGACTGGCTATCACTGTTTGTTCCACTTCCATTCTTCCCTTCATTGTGTATGAGACACAAGGCAGCTGTAAGACAATGTACAGCTGGCATTTTACAAACAGGGACACATTCTCACAAGTGTAAATTGGCATAGGATCTCATTGGAGAGCTCCCCTGAATGCAGGCAAGCTGGAAACCTGGCCTAGAGCCTCCAAAGCAATTGAAGTACAGGAGGGTTCTTGGAAATGAAAGGTGGTTTCCAGAGAAAATAAAGCATTTTCTTACATACTAGAGCACAGCAAGCTCTAAACCAATGATGTCCTTTATTCCCTGGGATTCAGCAGCTCCTTGACTCACCTTCTTTTCGATGTTCATAGGTGCCCTCCCAGCCACAGTGGGTACTTGTGAGCACTAGCAATAAAGCAGTGCTAACCTACAGAGCAGCAAAAAATCAGGGAGGTTGCGCTTGAATCTCTTGCAGCTCCATTTGCTGCAACATTAAATCAAAATATACAGATTAGCTTTGTGTTCTGTGGGATTTGCCAATTGTTTATTCTTTGTCTGTAAGGCATTATTAACTACCAATTGACCCACATTAATATTTCCTGAGGGTTTTTTTGGTTTTTAAGAAGAGTTTCTGTATTTTCCCCATTCTCTTAATCCAGCATCCCTCGAGCTTTCCATGAGCTCTTAGAAACAAGTCTCTACTCAGAAGAAAATAAAGCATAAGGAAAAAAAACCAGATGATATTGAGATTGATTAGGCCAATGAGTTCCACAGACCTCTCCCTGCCTGGGCAGAGAAAGATGGTAGAATTTCAGGGTCTCAGCATTGGGTCACAAAGATGGGTATAGAGGCCTGGAATAGCTGAAGGTAAAAAACATGAGGAATATTTATTGGAGAAGACACTGCATGGTGGCCTATGGATTTCTCTAAGTATCACTGTCAGAAAAACATGCTGTAGTAATCAGCTACAAATCTCTGATCCAAGACTGGAAAAACAGGCACTTAATCATCAGCACAAACGAGTTTCCTGCCCAGCTAGGAAAGCACACGCCCTCCTGTGCAAGTTGTTCTTTGCATCTTCCTGCCAACCCTGCTAATTACCAGCTGAGAGCAGACCATGCCAGTGGGGGATGCACAGCAATTACCAGAGGCTGGGCTCCTCTGAGCTTCCTATTACCAAGGACCCTGCCTTTCTTCCTTTATTTCATCCTACCTAACTACCCTGCTCTAATTTATGGCTTTGCAGTAGCAACACTGTAGTTAAAACTGAAATGGCACTTCCACTCTAAACCTCTGTTTTATTCCTTTCATTTCAGTTCATTACTTCAGTTACCATAAAAAAAAAAAAAGGGCTTTCTGGCAATCTCTGTCCTCTGCCTCCTCCTCAGCAAACAATATTTGTCATTCCCCAAGGACACAGAATGGCTGATCCTGTGCTCTCTCCTTCATAGCCTGCAGATTTGTCTTCAGTGACAGCTTCTGGAGGTAAAACCCCACAAGGATAGTGCTGCACTGTCTGCCTAGGAGAGAATTTGACTTTTCAAAGAATGTAAAAGAATGTGCACTTGCCCTATATACATGGAAGAAGGAAAGAGGAGGGGCTTTGACCTCTGCCCTGACAGCACTTTACTTCTCTGTTTCTATTTTGAGCTATCTTTGCTCCCCAGAGGACCTGTCTGCAAATTTTACAAGAGATATGCATCAAAAGTCAGCATGTGTGACAGTTACATGAGAAGTCACCCAGCCAACAATCCTGGACTGTGCAGGCTGCTCAGAGGGCACCAGGGCACCTCTTCACAGCCCCATCAGAGCAAAGAAAAAGCAGAACAAATCTGAGAGCTGTAAGCTCCTCCAGTCCATTCATCCATCTGATTAAAGAGCACTGAAGGACCAAGGCAAGGCAGAGCAAGCTTTATTTCTACAGAAGCCTATGCTCTGTCAAGAGGCTTGTGGGAGCCATAAAGCAAGGGCTGTTGAAACTTCACAAAGGATAATTGCCCCACCACGAGTTGTGGTGATGGGAATCTGTCAATTTTATTAATGGGTTTTGTTTTTCATAAGCATTAAATCCTACTTCATAGCTTCCCCAGTATCATTTTAGATACCAAACCCACATTTTCTTTTTAACCTAAGATTTCCAGAAGTGAACAGAAGCTTACTTTGAGCCAACAATCCATACAATTATTCCTCACATCTGTGTGCATGCAGACAGACATAAAATACTGCAAACTATCCTGTCCAGTGCAGAAAAAATTGTTGTACTAACACCTTCAAATTAAAAATAATAAAAAATAGGCAGAAAATGCCAGCTCTTCAAAGGTTTTCCAAAGTTTTTTTGTATGTTTGCAGGTTTTTTGTGTTTTGTTTGGTTTTTTGGGGTTTTTTGTGTTTGGTTTATTTTGGTTTTTTTTAATATGAAGCAAGAATGGGTGTAAATCTTGGGGTCAAACCCTACTGATGAGTACAAGGCATTCAGCCAGTGGTGACCCCACAAACTAGTAGGAAAACAGCTCTTTACTTTTCCAGGATGCATTTCACATTCAGCCTGTAGGACTAAAACAAATTCTGCTTCTCAATGTTAGCTGATTATCTCCATCACTGATTTTGAATTCTCCTCTGATGCATCGGGTAATGGCCATCCTGTGGGATAGAATGCCAGATGATCCCAAATATTGGGAAAATGAAGCAATTGTAAAGAAATAGAAATACCATGAAAGCTTTTTGGCTTGGGCTTGGCTCACACATGCTTTTTCAGAGTGTGAGGGAAAAGCAAGAACATGTTCTACCAATTATTTCTGCCCACTCCTCCTTTTACTTTTATTTTCATTGATGACAATTTAGAATCTCATTGTTATACAACTGGCTTAAGCTGATAAAAATGGGTCAGATAAGAGTATTTTAAAATTTGCTGACTACTGCATCCATTCAGGGAGTGCTGTGAATAAAATGGTTATGTCAAAATCAATAAAAATTACAGCATAATGGAGATGCCCATTAATGACTTAAATCATAGATTATGTTTTGCAGCTCTTAACTGGTGTCTTTGGGCCACCTTTTTCTTGTTGTTCTTGAGATTTTGAAGGGCAAAAGTAAACATGAATGCAATTATGTAAATCACATATTTTGCAATCAGAGCTTCCCAGACCCTTCTTTGTCCAGCCCATATGATGGAGCCTCTGGCATCTCTGAATTAAAAGGAAACACTGCTTTTCTTCAGCTTTAGGAGGGTGTTCAAGGCAGCTTTAATCAACTCTGTCTTTTGGCTGTAAGAATGGAAGTGGGATATTGATCTTCCTACTCTCTTCAATAGAGGAAATAATCTATCCACAGGGACTTGATTAAAACACATTTCAATCACAGAAAGTTCCATGAAGTTGAAGAGATATTTCAGAGCATATTTTTAGGATCTTTTGTAAAAATAGCTTCCTCTTACAAATACATGGCAAAAAAAAACCCCAAAACTCTTCTTTCCACTCCACCCCAAGGAAAGTTTCTGAGATGTGTAGGTTGGGTAAGACACAGGAGAAGCAGCAGCTCTCTCACTGCTGTCTGTCCTGATGTACCTGTGACATTGCAGTGGCAGGAACATTTTGTCAGCCCAGAATCTTCTGCAGTTCAGAGGTGTCTGGGTTTTGTTCTAAAACAAGTTGTAACAACTGGAAGAATGGGGCAGTCTCAGAAACTATAAAAAACCTGCAGAGAAACATCCATCAAGGGAAAAAAAAATCACATTTAAGTCCCTTAGTGAAACTACCACAAAATATCCCTAATTCTAGTGAGAATCTATTACTTCTGCCGCTAGAATGGCTCAGTCACAGATTAGTTTATTGCTTATAGAAGCAGAACACAACATGACAGCAAAACCAGAAAAACCCTTCTGATTGGATTCCCTGCAAGTGGTATCTCTGCCAGGTAAGAATCAGCATAAAACAGTCCCATTTACTGAATGCAATTGGTCTGCAATAAATGATTTTTCAGCTCCAAGAGAATATTAAGCTTCTCACACCCTGAGTGTCTGAACTGGATCTTCACTAGAAAGCACAATACTAATTTACCTCTTCTGCAAGATCCTGAGAAGGGACCAGAAGTAAAGAAATAACGTGGAAAATTAAGAAAAACAGGAAGAATTCTATCTGCACCCTGAAATAGCACAGGCCTAATAACTGTCTATGAGAGGAGCCAAGAGCCAGCCTGAAACTTGTGACATCTGAATGTTCAAAGGTCCTTGGCATAAGGGGAAACCCACTGTGGGCAAACATCAGGCTGCAAGCTCGGCAGCACCAGGCACTTTGGGCGTTTAACAATCCCTCCTGCAGCAGACACAGCGTTGTAGCTACGGGCAGTACACTTATGTATCATGTCAGTCCTGGAGCTGTGCTGCCCAGGAGTTTTATTAACTGTTTTCCTAACAGAGATTTTAACACTCTCCTGGGGGACACCACATTTATGGACAAGTTTGTCTCGCTTCAGATTTGACTTGACCTGTTCATATTTACAAGCTCCTTTTATTCCCATCTCTGCACTGCAGCCCACTGTTGCTAAATTACCAAGGTAACAAGATCCTTTAATATTCACAGTTTTGTTCCACCAGTTGTTACAATCTGCTTTTCATTCCTGCTGTCAGTCTCTTGGCTTTCTCACTAACACTCATATTTCCATCTTCTCACCTGTAGCAGATAATTTTTTTTTTATAAATATCAAACAGGGCAAAAAAAAAAAAGCAAGAAAAATTATATCATGCACCCAGCAAAAGTCTCTGATGATTTATCATGTTAGTACAAGAATCCCAGAGGTGTAGCTAAGAGAGTTTTTTGTAAGGGATTCTGTATCCAGCTTCAAAGGCAGACGTAGCAATGCTTGATGGCTGAAGAAAGCAGACCCCAATGTTGCGATAACATTGTTGTCCTCCAATCTCCCGAAGAACAGGTCTCACAGGTGACTGCTGCCCCACAAAGCCCCTCCCTGCCCAGTCAAGGATCTGCTGATACAGCACCAGGCAAGGAGAATTCGCTCCAGACCAAGCTGTCGCCAAAACCTCCATGGGCACCCACCGACTCAGACTCCTGCCACTTGGCTGCATTTTACATCAGTTTCCAAGGATCTCTACCGACAGCAAAGAAGAAATCACGCTAGATTTCTTCCCACTAGAAAATTCATGTGTTGGCTCTAGTAAACAATGGTTTTCCAAGTGACTTAGGTATGCGAGCCAGGGTGTTCTTCCCTGCTCGTCCCTGGGTTTGCTCAGAGCAGAGACCTCCGACACTCAAAGGAAACAATCCTGCAGGATTGGAGGAAACTCTCAGCTTAGTACTGGTTTTGTTAATGTAATTGCAGCAAAGTCTGGGAGATCCCCTGACAAGCTCTGCTATCAGAGCTCACAAAGGAGCTTTCCATGAAGGGAAAAAAGGAAAAGACGACTTCCTTCTCTGAAACCAAACACCCTTTTCTGATCCTTTGATCATAGGCCTCGCACTTTTCACTTGAAACCCCTGGTAAAACAACACTAAATATCAAGAAAAGAATAGAAAAATAGTATCTACAGCTTTTCACTGAATATAAAGTTAAAATTAAGTCATTCTAGCCCTTTCCCTTCCTTGCCAATACC
This sequence comes from Fringilla coelebs, assembly GCF_963513975.1. Taxonomy (NCBI): domain Eukaryota; kingdom Metazoa; phylum Chordata; class Aves; order Passeriformes; family Fringillidae; genus Fringilla; species Fringilla coelebs. The sequence continues at coordinate 8,876,601 of NC_140066.1, read as the reverse complement.
ATTTATAATGCTAATGTGTCCCTGTTTCCTGACTGAGTTCTTTAAGGGGGGAAAAAACAAGGAATGTACACATTCAAGTAATAGGATGCCTTTGTCAGTTCATTGAAAATCTGCATTTCTATTAAACAGCCAGGCCTTTTCCTTCATGGCACTGAAATGCCTGATTTTACTCAAACTGCTACTGTCTACACTCACACACAAATAAGCGATAATTCCCTTCCCTTTGAAGAGCTGTGCCTAGCGGCTCACAAGGGACTTGGTTAGTGGCAAAAGCAGTAATGTGACAATGTTCTAATGTATTCCAGGTCGCTATTCAGAGTGCTGCAGATAATTCCCCCATCATTTCCATGTTCCTATGGAAGCATGCTATAATCTTTCTCCTCCTACATAAAGCTGTAAAACAAGAAAAGATTACTGTAATCCTTTTCTTCCCATGTCACACAAACAATGTAATCTCCTGGCTGTGTCAGAAGCAAATTTCTATCTGTAAACATCAAATCAAACTTGAGAAAGAGTTGCTGCAGCCTTCATTGTATTGGTAAACAGCTATGTAAGCAATTTGTATGTATTTAAATTGATGGAAGATTGAAGTCCTAGGCTGCAGTTCAACCTTTGGTTTCTTGCATTTATCAGCGACACAGAAGCACACTCCCTTCTCATGAAATTTAGGAATTCATTAAGTCTGACACACTTGAGTGTCTGTGCAGCTCTCAACTTCAGAGGTGTCTGAGCACTTGAAGTCTTTCAGAGCCCCTTGTGAAGATATTTAAACGACCTGAATGTACAAAAGCAAGCAGCAAATCAAGTAAATGGGGAAGAGGAGGCTGCCCAGCACCCTGTAAGTGCCACAGGTGTAAAACACTCTGACTGGAATTAGAGACAAGACATGGGTCAGCAGGCAGCACTGGCCCTCAGCTGAACTACAGACTTGACTGGGGCCTCAGAGAAGGCTGAACTTTGGCCTTGGACCTTTTTCTTCCTGTTAAATGGAGCCAGCACATCTCAGAAGCATTATTATGAATTAGACTCAAGGTTGCAGGGATGGTTCAAATGTCAGGCTGGGACAAGAGGAGGTGGTTACATGACACAGGGAATAACAGGTCCTCATTCATGACCTCAGAACCCAAAGTGGAGTGAGAGAGATTCACTTTCAGGGCAATGGTAAGACTGGAGTTCAGGACACAGAAAGCTTTGTGAGAAACTATCTCAGGTTTTGCAAAGCAAAGGAGTGGCCTCCATCAACATGTGTGAGCCAAGCCCAAGCCAAAAAGCTTTCATGGTATTTCTGCTTCTTTACAATTGCTTCATTTTCCCAATATCCAGTATCATCTGGCATTCTATCCCACAGGATGGCCATTACCAGATGCATCAGAGGAGAATTCAAAATCAGTGATGGAGATAATCAGCTAACATTGAGAAGCAGAATTTTTCTTTAGTCCTACAGGCTGAATGTGAAATGCATAGCAGAAACTTTAGGTATTCTGCCCAGGTACCTACACCCTGGGAATACCAACCCCAGGGAACCAAGGTAATAACTAAAATAGAAAAATCAAAGTGTTTCCTTTGCTTTCTTGTTTGACATTGTCGCGTTATTTGTCTTGTATTAGTAAAAACACCAGCTAGTGCAAATAGCTATGGAAGCTGGGAATTGGGACAGAGAGGCTGCCAGAACACAGGCTTTTGTTGGGTCTGAGGAGGTACCTGTGCCCTGGAAACATTTGTGGGGGACATGTGCATTTGCAAACTCCTCATGTTGTACTGAGGAGTATTAGGAGGTGCAAATCTGCAGAGAGGCTCCATCTTTAGTCTTCCACTTCATTGTGACTAATCTTGAAGAAATAGAAACACCTGCCTTAGGGACTTCCTCTGGTAAAAAAGACTATCAAGTTTCAACAGAGGTTTTGCAGTCTAAGTGCACTTCTCACATCAGACTGGAGACAGAAAGTCAAGGAAAGAAACAAATCAGATGAATGGAGGACACCTTCCAAAGCACAGCGGAGGAAGAAATAGTGTCTCAAATAACAAGCCAAGGCCTAGAAATAATAAATATAGGGCTAATAAATGTACACATAAACTCCATTTCCCTCCAACCCCTGCAGCATCACTCCATTCATTAATAGAGGTGAGAATTGTCCATATAAAACTCCACTTCAACAATGGGCACACGTTGGACTCAAAAAAACCCTACGTGTAATGGTAACAAGGGATAACAATTGTCTTACAACCACTGAAAGAATGGAGACCTGTGCGTATGCAAAGGACATTGCAAGTTAAGATTTTCATAATATATAGGATGTGGGGAGGAATGAAAGCAGAGAAAATGCATCAGGATTTCAGTAAGTAGCACTAAATCCCATAAATAACAAACAATCTGACGTGTGGAATTCAATTTCTATTAGCAAAAGAAGCACAGGAGGAGGGCCCACACAGGAAACTGGAACTACCACAGGAAATAATTCCCAGACAATGGACCATTTCCAGCTAGTGTGAGAGTTTTAAATGCCATCTGGTGTCAGTAAAACGCAGAATCAGCTGGCAATCGATCATGACCCAATAAAATAGTAGATGTTTTGCTATTAGCTTCCACAAGGTAAGAGATTTTATCTGTGGAATGATGATGTCTATTAGGACTACACTACAAGATAGATATTTTCAGAACAGAACTGAAAACATTCATATGCAGCCAGCAAACAGAAACCCCAGACACTGCACACTCAAGCTCAGGTTGAACTTTTAAAGCAGCTTTACCTCAAGGATTGTAACTAGTTTTTTCTATATAGTGTCTTCCTTAGGTTATCATCAAATACCACGTAAAGAAAAGATCTGAATTTGCACCAGATTTCTCCTTCCTCACCCAGACCAATACCATGGATCCCAAGGGAAGAGCCAGCAGTGGGGTCACATGGAAGTCACAAGGTATTCAGCTGGGTCCCCATGCTGCAGTGGGCATTGAAATCAATTAAATGCAACAAAATCAGATGACTCCATCTAAAAAAGTAAGACTTGATTAATCTGGTCCAGCACTCACTGAAAGGTACTGGGGATCCAGTTTTTGTGGCTGCTTCTAGACTGTGATTTCCAGGTTTTTGAAAGCTGAGGTTTTATTTTCTTCAAGCAATCCTTGCCTATATTTATAATGCAGCTGCCTGCCCTTCACTTCCCTAGGAAAAGGTGAGGGAACACAAACAGGAGATCCAAGTGCTTGTGGGTCAGAGTTCTTCAAGATGACAGCTTCAATCCACTTACCTATAATCAGTGAACTAAAACAGAGCATGGAGAACAGTGAGCTCACTTTCTGTCCTAGAGCTTTGATCATTGGCACAGAAGATTGTCTATTTTTTGCTGGTTTGTTTTCAGGAATTTTCACTTTATTAATTTTTTCAAAAGTTTATCTTCAAATGCTTCAAACTGAAAAGCTCTCCTTTATGCAATTCATCATCCTTACTCTGCAGCTCAAGGGCAAGCTCCTTTAAACAGACTGCTGCCGACTGGGTTTGAGACAACTGATTTTAAAAGAAGAGGATCATTCATTATTCAGATACACTTTTCAGGTGGCAAGCTTTCTAATCCTTTCCTCTGGCTCTGTACAGCCATTTATTCCTGGGCTGGAATACCTGCTGCAGAGGATGCAGGACAAGCACCTGAGCTGCTTTGCTCTAGGAAAAGAGAAAAAAATTGATGGTGTTGAAGAGATGCTTCTTACAAGCTTATCAGAATATAATGCTGTGTTAAACAGATGCTAACTAGCTAATTCTACTCAACTTCAGTACAATTACAGCAACAAGAAGCATGACAATTTTGGAAGAAGTTTTGTTTGCTCTGTAAAGTGGCACACAGATAATGAAGAGACAAACAATTCAACTGTTTTGATGAAATTTGCTCTTTCAGCAGCAGTTTTTATGGGCGGGGGAGGAATTTAAAATGCTGCTTTCAGGTAAAATAATCCTGCCCATCTCTTACCAAAGTGTTTTTATTTTCCCTCCTGGCAGATCTGTGTAATGGGTTTTATAGTGTTAGTCCATACCATTCAAACAAATCTAGGTAGGTATATGGTATTTCCACCTTTATTTTTATGATCCAAAGAAGATTAATGAGCCTGTCTCCATTCTTGCTCCCCTATTCTCTCAGTTTCTCAGCCTTTGTCTCATTTTAACAAGTTTGTGTAAAAAGAAAAATCTTTCCTGGTAGGTAGTTTTCAGCACCTCAGCTTACTACATTTGAGTTTTCTAATGAGCATTCTCAGCTCAGACAGAGCACTCTGATAATCTGCCATGATATAACATCACCACATCTTTTCTTACTTCCCAGGTTACTTTTGAGGTATCGCTGCTAGTACTGAGCTGACAGAACATGAACACAGAGTTTCACCTGTGATCTGAGGCACAGCAGTTAATAGGAGCCCACAGACACTTGGAAAGGTGCAGGTTTGCTTTTCCCACTGCTCACAGCTCTTTGTTTCCCCTGTGCAATGCACCAGCAGCCTCTGTCTTGTGAACAGACCTGGGAAAATGAGTGTTTGAAACCTCTGCCAGGAAGAAAGGGCACGTAGGTTGAGGGTAAGTCATCTGTAATGGGAAGAGGGTCACATCTGTCCTACTGAGAGCAGGAACACAAGCTTCACATGTCCCTCAAAGTACAAGCTGAGAAGCTGGGGGTTCCTAATGCCATCACACCATCTCCACTCCATGCTTTACATCAAGAAATGTACTTCTTTTAAAGCACTGTGTCCTACACAGCCAATTTACAGTGCAGCTAGAGCAGAGCAGACAGCCAGGTGGTAACAGTCCTTAAATTCTTAAAAAGTGACATCTGATAAAGCAAAAGGATCAACAGTTGAACTATTTAAGAGCTACTGCTCTTTCCCCACCCCAGAACAGCTCAGTTTCAGTGATTTTGAGAACTACACTGCTATTTCATTGCCATATATCATGTACTATAAGGAAAAAAGCTAACTGAAAACACAAACTCACTCACTGGCAAATTGCATTTCTGCACAAGTTCCTCGTGGAAAGAGAGCACTTTAGGAAACAAATTGAAACAACAGAAAACCCAAGACACCAGCAGAACCCAGCTCCATCCATCTCAGCTAATGCAGCGGGAAAAGGGCTCCTTTCCTGTTGATCAGGGTGCCACAGGTTAGGGAGAATGATGAAGTGGAAGGCTCTTTAAACCCCTCCGTTTGTTCCCATCATCCCCTCTCACGTCAGAGGGAGTGAGTGAGCACAGTGCCTGCCGTGAGGCTGTCTGTCTGTCTGGCCGGCTGACAGCAGGCAATGGGAAATGGCACTGCCTCTGTCACCTCACCTCCAGCCTCAGACTGGCACCAAATGTGATCTGAATGGGCTCAGAAATTCACCCTTAACATCGCCTCCCCTCTCCAGCTGGAGAATTACCACCCTTGTCAGCATTTTAATTACCTCCAGCAGCTCACAATGGGATTTCTCCCCTCCCCAAGCATTCCTGCCAAGCCACAAGTGGAACTCGAGATCCTCTGATAGGCACAGAAGTTACCCCAGCAATGCAAGCAGGAGATTGATTGCTCAAAGCTACAATTAAGCTAATTAACTGGAGAAATTAAGTGTTTGCTGCAAGCAGGAGTGCTTCTCCAAAGTTTTCTGAAAGGAAGATTTTTTCCCTAGGATAGCGAAGAGACAGTGAGATGCTGTGACAACTTTACATCATTTGGCGTGACTCCTTGGTCCAGAGGGCTCACAGAAACATCTTTCAAGTACTTGGAAAACTCACCATGAGGGAGGGGTGTGTGTGAAAATCTTCTCTGCAAGAGGAGTAGAGGGACAAACAAAAAATTTCTTATCTACTGCAGTGAGCTGACAGAGCAACACACTGCCCTGACTCTCTTACAGTACATGCTGTGTTCAGTTGTCAAATTAACAGCAATTATGTATTTATTTTATGTATATTTGTGAAGCACAAAGTACTCAATATGAAAAGGAACAGATCAGAGAAGCACAGCTGAGGCAATGCAGAAAGCAGTAAGGCAACAGAAGTTCTGTTTCAACTCTCTTGCTTCATCTAATATAGAAAAAAACCCTTAAAGTTTAAATATTTTGAAGACAAATTGTAGGTGGGAAAGCAAGGAGGGATTATTTCTATTCATTTTTGACTAATCAAAACACTTTTGCAGGGGAATTGGAAAAGCTTATTTTGATTTTTACTTCTCCAGTCTGTATCAATATATCTAAAGACAAAACATTCAAATCACAGCCAAAAGAAAATAAAGCACCATTTGGGAAACATTGAAATAGAATGTTCCAACATCAGATTGGTTTATTTCTTCTCTTCTAAAATGATATACCAGTGAATCACCACTATTTCACATAATGCATTTCACTGTAGACAGGTCTGCACAGACTGAGCCCAGATCCCATGCAAGTTTCTCTAACAAAAAACAAGTCACAGAATTCCTATCTGCCTGTCTGTCTAGACTTCTTTCTTTCCATAAAGCACAGGAAAAAAACCAACCAATCAAAACCTAACAAATAACAGCAAAAACCCACAAAACCCAACCAAAAAACAAAACAATAAAAACCAACCAAACAAAGACACCACACAACTGAGGAAACTCAACAAACTACACAAAACAAAAACCATCAAACACAGCAACGATGTAATACTCCATCTGGTACATTTCTCTCCCCAGAAGCAACATTTTGCAAGAAGAGCTGAAAGACTGCATATTTAGCATCTGAAACAGGAAAGGAATAACCTTTCTGTTCCATACTATAACAGAAAGTGGGATTGCTATTGGCTCCAGTGGCACTTGGAATATTTCAAAGTTATCAGCAACTCTTTTAGTGACAACTTTTCAAAAAACTCCCAACTTATTCAAAAGTACACTTCTACTCATCCTCCCAGCAAGATGGTTTTAAACAAATGGCAATAACCCAGCTGAGCAAACAGTAGCCAAGAGCTACCTCTTTGCTGTTCAGGTTGCAGCACATAATTATCCATCTTCTCTCTGCTGAAAGCACCACGATGATTACAGAGCACTCATTTAAGGTATTTGAATTACAGCAAGATGTTATACATCAAAGTAATCAAAGACAGTTTAGGTAATGAAGTTGACACAGAATGGATCATTTCCCAAAGAAACATTTCATTTGCATGTAATAGAGCTATTTTAAGTTAATTTTGACATTATATCATGATAAAAACACTTGTTGACATTTACAACATTTCAGTGACAAGCCCTCTTGCATTGTGATGAATTAATTTTTTTCATAGGCAATAAATGTAATTTCATTTTATACAGGGAAAAAAGCACCAAAGCACTACCCACACAGCTATTCTCAATGCTCTGTGCTAGATGCATTGGTTGTCTGAGCAAATATGCCATAGGACACAACCTTCAGGAGCCTGAAAAGTTAATAAGGTGGTGTTTTGAAATATAGTTCTACACAGCTGCACATGCAGGGAAACCGAATTCAGACAAACACCACCATCATCTGTCATTTGACAGAAATGCTTCCTTTGTTCCTTCTGAGTTAACTCAAAAAAAATTAGAAACCATTTATATTCTTTCATGCAGATGCAAAGACCAAAAATTCAGAGCCACTGCAGGTAGCAAATACAAGAGGAGAGGCATCCAAATCAGCAATCAGCTGTGTGAGGAAACCCCAGGCAGTAAGAATGAGCAGGGCAAGGGGAAAAGGGAAACTGGTCCATCTGGATCATTGGCACCACCTCTTGTCCTGGCCACCATCAGCTGGCTCAACACGGAAGAAAGGCTGCCAAGTGTCAGTCACAGGATGGAGAGCTTCTGTCTTTGCATTCAGTGTAACAGTATGGGACAGCCAGAGGGAATCTATATTGGAACTTGAAAGGAAATATTCCTTTTCCCCTTGGAGTTTCTTTCAGAAAAGTTCTGCTGGTTGTGTTTGTAAACACAACTACAGAGAGAGCAAGGCATTGTAGCTTCTGATGAGATTACCAGGAACACGCATCCCTTCCCTTCCTGTGCTGCAGCATGAGAGCATAACTGAACCAAATAAGCCCTGGGCTGAAACATAACTCCAGAAATATTTTCATTTATACAAGTTAATGAGGAGCCTTATCAAGGTTTATGCCCATAGATTTCTCTCCTTCCCTCAGAAGTTCCCTTTCCTGTAAGTTCATTGATTTACTTTTTACATTAAATTCTTGTCACAGTTACAACATGCACTGAGTACAGTGCAAAAGTACAAACAGTACAAAAATACTTCATTTCAAGGTTGAAACACAATCCTTGTTCTACAGAGCATGTGGGAAAATAACACCCTGCTTTTATGGCAAAAGAAAATTATTCTCTCCTCCAAGACTTTCAGTTGTACTCTGTCTTAAAGCACTAGTCAACTTAACAAAGGAAGAAATCTTAATTTACATGGAGAAATGTAAATCAAGGTGTAGGCAGATATGTATATAGATATACATAGATTAAACCATGACAAGGAACAACTTTCAGACAAGATGTCTGCTGGCAAAATTGGGTAAGAAGATCTTGTGAATTATCTGGTTTGTGTTTAACCCAATTCAATAAATATTTACACCTCCATTTCAACAAATTAATTTGCTAGTGAGAAATAGCAAATTTCATGGAATTGAGCATTTGGTTGTCCAAAGTGTCTATGCTAAACTGTCCCAGTCTGTGAGAAAATGTCCAAGTTCCCACACACAGGCAGAACCCCCCATGTTTATAGATCACTTGACAAGCTGCCAAACATGTTAGTGATTTTATAACGATTTACAATTCTATTTAGACATTTAATTGGCGTAACAAAAGCAAGCTAAGCTATCACCATTGCTTATCAAATGTCAGCTTCTGCCTTGTTGCAATTGATATCCAATCAACAGACAATCACATGTTGTTTGATACCAATTAAATGTCTGAACAATTCTTTCAACATTATTACCCTAACAAGATGGTAATTTCATGCTCAACATTTCAGCAACATTTGAGATAACACCCTGCAGACCATATCTGTTTCCTTTATCCTCATAGAAGCTCTGTAGCTGTTAGACGTCAGTTTTTAATTACTAATAAATTCTTTAATGCATCTAAGCAAGCCACTTATGAAATGATTATTATAAATATAACAAACAAGATAAGTCTGCTTTAAAATGTTCTAATTTACATTTTAGGAAATGGAGCTGACATGAAATATATACAATGGTTGGCTTTGGCTGACAATTTCCTTCCCAAATAAGAGAAGGCTATACATAAAAAGACAAAAGTTGTGCAAGTCTACAGCACCTGTTTTCAGTGTAAACATGAAGAAATAACGGAAAGAAATTTTGTCATGAAGGAATGAAAAAAAACAAAACTTCACAGATGTCATGGTATCAAGAGGAACAAGGTACACAAGCCCCCTAAGGGAGAGCTGTCTCTTCCCTACCCTGGATGAAATACCTCCCAGAGCTATTAAATGTTCTTTCACAATGCCCCCCTCCTCCCTCCCTACTAACTTCTCAGCATCTACATCAAAATGAAATGAAAATAAAATTCAGCTACTGAATACCATGTTTTGGGTTTTTTAACAAACCCCAGTAACTCCTTCCCCGCCACACAGATCTACAGTCTTGAATATAAGATATGAAGTCATAAGAACTTGGAAGAAACTCTTCAGGCCCAGATTTCTCTCAGCTCAACCTAGCTGCTTGCTTTTTCTGTTACCTGGCTAATATTCAGCAGTGATTAGTATTGGAATAGCAGCAAGGCTCATTATGGATCACAGAAAATATCTTCAGCAGAGTATGATAGGACATCAGGAAAGAAGCCAAGTATTGATCTAATTTAATGGATATTCCAAACACAAAGTGAAGGAACAGGTCTGAATAACTGCACTGAGAAGGCCTTAGTGCAGTTGTCCCTTGTCCTACATTTTAAGTCTGAAATGCAACCTTTCTGTAAGCCCCTCTCCTCCAGATAAGAGAGTCTGCTTTGAAGTGCATCCTGCATCTTTTGAAATGGCTTGTTCAGATGAATAGATGGAGTTTTCTAGGAGGAGAAAGGTTTAACAGCTCTCAACTTTGAAGGAGTCTTCCTGCACTTTCAAGGCTCAAGTGTCCAAATAGCAACCCAGAGTAACCTCTCCTACTTCACAACTGCAATGGTTTGAAAAATATACAATGAAAAAAAAAGTGCCTAGACTGAAAGGGAAGGGGAAGCAAAATCATAGCACCTTTGAATTAGAAACTCACTATTTTGACTTGGAAACAGTGGGACATGCATTTTTACACCTCCTTGCAGGGCTGAGTAATTCTGTGTCAGAGGTTTTTCTATGGAGAAAAAATTTGTGGCCAAACTGCTTTCTCAAGAATGCATTCCCTCTCTGCCTTATTAAAAAAAAAAAAATCAAAATTCTGTTTGTTCATATCCTTTCCCATTTGGTGTCATTAATAGCACCTGGATAGCCACAGGATGAATTGCCATTTCAGTAGAGTGCTACAGTTCAGATCCTTGACTTAGTCCAGCGAGACTATTAGGAGGTGATCAATGGGCCATTTACTTGAAAGACAGGAGGACAAATGGCTGATTTATCCTCATCCCAGATGGCCACCTATTTCCTCAAGCAATCATGAAAGGCTTCAGCCATGAAGGCAGCAGCCACTGTTTCTTCTACAGGAATTTTAATTGAGAAGGGGACTCTCAGAGCTGTTGGGAGACTCGAAGGAAAGCAGCGAGCACCACAGGCTCTTTGATGAATGACTCCACAAGTCACCTGAAACAGCTGAACAGAGCTCAGCTCCCACACCAATCACAACTGACCCCAAGGCCCAAAAGGTGTTTTCAGGAATGACAAAGCAAATAAGACCCAGGACCACACAGATGGGCTAAGTGCAGCAAAGCCAACTTTGGCTTCCAGACATGACATAGAGCTCATTACCAACCCTTAAAAGAGGGATGGAACATCTCTGATAGCTGTGAAAAGATTTTGCCTGGGAGGTCATGCAAAGATATTTTTGACTGAATGCATTGAAGCATATGGTTGCTACCAATGTGATTAGTGAACACATAGTCACTTGCAACAAATGTGCATGCTGAAGTCTCTCTTGTACAAAATCTGGTGGAAAGCAAATGTGAAACTAGGATCCAAGGAATGGTCTCATGTCCAAGCTGCTTTTCAGAAGCTGGAAATTCAAGCCATAATTCTGTGATGGCTCCTTAATAGCTCAACACTGCTATAGAAATTCCTGACTAACTCTAAAAATTTAAATGCAGCATTAACATTTTATATTAACTACCCAGGCAGAGGGCAGGAGAACTCACATGAAGTACGTCCCCTCCATCTATAACAGTCTTCACAGCTGCTGGAGAACTCCATTTGGAAAAAGCAGACCCTGGTTCAGTCCTCTACTCTGCCTGAGGGACTGCAAACCCACATCTCACAGCAGGCTTGTGTTAATCCCAGAACAAGTGTTTGGCAGATGAGTTAAGTTGGAGCAACCGAGAAGATTTTCTTCCTGTTGAAGCCATTCCAGGAAAGAATTTGCTAACCTGAGTGTTGGAAGCCCCAGGATATGCAAAAAACTACTCAGAGTTCTCAGCTATGATAGGAACTGCCCCATTTTTTTATTACCAACAAATAGTTGACAGTGAAGTCAGGCAGCAGACCCCTGGAATGGGACAAAATTTTAGCTAAATCCTCCTCACCACCACGTTCTACCTGTTGGTGGTAGGTTCTCAGCTCTCAGCAGGTTTGTGCAGCCTCACTTCCCCCCGTGGGCCACAGAGTCTTGTGTTCACCACTCAGCTCTCCCTGGGCCCTGTCCTAGGAACCACAGGAACTCATCTCTGAGAGCCAAGTGCTCAAAGTCTAGATCAGCAAGCCGTGTTTCTGGACACCTCAGCTGCCTCTGGTCCCCAGAATCGTGTTTCAAATCACTGAACATGCATTAGGAAATACAACTTTCACTTACCACTAACCTGAACCACACCTGAACCAGTGAATTAGGGTGAAAAGCTGATGAATTTTCCTGTCACTCAGAGTCATTCAGACCCAAAGAGAGAACATTTCTCAAATGAAAAGACTGGAAGATCTGCTGGAGGCCAAAATCTAAGTTATTTAAAACAGTCAGTGCATATCTTCCTGTTAATTATGCTAATTAATTTCTGACACTTCCACTTAAATCTGTGTGATTTGTCTAGAACAATAAGAGCAATTAAAATTCTTTTTGTACACTAGATTGAAATGAAAGATAAGTTTTAATAACAAGTGAGTTTTGTTCCTGACACTACACAGGGTTAATAGGAAATATCTAGGTTGTGAAAACACAGCTTTCTTTTTAAAAGCAAGTAGCCACCATAGATTCAAGCCTTATCACCTACCATGTCTATCATCAAGACAGCTGAGTTCTTGTCATTCCCTTTGTTTCCTAAACATACCATTGAACTGCTTCATGAGGCCCTGGGGGTGGTTTAAAGATGGTTATGAAAAGCTAGAGCTAGCATGAAATGTTTCATAAACACAAGAGATCCTTACTCTACTATTAAAAATATTTAGGGCTTTTCTTCCCTTTTTTCTAAAGCCACACTGACAGCTCTTGAGGCATCATATGAGGAAAGAAGAACACGAACACCAAGCTAGACTTCAGGTACATCGCTCCTTAATCAGTTCTGTGGTCCATCAAACCACTGCAGCATATCTTTAACCAGCAGAGGAGTCCCAAGAGGAAATCAACATTAAGGAAACATTTATTTACCAAAGTGAGACCTGTGCCTTGGGTTGTACTGCAATCTCCCATCCCCCCTGCCTTTGTAAAGGCTTCACCTTCAGTCCCTCAGCCTTCCCTGGCACAGGTTTGTCAGTTAGTTCAGATGGTGCTTGTGTAGAACTGAATTTTCCTTTCACCACACTCATTCACAACAGGAATTCACCATCTGGTGGCATAAAGCAGACAATCCCTTGGGACAGGGCACACAAAAGGCAGGAGTGTCTGCAGCTTTTCAGACTCAGGACTGGACAAATTGCTGTGGCTCAACACCACAGCCCTCTGCAGTGTAAAACAGGTTTGTGTCCCCATTCAGCTGAGCAGCATGCCTGGATTTCCTCCAGCTCATTAATCCCATCCAGTGTATCTGCTCATTTCTCACAATGCTGTGTGGAACTGCCAGAACAAAGTGGTCCTGGAAACAGCTGAAGGTTTTGGGCTTGTTGATGGAGGGGGGTTGAGGTTTTGGTGTCTGCAGTTTGATTTGGGGTTTTTGCTTGGGTTTGTTTCATTCTAAAATGTTGTTTTAAAAACAAAAACAACAAAGCAAATCCATCTTTTTCTTTAACCCCCACCCCCAGGACATGCCAGCAGCAGCTATCTCTGCTGGACAGAAGATGTGCACCCACCCTAGGAGAAGCAGGCTGCGCTTGGAAAGAACCTGGCTGCTCTTACAATAGCAACTTCCACTTTTGTGGAAGGATAAGCAGGACAGACTGGAATGGCCCTTCCAGACAGGAACAGACAATGCAGCAGGCTGCTCTCTCCTTGCCACTGCAGCTCTCCAGCCAGCATTTCATTATGCCTAAGTATGACAAGTGACATTGTACAGCTGCCATATCCCAAGATCTTCACAAAAACCAAAAGTATCTCAATAAGCTCTCCCAGCAGATAAAATTGAAAGCTGTTTAATTGCACCAGAATAATGTAGCATGTAAGGATTGTGTTGGGAACAATAAGCTACATCTTACTATATATTTGCCTCCACATGTAGGACTTAGAAGAGGTCACTGAAAAATTTAGTTAAAATGGAGCTTGTTATTTTTGGCACTTTAAGTTACCTGTTGCAGGATTTTGCTGTGATTATTATAGCCATTTGGCCAGTCACCGAAAACAAAAAAAAAAATCACCAAAAAACATTTATCAGGTATTTTCAGCCACTCAACAGCAAGACCAAGGGACAGGACATCCCCTGAATCCAATGACTAATTTCAGTTAAATCTGAAAACAAGGTCTGACAAGGTTAAATACTTAAACATTTAATGGAACTACAGCCAGCAAAGGAGGTAATTCCTAATAATTACTTCCTGAAAGGCTGTAATGTGAGCTCAATTCATGATAGGCAGATCTTGAAGCCCATGCAAAAGAGAGCCATTACTGAAATCCAAAACAAAAAATGTTTTAGTTGCTGCTAGAAAATTTGAACCACAGTATATGTTCAGTATGGAAATCTTTCTTTAGTTCTGCTGAGAGTAGAGCTGCTTTATCAGCTGTGTCTGCAGCACACTGATTAACCTTTTCTTCTTTACCTACTATATTACATATATCATTCCAGATAAAAATACTGCCTTGAAACAAAATATTTTTCTGTATTTTTTTCCTCCTTCAACAAAAGTGCATCACTGGTAAGGTGAAATTTCCAAATTTAACAGGGTTTGGTTTGTAGTCAGCCTTTTTTTCACTAACAAGTGGGGGATCAAATAGGGAGAAGAAGGAAGCTCCCTTACCCCATTTCCCAACATCTGTGCTTGGTGGAACAGCCAAACTTGCACCTACCCACCTTATAACCTGCTGTTGGGTGAAAAACCTCTGATTTTATCAATCTTGAGAGAATCTGGCTGGAGCTGATTTCTCTCTTTCTGTGGTTGGCCAGAAAACTTGTTAAATGGTGGCATGAGGAGTTCATAGCCTGTGCCAGCCATGAGAGGAAACATCTGAATCAAGCTGAGCTCAGTTTTGTTCCTGTGGGTTTTGTGTTTTGGTTTTTTTAGCAACAGACAACAAAAGCTGTGCCCAAACCATCAGTCACCTGCATTATTGCATTGTGCTTGTGAACAATACAATGTGAATATGGAATTTACAGCAGGGAAAAAGGCTTAATTTATTGCTGTATCCATGAGCAATATCACAGCCACACAATGAGTGTACATACCATGTGGGCACACTGGCACATATTGGCATTTCCAGGTTTCCAACAAAAAACATTATTATTACTTCCTTCTCAGGAATGCATCATGATACACTGACTCTTCATTATTAAATCTGTTTTCAAAATACTGGAGCAGTTACAACGTTTTTAGAGGAAAGTATTAAAGACCAAAGTGATTTCCACGCTTCCCTGACAAAGACATAGTTCAGTCCTTGGACACTTATTTAAAGACTAAAAGGCTTCCACATCAAAAAGCAAGTAAAAATAAAAGTGGTAATAAGAAGGAAGGAGACAACTACAGGTATGAGAAGTAACCTACCAAACCTAAATCGGGAAGATTTTATTATATCCAATGGTGAAAACCTTTTATTCCAACCACAATCCATCCTCCTTTTCCTCCTCTGGAAATTCCTCTGGCAGACTGACCACACAGCTTTCTCATACTATTTGAAGCTTTACTTTTAGCTGAATAAACCTTTTGACTTCCTGCTTCAAACTCCTCCCAAATCACCTTCAGTGTTAGCACCCAGTTTGTTATTCCTTCTCTCCTCTGCACACAGTTCTAAGCCCAAGGGAACAACAAAGATCCAGATCAATCCTTACAACTCCAGCTTGCTCACAAATAAAAGGAGTTTGCCAAACCTTAAATGATCCATCACACAATTTGAAAACACAACACTGCTAATGAAATTTGCTTGTGTTTGTAGAACTGCTAAGGATCAGTGGTTTCTCCAAATATTTGGCAATTTCACTTCTGAAGCCCCACTACTGGAGCATCGCCTGTTTCTGTGCAACATTGCTTCCTATGTACAAAATATTTCTTCATACAAACGAATTTCTTCTTGCATTGCTCTTTCCACACTGAGCTTTCACTCTCACAATCTGCTTTTCCATCTTGCATATTAATGAGACTGAAGTGCTCATTCTGTAAGTGCTCATACATGTGCTGCACTGCACTTGCCAAGCATTCTATTGTCTTTGAAGGGACTCTTGAGCACAAAAAGAAGGAGCAGAAAACATTTGGAAGGTAGTGGCCTGACTTTACACACTGATGAAACAATCCCAGAGAATAACACAGCAGCAATAATAGCAGCATCTGATCATCACTGATGATCTCAACACCAAGATGCAGGACTTCTTTTGAAGGGTGTGGGGAAGAGAGGTGGATGGAAATCTGCCAAGGACCGCTGTAGACTTTTCAAGGATTTTCAACACATTCAGCTTCTCAAAAGGCCCTTAGAAACAACTGTGGCTTGATAATCAAAACAGACTGAATGTTGTCCTTGCCTTTTCTGTCACCAAATTCTAAAATAATAGACTGAGTACAACATGGTGCACCTGTTGCACACACTCTCTTAGCCAAGATGAAAGGGTGGTTTTGGTTCTATCTTGCATCAGCACAGGTAGGTGAGCATGCATGGAAGAAGCTTGAACACCATAGGAGCCATTATCTTTCAAACCACAAAACAAAATTACTGAGGCAAAGCAGCAGCTCTTGCAATGGGCTGCATCACTGACACAGAATCCAAACCAGGGTGTTTTGAGGAATGGTAACTGAGAAGCATGACCTAAACAACACAAGGCTCATTTAAAAAACTCCACTTCTTCCAAAATGAAGTGTTACCTTTTCACCTTAGATTCCCAGAGCCCACAGTACTACTGATCATTTCCCCACAGTTTGACAAGAGGTCACTGACTCTGTCATTTGTTAGAAATGCAAGTTGAAGTGTCTGCCCTGTTTCTCCAACAATCATCTCTCAAACCTTAACTAGAACATCCTCACTACACTTAAAACTCTACAGTCATGACAGAGAAGAGGAGCATCAAAAGCATCCTGTGACTAACCTTGACTTCTTAAACAGCTCTGAGATATTCCTGATATGTAATTGTGTTTGCCTTCTGATGCATGACAGACATCAAACATCAAAATGATGATATGAGTGTCACAGTGGCTTCAGCAGTACTGAGAATAACTGTTTATGATCCTAAACAGCTTGAGTTACAGAAGAGGAATTTCTAGGTCTGTAAAGTTCAAAGCAGTATTATTTTTGACACTTGATGCCACCCTTTTATATTTTCAGAGCTTCATGTTCCAATCCTGTCACAGAAACTGTTATTTCCTGGTATTTTGTACCGCTCCTGTGCCTTGTAGCAGTTCATGACTGACTTCCTCTGCAGCATCTGAGGAAGCCTGTAAGTAAATGTTAACTGAGGGAAATAACAAAAGGAACTGCTTCAACCAGTTCAGATTCAAAAGCAGCTGCACTCTGCGGCAGGACTCAAAGACCACCTGCCCTGGCCCTGCTGCCCCCTCTCACCTCACAGAATCATTCAGGTTGGAAAACCCCTCTAAGGTCAAGTCCAGCCATTAACCTGAGACTGCCAGGTCCACCACTGAACCATCTCCCTAAGTACCACACCTACACTTCTCTGAGCACTTCCAGGGATGATGATTCCTGGAATCATCACCACTTCTCTGGGCAGCCTTTCCCAGTGTTTGACCACCCTTACAGTGAAGAAAAGAGTGGAATAATGCCCCAGAGCTGGACTCCCAGATCCCACAGGTGGGGACAGCTCCATCTCAGGGCCCATCCCCTGCTCCCTGTTGCTCCAGGTGCCCCCACAGAACCCTGGCACGCTGTTCCACCAATGCCACAAACCCCAGGGACAGCAGGGAGCCCTGGCACCCTCTGCACTGCAATAACAAACCCAAACTCACACACACACATTCCCTCTCCCCCTCTTGCCCTGCTCCACTCGTGTGCAGGTCCCAGCACGGCTCAGGGAGGTGACCCTGGCAGGAGCTGCTGAGGCACCAGATGGTGGCACAGCCACCACCACTTCTGTCCCCACAGCCACACAGGGATGGACATGGGTCAGGAGGTGGCCGTGGCCACAGACATCAGCTGACCAGAGCAGCAGGCTCTGTTCCCAAGCAAGACTAATAACAAAATGCAAAAAAGAGTGGTTTTATTTTGTCTGCTTTTAGGGCCCACAAGGTGCTGACTTTCCTTCTGCCTCCCTTCTCTCTCCTGATTATAAACACAGAATTTAGAAAAATTTCTTACTCTTGGTTCATTTTTATCAGGGTCCCAGAACAGTGCTGCTGTTTGGAGAGTGCACTGTCAGTAAGTACACCCACTTCAATCCTAATTACATAAATCAAATATACACAAGCAGCACTAAAAAAGTACCTCAAAACACCATCTAATTAAGAGCTCTATACGTATGTGGTCTGATTAAAACTGCCAATCTCCTTTGCTTAGGATCTTCTTGGCAAAAAGAACTTGTGAATTGTATGTGATTTCATTTCAGGGCTCTAGGACAGTACCTTTCCTTGGTCCTGCAATGCAACACCCAGTACATCACCAAGTAAATCATCCCAAATCCTGCAGGTACCCACTAACCCTCCATCACAAAATTTCAGATTTAACATCAAACTTTACACAGATGAAAACAGATGTGATCTGCCCCATCATTAATTTTCTTAAGTATCCTTACACTTTTATACAGTGGACTTTCTGAGAAGCAAATACTTGGTCTTGGCTGCACCCAAGCTCATATTTTATTCTTGTTAAGAACCATCATTTAAGCCTGAGCTTAAGTCACAGAACTTAATTTTATTTTTGAGAATACTACTGGCAAAAAAATAATATAAGAGCTTCCATTAAAATTCTACAGAATTTAGCAAGCACTTGAGGAAAAGAAACACAGAGAAAAAGCAATAAGTGCTATGTCTCTCTAAGAAAAATGAGTGTCTAATTTATTTCAAAATAAGATCCTTGTGAAAACTACATCGCAAGTACTGCAACTAGGCTTCAGCATCTCAGGCTTTTACCTAGGAATGTAGTTTAATGTTTCACTTTGAGTGCATTTCCCCACCTCACACACACACACATGTCCAAGGTCACTGAAATTAGTTCTGTGCCCACCCAGTTCTGTGAGAATCTGCCAAGACAGAGATCCTGACAGCACGGTGACCCAGAAGTTAGCAGAAGCCACTAGAAATCACTTTAGTCCAAATATCCTGATACCAAGGAACTGAGAAGAATCCAAAAACATTTGCATGATTCCCAGAGTAAATCTACACCAAAATCTCCCTGTGCACTGCATTTCTTTCTTGTCTATGACTCCTAGTAATATTACTGACATGGCCGTACAGCATTGGCTGCTGGTAGGTACTAAATCTCATCATTGTTCCTATTAGGGAATTCACTATCAGTAAAATATTATCAATGACACATAAGAATTGAATGCTGACAAAATTAACTTTTACTGCTAACATTCATCTCTGTTACAGGGACCACATCTTCCAGTGTTAAGGCCTTGTCCATTCACAGAAATATATGGGCACACAGCCACACTTAAACCATGAACAAGCCATCTTGAGCCCTTATAGCTGCTTCAAAACCTCCAAATGTACCAATGAAGATTATTTTCACTTTCAATTCCCCAAGAACTTAGCAGAAGAAGAAGAAAAAAAAAGGAAAACCCAGCATTTTAATGTGTATTATTTCTGTGCAGTGCTAGTTTGTGGAAGGAGACATTGACTTGATAGCACCTCAAATCTTTCCATGCATATGTTATCAGTTTGTAATTTCCTCTATTCATTTTAGTTTCACGGAGGATGCCTTGATATTCCTAGTAAAAATATATGGAAATGTCTCTTGACTCTGCCATAGAACCATGAGTAATATTGTATTGTTACCCCCACACATGCAAAAGTCATTTACTTCATTATTATTCAACCTTGAAGTGATATCTTTGTGTGACAGTCATAATTTTTACTTCTTTTCAACTTTATAGCTATGTGTGCCATTACTTAAATACCAGCATTTAAAATGTTTCCCTGCGCTGCTTCAATTGCATTACCTGGTGTCATTTTGGAAAGGCAGATCTGCCTGCAGCTTCTGTTGGGTAGTAACAATTTTTAATCAAGTTTTGGAGAGTTGTGGTATTTTTTAATGAGGAGAGAAGCAGCAGTCAGGAAAACAGCAGTCCCACTGCCAAGAGCATGCTGTCTCAGGCTGTTTTTTAGAATGCTTCCACCTTTCCCCCACAGCAGCAAGGTTGTAACCAGATGACTTTTAAGGTCCCTTCCAAACCAAAGCATTCTATGATTCTATAAAATGCTTGTGTCTAAGCATCTGTCCACAGGATTTTGAAAGTTTAGCTTAGTAGAGATAACACACAGAGAAACACAAAAAAATGTTCTTTCTAAAGAGACTGCTGTAGGATGAAAAGTAAAAGATTGAACCTCCTTTTGGAGTGACCCTCTCCTCCTTTAATTCACATCTACATCACCTAAGGGAAGGAGCTAATACAGGACCAGGGTGGGGCATCAAGCTGGTAAGTCATCATCCCTTTTCTCTCCACAGAGCCACAATCAATGCTGATCTGGCAGTGATTCCCCTCAGTGTTCAGAGAGCAGGAAAACACCTGTGCCTCCCCCTTACCTCTGTCCTTGAAGGCCCTGGGGCTGCCCACACATTTCTGGGAGCCCCCAGGCTGCTAACAGAGTCTCCCAGAGCCTGAGCCATGGATAGACTGTCCAGTTCACAGGGTTCTGTCCTTAAGTGCAGTGCACCTGTTTCAGAGCAGGCACCCCTGCAGATTTTCTGCACAGTCCTCATGGCAGAGAATTACTGTGCAAGTCCCCTGTCCTCTACATTAGGGACAGGACACCTGCCCAGGACTGAGGTAGAAACTTGAATTGACTTCTCCATCCCTACCTTCAGGCCCCAAGTTTCCCATTCTAGCACCATTAAACTCAGTTATTACCTGCCTGTGTTAGACTATTTCACACCTTAGTTGCCCAAGGGATGTTAAAGCATTATAAACAAACATACAGAGATGTATATATATATATATATATATATATAAGTACACCTCTCATCACTCCAAGAGTCATAGAAAGAGCCCACATCCAAAACTCCACCTCCAACTGAGTTTCACATTTTTGGCTTCTTGTTCCTTCTTTTTCCATTGCCTCTCTTATACTCTCTTAAAATCTCCTCTTGTTCAGTTAATGGCCAGCTGCAAATAAATCACCTCTAAAGAAAAAGCCCAGAAGATCAGATCTGCCTTTCCAAAACGTCAATAGATAATGCAACCAAAGCAGTGCAGGGAAACCTTTTAAATGCTCGTAGTTAAATAAGGGCACACATAGTGATAAAGTTGAAAAGAAATTAAATATTCTTACATAGAAAAAGCCCCATATCTCTGAAGTTGAATTTTGTCCACCTGATCACAGGACAAGACAAGACTACTGCTTCAGTACCAAGAGAGCAGCTAAAACTATGGAAATCAACCTATTCAACACAAAAATCATCCTGTGAAAAGTGAGGTGATACAGTGACTTCAGACTTTGTATTTCTTTCCATTTTTGCTACACTGCCTGCTTAAATGTTTCTATTGTGATGTGCAGCAAGGGAACAGTTGATGGACCTGCACCTGGATGAATGTAGGTTTTCTTTTACCTTCAAGGTTATTTTCATAAAAGCATTTCATTTCCCCCTTTTATCACAAAGCTGCAGAGTACTTCAAGTCCCTCATGTGCAACTTATGAGCTACAATACAATTGCCAATACAGGAAATGATAGACCATGTCTAGTTAGGAACATCATCCTCCCCTCCCCTCCTTGCACTTGAGGAATATTACAAATGAGTCATTATGGAAAGTGCTCAGCAAGCCAGGTACTGCCCTATATGCAATTTGGGAGCTTATTTTCCTCTCAGACTAATAAATTTGTGACAACCCATAGTTCTTCAGTTTAATCTGAACAAATGTATTTCTATTAGATAGAAATGCCAATTTCCTTGTATCTTGCTTCTTAACCTCTTGTAATTATCTCCCATGCTATGTTTCCTAAATCTCCATGCAGAAACTGCACTCATATGGAATCCTGTTTGAGTGCTAGCAGTCCAGGATGCTTGGGAATGCTGTGATGCAGAGCTCCAAAGGGGCAGTATTTTCCATCTACTGAGGCAGCCCCTGCTCCCCACAAAAGTCTGCTAAAATATGTTTTCAAACACCAGCAGAAGCTTAAAGTGTTCTAAGAAACCAAAGAAAGAATGGCTGATGGGATCACAGCTAGCACTGCACCTCTTTTCTCTCCCCCCTGCAGCCCTGGAAAAGGCAGTGGTTTGGGGCTGAGAGGCCCAACAGGGTCACTGCTGATAGGGATAACTCCAGGAGAAAAGAACAGCTACCATGGAAGAGGAGGGAGGGAGCACAGCTTCATCGCACACAGAAGCCACAGACATAAAACTCACCTGCATTTTTTTCACAGTAAAAAGGCAAAACAAAAGCTCCCAGACCTTCCTGAAAGCAGGCAGACTCCCCTTGTATGGACTCCAGCAACATTTAGAATTTAGATCCTCCAGTTATGGGAGGAGACAGCATTGTCCTCAGAAGAAAGAGAAACAGGCCCTACACACTCACAGTGATGCTTTCCTCTTGGTAAATATCTCCAGCTTTTTACTTAGACAGTATTAAAAAAGCAAACAACAGATAGAAAAACTCCAAGAAGCTTCCCCAAAAAAAAAATTTTTTTTTTTTACTCACGCTTGTCTGGTCACCTGCCAGCTCCTATCCTCAGTGAGGCGTTCTACTGGCTTTTTATCTCCTCCCCTAATCATCATCTGCTAATTACTTACCGAGTTGCAGCTGTTTCCCCTCCACCCTGCAGGTTCCTGCTAACTGCCATCATCAGGAGAATTGATTGCACCTGTTGCATTAGTGCTGCACTCTCCTAAACGCACCTTTAATATGCGTGCATGGAGCCAGGCGTGAAGTGTGGCAGAAGACATATTTCTTAAAAATACACTAATAATCCCAATGTATTGCCCTAGACCCTAATTGCAGAGCCCTCAGTAACAGAGTAACCTGTCTCAATTCAGTGCAATTTGGAGACAGCTATAATGAATCTCCACTGATTAGGAAGAACCTTGAAGTGTACCAAGTTTTTCCCCCCTCTTTACTTGATCACTTCATCTAATTATTATCAGTCTGGGAAACGACATCTTTATTACCACTTCTAACCCTGTATTTAAGGCTAATCCTGCTTTCAGCATTGTTAATTCTTGTTATTTTATCTGTGTCTCTGTTACGGGCTGTTAATGGCCTTAGGGCTTCAAATTTCTCTTTCCTCTATTTGGCAGGTGCTGACTTTTAACCCTCCTAAGGGATTGGTTGGTAAAACCTCTTTCAGCAAGGCTTTTCTGGGATGCAAAGCCCTTTCCAGAGCTCAGCAGTGAGAAGTGGGTAGCTACCAGTGCTGACCTTCAGATGGAATCAGTGCTCAGTCTCTTGCAGGAACAGCTCAATCTAAGGAATTTTTTTGGTGGAATTGGTTTTAAAACACCATGATCAGCACATGGTTGAGAACTGCAATTCTAGTTTTCAATCGAGATTTTATTCTACTCAGCACTGGGCTTAATCCAGGAGCCTGTGGATTCTTGTTCTAAGCAATCTTTCTGTTAAACAGACTGTGAGCTCCAAAATCCCCTTTTTCTCTTCAGCATTTTATTCCAGATTTGCTGTCCTGCACAAACAGGGGGGTAAACAGCAATTACACTGCATTCTTTTGAACAGAACCTCACCAGTCCAACATCATCACTAATGAGGGTCATGATATAGCCCTTCTGGCAATTGGTACCTCAGCTAAAAGTTATTGCTGTCACTCATGATAATTATCCATAAGAACTTGAAAAGGAAACAATTACTGCTGTACCAAACCAGTCAGTGGCTCCCTGATTTTAAATTCTACTGCAGTTACATTATTTTGACATATGTCAAGTGACACATGGGAACAGAAAAAGCACATTTAAAGCTGAAAAGTACCTTTTCATTCTTTATATCTGATTTCTGTATCGCTGAAGAAAATTAAAGCTTTTCCCTTGATTTCTAGCAGTTACATTAAAACAATCAGAGGAATCCACTTTCCTTTTTGCTTTTTCAATTGCAGCTACATGTACCCTTGAGCAGGGGATACATTCAGTGAAAAGGACAAAACTACTGAGTTTGAGGTATTATGCCACTAATCAGCATCTATAATTATATGATTCTTATTCTTGCAAAGATTTTTGCAAAGAAATTAGACAAATGGATAACTTCAAATGAATACATGTGTGTTTGATAAAGTGTTCAACAAAAAAATGGGGAAAGAAGGAATGGCAAATCAAGATATTAAAAAAATATCAGCTTATTATAAGGCTGTGGTTTGATTCGTTGTTTTCTTTTCCTCAAGTTTCCTTCTGGAGGAAAACAGCATTATCTCAGATTTTGCTTGGATAAACTGGGATCTAGAAAGACACTTTTTACTTATTAATGTATCATTGAGACAGGGAAACCAGATCCAGGATGAACTCAGGCATAGTATACAGATCTGAATTATTTCTGTGAGGAATAACCTCTGGAGTTCCTCTGCTTTGCCCTGCTTGTCAGGGACCTCTCTGGTGCTCGTTGAAACTGACAAAATTGCAGCATCAGTGAGGGGAAAGGAGAGCAACCACCAAAATTGTTCTGTGGGACTCCAGAGTCCCACTGCATCCTTCAGGCCCCCAGGGAACTGGAGTGTGGAATCAGCTGGGAGCTGGTTAGAATTGTGCCACTGCAGCCACACAAATCTCTCCTTAATAAGAAAACTGCTGTGTGCACTCACCAGCCTGCACACCCCCATGGCCCCCTTCACACTGCTCAGGCAGCAGATTTCTGTGGAATAACAGCCAAAACATTCAGCATCAGATTCAAATGTTGACAGCAGAACAGGTCGTAAGAACACCAAATCCACTGACTGGAGCTGAATCTGGTGCAAGGTGTTTGCTAAGCAATCTCTTGATTTTCATCTCAGCACTTCTATATCTGCACATAAACAATGAATTCCTGGCTCTTGAGATATTTGCTGCTTAATTAACAAACACACATCTGGAGCTTCGTGTTAATTTTTTTTTTTTTTTTTGTGCTGAGATCCTCTGTGGTTTTTATCATATTTCCCTTTAATATAACTCTTTCTGTTTTCCTTATTACATATAGAAGGCAGAAAAACAGAAACCAAGTGCACTGTATTTCACGTGGAAGAGGGTGAGCTGTTTAAGCTCCCTGGACTCTGAAGTAGACAGTGTTTACATGAAAACTGTCTCTCAGAATTCGGCCTCTACAAAGGCATCAATGAGTAATCAACTTCTGGCAACTCTGCAAACTTACTGTCCTCTGACTTTCAGTCTGAATAATTTATTTTCTGTTTGAGAGGCTGCCTGGAATAAAGCATACACAACACTGATGGGGCTAGGATGGTACACTGAAGCTGTGGTTTGATGAGTCAGTCTTCAAAATGTTACATCTCAGGATGAATTTTCCCTTTGCTAGGCATACTTGTATTTACAGAACAGCAAGGCAACCCCGTGGAGATGAAATCTAGATAAACAGTACATCAGCACAGAGTAAACCTGAGTAAACCAGGAAAGAAAAATGTTGCTTTAATGAAGAAATTCAAGGGAGGGAATTTACTTTGGTCTGATAAAAAAATCCTTGATAATTGTTTACCTGTCTTGTAAGCTCCATACTTTGAGGGGGATTGGTGTAATCAACTCCTCTCTGCTGCTACTTAAAACAGAGATAGAGACAGTATGGTGATTACATCTTTTAGATTTCTCTTCAAATCAAACAAATAAACAAACAAACAACACTTTCAAAGCCTGGATCAGTAGGAACTTCCTGGGATGATGGGATGATGGCTGAGCTCTGAGTGCAGCAGAGATAACAGTGCTCTTAGATGCCTCTGTCTCTTGGATTCACCACTGACTTCCCAGTCCCGCACCTGAGACATTTCTTTCCTTACCTGGAAGGAATGGTAGAGCCAGGCTGACACACAGCAGCACGTGCTGAGCTCTGCCAGTCCCAGCACTGCGCTGCTAAAGGTCCCTCAGCCCCAGCCAAGGTGTCAAACAATTTTACATCTTGTCAAAGCCCCTATCTGCCTCCAGGCTGTATTTAGCAATCCACCTCCCTGCCCTACATTTTTATAGTCTAGGGGTAGCACCAGCTCTGTGCCAGCCATGGATTTCAATGGGTATTTTCCCAGCAAGGGAGGAGGAGAGGAAGAGGAGCATTGGCTCTGTGCCAGCTGCTTCCAGCAGGGCTGGGACATGACCCCTCCCGTGGGGGTTTGCTGCAAGGCTTTGCCTCTGGGGCAGGAAAACCAAGGGAACCCAGATGGAACACAGTGCACAGGAATGCAAGGCTGCAGCAAGGGAAAAGGGATAAGCCTTTTATCCCTTCAGTCTGATTCTCAGAATGAGGAAACCTGATTAAACCTCCCTATTTTAGGGCTTGAATAGCGTCTGACCAAACAGCTCCAGTACAGAGGAAGCTGTTCCTGTAAGATCTGTGTTTCTAATCATGCTAAGAAGATGCCAAATGACAGGGAGTCCTCCCAAGAGGCCTGAACTCTTTGCTAGGAGTTAAATATGTGGAGATGTGAGGGAAGCAATCTATTAGACAAACATTAGATTCAGAAGACTGATTTTAATGGGATATGTTTACTGCCTGTACCAAAGGCAATCCATCAAACCTCTCCTATGCTGCAAAAAGCAGGGAGAAGATGCACTAGACTTATGGGCTGTGGACAGTGCTGCCATCTGAAGCGTGTTCACTGCCCTGAACAGGGGTGCTGAGGCACTGAAATTCTGCCAACCAACCAAAACCACATACACATACATAGACAGTAATTGGTGCCGAGGATTTGACACTGTGAATATTTTTTCCTTGGAGCATTTGCTGAGCTCTCCCACAGGTGTAAGACAATAAATACTTCCCCCTGCCATTTGGCAAGGTGTTGACAGGTGCTTAGGTGACCCACGGCCATGGACTCTCCATAGAATAAGGTGTCAGTAGCACTTTTCTCCTACTTTTTGTAGAACTCTCTCGTACATTAACCAGAAGAGGAATATGAGAAGTCTGCAACCCCCCAAAAACCCCACTTTCCTTAAGGCACTCCATCAAAACTGACCCAGAAGCCCTCAGCCCCTTGGATGGGACCATTGCTGTGATCATTCTCCCTGCCAATTTGTGAACTTCTGCTTCTGGACTCAGCTACTAAAAATTTCTAAAAGACATGATGCATTCATTACATAGGGCAGTCTTGATACCCTCAAGAACTATCCCAGTGTACTAAAGGGTGATGAAGATAAAATTCCTAAGTGCAAAAACTTATCATGGAAGACTCTGATTTTTTAAAGAAATGACATTGTGAAAAAAAATTCTCAAGAAAGAAAGAAAAAAAAAAGGAAAAAAGGATACAAGGCTAAGGGGAAACTACACTGCAAGTGCCATGAGTAATTGCTATCAATATTTGCATTATTTCTAGTCACGGATAAGGACCTTTTGTGCTAACTGCTAACATATTAATTCTGAGGCATAACTGTGCAGTGTTTGACAGCATCTGTCATTAAAACATAAGGCACTCTGTAGCCTTGCCAAGGGACCAAGCCTTCCTTGTTCCCCTTCACTGGCCTGCCTGTGACAACTCTTTGCTCTCTCAGGAAGTGCTGTGTGTCCCACTGCTAAACCAAGAGCTGCATTTAAAAGGCAGTGGGAACAAGGAGGCCATGTGATATTCCAAATCCCTGTGATATTCCTCATGGAATAACATCAGATCCTGAGGAGAAGTCCATCTTGTTCTCTTTGGGTTTATCACGCATCACTGTGAATGATTTTGCTGCCTCTCTTGCGCTTGCTGTAAATGAGAATTCCCCTGAAGTCAGTGGACTTACACAGCTGTAAAACTTACAAGAGGAAAGATTGTAGAGCATAAAACGAGAAGGCAGATAAAGCTTTGCACTTTTGACTAGATCCAAGATTAAATCTATTTCCAGCCTCCATCAAAAACACAAAAGGAAAGTTTGCTTTGCCTTGCTACTTAATAAGAAGTTTAAATAGTACAATACTGTGTTCTGTGGATTAGAAATGCAAGCAATAACCTAGTGTGATGTTTAGTTTCACCCCCTCCCCTTTGTGCATGTGCTTATTTTCCCCCTACAATACAACATTTTGCCACTTAAAAAAGTTACTGTGGAGGTGTTTCAAAAAAGGGTTCGAAGATGTAGACGGGTGTTTAAAACCTGAGACACAAACACCCCCATAATGCCCCCGAATAGCATCAGGAAAGAGGAAACAAAAATGGCATCCAAAAATGAATTCTCTGTGCTGCTTCACAGCATCATCCAAAGAGAGTGAAGTCCCTGATTCAGAACATGTCTCAGGCTGTGCCCTCTCTGAGAAGTTGTCATCAGAAAGAACAAAGAAACAGCACATATTTCTTGAGTAAAAACTCCCTCAACACATTTCTGGAAGCATCAGGAATTATTTTAAAAGTTCAAGAAAGATTTTCCTGGCATCAGCCTTAATCTATATAACCCTGATTCCTTATAATGTTCTATTGATGTCTGAATATCTTAGTCACATATCAACTTTTGCTTATGCTTATGTGTATCATTTTAGCTGCAAGTAAAGAGCAGCTAAAGGCTTTGAGTTTTATATCCAGGAGATCCTGGGGAAAAAAGCTCCAAAATTGTAGGAGAGTTCTTCAATGAGAAAACAACCCTAGTTTGTTTCCTCTTGAGCATTTTCAGACCTTTTCCTGACCGTATTTGAGACATTAGTGCTGCCAGGACTGGAAAGTCATTGTAGCTGGGTTTGAATACTTTACTGTAAGGTATTTACACCCACCACTGAGGCAGGGGCATTGCTTCAAAGAGCACAGCAGATGTGCACAGCAGTATTAAACTAATTATCAGGATCAGTGTTGACTTTCCCTTCCCACACAGTTTGTCTTTCTAATTACAACTACAAATACACAACCTAGGTGACCCACTCCCCATTTACATGCACCAACCACTGAAAAATCCCCTGTGCAATTCCACATGCAATCAGGTGGTGGTTAACACCAGCCCTCTTTGGAGAATAGCCATCTACTCTGAACACATATTAATTAAATCCAAAGATACTTCTGGGAGGCATTTCATTTTCCTGAGTCAACATAACCTCATCTAATGTCTGGGAGCATCACTTTTCCCCCTGTGACTTGCTGTGCTTAACACAGCCCCAGGAAGACATTTAGGGGCAGAGGACACAGTTCTGCCTGCTGCATATTTGTTTGCACTCACAAAAAAATGTGCTACTCTTACTTACCTGTGCAACTTATTGTGCCTGTCATGAGCTGCTTAAAGCTCAGGACAAAAGGGATTCTGGCATCTATTTTGGAATTTGTACCCTTTCAAACCAAAGAGATGAGAAGACCTTCACTGGCCTCTAGCTCCCTTCTGCCACTTCCACAGCAGTGGGTGACGTTTTCTAGGCACCATCTGACACCCCCTGGGAAAAATGTGCTTATTTAAAGCAGTCTCCTCAGTCTGAGTAGTGAATTGGGAGGTAAAAGGGTGTTTGCCTCTAGATTTTGCTTGTTTGTTTGTTTGCCATTCTTAACTGCACACATTTGCATAAAAGAAGGAATGTTGTGTCATCTTCTCCCAGAGCTTATTCCCCATCTGAATCTGTTGATGACAGCTTAATCATTTCCACAGCAACCAAGATCATGACATCAAACAGGGTATAAGCAGCAGGGACAGATGATCTCTCAGGAAACAGAGGTCCTCTTCCATGTACAGAAATACTCTGAAAAACAAGAGAGAAAGAAATACAGAGAATATCTACCACAAAAATGTGATTGTTATAAGGAGCTAGACACTGTCCATTTTTTCTTTCATTGTCTGCTGCTGCTTAACAGTGCAAAATTACATCATATTCTATGGTTTTAAATAGTGTTAAATGACAGACCTAGCATGAGGGACAGACAGCTCCCTTGTTCAGAGCTGGAAAGGCAGATGTACGTGTAGTTCCTCTGCCAGGCACAGCCCATGCTTTAGGTGGTTGCAAAGAAATCCTTCTTGGCCTGTTTGGCAACTTTGTTAATTTTGTTCTAAATGAGGAAAATAAAATTGTGACTTTAAACCCATCATTTTATTAATTTCAGGTGCTTTTTTGCGTTGACAATATCCCTTTTTGTGATAAAACAAAAACCAAACCTATGTTCTTACTAGGGAGGCCTTTTTTATTTAAGTTTTCCAAATAAGGACCACAAAACCTGACCTTTCAGTAAAAGAGTAACATGCCCCAACACAGCTTGTAACAAGCAGAACTGCTGAGTTCAGCTCCTGCAGCTCCCTAACTTAACAGGGCTGTGCTGGTAGATGGAAACATCTGCAATTGCTGAATGCTTTGGGATAAATCACAAATGACTGCTTAGTTCAGGGATGGCCAATTACACGCAGCTCTGAATTATTTAATCCTACCTAGCATGCCAAGCTCTGCTGTGGCTCAGGGCCACATGGTGTGGCACACTAGAGTTAGGGACAGGCCAGTGGTCGTGCCAGACTGAATGCATGACATCAACCCTGCAGGTGGCAAAATTGCTGAGGAAACTAATACCTGACACAGGAATAAACTAAGTAAAGCTGCCAGAAGAATAGGTTATTGATCACCCTGCCTTCTGCTTGGAAATTAATGCTGCCACGAGACAGAGAGCAGTCCCGCTCCCTTGCCGAGTGAATAAATCCAGGGAAGGCAGGATCTGCTAAACTGGAGATGTGTGGCCCTCAAGTGAGAGCTGCTGGTAATGCGGGCAAGGCTGAGCTCACGCTCAGCAGGGACATGCATAAATCCTGCTCATGCAGCACATAGTGAGCACAAAGGAAATCCATCTCACTCTTCCCGGTCTGCATGGTCACGGACTTCTGGTAGATTTTGGCTGAAAAGCCAATGGTGGGATTAGTACAGAAATATCTGCAGTTGTCTTGGTCAAACACAACAGTGATACCTCCAAGCCCTGGCTGGGGAGCTGAAGACTGTAGAGGAAACTCGAGGCAGAGGTGGGAAACATGAATGTCTTACTGATTAGAGTAAGCCAAACTGCAAAAACTGGGGGCTGTCTCCAGAGTTCAGGTATCCAATATATATCTATCCAAGGTAGCATATAATTTCTTCCCCAAAGTGTTGGAGAGGAACTTGGTCATGGGTTTCACCATGAGCACTCACATTTTCCAGTCTTATTCTGGTGGAATGGGGTGTTCATGTGAGAGATGTGAGCCTCACAACAAACTGCAGGTGGCCAGTGCAAAACAAACAAACAAACAAACTGCAGTTATATATAGTTGAAAGCATCAGAAAGCAAAGGATCACAACATTTTCCCTAATCATTATTTGCACAAACTCCCCAATGATTTTGGAATTCTGGCTCATGAATTCTGATATGCTTTAAGCTGGACATATTCCCTGGTGACTGCTTGAGTGCTTGAAAGAATGTAAATCTGCCAGTTTTTATTGCTGGCTACCCACAGCTTCAGGCCATTTATCAAAAAGCACTGCACACTCTCACCCAGGAGGCTGCCCTATCATCCCTCTGGCAGGATGGACTCAGGGAGCCTCACATAACTCTTTATTCATACATTTATCCTGTTGCAAGGACCTAAACCTCCTTTGTACCTACTGGTAGTATTTTTAAAAAGGAAAACTTGGGATGCCTGAAATTATACAAAGCCAGATACAAATCTTTGATTTGAATGGACAAAACAAATCTGTGATTTTTTTCCCCCCCTACAACTCAGGT
The DNA here is from genome assembly GCF_963513975.1 of Fringilla coelebs. Classification (NCBI taxonomy): domain Eukaryota; kingdom Metazoa; phylum Chordata; class Aves; order Passeriformes; family Fringillidae; genus Fringilla; species Fringilla coelebs. Next base: position 8,845,080 of record NC_140066.1, on the reverse strand, counting down.
TTTAGCATGTTTTACACTGATTTTTCCCTTGTGCAAAGGTTTTTCCTGTTAAAAGGTATCTTTTTGAACGACCTGTACATACCAGCATACCAGCATAAACTCTGTCAGGAGGGTTTTAGTAACAACAAAATATCCAAATTGCCTTTCCACTGAGCCTTCAAATGACTTTTCCTGTGTTTGTACACAGACTTCAGGCAAGCACTGTGAACATTTTATGCAGAACCAATTACTTGGTAACCAAAAGGAAGATGTGATGTGCAGCACAATTTCCCAATTGTTGTTACTCTTGTCTCAGAATCTTAGAACTCTTTAGCTCAGAAAATACCCTTAAAGCCATCAAGTCCAACCACTAACCTGGCACTGCCAAGCCCACCCCTAAATCCTGTCCCTAAGTGCCACATCTACGCATCCTTAAATGCCTCCAGGGACCGTGACTCAACTGCTCCCCTGAGCAGTCTGTTCCAATGCTTGACAACCCATTCCATTTTTCCCTTCATATCCATTTTTGCTACAGCTCCTCTCAACATACTTTTCATGTTGTCTCTAAATTTATAAGAATCAACATAATTAGCCACACTGAACAAAGACCCTCTGACTTGTGTAAACAGACACAGCTATAAAGCTTTCTAGTTTCTTAATCAGTGTTGCATCTGTGCCAGGCAAAAGATTTAGTTTACCAAGACACATTTCTCTGCTGGGAAACGAATTTGCAATGTTTCAGTGGTGGAGTAAGTGGTTTGCTGTAGCTCTTTGCTGAATAGCATGGCATCCCTTTGCCAAAAGACCCTTATTTTTTATATCTACGCATTTAGAAGAAATAATGTCTTACTCTGCACCGCTGCATTGGAAGAAGTGCAATACTCACAGCAAGCCTTGGATGTGAAAAAGCTGTGGGCCAACATATCAAATATATCTCATTATAAGTAAATTGCCCAGTGTTTAGACGTTTAAGATAATATTTTTTACCACTTTCCCAGCCACAGAAGTCTCTCCCTGAGAGAACTGACATTACATCTCTACCTGGGAGCAAATCCTTCAGAGCAAAATGCCCAAGCTGCAAACCCTACAGCCTTTACACACCTGTGTGGAATGCAGGAGGCTCTCACTGCTCACTGGCAGGCAGCTCCAGCAGAAGCAGCTCATCCCCTCCCTGCCATGCAGCATCCTGGTGAGGAGCAGGGATGCCTTCACAGTCACAGGCCATGCCAGCAGGTGTGTACTGCTGCCAGCAGCACAACTTTCCCGTGTTGTTCCCAGGAAAGCAGCAGAGCAAGCCCAGTTTATCTCATTGCAAGAACAGGAGGGATGCAGGCGTATTTTGGCAGCTGAATGAGATGGACACCGTGGAGTGGTCAAACTAAAGCACTGAGGAAGGAAGATGAGCTAAGTGTCATCCATGACAGTGAAAAAAAAAGAGGAGGAAAACAGTGAAAATTCTCACTATTTCTATTCCCAGAATGAACCAGATAAATATTTCTTGACCTCAGGAAGGTAAGTGGAGTGTGTCAGTAGTCACTATGTGAAAGCAGTAGAGACAAAGAGGATGTATAAACACCACTGAAGATCAGAACTCTCCAAAGACATTTTCTTCACCCTTAGTTTATCAGTGTGTGACTTCCCATTTAGTGCCAACAGGAGCATCAAGGACACTCCCTTCCTCAGTCCCATTGCACTGGAGAAGTAATTCAGGTGTCAAAGTACTGCTTGGAAAAACTGCTTAAGAAAAAGGAAAAAAGAACCATATTTCCCAGAGAAACAATGCCTTTACATAAGTTAACTTAAATTCACATAATAAATCTACTCCATCAGCCTTTATTGAGCATACTGGTCTGAAACTAGAGATCTATAAATAGTTTTATACGCTGTCACTTTGTTACAGCTCATGTAGCAAAACTCTTACTAAAACAGCGGTTATTCTTCCTCTCTGGAAGATTTCTTTTTCAAGTAAAAAAGGCAGCCCATCCATGTGGCTGCAAATGAGGAGCTGAAATGTGTTTTCATTATTAAATGGCACCAGCTGAAAGATTTTCTGCCTTTTACTGTCGCCAGAGTCTCCCTGAGGTCACCCATCTCGGAGAGCTCCTGTACACAAAAAGATATTTCCTCAAAAAGATATTTCCCATTTGCCAAGCCCCTGCTCTGCACAGCAGGGAGGGGGGTTTGCAGCTCCTGGCCATTGGCTCCTGTCTCTGCCAGGATGAGGCAGGAGTGAGGCCATGCAGGCTTGTGTGTGCGGGAAGGAGCACCAACAGCGAGCTCCTGGCAGGGTCAGCCTTGCAGGGCATTCACCTGAAAGTGAGCCAGGGCATGGTAGCTGCAAAAGGAACCAAAGCCATGCTGTGCAAACCCTCCCATGCCTCACATGGTGTGTTATACACCAATGAGTTGTTGATCTATTTCCAAACCACGCTGTTTTTCAAAGCCAGTCTCATGGAGAGCTGGTGCTCCCAAACTACTTGCAGCACACCTTCCAGTGGCTCAGTCTGATGCACTAGGGGTTTCCAAAAATAGAAACGCTGGCTCAAAGTGCCAGAGGAAAGGAAAAGCATAGTATTTCCCCTCTATTAGTCTCACAGTGATGAGGAACTATCAAGCAGTGGCAACACCCCAGGAAGATGTCAGCTGAGTTCCTTCAATGATTTGAATGAGAATGGAACACTGGCAGCAAGGAACAGATACCTTTGTCTCTTCTCAGATTGTCTTTAGTGTGAATTTCAAACTCAAGTAAGCTGAAACTTCAATGAAACTTAAACATAAAAAACATTACCTAAGACTTGTCCCTCCTTATGTCTTTCAGAAGCACTGTCACAAAATACTTGCATGACAACTTAAAATAGGAAAGAAAACACTGGATGCAATCAGTCAGACTCTCTGCCTTCTCAAATTTTGCTAACATTCGTGGTTTCTGTGAAACAAGGAAACACGGGATGCAATAACACATGCAAAAACCTTTCCTGTCACATTCAAGTCCTTTCTGTGAACTTCATGGGACACTAGCATGAAAAAACTGGAGGCCAGAATTTTCTTGAGGATTTTTTGTTCAAAAAATGTGGTTTGTCTTTGTGGGCTGAGCAAATCAAGTACAAGTACTGCCAGGAAAGTTTGCTGAACTGTACATCTGAATCTCACCAGATTCCTTGCCCCTGTTTAAATGCTGAGGAGGAAATCCTGCTGCAGAAAAAGCCTCTGCAATCCCCATTGCTCCTGGGGAGTGGTGCCTGAACATCCTCAGGGCTTCTTTATCCACTGTCTCTGAGACCAGGCAAACAGCGCATCAGAATTTTGGTATTGCTGAGTCTGCAGCTTGGAGTGGTGACACCAGGACTGCTATGAGATGATTTCTGACATAATGACAGATAAATATGAAGTAAAAAGTTAAAAACTGCTTGGACAATAGATGAAGTAGAACCATTTCAAATGCATGAGATTCCTCTCTCATTCCACCAAGGAGCCTCTGGTGCACTCTGAGCCTGGGCTCATATTCTCTTCACATAACACCAAGTGCAGCACTTGGATGGCTGACATTTGAGCAGGGATACCTCAGCCTGTTTGCTGCAGCATCTGTCCCCTGGAATCAGCCCTCAGTTACTAGAAAAAACCCAACCCAACCAAAGAAACAAAACTCAAATAAAACAAAAAACCCAAACAAACAAACAAGTGAATGAAAAGAAAAGAAAAGAAAAGAAAAGAAAAGAAAAGAAAAGAAAAGAAAAGAAAAGAAAAGAAAAGAAAAGAAAAGAAAAGAAAAGAAAAGAAAAGAAAAGAAAAGAGCCCCCTTCATTTTACAAAACTTTTTTTGAACTCTTACAGAGGCAGCTGAATTAATATTCATAGATTATTATATTATCTATATAATCATCTATATAAAATTATATAATTATATAATAATCTGTATAATTATGTAACTATCTATATATTATATGTAATTATATTCTAATAATCTATATTATGGTATAGATTATTATAATTATCTAACTATAGAATATTTCTATACCTTTTTGCATTAGTAGATTTGAGTGCCAGCAGAGGTGAAATCTCCACTGATGACTATTGCTTGATCCTTGATATCTTTATCCACATACTCCACATCAAGTTTAGTGGAAGTGTGATGCAGATAACAGGTTTTTTTGAACTCTCTGTCATGATTTGCTGCCATCCCTGAACATTCCTTAGCTCCTTAGATGATCACCATCTCCCCCTGAGATTGCACACACCCACAGCCACAGCTGCAGTCAATGCTCCAGCAAACAACAGCCCCTTGAATAGGAGCTAAATAAAAATTGTCCAGCCTTCTTCATCACTTTGCAAGGTATGAACTGACACCAGAGTCAGGCAAGCACACTGACAACATTTACATGGGACCATATTCCCCATCAAGCCAGATTCCCTGGCTGGTTTGACTACCAGTGACCAAAGGAAAGAAAAGGGGAGGATGGGAGAGTAGCAGGCACACAACAGGAATTCAGACTCTTACTTTCTCTCCCTTAGAAGAAAAAGGATTTCCTGGGCTGGATTTTCATTGCCTTCCCCGTTTCCTTCAGAGTGACAGTTATTTGATCCTGTGTGTCATGTCCAATTAGTTTGGACAAACTAATGTACACCCCTTGGGCAATATTTAGAGCAGGAACATTGGCTAAACTATTACAAACCGTTGCATTTTCTTATCAATAGTAACATCTATTTTAACTATTTTAGCTTGGAGGAATTGCTTGGGTTTCCTTTTTTTTTTGTGTCAGCATCTGATTGTAAGTCCCTAGGAAAAGTTCTTGGTGAAGTGTCCATACAGCAGATGATTCAGTCTCTGCACAAACATGGAAAGACCTTGTTACACTCATTAGAGGCCAGCTCATGCTTTCTTACGTGCTGGCATAATTAACAACACACTGCACTCTGCCAGTTCACAGACAACTCAAGCAGGTATGGTGTAAGGATAGAAAAAAAAATTATAAAATTAATACAATAATTTTCCATTACCTGCTGAGTTTTATGCAACCCCAAATACCTCCAGGAAGGGGCACTTGGTCCATACACTTCTCAGAGCACCAGAGAGCCAATGTCAGCCCCAGTTCCACAACTGTGCCCATTAACCACCAGCCATGAATGCCATGAGTCCCATCCTTTAGACACTTTTCTGCCAGGAGCATGAACAGAACTCACTTCCCCCAAAGAGCACAAGACAATAACCACTGCTGGAAGCAAATGTAGGAGGGAAAGGTGTTACAGACCATTGGCTGTCTCCTGAGCCATCCCTACAAAGATTTCTTTGTAGGAGGAACAATGGAGGAAACAGATAAAACCAGTCAGGGAGCGCACTTGTCAGATTAAGAGGATGCAGACAAGGACCAGGGCGTTCTCCTTTCCCAGGGTGAGTGCAGACTGCTGGAGTTCTGAAAATATCTGCTGGAAAGGACAGAACTATTGATCTGTATTGAAGGGGAGGGCAATGCTGGTGGGAAGGAACAGGGTGGCTAAAAATACAACAGTAATTCCATTTTTTCAGTCAGAAAGGAAAAAGAGAAGATGTCTGTTCCTGTTTTACTCAGCAGGTCAAAGACTTTGTGATTTGTAATCAGAACAATAGAGCTAGCTCCTAATCTGCCCAATTCCTCACTTGCTGTAAGCCTACACCGGATCTGTCAGCAGCAGGGGTGAACATGATTGATCTATGACTTTGTTGGCATAATAAATGCCAGTGTACATAGAAGAGAATCACTGGCTACAGCTTGGGCTATCAAATCATACCAGCTATATATCTGACTATAAACACAGATGTTTTGTTATTTTCTGTCTCCTGCTTGGAACCCTGATTGTCTGCAAGGGGTTGTGAGGAAAATAAGAGGGGCTGTGAGTCTTGGTGAGAGAGAGGGAGAGAGAACAGCACACACACAAGTTTACCATCTGATATTCTTGGTGCTTTTCATTCCTTCTTTTCTGTAAAGGCTTTCAAGAGCTATGCCTTTCCCTTCTGTGTCTCTGCCACAAGTACACAAGAAGCCTTAAATATAGAGGAATTTGATTTTCTTTGAGCAACAAAATATTTTCAGCCCTAAGGAGCAGCCTATATTCTTGCCTGAATCTTCAACAACCTCTCTTCCTTTTCACTGCTTTCCTCCTCTTCCCTTCAATCCTTTCTCTTTTCTAACCCTTTATCTCTTCTGTCTTGGTCTGGAGCCCTTGGAAAAAAAAAAAGCCTGGACTCCCTTTAAAGGCCATTCTCAGTCAGAAGAATTTGCATTTCATCAAGACTCACTGCTGTTCATATTTCCACAAAAGCTTCTGAATGCAATAAAAACAGCACAAAAAAGGACACATTTCCTGTTGCTGTTTAAAAGATGAAAGCAGAAAACAGCTCAGAATTAACGCCCCAGTTCCCCTCCAAGATGAATGTTTTTAAAAAACCCAAAGTGTAACAGCAGTAATAACAGAGAGATGCCATTGTTTCAAACCTTTTCTTTCCCTTGTTCTTTTTATTCTTTTCTTTGTGTTTTGGCAGCTGTGAATAATTCTGCACCCTGGAATTGTTCTGCAGGCTATTAATGTCTGTGACCTTTTGCATCAACAACAGTTCTACTTTCCAGTCATTTCTGGAAGTGCTACCTAATATGAATTTAACATGACTGAGGCAGCCTCCTACACAGGCACACACACACACAGAGCCCTTTCTGAGACATGCAGGAGTATGCTCCATCCCATCCACACACAAGAAAATTAAATCCCTTCATCAGAGAGTTATCTGCCTTGCAAACAGCTGTGTTTCATGGCAACAGGCAACCACCACCTCTGTTACAACCCCCCCAAGTGCTCCTGGGGAAATAAAAGGAGGTGGGATGATTTCATTATATAAGGAAAATAAGATCTCATTAAGTCTGAGCCATTATGGGGTTCTCCTTTGAGCAGCTCTGCTGCTGCTTTTACTTTTTAAGAGTGTGTAAAGAACCCATATGTGATCAAACAGATATCAAGAGCATTCTCCAAATCGATGATCACATGGCTGCTACATCAAGAGGGCCTCTTGTTCTTTTTAGATTCATTTCATCAAATAGGCTGGAGTCTATCTCCCAATGGCACAGCAGTGCTGCAGGAGTCTCCCAGGATGAAAACAAGTAGCAGGTGTCCTCTTGCAAAATAAACTAAGAGGTAAGCAGATATGCAGGATGAAAGGGCTCAAAACACAGATGCTTTTAAAAACATGCTAAAATGTTAAGGTATGCCTTTCTTCACTTAGAAGCCAAAGATTGGTCAAAAGGATTTTCAGAAAGTTGGTTTTGTTTGGGTTTTTTGGGTTTTTTAAACAGGTCAAATGAAGTGCCTCAACAGAATTTCCCAGCTTAACTCCTGGCTGTGGTTTTTGCTTCTTAGAAACCAAAGTTAAGATCACAAGTATTGCTCCTCCAGTTAAAATTATGAATTTTAAAACAGGCTGTAGAAATGTGCTGGACCCCAGCAATGCCTAAGCCAGACATGACTCTTGTAGAACAGTAAGTGCCTGTGAAAGCTTTCCTTGGAAAAAAGAGATCCAGGAATCCCAACCATGTTCCTCGCCAGCTGCCATCAGACATTAACTTCTCTGACAAAATTTTGTGTCTCTCTTTCTCCTGGTTCAGGCTTCTCATTTTTCCTACAGTCACACAGACCAATGAGCAGGGCCTTCTGGAAAATTTCCTCTGAAATCCATTTGTCAGGGAAAAATGAGTTTCTGACAAAACAAAACGTATCATGAAATTTGTCTTTCTCATGGTATATATTATATGTTCCTAAAAATCTGTTTAATTAAATTATTTTTAGATGAAGCTCTTCACATTCTCTGACAAGGAGCTGACTATTTGTAAGGCAAATTAAGATTAAAAAATGTTCTGGCCTGGTTTGTGTTTACATTTTCCTTGGAAAAAATCCCTCATCACACATTCCTGCAACAAGCAGGCTGGCTGATCAGGGAACCACAGTACCAAGGAAAGCAGGCATGATGTCCTTCTGGAAAAAAGCAAAACTAAATTGCTCCTTCCTATAATAAAGATTTTTGCAGCTGGGATTAAGGGACAGGGGAGTAGCATTATAAATGTAGGGAAACATTTCAGGATTCCTGAGAAATCCTAAGTTCTTGGGAATAAGTGATCCTCTCAGAAACCCATCTTCCAGAGTGGAAGATGATTGTGATTTCTCAGACTGTCTGTATAATGTACTGCACACTGATAAACCTTCATCTGGAGACCATTACAATACAAACTGTGACTAATACTACCAGAACTGTTGTTTTTAAATTACTCAGCTCCTTCCAATCACCCACTGCAGGAACCCTTCGCTCTGGAGTCAGTGATTTGAGGTGAGCCCAGGGAAGGAGCTGCTCAAGAGTCCCATTCCAGCTCCTGGGAATGAACAGTGAAGTGATTCAAATCAGCACCATGAATGGCTGCTGCTCTGTCATGTTAGAGCTGCCAGGGAAGGGCCTGGATGCCTCTGGAGCTGGTACCTTGGAAATTTCAATCCATCTCCACAGCTCAGTGAGCACTGCTTGGGCAGAGCAACGTGGGGATAGCAGCACATCTGCTGCCTGGGTTCAGAAAGAGAGGCACAACTCTCTGCTGATGTATTCATGAGAAAGAACACACTGGGAAAAAAGAAAAACAAAAAAGAACCTTAAAAAATGCAAATTTGTTTTGCTGTATCCAATATGTTCTTGTCTCTTGTCTAAAAGGCCCATCTGGTCTAAAAACAAGCAGCACCTGTGTAAATTTTTATGTATTCATGCTTGAAGTGTTAAATATCCCTTGTTGTAAAAATAAGTCATGGATAACAAAGAGATTTTTTTCATATACTTGCTTGTGGATGCACCCCTGACTTTAGTGTACACACATTTGCTGGATTCTTCAATGAAAGGCTTTTCACAAAGATGGACTTGCTGGGCAGAGGACATAAAACAAAAAGATCAAAAAATTGACCTACTTTCATATGTCTGCAATAACTTTCTTTACAACCGTCTAAGCTGAGCTCCTTCAGCTCTTTTCTGATGTAGAAAAACAATATTCTCAATTTTTCTAAAAAAGGTAGCTAAGTCACAGAGCAAAGAAAGAAGTTAAATACTGCAGAAGTTATCTACATCTCAGACATACACCAGCAATCCCAGTTATTGTTGATGCTACATATGTATGTTTTCTATCCCAAACAAGAGCTATGCCCCTTGGGTTTTTTCAGTGCTGTACTTTCAGCTGTCAGAGAAGTGCAGTGGAACACTGATCTCTAAGATTTGACTTCCACAATTCAGAATAAAGAATGGGAAAGAATGAACTGGTTGAGGTCCCTGGCATAACATACTGGGCTAGAGAAACAAACTTGTAGCAGAAAAAGTTTTCTGTTCTCTCCTCAAGTAATGCTGTGCAAAGTCAGGTCAGCCAAGAGTAGGTGAAAGATCTAGAAAAAAGTTGGAAGTTCAAGGGTAAAAATCATGCTTAGCATCCTGCTCAACCGAGCTATTACAATGCTGCAGGAGGATTTAAATGAATCAACTTAATCACTCTTCTTATTATCCTTGCAATTAATTGCTGGATTTCTAAGGCAGCATCGCTTTGTTATTCAGTATTTTTGTGACTCTTCACCTTCCTCATTTGCTCATCTGGTGTAAATTAAACACAGCTTGGGAAGCTGCCTGTCCTTAAGCATTCTTTGTTATGCAGTCTTCATCATTTCAAGTTTTGAAATGTAAAGTACATGTTAGAATCCAATTAGAATGACAAATGAATCATGAGAAAATCTAATGGCATGAAACAAATTTGAAAGCTTAAACAATTTCCAATTTACACTTATATTGTATGTAGCTGATGGAGCTCACCTTGCCAAATGGCACCATTAGCATTTAGACTTCTGAAGAACACCATGTGCAGTGAAAGGATATTGATTACTGAAGGCACCTGGAAGGAAAATGAAACCTAAGAAAGGTGGGACAGTTCTGGATGAGGTGTGATTGCAATTGCCTTAATCCAGACTCAGGGATTAAGGAGGTCATCCCTGGATGGCTGGAGCTGCTCCCTCCCTGGTGAGGCATGTGCAAACCAAAATTTCTCTGTAAATGCCTTACAGACAAGCAAAGAAATGACACCATTATCTCTCTTCACCTTTTCATCTGTGAACAGACTTTCCAGATTCAGCAGGACAAGCTGGGAAGTCTTTCAGGCTGCAGGTCTCAGATGAGAAAAGGGAGAGGGGTTGGTTTGCTGCACCAAGTCAAAAGTCTTTTTATTTCAAGAGATTTTTAAGAGAACAAGGGAGATGGTATAGGAGAAAGTTAAGTGGAAAGGTGAGAACAAAGGAAGCAGAGAAAATGGTAATGATTGCACTAAAAAGAGAGATAAGCCTGCAAAAACATTAAACATTAGTTTAGTGCATAACAGAATTTAGTATTCAATCATCTGGGCAAAAGTATGGAAGAGGGAGGGGAAGCAAAGAACAGAGTAAACACAGAAAGGAGAACTGAAACATTATTGGGACAGGGATGGGGAGGGAATGAATGCTAAAAAATAGTTCAAGGACAGCAACCAGGGACTGGACTGCTGTGATCAGTCAAACATGAATTTAGCATAGTCTGAGGGTTTTTTCCTGCTGCTGTAATTGAAAGCAGCTCTTTTATCAGTTACACTACCAAGCTGTGGCAAAACAGAAATACCCACAAATATAAGCAGATACAACAGGACACATGCATGAAACAAAGGACATTAATGGCAATTTTTAAACTTTCAGGACACCTGAAAGTACCTGTCAAAGCAAATTTGCTCAGGGGTTAGTAGCAGTGATGAACAAACCTGGCCAAGTTTAGATACAAGTTCTTAACTTTGATGGAGAGCAGAAAAATGATGCTGTGTATTTTAATGCTTGTGCAGCTCCTGTTCACTCACTTTCAAAAGGTTGTCTTGCTGGCAGAAACCTGCAAACATGCACAGAATTCACTTCTCTTCCAAAATGGAAAGAACAGACAGGTATCAAGAAATGCAACATGAAGAAATTGACGAAAAAAAAAAAAAGGACAGAGGTATTTATTAAGATGCTCCCTTGGCACAGCAATATTACTCGAATGCCCTTCAGGGCAGTGTGCAAGCTTCTGGGAGCACATTAAACCATGGTTCTCCAAACTTTGTAAGTAATTGCTTAAAGGCAATATCCCCAGCAGCCAACTGAGGCTGAACATCTGGGCAGTGGAAGCTTGATTCCTAGGTAGAGCCTGAAGCCAGGGCTGCAGGACCCTGGAGAAATGGCAGATGACATTTTCATGCTCTGCTTCTGTACTGTTCCTTCCTGCCTTCAGAGGGACTGCATGGTCAGCAGACCAGAAAGGTTGTGTCTGAATGGATTGTCTGAACATTTTTTTTTTTAATGAGAACTTCCAGATCAATACCAGACCATTAGCACTCCAATCAGTCCTGTGCATCTTCTGGAGCAAACAAACAAACAGAGCAAGAGGAATCACAAGGACATTTTTTAATACAGAGTTTAAACCTAACTGCCATATAGAAAACATACAATAAAGTTGCACTCTGCTTTCCCTTTGTGTGACTTACTCAAACTGTAAACTACTTTTGGTAAAGATCTCATGGCCACAAGTCCAAGACTGTCAGTCTAACACTTAGAAATGCTTTGCCTCCACTGTGCAACTGAGCTGGGTTTGAAGAATTGTGTGCAGGCTCAGAGTTTGGCAAGGAACCTGATGTGTTGGTCCAGTGTTTGTGCCCACTCTGCATCATTAGAAATGATACTATTTTGCTGTAGAAATAGGAAAGCTGGACAAAGAAAGCTCATGCTCAAAGCATGATTGCTAAGTGAAAAATCAAACCCTTCAGTTCCTAATGGCAGTTGCAGGAAAAATTTTGAAATGACTGAGGATTTTTTTTCTAACTTTTGCTATTGCACTCATCTCTGTGCTAAGACCCTCTAAGGTTTACATGATCTTCTTGCCATAACAACAGTGCAAAATACCTGCCTCATCCCCTGCACCCAATACATATTTGAGTCCATATCATCATTCTGCTGTTACACAAGCAAGTTTCTTCCTCTTCATGACAAATGAGGATGATGAAAAATATAACCAAACATGCAACACCAAGCAAATATAATTTTGGAAGTTGGTTTTTGTGGTTTTGATGCATTTTCTTTCAATTTTTGTCATCAATTTTGTACAATCTGTGGAGATGAGCGTCTCTGTGGAGATGAGCACTCTTCATTATTTTTTTTTAATTGCTGCTTTCTCTCTCAGTTTCTACCACCTTTTTTCTCCCTCTGCTCTTATGTTTGGCTCTGTCACACAACTTTTGCAGAGAACTGAGAACAACCACCAACCAATAAAATGGTGACACCCTGGAGAGCCTGCAGCCTTCCCTGGCAATTATATGAAAGGCAATTTGAAGATTCTCAAAGCCACATGAAAAACAGTGTATATCCTAGACATGACTTGTCTATTCATTATTAAAAGCATTTCTGCATCTTTGTACCTTGCACCACTGAAATCTGTCATTTATATAGCAAGCACAAGTCAAAATCTCATAAATTTCACTTACATAGCTTCAGACCCAAAAATGCAGATAATCTGAGATGTTCAAAAGGGTTTTGCTTTTATGAAAGATGAGATTGGAACAACATATTTATTCAAAGCTGGCATCATTTGTCATTGCTGTAGTTCACTTTATGTGAATTCCTGGAAATATGACTCTACCTGTGTCTGCATTCAAGACAATTTTTGTGTAAATGTGCATGTTTAGGGTTGTTATGGTTCTTTTCTCATCTCTTTGTAAATGTCTCTTCTTGTTCTGCCCTCTGCAGCCTCCCACATTTTACCCTTAGGTTCCAGTTGCAGATATCAGGTGATTTGTAAGAAACAATTTTTCTCCTGGCAGTTGGCATCCCTTGTGGTATGGAACAGCCAGGACACTTGGTGGCCACCCAAGAGGTTGGCATGAGCCAGGGCAAAGAAGGGAGGGCTGCCACCCATTTGGCCTCAAATGAGCACTGAAATCCTTCACTGCACGAGCAGAAAACTGGGATTTTGTATAAAAGTTCTCAAAAGTAGGATCTGGAATTTCAACAGGGTTGATTACATAGAGAATGATAGATTTTGTCAGGTTTTGTGTTTCTGACAGGGATAGCTGTATCATATGGATTAGAAAGCTTTCAATCTGTGCTTGTTTTCTAGTGAATATCTGATTAAACTACTGGGAAAGCCAGGGGGAAAGGATTAATAATGCTACTTAGTACTGTCAGCTTTCATAATAAGATAAAGGGAATTTCAAGGACCAAGGAAATAAAAGAAATGGAAGAAAGATAACATACAAATAGCAAAAGTAGCTGACTACATATTCACTCAAGCATTGAAGGTATTTTAGAGGTGAATTTTGCACTGCTGGTTGGCAAATTTAAGTGTCTGATTGACTGACTGATGTTTGCTTGAATCTGAAGAGTCTCAAGGCATTTGTTTGAGTTACTCAGAAAGTAAAACCTTTCCAAGCCCATTAAATAACACAGAGCAGATCAGAAATTCCCCCTTTCTAATTCAGAGTTTCTGCTCATTGGTCAGCTCCAAAGAGCAGGTCTCAGCAGGAGCTAAAATCTCTAAATAATCTTCTCATATGTGACCCCAATGATGACAGTACTACCTTTGAAAAGGAATTTGCACGCTGTCTCTCCTGGTAATGAATTTGATCCTGCTTCTTGTGGTCTTGTTTCCAATGTTTTAAATCTTAATCCAAAGGAGTGTTACACACACAAAGTGAGTTTTACATAGCTGCTGCAACATTGTTCATATTCTGAAAAGTTTTTCCCTCCACACACCCAGTATAAAAATCTGAATTAATTTGCAACTTCCAAATGAGCCTGATAGACTTTGCACTGCATTTTAGATTGAATTTTTCCGGCAGAAAGTTTGGCCTTCAGTGTTGAATTACTCCAATTTCAATCCAAATAGAAGTTCCAGTCTGTTGCTCTGAGTTTACCTTTTTTTCTTTTTTAGGAGACTTCTTTCTACATTATCTTTATGAGAGTGATTATGAGATTAGTGGCATTTTCTGGGGTTTATGAGAAAATCCCTAGAAAGTTTAACTGCTCTTATATCTTCTGAATGAGATAAAGAACAGCCTGCCTATTATCTTTGTATTGTCGATTCCCTGGCATGACCTTATCTTGTGCTGCTACAAGAAAATATTTATTGACATTATTTCCAAGTTTACTCTTTTCTCAGGCCCAAACAGTAGTCCTATAACTTTCAAGCATCCAGTAAAAGTGTGTAGGTGGTAAGAAATACTCTATATTGTGAGATAAGCTGCTTGGTGAAACTTTCCAATAAACTAAGGTTTCCCAGGTAGGTTTTTGATGCGATAGACAGAAAGGGTTTGGCTTTCTGATCTGACTGGAAGACAAAACAAGGCTCAGTTCCAGGGAGCAGCCCTATTTTGTGCACTCGTCAGAAGCCTTTGCAGTCTGATCAGCAAGTTTGGGCTGATGTAGACCGGCTGGTTCTCTGATGCAGTCTGCTCAACACTTCTGAATTTCATTTCAGAAAACAGAGTGCACTTGGATGGGTGGGGTGATGTGCTATTTGATTTCCCATGTGCAGTAAAAGGCAGTTTTCCCTGTGGTCCCTCTCCTGTGCAGAGCACTGTCCCAGCCCAGCACAGAAATCACAGGGCTCAGCAGGGGAAGGGGGGATGCTCTGGCAGAACGCTGGCCCAGCCACACAGGACACCTTGTGAGAATGTATCTGAATCACAGCAATTTGTGAGACCAGCAGAGCCCAGATGAATGGCAGGTGTGAGATTTATAGGAACTCCTTGGAATCCTGCAGCAACAAACACTTTGGAGAGCACAGCTGTGGAGGTAAAGAGACAATGGGATGGAGGGAAGGAGAAAAACTGAACAAAGAGCAGATGTGTCCCTTGTAGGAACAGCAGGGAAGGGGAGAAAAGGGAGCACTCTTTCTTTCATATGGGTTTATTCTTCATTCTAAATATATTTCCCTCCAGAAGTCATTCTCCACAGTTTCTTTAAATTTCAGCTAGGGAACTGCTCTTTCCACTGGTAGTTTTTCAGGCAAATGAAATCAAGTTGCAACCTAGATCAGCCCTAGGCTGTGTCTCCATCACCAATATTCTACTGTCAAAGCAACCAAACTATTCTTCAGAGGAATGTTCTTTTTACAGCAAACTTTCCTTCCCCTCCTCTAAAGAATTCCCCAACAGGGCAGGAGAACACATTTTCCCTGCTTCACGTGACCCCCACACAAAGGAAAAAGAGGCACAGAACTGTGAATTTCATTTGTGCCTGTTTTGTAGCCTCAATAAGCTGGCAATCCCTAGCTATTTTCAGGATGGAACAACCTACTTTTCTCAACTCCTTGTTATGAATTTTTTTGGAAACCTTCCCAAAAGAATCTAGGCAGCAGAAGACTAAACATGCCATCTTCCAAGTTCCCTATTTCACCTATGGCAGTCTGACACCTGAGAAAGGACCCCAAAACCACTGCAGAGAGTCACTGGAATAAAAAGGACCCTCACATGGACAGAAAGTTCACACACATATTTCTGACTCCAGGGCTGGGGCCATATTTTGTAAAAAGTCTTTCCAAACATGCTGCAACACAATTGGAAATGGTAGGTAAAGAAATGTGAAAAAGAAAAGGAAATTACCTCCAGCAAAGAACACATCTCTTTGTCTCCACACTCTTCCCATGGATCTGTTATCTGGAGCTCAGGCCTATTCTGTCTGTACCACTTCCAGAATATTCTTGGTAATGTCAGGGGCACTAACACACGCAGGGTAAAACACCTTACAGGAGTCCTAGGCTACAAAAAAAGGAAAAATGTGACTTGGAGTTTTACAGCTCAAATATAAAAACAGTTAAAACTGAAACAATTCTTGAAAGGAGGAGAAGAAACTGCACAGGTTCCTGTGGCCACCAGCCAGAGCACCTTTTGCACTGACCCAGAGTGGCCAGAGCAGTGAGCTACACCTCACCTCCAGCTGCACACACTGCCATTGCTCCTGAAAGAGAATTGTCTTGTTGCCTCTCTGGGAAGGCAGGTTCAGCCATGCAGGTGACAACAGAACCATCCTGGAGAGCAGAGACTGCTGGATCAGGCAGATGCTCCTTGCTAAAAAGACAGACAAGGAATTAAATTGCAATTTAGACTGTAAACTTTTTTTTATTCTTACTTTCCAGGACCTCTATTTACAGTGGAAATGTGGGCTCTCTTCTGTCCTCTACAGAACCTAAAATGTTCCCAACACTTCAATTCCACAGTTCATAGTTTGTGTGTCAGAAAAGGTAGTGGAGATGGAAGAATGAAAAAACTTTCCCCACCAATACCTTGTGAGATTCAAATAAGATCACAAGAACAGCAAGAAACATCTTGAAAATAGACATGCCATTAAAAAAATCCCCTAGGTTTCATTATGCAGCTTACACCTGAGTGAGCACCACTTCCTTTTTATAACTTCCCTGATAGTTGAAAAAAAAAGCAATTGCACTCTCCTGCAAAAAATAATATGAAATACAGTACATTTTGTCCAGTAAACATGCAGAACAAAAGCATCATTGCAACAGCACCACTATTTCCCAAGCCTGGAGCACAGCTGAAGGTTCTTTATCATTCTATCTGTAGTGCTTACACCTGTGAGAAGCATAACCTGATGAATAAGGATGTGATAATGTTACAGAAACCTGCTGATAGCAGAGCAGCTCCTCTGACTTCCAATTTATTCCATGTGGCTCAGTCATTATTCCTTATTTCTCTGCCACAAGATCTCACAGAATATTCTGAGTTGGAAGGGACCCACAAGGGTCATCAAGTTCAACTCTACAGTGAATGGTCTGTACAGAGATCAAAATTATGCCCTTGGTGTTATCAGCACCATGCTCTGACCTGCTGAGCTGTTCTCAGGGTTTTATTGAACATTGTACCACAGTTTGCAATGAAAATAAACCAATTATTACAAGTTGAACTTGGCACAACAAAAAACAAATTCCAATTTTGGGAAAAGTTTCTGGGACCTTCTTTATCTCAACACAAAGTTCACAATTTCACTATCTGAAATTCAGTTCTCATGAGCAGCGTCTCTGTATTGCCTGCTGTATCATGTGCTGCTCCCTCCATGCACAGATGACCAACCATACCTGGTGTTTAGACAATCCCTGAGTAACATTCCTCTATAAGGGAAAACTCAGATTCTCTCAGTGCCTCTGAACAGTGTGAGGAAAGGTCTCCCCCTCCTTGGGTGGTAGGTAAAATCGCACACAAAAAATTTAAACCTGGGTTTCTTGCACAAAAGTTAAAGTTTTAAAAACTTATCCAACTCTGAAACATGAGTATCACAAAAAAAAAAAAATTGCTTGTACGCAATATACAAAGATAAGGAAATATGTTTCTGGGTCAATCAAATTATTTTGGACTCCTTATGTTTGTGTGCTGCTTTCCCACATTTGACAAGCTCAGTGGGCAGAGTGGCACTGATACCTGGGGTCCTACCCATGAGCAGGACAAAATCAAGCCTGGAACAATGAGGAACGATTTATGTCTCTCTCTTTATGGACAGACAGCTCTGAGAGCATTTCTTTCTACTTCTTTTGAATTAACAAAGTCCCAGATGTCCTTGTTCTGGTGAGGGAGGTAAATAAGGGGGAATAGGAGATGTAAAGAATTATATTGGCCCTGAAATGTAATGTTATATATATAATATGTGTGCATATATATATATAGGAATAGGCTGTTAATTTGCCTTCCTAACATCTGTGGTTTATGATATTTTAGTGCTCAATTCTTTAGCATTATGACAGTTCATGGCAGCTGGTGATTGATTTGGTGCTTGAAGCATACACATACAAGAAATGCTCTTCATAGTGAAAGGGCCATTAGAACACATTTTCTGAGTGATACCTGGTAAGGAACTCCTCCCAGTCACTCAATGCCACTCCTGTAGGGTTGAAAATATCCAGGAAGTTGCCATTTCTCGTTCTAGCACCTACATGAAGGAAAACAAGTTAAATTATGTATTCTACCCGAAAGTACCACTGTGCAGGTGATCCATCCATTCACTTCAGCAGCAACCACAGAGAAAATGAATGTGTCCTTTAATGAGGAACATTATGGCTTCTTTGAGTACTTCCTGGAGGCATCTCAAGAGCACAGAGAGTGAATTTTCAGTTAAAAGAACAGGACTAATGGAAGTGAAAGAGGCCATGGCTACAAGGCAGATAGGAGGGATGAAGCACACCCAAGCTGCTGGAGAACACCTGTGGAATGGGTGTACAAAATTCACTGCTCAAAGCAGAGATGTGGGTGTGTGACATTCAGGTAAGTCACAGCAGTCCACACTGCAGTCCTCAAGTCTTTCCTCCCTTCAAACCTAAACTGCTTTGTTGCTAAGAGATCTGCAAGTCACTGCTGGGTTTAGTTACACTTAGGACACTCACAGGTCTGACAGGTTTTGAGATTGAACACTGAACAGAGCACACCACCCCCCACATTACTCAACCTTGCACTGCAGAGAGTTCAAGGTTGTGCCAAAGGCCTTCCCACCTTCTAAGGACATCTAAATTCATTTGAGGGAGATTAATCTTGTTGACAGGTAAAGGCTGTGACTGGAAAACATCTGGAAGTTTAACTTCCTAAGCTGTGATCTTTCTAAGGACCACAAAGCCCAGAGGAGAAAATCATGTTGAAAACTTTTTTCAACAGAGGCCTGAATCAGAAATAGCTCTGTGAGTCAAGGACTGATGGCCTTGAACCCTGAAGAAGCATTGAAGGTGAGTTTCTCATGATAACACTTGCTGACACTGGCACAACAGAAAATTATTCATGTAAACTGTGTATATGTTGTGTGTGTGTGTATATATATTTATGCAGGTGCCTCTGTGTGTTGATGGAAATCCCAATGACAGCTGGAGAGTTCCAACACCTATTTTCTGGGATTTTGCAGGCAGCAGGTATTTTTTCTAAGCCCTGACACCATTTGCAACAGACCTCATGACTCATCTTCTGGATAATTCCCTAAACTGGTGCCTCAACACTACATTTCATTCCCTGTCAGTTCTGAGCAGACTTCCCTTGGGGATCACAAGAAGCCAAACAGGGTCACAGGACCTTGAAGAGGTCCTGCAAGAGGCATAAGAACCCTGGCTCTGTTAGCCAGGGCCATACTCAGCAGTAGCTAGAGAGGAAAAACAAGGAAAACAGAAAATAGGTATGAAGCTGATGGGCAAGCTAGAAAAATCAAACCAAAGTTACAAAGACAAGTTGGTAAAAAAAAAGTAGCAAATTTATTCTGGAGATCTATTCTGGTGTCACACTGTATGAAGCACTGTAATTTTCTTCCCTTGGTGTCCCACAATACCAGGACTTTGGGGCTTTTCATTTTAACTTAGCAGTATTTGTAGGGCCTGTGAACACATTTTTCATTGATTGCTCTGGTACAGTCCCAGGGGGAAAGACCCTGTCATTCTTTCATTGAAATTCACTATATGTGTTTCTCTTCATGGTAGTTCACTTTTGCACGAGGGGAATTGAGCTACTCTGACTTGTCCCCAGGACACACAATAGTAGATGGGAGTAACACCCAGGCTTTGTAAAAGTTCTTAATACAATCACTTTTTGCTTGAGGCAAAGGAAAAATCAATAAAATGTGGGCGTCTGGTGTGAAAATCTCACATTTCTTAACCTGTATTGGTCCTTGGATTTTCAGTTCACTGTGGAAACGGAAAGAATTGGAGGAAGTCATGTGAAGCCCACACCAGGGAAAAAAAAAAAAATCACAATTTGGCACCAAGTACCAAGCCTGTGAGAAAACCAGAATTTTTAAACCAGGCTAGTGGGGAGCCACATATTCCAATCAACTATAATCAAATACAGGGCTCCCACATTCATAATTGACTTCCAACATCAACCAAATATTTTAAGTGTTGTTTCATACTTTTTACAAGAGTAAAATGCTTTCCAAGACTAAAATGTTTCCATGGGTAGGGAAAAATCCACTAGTTTCACTATAAAAATAACAGTTTTCCTCTTTCCTTAAGATTAAAACATTAAAGAAACCCAAAAAAAAAAAGAAAAAACCAAACAAAAGAAAGCAGACACATAGCTTCCCCATGCATCAACTTTGCAAAATTCTCAATTTTGCAGTTATAGAACTTCAGGTTTGTAAAGAGGAAATGGGTCTAGTGCTCAACAGACGTAGCTTGAGAATCTTGCTTTCAGATCTTCTGCTTCTACAGGGAACAACAAACTCCAACAAACCTGTGGCAAATACAGATGGCCCTCAAATTTAAAACAGGAAGAATTTTTAGCCAAAGTTCTTAAGCTGTTCCTTGCAAGAAGAAAAGACAAAAGAGCAAAGCCCTCTTTTTGCAGCAGAACTGTGCAAGAAGTCTGAGAGGAGGAAATATAAATGAGATCAAGACCCTCCAGGCTCCCAGAAAGCCTCTGCACATCCCCAGAAAGTTCTGTGGATGGTGTCATGAAATTAACACAAACATTATGAGTGCTTAATCTATCAAACTTATACCACTGCTTACCAATGGCTTGGTGCTCCCTTCCCAGAAATATAGCATGCCTTGTTCAACCTGGAAGTGTCCAGACCATAATCTCAATGATGCTCTTGCCATCATCCTCTTGGTCAAAGCTCCAAGGAAAGCAAACCTTAAGTACCTGTTTCTTCTTGGTGCTGCTGGATGTTTTCATTCCTGGTTCCTTCACAAGGATGAGTAACAAACGCCATGAGCTCACAGAGGAAGGAGAGAAGGCGTCTTCTTTACTCAGCTTATTTTTTGTTCCCCTTAATTAGGCAAAGACATCTTTTCCTGGCTTTGGTCAAGACCCAGTGTACTCCCCACTCTCTTTTCAACCCAGCACCTCCTCTGGTTATTTATGCTGGCATAATCAGTTCATGAGGAAAAGAATTTACTATTAAATATACTAAGGGGCTTTGATTTCCCCCGAACTTGGTGATTACAGGGCTTCAGCCTGAATATATACACGTTTCTGCTGCATCTTGCCTAACAAGATTTGACTGAATATTAATTGAGATTTCATACGAAACTGAACTGCACTAATTTGTTCATTATTTTTATATAAGACAGTTTTGGGCTGGGTCTTTGACATCTGACCAAAATTACTCTTTAAATTATGGTCTTATATTTGTTGTACTCCTGTAGCAGATAATTTGCAAATGCAATGTACAAGGCAGAACAGCATGTCTACAGTTATTGAAACTGAAAATGAAAACTTAGAATGAAAACTTAGAATGAAAAATAAATTAGAATTCTAAGGTGCATCTCAGTAGCTCCATAATCATATTTGGGCATGATAATAAAGGTTGATACATTCTTTGACACTCGATGCTATTCCCCAGTGACAGAAAGCAGAAAATTCATGACATTTTGCTAATTAACTTGAGCACTTCATTCAATAATATGAGTAAGTAAAATGTTAAGCATGGTACTAATATTCTCTGAGAATTCAATACATTAAAATGACTAAAAGTGTTTCCAAGCATACTTCAAAGGCAAAGGCCAGTTTGTTGTATCCCAGACATTAAGAGTGTATCACACAACTGTACTGATGCAGTTTGTACCAACACCTTGGACCAGAAATCCCCAGTGCAGGCAGGAGCTGTGACTGCCACCCCCCTTCAAGAAACGACTGTGCTCAGGCAAATGGTAAGGGGTTCTGTGACTGAGAGACCAGATTTTTTAGTAATAGATATGGTTTCATGTGAACTTTTATTTGCCTCTTCTCAATTAGCTTGTTTATTTTACCACGCATGCTAATTTGAAATTGTGGTTTAGACACATTTAAATAGCATTTACTAATTAGTAAATTAGAACCTGGCAAATCAGATGCAAATCACTGATTTATATACACAATGTGAATGCTCTTGGCTCCATTTTTCCAGCAGTTACTGAACTCTGGAAAACTGAAAGAGCACAGGGTGTAAAACCTCCCTTCACAGCATAGCTAGGCAGGGAGTTGCTTGGTTAGTCAGTTGTTGCAGCAATTACATGAGCCCCTCTATTTACACCAACAAATGAAAGTCTTGTTTGGAGTTATATCGCTATTGGAGACTGAGAGAAGGAGCATTTCAAATTTCAGTATTACTTCTTTACATTTCCAACTACTTCTGCCACAGCCATCCTGTGTATTTTTTGCAAGGATGGGAACCAGTGGCACAGAAATATTTGTAAGAGCTGTGTGACAATTTAAGACATCATGTGTCTTCCTTTTTTACTCTCAGGCCAAAGTAAGCCAATCATTTCATATTTTAATTTTTCATGTGTTACTCACACAAGGATAAGTTCCCTGAAGAGTATTCACTGAGCTTTTAGTTCTAAAATGCACAAGATACAGATCTCAGATTTAGCCTCGAGCCTTTTCCCTCAATGGTTGCCAAAATAAAGTATAAAAGAATTCCACCTGCAATTGACTGTGTTTCAGTGAAAGCCAAGACATTTCACACTACAGAGAAGATAGCCTTGGAAAATCCCCTTATTTCAGGATAAGAGAGGCCAGTTTCCCTTCTGTTTAGAAACTATGACTGCCTTTTTTAGGCAGGATTCATCTTCAATTGTGTATATTATTTTAACAAATGGTCTTCACAGCAGGTGGGAGCTTCTTGTTTTTAAGATAAATTCTTAACAGCTCCAATTGTGGCCACCTACAGACCAGATTTCATGCCAAACCCAGAGTCGCTATTTGAAAGGTGAAACAAGGGAGCTGTTAAGAGAAATAACCAAGTGTAAGATGTGGGGATGAAAACGTGCCAAACTTTACAAGGGAAACAAACCAAACCAAAAAGAGCTAATGAAGGGAAAGTGAATTACTGGTATGTTGCTTTCAAACTAACAGAAAATACGTTTACTAAGAGGCCTGCCTGTTGCTGGGACTCTGCAGCACCAGGAGCCTCCTTAAAGGTAGCTATGACTGGGGATGCTCCCCCATGAAAGGAGGCAGTGCAGAACTTCTTTTCCTCTTACCAAAGCAGAAGGAAGCTTTGGAGTTTTTTTGAAAATCTGTGTAATATGAGGTAGCCGAGCTAAACACTCTGACAAAACACAGCTGAAATTTTAGATGCTGATTCTACACACTCTGCCCTTCTGCCTGCATCCTGGGAGCCCTGCCAAAGGCAGGGGTGGTTGAACACACACCTCAGCTCTTCTAGGGCTGAGGCCTTACTGAAACACTGTGCAGCACCTGCTACACACACCACTTCAGCATTTGAGGCCAGTCCTTGAAAAGGAACATCCAAATCAACATGAACATTTAGGTCAGATAATGTAATCTAAAACCTGGATTAAACTGCTAAACTTCAAAGAAACAGATTATCTTTCAACCAGATGTGTGAGGGCAGGCACTGACAGCTGGGAGAAATTGAAACCTGGGCTAAAAACCAACAGAAAAAGGTGAGATTTGTCCCTTGGTAGCTGCATGGATTTAATTTGTGCCAAAGCACCCTCAATCCTACATGTATCCCATCCACTGCTGCCTTCCAGCTTCCAGCAGTGCACACAACACAAGCTCTAGAAGTTTAGACACAAATGTGGTGCAGGAGACAGCCCCAAACTCTTTTTCACCTTAAATGAGGTGAGCCTCAAAGCAAGCCCATGAGGACATGACAAGGATCCTGAGCACAGAAGCTGTCAATGCCATCCAGTTTGAATGTGGTGATCAAGGACCTTCAAACAAGTGAAATGTCTTTCAGTGAAAGGAATAAAAAGATGAAAGATATTTTTGTAAACAGAAAAAACAAAGCTGTCACATACCAAATTATTTCAGAGTGGAAGATGAGTTTGGAGATGTTTTCCTAGTTTGATCTGGTACTCATTTAAACAAACTAATGGCACTACCTATATTCTATACTGTTAGGAAAAAAACCCTCTCTAAGTTCTTCTATAATATGTGGATTTAAGACCTGCATATTTACATGAAAAGACCTGCAAGGAACTTTGCATTTTAGGTGGCCAGTTGAATCCTCACTCTTTGGATCTGTAGGCAGGAAAAAGCTAGCACTGACTTTGCTGTCTTCTTTATTTAAAAAACAGGAGTTGAAAGGCATAGAGAAATAGCCCACATGAAACACATGAATAGTTTAATGACAAACAAACAAACATATGAGACAGCAGAGTGCTGCACAGCAGTATAAAAACCAGAAAACCCTCTATAGCACCTTTAACCAAGGGGAGAAAGCAGTGTGATGAAGGAAAGAAGAGGAAAAATGGTCATAAAATATAAATAATTTGCAACTCTACAGTTGCTAGGTGAAGAGGAGAAGAAAGGAAAATAATTACATTCATCATCAAGAACAGGTTCCTGAGGAGCTGATTCATGTTAAATCATGCATGCAACTGTTTTCTGAACTAAGGCCTAGAAATCAAAGGTCCAGGTTTGTGAACACCTTTGGGTGTCACAGTATTGAGCACAACCTTTGGCCAAGGAAGTGTTCCAGGGGAGCCCCAGTGAGCTCCCTGGGATGTGTGTGCTCACTGTGAGGAGGAGTGAAGGTACAGCAGCCCAGGAAAACCCTAAGAAGCCTAGGGAAAATCATGATTTTCTGGGGCTCCTTGAGCAGGGAATCTGCTCTGACCTGAGCAATGCCATCCCAGTCTGAGGTGAGGTTCTCTCCTGCCAGCACAGGGTTCAGTGTAATTGTCCCCAAACCGTTGCCTCCTGTTTTTCCCTGACTGCCATGATCCCAGAACTGAACCACAGAAGCCAGAAAACCAACTCAGCCAAACAGAGAGGCATCTCTCAGAGCCAGCAGGGATGTCCTGAGGACAAACCTAAAATCTCACCTTTCCCAGAAATAGAAGCTGGAGTAATATACCTGCTCTGAGGAGCCTTTCCCCTCCACAAAACCACTTCTCTTAACGACCTTCTTCAAAGCCAAGTAAAATCCTCTCCTTCCTTCCTTTCAAAAACCACCACTATCTCCCTTTTATTATCTGAAGGTTTAAAATACTCACAAAAAGCATAGTGTCATTTACTGTCATCAGCTCACCCAACATCCGTAGGGTTTTTTAATGGAGAGTGAGAGAAACAGTAATGACTTTTGAAAACATGCAAGGATCTGCTGCACCAGATTTTAAACTTACAGTCTGAAAATGAACTGCATGCTCTACTTGGAGACTTTTCCAGGGGAAAAAAAAATTCAACATGTTTTAAGACACTGCTTTGTAAACCTTGCATAGAGCCAGCTGCAGCCTATCATATCAAGTTTTCTTCTGGATTGATTCTCCCAGAAAGGTTTCATCAGCTTACAAGCAGCAGGGTTGCTGTTTCATTTCCCCTTTGGATTCTGCTGTGTGTCAAAGTAAGAAATTGAGACTAAACAAGAAAATGTGGGGTAAAGTTTAAGTACCTCTGCTGTAAAAGCTGTTAAATGAGAAACAGGCATTGCAGGCTACAAGTGCCAATTAGGAACTGGTTCCACTGGGAAATGACATTTTCACATTGTTTCTGCCTTCTGGTTCGCTGTTGACAAATCTGAGTTTAGGAAAGTTATCCTCTAGTTACACATATTCCTGACAGCTTTCCTTTGCAGGCCTGTCAGAACAGACATTTCATATGAAAATTATTTGCTGCTATCATTTTCAATTAATAAAAAAATTCAAATATTACAATAAAAATATTGGATTGCCTCCTCGCTCACTGCAAATCTGGGGTACTCAGTTGTCAGAATGAAGGAATGATTTTGGAAATCTCTGGCTTTTGGCACCCAAATGTAAGTATTTCAGTGAGATCTGATCTGTGATTGACAGGCAGGTGCAATGAAGCCCCAAAAGTCTCCCTTACAGATTGTAAATTGCATTGTATTTGTGGGGAAAGGAAAATAAAAGGCAAAAAGTCAGAATGACTGGAAGAAAAACATCCAGTGAATGCTCTATGAACCCTGGTGAATTCCAAACACAACATTGTCCCACAGTGTTCCAAAAGTGCTTTTTTAGAGCTGCATTTGTTCTTTGGAGCACAGCTTGTCCTGTGTGGGGATGTAATTGCCAGGGGCAGTGTCACAGTCCTGCCTTGGAGCATTGACAAGACCAGTGGAGAGTTACCACCCTGGCAAAGCTCTGCTGCAGGAGCATCCCCGGCCTTTGGGATGGGAGATGGTCTGTTCCAAAGCCCACAGCAGGGGTTAAACGGTTTTGAGCCCAGCACAAAAGGCTTTGCAACAATAACAAATCAATCCATGCAGAGCCCCAGCTTGTGAAAAATGGCTGATTGACTCCTGAGTGGCTGAAAAGCCGTAGCTGAAATTGAAATTCCATCTTGTAATTCTGTCTCCATATGCTATTGTAATTCCATCAGTCTCCTTTCACCACTCACTCCTGGACTCCTGAGATTTCAGGTATCACTTACCCCCACACTTATATCTGAAATCAGGGAAGAGACTTGATCTTCTAACATGTGCCATCATGCCACTGTGCTTCCCAAGGACCCAAAATTCCCTCCTGTGCTCCGGCACCAGGATAATTGGAATGCACTGCCATCAACACAAGAGTGGATGTTTCTGCTGCATCTGCATTCCACATGGACTGTGGATTTGACAAGCTCCCATAATAACAGAAAACATTTCCGACAACTTTCACAGCTAATATATTCTGATCCCTACAGAGCAAATTTTCTAAAAGAGAAGTGTATCAATTTACAGCTAAGGGTTGGTTAAGAAAGGAAGAGCTTTCCACAGAGAGGAATATAACAGTGAAGACACAAAGGCTGAGAAAAGTTATTTTCAAAACTTTCAAGGATGCATTGTGCCTAAAGGAAAGTTTGCACCTTCCCCTTCTCAAAGGCCATTAAATTCCGGGGAAACTTGGGAACACGTGCTTGAATTAGAACCATCAAAGGCTTTGGCAGAGGGCCTGTTCAGTTACTGACAAATTGAAAGCTGAGAGTTTCCCTGGAATGTATGTCCCCCCCACCTAATAACACACAGAGAGGACAGGAACCCCTGGCTGAAGACCCACATAGAAAAACAGCTGCTGGAAAGCAGCAAAACACTTGTGGACTCAGAAGGGGCAAGTGGGCATGGGCAGATCCAGAGAAAAGCCATAGAAACTCAGCAGGACTGCAATAAGCAGGCTGAGGACTGTGCAGGAATGATGGCCAGTGCCTTCCAGTAAGGCAGGCTGACAGAGGAGTTCCCCTTCTTGCTCATTTTGTAAGGAATTTGGGTGTATCACCATGGTAGAAATTCAAACACAGTTCTGTAATGGGATTTTCCCTCCTGAGTGCTGCCATTGTGCCAAACACAACCAAAATAAAGCTGGCAAAAGAATGGAAGTCCAATATACTGTGGGGCAAGTGCAGCCTCTCTCTTCTGCAGTCAGCAGCCTGCGCAGATTTCTTTGGTGAAATCCTTCAGATGACTCTCATTTCTGTGCACTAACCAAAGTTTCTGCTCCTGTGGGCGGACAAACCCATGTCCTTGCAATGTGGGCAGACATTAGGAGCCTAGAGAAAAATTTCCATATCCAGAGTGTGAATTTGAAATTTGTTTCTCATGTTAATCCCCAATGCTTTGATCTCCAGATGTAGCATTCTGTCCAAGCTTTTGAGGAACAGGAGCTACTGGCAGTTTTGGATCTGTCTTGACCTAACACCA
Source organism: Fringilla coelebs (assembly GCF_963513975.1). Classification (NCBI taxonomy): domain Eukaryota; kingdom Metazoa; phylum Chordata; class Aves; order Passeriformes; family Fringillidae; genus Fringilla; species Fringilla coelebs. The sequence goes on along the minus strand of NC_140066.1, from coordinate 8,817,465 downwards.
TTCAAATTAATTCTCAGTCTGACAAGCGCTATTTCTGCTTTTTGTATTATTTAATTACATTTGAAGATATATCAAAGGTGTCTGCAGTCAGAAGTGGCCTTGATATTGTCATATGCAACACCAAATTAGTATTTCTCAATAACACTGTTTATGGAGCTAAATGGCCAGCTGTTCCTACCCTGGAACAAGATGTCCTCATTGTAAGGCTCAAACTTGACAGCAGGGCAGGATAAATATGGAGCACAGCTATTCTGCATGTTTTTCTCTCACATTTCAGGCTGCCCATTGCAGCAACATCTACAAGGCTAGAAATATTCAGCTAGAAAAGAGATGCCGCCCAGAAAGTGATACAAAAGCACAATGTCAATGTTTGGAGTTTAAGCTATGAATGCACAAGTCAACAGAAAAGACCTTCCCAGGGTCATCTTTCTGGGAGAGCACTTCTTTCCTTTTAACTGACCATTCAACCCTCATGAGGAATCCTTGGAAAAAAAAGTATTTAAACCCACAGTCTTCTTGAACACGGATTTATGGACTTAAACATCATTATGCTACAAAGTTTGCTTCAGCAGCCACTTTGATGCTACACTTGTCACCTAAATGAACAGATGGAAATTAAAAAGAAACTGTAATGCTAGTAGTGAATTGTGTCCTATCAGTGTGCTTGGACAAGACACTAAACTTTGGGAACAATTCAAAGGTTCTCACCATATGCTGCATGCAATCTGCAAATTTTGACCTTGAATCAGCACAAGCAGTTCGGATATATTACTTAAAAATGAATCAAGCTGGCAGTCTTTAGAAATTTCAGCCCTAGTATGAGCTATTGATTCTGGTTTTGCATAACAATTGTCCGGAGTCTTATAAATTTTTACTTAAAAGAAGAAAACTGGTGAGGCAGAAAGCTTTGGCCTAATTTGACTCACCGTCTCTCCTCTGAATAAAAGCAGCCACGTTTTCTAGAATATTACATCTCCACCCTTTTCTTGGTGTTAATGCTGTCATTTTTTCATTCATGCAGGCAGACAGCAAGGCAGCATGTGGCCTATTTTTCTATGACAAAACTCTTGCGATTACACCAAAGAATTCCCAGCAGAAATTTGTGAAAGCAGCATCCCAAAGCTTGCACTGGAGTGCTACTCCTGGTAGCCCATCCCTCTCCCCTCCTTGCAGGCCTCTGCTCACAAGGCAGAGGGGAATTATTGCCTTCCTGTTCTGTTCAAAAGGACAGCTCTTGAAAACTGTGCCCTTTGCACAGCACAAAAATAGCATATAAACACATTTACTAAGAAGATTAGGGCCTGCAGTCTTTGCAAGGCACAGACACTAAAGCAAGTCATACTTCTGTGTTCTGATTATTTCTCAGCTGCAAATAGTGCACAGAGCCAAAACATTAGCTTCCCTTTAAAAAGCCTCCCAGGGCTTGTAAAGCATGATGAAACTGACACAAATGTGAATTCAACACACTGCCTCTGCCTTACGGGCTGCCAGACTCATTAGCAAGTTTTTAAGTCACCTTATTGAGGTTGTTCTGTGGAATACAAGCACCTTCCTATTGCTGGAAACTTCTCCAAGCAGCCTGATGCTAACTCTGGTCTCTCTGTCAATTCTGCTCACTTGACAACATTGATTTTTGATTTTCCTCTCCACGTTTCTGTTATGATGAAAAAGCCATGGCATTTGCATTGGCTCCTCTTTTTGTGCCCCAGGATCATCAGGAGGAACAAGCACCATAATTCCAGGGGAATTACTGAGGGGAATAAAGAAGGACCAGAGAGACTGATGTCACACACAGAAAGGGCATCTCAAATAAAACTCCTGTGGGTATATACACACACAGACCACTTACTGGTAAAGGAGAGACAGCATTATTCCTTTGCATGTGAAAAGGTTTCTTGCTTTATGGCAGAGATTGTGCATTGAGCCATTGAACACATTCAGGCATGGCCACAGCAGGTCCTTATTGTATTTGCAGGGAAATGCCCCAACAAAGGCAGGAATGATGCATCTGACCCCATGTTCTCAGAAAGTTAATTTATTATTTTATAGTATTATATTATATTGAAGAAAACTATACTATACTAAAGAATACAGAAAGGATACTTACCAAATGTTAAAAAGATAATAATGACAACTTGTGACTCTGGAAAAAGTTCCCACACAGCTTGGCACTGGTTGGCCAAAGAGTCAAAACAACTCATACCAGAATCCAATGAAAAAATCACCTGTGGGTAAACAATCTCCAAACACATTTTAGACAAGCAAAACACAGGAGAAATAAACAAGATAAGAATTGTTTTCCTTTTCTCTGAGGCCTCTCAGCTGCCCACGAGAAAAATCCTGGGTGAAGGGATTTTTCAGGGAATGTGAATGCTGCAGGTCCCAGCTGGTCTGTACCTAATGGATTGCACTCCAGCTGTTCTGGTCTCTGCCAAGGCCAGAATAAAGTCAGGCTCAAAGCAGGGAGTCATAAGTCCCCCTTCAGTCTTTTACTGGTCCCCAGTGAATGCTGAGGGCATCTGCAGATCTTGCCAGAAAACCTTGAAAAAATTTCCTCTGGTTTTGAAAGATGTCAAATAGTATTGCTGTTTTCAAAAGGCTTCTGAAAAGGGTTCAGCCTATTCTAATGTGCCTCTTCTTACCATTTTCAGGCCTTCTTCATTCAATGTCAGTGCTGGCACATGTGAAAGCATCATTGCCTCTCTATCCAGCTTTTGGAAAGGCAAGAATATTATTCCACTGTATTTTAGAGAGACTAGGTGTACAAGAATGAATGAATCATGAAAATTCCTAAATACTGAAGTACAGCCTGGGCTCTAAGAAGTGCAGTCACTGGGCCCAGTGCTCTCCCACCCTCTTCTGTGAATCAATTTGCTGCCTTCCAAAGCTTGTAAGTCCACTACTGCAGTCACTGAACCCTTTGAACACCCTGAAGAAACTACTAAACTTTTTTAAAAGCTGCGGCAAAAATTCAATAGCCTTGATGTGTTCCAGGAAAGCCTCAGCTTTAACAAAATTCCCACTGACCACAAAGAGAACAGCAACATCCAGCCCTTCCTTTTCTTGGAGCATAGTCCTAGTACACCTCTAGGACCTATGGAACCATACTTTAAATTATCTCAGAGGAAACCCATGAAGAGGCTATTAAACAAGTGCTAAATGTGATGAAAATTGCTTTCCATTTAAAAGAGCTTCTTTGATTCTGTCTCTCAGGTGGCTAATACAAAGCTTGAACACAGGACTAACAGGGTATAAGGAAAAGACCCTTTAAGCTGCTGTTTTAAAATAGCAGCGCCTGTATCCTACTGATTCATAAACACATAATGCATTCTGGAAATTGGGATGATTTGATCTGGGGTCCTTTTGTCGTTGTGCCTCTGGACAGTCACTCTCCCACCTTTACCTGTCTCAAGATGCAATTTGATGCTGCATTTTCAGGTTTCACACACAAATATCCTCCAAGAAAAGACTGCAAAAGCCTCTCTGTACACCCTGTGTTTCCTAATCCCAGAAGTGCAGTCCCAGAAATTCATTCCCATGTGGCATTGTCATTCTCTGAAAAAATGCCTCTGCCCAGGATTTTTCTCCTGGGAAGCTAAGAAGCCTCAGAGAAAAGGAAAACAATTCTTACCTCATTTGCTTCTCCTGTGTTGTGCTGACATGTGGAATGTGTTTGGAGATTGTTTACCCACAGGTGATTGTTTCACTGCATTCTGCTGTGAGTTGTTTTCACTCATTGGCCAATTGGGGCCAAGCTGTGTTGGGACTCTGGAAAGAGTCACAAGTTTTCATTATTAGCTTTTTAGCATTTACTAAGTAGCCTTTCTGTATTCTTTAGTATAGTAGAGTATTCTTTTATATAATATAGTATCATAAAGTAATAAATTAGCCTTCTGAGGGCATGGAGTCAGATGCATCATTCCTGCCTTCATTGGGGCATTTCCCTGCAAATACAATATTCCCATGCCACTGCCAAGTGAAATGGTGCCTGGAGGTGCTCCCACCCCTCCTGCCACTGAACTCTGAACTTTGGGAAAGGACATCTGTAGTAATATCAGAGAGCTACAGAACTGACAGCACTGTTGGCAGATGTTGGGAGAGCAACTGAATAGGGAAAAGCCTGAGTGAGCATATGAGAGGCAGGCATACACTCTGAACTCCACCGTCATTTCTCAAATTTCATACCCTACGAGGTGTAAAGTAGGTAGATCCTTTCTTTCTTTTCCCCAGCAAAGAAGCAAAAGGTCCATGCTAAAAATATTCCACACAGCATTTTCAAAACTGCTTTTGTAAACAGAATAAAACCTGATGCATCAAGTGGTATCAAGTTACTTTTCCATATTATGTAAAAACATACAATGGATACAAAATTCACGGTAGCTAATCTCAAATTCATTCTTATTTACCTCAGCAGATCTTTACATTTCCTGTTCCTGTGACAGTCTGAGCAGCGTGTGAGACACAGAGGTTACTTGGAAGGAGCACTGTTAATTTAGAGTGGCATTAACAGGCTATTAAAGCAGAAAGGTGAGTGTGCTGCAGCTGATGGAGACAAGCATGGGAGATGTTTGCTGAAGCAGAGGCTGCTGGAGAGAGAGACATTTTGTTCAGAAGTGACAACATCCTCCTTCCCTCAGGTGAATCCCTGAGTCCCTGCCTGGCTGTCAGCACCTTCTCCTCAGGGAGTTAACCCCAAATGCCAGAGCCCCAAGGAGGACACAGAGATGCAAATTCCTACTTGAAGGATCTGGCTGGGGGATGCTGGGTGCCCCAGGGGGCCAACACTCCTCCTTTTCCAATAGAATTTCAATGCTGATGACTATTGCAGTGGTTCTCTATTTTCTTCCCCCTTCCACTTTAACCTGATTAGCCCATTTGGGCAAATGAGACCAGATTTTAGTGATTCTTCAAAGATTAAATGTCAAGAATACTCAAGAAGTTCTTACTCCCACTGAAATATGCTTTAGGAAGTAAAAAAATTGTGCAGAACTAAAGCAAAAATATTTCAATGACTTTTATCAGAATATTTTCTTTCAGTAAGGCCAGGGGCTTGCGTTCACTACTTACCTAACTAATGGTAAATAAAACAAGAGAAATATTCTAATCTACAGAGGAGCTGGATGCCCAGGAAGTTTGAAACAACCCCTAGCACCTTTCTGCATTTTTAAAAATGTTCTTATCAAATAATAAGTGTCAATTACTGTTGACAATAATCTTTTGCTTTTCTTTGCTCTTGCCGATCCTCTGGTAGGAGTGAGGGTGAACATTGCTACCTAAGGATAAGATCATTCTTACTGTTTGGTTTTCTTACAGACACCTGCACATTTGAGTAAGTATCACACCTTTAAATATTTGAAAGCTATCATCTTGATATGCTTTGAAGACTAGACAGCAAAACCCCACCTCCTATGCTGAGCTTAGTTTCTATTTTTAATAAACTGTGTCTTCTATCTCCCCATTGCTTCTTTTTACTATTTAAAGGGGAAAATAAATTCCCCTTAAGCAACTAAATGCTAGGTAAAGTAAAAAGAATCTTTATAGTGTTATGACTCTAAAATGAAGAGAGGTATAGAATTTGCAGCACAGCAAAAATAGAAATTATTTAAAGAGAGAAATTAATATAGTTTAGTTGTTTGGAGATTACTTTCTTCTTTTAAATTTTGTGAAGCAAAATATATTGTGATACATAGACAAATTCCAGCCTCTAAAGAAAACAGAGACAGAAAGAATATATATTTCTGAAGAGTCTCTAAACATTTCTAAATTATGATATATTATGCACTTTCCTTTTAAAAAAGGGAGAAAATGTACTCTGGAAGACATGGCACTTTGTATGTATGTGTTTTTGATAAGCAAGCCCAGGCCTTTTGTTGTACATCCATTGATTTTAAGCACAGATTTTATACAATGTGAGCACTTAGGATATTTCTCATTTTTAAAAATTCATTATAGGAAGCTGAGAGATAGATTTAGAAGAGAACACAACACATATTTGTAAAATAATTGCAGTTTATTGACCAAAGCCATTAAAGACACTGCAGACAACAGCATTACTTGGCAGCCCTCATCGAGTTATTGATTCACTTTTCTCTCCCAAAAGCACAGTTGCTCAGGCTTTGTTCAGTTTACTGAGCACAGGGCAGAAGGCACCTTTCCATTGCCACTCTTTGGATGTTATTAAACACCACTCCCCTGGGCTGATTTTGGCAGGAAAGTGTTGGTGTGCTGTGCCTGGTGCAGCAGAGACAGCACTCCCGACTCAGAGGTGTGTTTGCTGTCAGCACAAGGGCTGCACCTCTGGCCCCAGCAAACTGTGGAGTCTCCTCCAGATCCCTGCTTTGCCCTTGCACTGCCATCTTAAAAAAATTTACAGGAAAGGCTCAGAACGACCTGTGTATGCAGTGGTGACATGAAGATACTGCTTGCAAATAAGAAAACCCTGAAGTCTGACCTTCCTGGTGGAACAGAATACATCCACAGGTCTTTTCCAGAACAAAAGAATGGATCTTAATGCTGTGAAAAATCTGAAAGGCACCCAAAGTCAGCTGGGTAAAACCACAAAGTGTGCTCTGATGAAGCAGTGCTCACATAGGAATTCAGTGGGACAGGAGGGCCAGACCCTCAGAGATCTAAGCACAGATGGGCACCCAACTCAAACTCTGGTTACATCAACAGGGGAATCAAACCCCGGAGCTGGAAGAAGTTTCAAGAATCAGGTACCTGTGGTGGCAGACAAGGAGCCCTTGGGTTTGCCCTGTCTGCTCACATGAGCTAAACCAGGAGTGCACACACTCCTGGGTGCTGGGCAGGTCCTGATGTGGGGACCACCTCAGGTCCTCTGCCCCACACCCGCCCTCTCCAGGCAGCAGCAGATCCTGCTGATCCTCTTCTCAATGGTCATTGCTTTGGAGTGACACCACAGGCACCTGAGATCCAGAGGAACCTCCTGGGAATGGATTCTGTGGAAATGAAGTCCCTGCAGCTCACTGAAGCTGCTTCAGAAATTGCCCACCACTGTAGTCCGGAGATGGCCACCACCCTGCAGATGGCCACAGCTGCTGCAGACCTTGGAGGAGAATTCCGTTTGTTGCTCCTTGCTCATCCTGAGCCTGATTAAGAGGGGAATTCCCTGACAAGAGCCACACTTCCTAACCCCATGCCTTAACACAGAATGCGCTATCCCTAATTAAAAGCATGATTACAGGCACTTCTTCAAATTCTCTTTCTAGTTGCAGATTAAACAGCAAAAGCATGAATGGGTTTATTTCAGAATAACTATCAAGAATGCAGTCAGACTCTGATCTAATATTCTTGACTTATCCACGGCATGTCTGTCCTTCTGGAAGGGTAGAACCACTTGATCCCATCTCAGCATGGAAGCTGGAAAAGAGCAGTTTAGGGATCTGTGTCTTTGCTGTATGCTGTGAATGATGACACATGCACAGGGAAAGCAGCAATACAACCAGCACAGGCCCCAGACCTACTCACAGTTGGCTTTTGACAGATTGGTATCAGCCTGAATTTCCTTCAATTCATTTTAAAAAGTTGCAGATAATGACAACACATTAATCACTGGGCAGAGGAGCGACTCCAGAATGAAAAGCACTTGGTCTGAGTGGGGAAGTGTATTCATAAACTCAAACATTTGCCATCCCATATTTTACTGACTGGGCTGGCATTTTCCAGTGGCACCACACTCTCATCAGAATTCCCACTGCAGTGCTATTGCCTGGTCCAATCCCATCCCCACACCAATTCCCTGAGATGATAATCATCAAACTCCTCTGTTGCTGGACAATCTTTTGATCTGAGACAACTTCAATAGATGTGACCAGATTAAAAAAAAAAAAAAAAAGCCGGTCCTGTTCTGGTTAAAGAACTCCCAGTGACCAGCAGGAAAAATCAGTGCTGTAGAAATGTGGTATCCCAGGAGAACTGACCCAGAATGCTGCTGCTAACAGAACTGAAAGACAGATAGTTCAGGCAATGGCAGAACTGTCTGTTCCCTGGAGTGGAGAGAAAAGTGTCAACTGATACACAGGCTAAAAAAGCCTCTAAACCAGGTGGCTTCATTCTCTCAAGGTCCAGAAATACCAAAGAGAAACAACCTTGCAATGACTCTAATTCATTACAGCACTAGGGAACCTGCCAAACAACTCAACCGTGGAACAAAAACACAGCTTCTCTACTCACAGTGTCGGGGCAGCAGGATGAGAACATTTGGTTTCTTGTATGGAAAACAAGAGCAGAGAACAGGCTCCCAAGTCCAAAACTAAGTTTATAAAAATAAAAGTAGAAAGGTAATGGTGCTAGTTACTTAAAAGGGCATTCGGGTCCCCATTTTACAAGCTCATGGGTAACTGCTTACAACCTGCCAGGTACAGCCGGAAGCAAACAGTTTGTCTGATAGTGGCACACAGACATTGGAAGAACCCCACTTCCCTTGCTGGTTTACTTTGAGGGAGGAGAAACACAAACTAAAGGACAGCATCAGACTTCTGAGCAGGCAATGTTAAAAAGAGGTGAAAGGAGCAAAAGGTTTCATGGCATGTGTGCAGAATAAACAAAGGTCTTCCAACTCAGATAAAATGAGGAGCTGGGAAAGCCAAGACTTAAAAACCTGTCAGTCACCAGCTGAGCAATGAGGGCTTTGACTTGTCATAGGAACTTGCTCCTATTCTTCCTTTGCATCAAATGACAATGTTTTTAGCCTTGGTGTGTATCTCCAGGGAACAATGGCTAAGAACTGACTGCATGGCTACAAACAGAACTGAGGGAATGCCACAAAACTAACAGAAACAGTCACTTGAACCCCTTAGTGAATTCACATCAGCAGGATTTACACCCAATGCATGTTCTCTCCAGCTAAACACACCAGAGAATGTGACTGTTGGCAGGCATCAGGCAAATGAACAGTGAATAATAAGCTCAAGTAGAGACTGTTCACAGGAACTGAATCTTGAATTTACATTCAGGTCAGAAATGCTGGTGACAGCAGGCTCTGCTCACCCAAGCAGAGACAAGCACAGTCTGTGGCTTCTCTTTTTTTTGACTTTCAAAACATTCCCTCACATGGGTACACATGAGCCCACCTTACTCTGTTCCCTGAAATTAAAGCATGCAATAGTCTGAGCTGATTCAAGGAAATGATGAGAAGAGACCTCTGTCAGAAAGGTGACTTATTTTCAAATGGTTTCTACATCTGGTCCAGAGCCTGCAAAAGCATTTGTGGCCATTAGGAGTGGGTGACAGTGCTTAGGATGGAGCTGCTAAGAAGTCCACAATACAGATAAGAAAAAAGCAATTTTTATCCAGCCTCTTTAGCTTGCTGCTGCTCCAAAAGGAAGCTAGATTCTTTTTTCATGGCATATCTTCATTTTTGTAATGGAAAACTTCATCAATTGGGTCTGCTTTATGTGATGTAAAACCCTGGCAGAAAAAAACCTGACAGATTTCTTAATTTTCAACACCTCCTCAACCCTACAAAATTTAAAGAATAAAAAAAGTGCTTTGCAAAGCTCTCTCAGTCTCCCTTTGGCTTAAGTCTCTGCACTTTCCACCGTGGTAACTACCTTTGCTACTGTTTTCAGGGACTAGAGAGAATTCCCTCAGTTAACTGCACTGTCAGGGGAGATTAATGCAAGGTGGGAGCTGGAAGAGAGGGAATTCAGCTTGCCTGTCTTTGTTCAAGGTCATTCAACCACTCCCTCCAAAGAGCCCTCGGGCACCTAAGCCTTCCCACCACAGAAATCATTCCCCAGCTATGTTAACTCAGAGGTGAGACCAAGCCTTTCCTAAAAGCAGCCAAAATTTCAAGCTGTTTAGAGAGTTTTCAGCAAGATCTGACTGCTCCTTCTGTCCCTGCCTTATGCTGTGGTTACTGTGACCCCTTTCCAGCTCTGGTGTCTCTCTCTGCTTTGCCTGGGAGCTGCAAGGGTTTACTTCAGCTGGGGAAAAGTTTCACTCCTTGAAGGAAGCAGCTGTGGTCTTTTCTCTCCATAGAACCAGAGTTAATTCTCAGCTTGCCAAGAGTAAAGAGTTTGCTTGTTGGTTCAGACTTTTCAGCAATCATTGGGACTTTCAGGTGATCAGCGTGTTTTTAGATTGGACTCTGCTGCATCCTACCACAACAAAAGGTTCAGGGCCGCATTTAAGGGAAAAAAACCAAACCTCTTGTCATTGTTTTTGAAACAAGTTCCCTTTCATTTTAAAACCACATTTGGAATAAAAGTAAATAGCTGTTTCACAGCATTATTTTTACTCCAAAACCAGGTGCAGCCCGGAAAAGGACTGTCTGACCTCATTTGGAGGGCTGTTACACTTACGCCTTAAGTACAGGAGTTACAGTTTCTCTTTACAGAAAATTATTTCATCACAAGGCACTGTATTTGAGCCTTGGTTGAATGATCTGTGTGTATGACACTTCCACAGCTGACAATCAAGTGAATCTCTGTGTCTAAACACACCCCAACACACCCATGCAATTGTGGAGCTGTCCATCACTGCCTTTTTCAGGAACTCCAGCAGCATGAGGTCCCTAAACCTCTCAAGTCTGTCTGAGGGTGCTGGTTCCTTTCTCCACAGATGTATTCCTTGTCATGGTTACCAATACCCCCTCTCACTCCTGAGCTATTTACCACATGCTGTACTTTAGTTTTCCCATCAAGTGCTGGGATCTCTAATGTGACGCCTCAACGCTGAAACCCAAAACAGAGGAAGGGTTTTGTCGTGCAAAAACATGACAAAACCATCACAGGAGAACAGACTTTCCCTTCCTGCAAATATCTCATCCATCATTCTGACAAGAATGCTGACAAGAAAGGAGTGAACTGCCACAGACATCCTCTAGCAGGTTATGTCTAATTGACCATTTTGCACCCCTGTGAAGCAGGGCTGTATCTGAGGGGGTTCCTTTACTCACTGAAAGTAATCAGAGGCAAATCCACTCCCATGGTGATGTTTTTCTCTTCTTCCTTTACTCACTGTACTTCCCTGCTGCGGACACACATGCACACACTCATCTGGTCACATCCTCACAGTGTATCAACAACCACAACTTCACTGTAAAAGGAGAAAAAATGGCTTGGCTTGGAGGGGACCTTTAATATTATCCAGTTCCAACCCCCTGCAGGCAGGGACACCTTCCACTATCCCAGGTTACTCAGAGCCCCCTCCAGCCTGGCCTTGGACACTCCCAGGGATGGGACATCCACAGCTTCTCTGGGCAATGTGCTCCAGATCCTCACCACCTCACAAACAGCGAGGAATTCCTTCCTGACATCCAACCTAAAGCTATCCCTGGGAATAAAGGTATTCACAGACACTGCACATGTGTGCTGAGATGTTTGAGCAAATTACCTGCTTTAATGCATTGGACTCATTAATCAGTGCATTGATAAATGGTGTAGACCTTTCAAACTCCTTCAGGATTTATAAAGCACTTAGAACTGTCAGGAGCAAGTTATTCCCAAGCAGTACAGAGCAGGATTGGAATGAACAAAATGGACACCTACCAAGGGTCAGAGTCAGCCCATCTAACCTAGGAGCTGGATTGTCCCAGGTATCTGAGTTCTGCAGGTGTGACAGATGCTGCCTCTGTGAGCATCCACAAGACCCTGAGAAGGTCATGTGTACACCAAAGCTCACAAATTCACTAATGCACTGCTTTTCACACCCCAGCATGGCTGTCTTCCAATCTTCTTCTCTTACCTCTTAGCACAGTGACTGGCAAATTTATCTAAAACGTGGCAGATTTACATTCAACATTTTCCTTTTGCAGGGACTATAAACAAGATCCCAGATAAATTCCCTAAAATTTAAACCAAAATGTTTTATCTAACCTCCCGTTAAAGTTATAAAATACTCCCTGAATCACAGAAAACAAAAAGAAAAAAAAAGAGAGAAAATAAATTGCCTGCTGACTGCAAGTTCCATCTGGGAGAGAAAGAAAAGAGATAAATAAGGCTCAAGTCCAAGAATTTGCAGCTAAACTGAGGAGTTAACTACCACATTACTTCTCACTCTTACTTACTGGGCTTCAATCAATATTTTGCTGTTCACTGAAAATCAAAAAGCTCAGCAGACTGATGGCTGGGGCACTCCCCAGCCCATCCAACATGCAGGCAGTGGTCCTGTCGAGTTAAGGGCAGCAAAACCACATCTCTCACATCCTGGGTGTGAGCTCTTAACACTGATGTATTCAGTAAAATCTGAAGTGTAGGAAGAAAATAGCTTGGCTCTTCTTTCACCTGCCTAGTAAGAAAGAGCTGTTTCAAGGACCTGTTCACAGCAAATTGCTCATGAATATAAATCCCAGGTTAAATTTAGAGCCGAGGACAAGAACCTGAGGAAGACTTGGTCAGCTCAGAGCAGGCACTGCACTGTCCTGCACTGAATTCCCCAGCTGTGTGCAAGCAGCTCCAAGGCAATTCCATTCTCTCTGTGGCTCCCAACAGAGCCCATAGCTCAGCAGCCTGACTTTGCTCCCAGAATGCCTCTCCTTCCTGTTCCACAGCTCAGAATCCAGTTTGTTTTAAGCCCAGAGGTATTCAAACAACAGGAAAACTTTTGGGGGATGCTGTTCCATGCATAATTTAACTTCTCTTGTCATTTGGATGTCCAACAGGCACTGATTCTCCAGAAATAGAGAAGGCTGGGAGGAGTTATGTTTGTGTTTGTATTAGTTATCATCTCAACTGAAACTGATTAAGCACACCAGAATTTTGAGGAACAACAAGCTTTCCCCCAGCCTGGCTGGTGGAATATAACTCTCTCCTGTGGAGACAGCAGGACACAGGCACAGACTGCCTCGTTTCCCCAGGAGCCTGGAAAGGTTAGAAGAAGGAAAAACACATTTCCTACCTATCTAACACAATGCAACAGAGAGAGAGAGATGAATTGCTTTGCTTTAGTCTATCATTACCTTGTCATGAAACACTATTAGCCTAATGCTTCATTCCATGGGAGCCTCTCAGCAGTGTACTCCCTTTTGGGGGACGCAAGCACCCGGCTCCAAAATACATCCTGCAGTGGAGGAGTCCATGCTGAGGGCTTAAATTATCTGCCCATCTTTAATCTTAATCCAGGAAGCCATGGAGGATCTGCTGGTTATTTATAACTGGGCTGGGCTGAGCTGCTGTGAGCAGGGTAATTGGAACAGTATTTCAGGCTGCCTGCCACTGATTTGTGTAATGGCTGATGTTAGCTACGGCATAATCACGGTGCTAAATGGAAAATATGGAATAAAAATGCATTAAGCATATGTTTTTATGCTGTTTTTTATGACCACATTTTTTATTGCACTTTCAAATTCTGTTGTTCCTTCCTTTCTGAGATCAATTTACTTGCCTGGCAGCAGTTTTCTGTATTAAAGCTCGAGAAAGCTGATCTGCTTTCTCTTATTCTCTTGATTATGGGAGCTTTCAGCCTGAGAGCTACTAAAGTCTAAAGACTGAGGTCTATGACCTCTTTTTAAAGTTGCTGTTACAAAAAAAGATCCGTTCATGCAAATTATTGTCCCTTAAAAAAGAATCTTTATTTCCCAGAAAGATGTTATTTTGTTCTTTCTTCCATGAATTTTTTCAGCATATACTGTTAATTCTTCAATCTATTATTTGCCATATACTATTTTTGATATTTGACAATAATTCCAGTTAAGTGATTTAATGCTGCTTCAAATCAGGAAAGACACAGCATGATTTATCATCATGCCCACTATTTCCTCTTCTTTTAAAGGAGAAAGCACTCCCAGACCTCATCTTTGGTTTAGCTTATGCCAAAGTGCCTTGCAATTCCTCCAGGAAGCATCAAACACCCACTTGTATCCCTAAGTCACCATCCAGCCTTGGGGACTTCTGGGTGGGTCACACCCACCTGGGTTTTGGGCAGGAATCTGCCTTCCCATCACCCCTCCTGCAGCTTGGTATCACAGATCCCCTCTGGATCACACTCTGCTTCCAGCACCGAGTCAACAGGAACAGCACCCAAATGTCACATCTCAGTCCCTGGATGCCAAGCCACAGCCCTGTGACAAACAGCCTGCTCACCAGGTTGTAGCAGGAGCCACCTGCAGAGCAGCTGGTGCTCCAAGGCTCCAGAATTCCCTGCTCCAGAGCCATGCCCCACTTTTAATGGCAGCAAACCAGGTCCATTTCCAGCAATCCCTGTATGTGTTTTGTCAGAGGCTCCTCAAAACCAGCAAATTTCTGTGATATATGCTAGTCATGACAAATATGCTTTTTCCCAAGAAATATACGCTTTCTCAAAAGAATTTCCAGCTTTCAGAATCTGGGGCAATCCCAGGCTGTGCCAGACAAATTAAGGCAAGCCTCAACTGTCAAATACAAGCTGTCAATCTGCACATCCCAGCCACAGAACCTGTGGCTGGCATTGGCTGGCATTCCCAACCACCTCCAAGGTAAGCTCCCAGGCTGCAATCTTCTTTCCCTCAGCTTCTGAATTTTAAACCTTAGCTCTTCCATCCCCTTAGGAACCATTCAGCCTAGAGCCTCAAAGACTTTTCTCAGACTGAAGCCTAAATCCATAAACTTAATTCCAGTCCAGTTCTGCCCTCTGTTCTGACTTGCACACATATCTGGCAAGGAAGTACAATTCTCTTTCAGAATCTCCTTTAGTATCATAGACAGCACCATTACCAGATTGATAATGCTCTGAGAGAAAAGGATGGGCTGAACACAATAAAAATCTCTTGTAAACTGGCTGGACTTGATCTAGAGTATCCCACTTCAATACCACCCCTGACAGGTGCAGAGAAGTGTCCTGCAAGAAGCATAACTATGACCTAATAAGAGTTAAATCTGCTGAAATTTGCACAGGAGTGGAACAAATGGAGTGTAGCTGGACCACCCAGCAGAGCCACACCAGCTGCTGGCTGAAGGCACATATTTTACTTACTGCCCTTTGCCACGCACCTTCTCATGCACATATAAATGGCCCAATCCTTTTTATTATAAACAAAGAAACTCAGGTATTTCCAGAAGAGAATTCAGGCAGTAAACACACAGATAGTCCCGGGAAGAAGGGTTCAGACAAATGCATCAAAGGGACACGTGGTCCAGGAGAATGTGGAGAGCAACAGAGACTCTATCATAGATCAGTGAGTTGCCACCTTTCTCTCTCATGAGATGGCACCTGGATATTTTTAACCCCCCAACAATAACCTTCTAAGAACAGAACAGAAAAGTTTTGTGGCTTGCTACAGGGAAAATATCATCATCTGCACAACCTTGCTGAGAAGAGGTCACTTGCTTCCTTGGAAAGATTACAGAAAAAGGAAGAAATCATAGCAAGGGAGCTCTGTGATACAAGAAACCCACTGAGAAAACCTAATCCCCTATGGCTGCTGTCAGAAGCTGAAAAGCAGCCATTTAACCTTTGGGCTGCCACTGCTGCTCAGCTACAAAAGCATCCATGTGAAACCTTTAACTGGTGGAAGCCACAGCTGGGAGAGACCTATCCTACACTCATGAAGTCTGACCCACTCAGTCCCCAGCCAGGGGATTTATCAATTACAGCTAAGAAACACTTTACCAATACAAAAACTTTGCATATTTATAAATCTGGAAATGTTACTTTTTGTCAGGCAGACAGTTCCTCATCTCAGCAGGCAGTACAAATGTATTTTTCTACTGTAGAGACATTCACTGCTCCTGGCATGGGTTCATGTTAGTGGAGTAGCTTCATTTTCACAGCAGAGTCATGTTCTGGGAAGGCTGGGGTATAATTTTACAGACATTGGCTTGGGTGAATCCTGCCTTAGGGATGGTGTTATCTAATGGTAAATACACTGTACATGCTACAGGGAGGGTGAAATGTTATTTTCCCTGATCTAAAAAAATGCGTCTATGACAGAAGAGAGCTTTTAACATTAAAATCAAAGAGAGGAATGACAGGCACAAAGGCTCTGAAAAGGCTCCCAGCACAGTCAGGTAAACATAAGCACAATGCCCTCAGGATGACCAAGACTATTTCCTGCCAAAAATGGGACTCTGGAGGAGCAAATCTGAAGGTGATGAGGCAGAACCTGTCTCAAATGGGTCATGTTTGGGTCCCCTTCAGCAAGAATCAGGGAATATCCTGAGTTGGAAGGTCACCACAAGGTTCATCTAAGTCCAATTCCCAGCCCTGCACAGGACGCCCCAAGGATCACACCCTGTGCCTGAGGGCATTGTCCACACCCTCCTGGAGCCCTAGCAGCCTTGGTGCTGTGATCAGTTCCCTGGGAACCCTGATCCAGTGGCTGCCCACCTTCTGGGGGAAGCACCTTTTCCTGGCATCCAACCTAAATTACAGTAAAGCAGCTCTTGGCCATAAACATTTTGAACACTTTTCTTTACCAGGATGTGCATTCCCCAGAGGGGGCCTCAATATTTTGTGAGTGCACCTCAATCCTGAGCTCCGTCTGCTCCTGATGTAAAGCAGCTGAGCCTGGCCAGTTGCCATCCCATCCTCCTGCTCTCTCTTGTATGCCAACAATATTCTGGGCCATTTGTCATTAAAAAAAAAAGAAAACAAAGTAATTTATTCTGCCTACCTTCCACAGAGCCTTGCTACCTCTAGCCCATTTTTTAGCACCATGCCCATGTCTGTTCCTCACTGGATATTCCCAAGTTCATGCTGAGCAAGGCTCAGGCTCACTCAGGCCTCTCTTTATGTCCATGCACAGCTCTGTGGGGAGTGCAGAGAGGAGAAACCACGACAACCCAGGGAGTGCTGATGGGTCAGAGCCTGGGGAAGCTGGTAAAAGAGCAGCCTGGCTTGCACACCAAACTGCTCAGGCAGCTTGTAGGAGAAATCTGCACCCAGAGAAAGGGTCACCCAAGCTCACGCGGGCTGCAACAACTTGAGAAAATGTAAAAATAGGGAAGGGGTAGGAGGAAAGACATGGTGAAACACAAAAGCTTTTTTTCCTTCTAAAATGAAGGTGAAAAATGTAAAAAAATTTATTGTGAAATCACTGAACAGCTGTGGCATCTGGTAAGTCAGAGATGGGCTCCTAGATGTGTGCAGCACTCACATGCACACAATTTCCCAATACTATGAGGAGTTTTCCCACTCTTGGGCACTGCAAGTCCTCAATACAAATAGCTTGAGAGCTCTGCTGAATACAGGTGGGCTTAAAATATGTTTTAAATTAAACACTTGCCTATATTCCTTGCTGAATCAGAATGAAAACCCTCTGTGTTGGCACAGTCTCAGGTTTACAGATGCAAGAATTACACCAAGGAGAATGAAGTGAGTCTGTGATTTCCAGCAAAATAACATACTTGCAAAGCTATCAAGGGCCACAAACAAGAAGGAGAGAAACAGGGCCAAGATTTTTATCTGTCCTTGAATCATGACAGAGCACAAAGGAAGACACAGAGGAAAATCTTTCTTTTCCCCCCTTTTCTCCTTGCTTGGCTGAATGAGTGTGTGTCTGCAGTTCCATTCAAATGGGATTATCTCACTTTCAGAAATGAATTTGCCAAGGAAACAGCTGCTTATCACGAGGCTGCAAGTGGGATGCCCCCCAGACCACCAGCTCCCAGAAGCTGGGATGAGCAATTAGAAATGTGTAGGGCTAAAGGAATGTTTGTTCTTCATCACAGAAGACAAGTATTGATAAATTTTCACTATGCCAGTTCCTTCCTCCTTTCTTTCTCACACTGCTTCCCCCAAGGTGAACTACATAATTTGAAAATTATGATAGAGTCACATATCTATTATTCCACTAAAACCATGTGAGGTTTTCTATAAGTACCTCTGGTCAAACCTTTTAACATTTCTCTTTAACAAGGGAAGAAAATCATGGTTCTAATTTGAAATGTAAAATGATGATGCCTTGATTGAGATTTTCAATGTAGAGTGAAAAAATAACCACAAAACCCAACCAACCAAGAAATAAAAGGAAAACCTGATAAACTAGGGCATGTTTAATTTGAGTGACTTTTTATATACCTCCACAGCAATGACTAACCATATCAAGCCAAGGGTTCTTGAAGTGTTTTTGTCCACAGGATGGAATTGCATTTCCTTCTGCTGAAGAGCAGCACCAAGTCTCCACAGCACGACTCAGTCAGCTTTGAGCACAGGTAAAAAATGTGCATGTATGCCCCCAACCACACAGATATATCCATTTAATCCTGTTTAATCCTGTTATACATCTGACCACTGGCCCATCCCTTTCATATGAGTCACTCTTTGCCCAACAGGCACTGCTCTAGAAAGTGCTTAGAGTTATTTACCTTTTAGCCTTTGGAAGTAAACATGCAGAAGCTTATTTAAATATTTAAGTAAATTAGATTGCCTTGTTTTCCAGAAGAACTACATAGACTACACAGAGTGTTTTGGGGTGAATAGAAGCTAAAGAGACACAAAGAATGTGCCTGAAACATTTTTTTGTGCTTACCTTAAGCAATGCTACATGCCTCAAAATCAGGTCATTCCAAGGCTTTCAAGTATACTGGAAATTTTTGCATAAAAACAGATTTCAAATGACACACTAAGAACTGATTTTGAAGTATAAAGCAGTCACAGAACACAGACTTGAATGGTAGCTCCTAGTGAGCATAGCTTGAAGTTGCTCATGAAGGTGGCCTTAAAGAATAACTTCCTCCTGTCAGGAGCAGGTCAAAAAGACAATGAAAATGTGGAGTGACTTGGGGAGAAATGAACCTTAGAATTCCAGAAATGTCTTGTTCCTAGAGCTGTAGTTCAGTGCCAGGGACAGGCTTTGTTCCTGAGAGTTCTGACACAGTAAGGACATGACAAGGGGACTGCTTAGGTGACAGAACCTGTTGTGGAATTTAGTGTGTTCTGGACCAGCAATGAACCCCTTTCCTCAGGCCAATGCCTGGTAGTCAGAGCATGGATAACATGACTTTCGTGCTCCTAGAAGAATTGTGTGATTCCTTCTGTCCCAGGCTGACAGGATTAAGGAATAATGAAGTCTGGAAAGTTGCTCCCACTGGTAAAATCAAGCAGCTGCCATCTCCCTTCCTCCCAGAATGAGTCAGGATTCTTTTTTGTTCATTTGTTCCACGCAGTGAGACACTGCAACACTGTTCAACACCACCAAGAAAAAGAAGAAAAAGAGAAATAACCAACAACAAAACAATCTTTGGATTTGCAACTTAAAGACTGAAGAATACATGGAAATTCTAGAGGGAACAGCAAGCTTCAAGTGTCAAGCATTGCTGTTTGTCTCCCTGCAGAAGGGGTGTTGCCAAACCACCAAAGATGCTCAGTGGCTTGCCCCAGCCTCATCCTTGCTGAGCTCATGGCTGGGTGCTGTCAGGTTTTGGTCCCCTGCCAAGGAGGGAGCATCCTGCCTCAGCATCCATGGCTTTTGGGGGGGCAGTTACCTTCCTGCCTTCTGGCAAGGCTGAAGGGAAACCAGAAAAAGACCAGACGAATTCCTGATGCAGCTGTACAGCTCAGGAAGCATGAAGCATTTATCAGTTTGAGCAAGCCGGTTACTTTGCCAGTCTCAACAGCAGCAGTCAGGTGAGTGCTGCCACTCCCAGCAGTCACAGAGCTGCAGAAGGGTCACCCAGCTCCCTGCTTACCCAGCTCCTGCTGTGTGGGATAACTGAGATAACTGAACACACAGAGCCCAGAAGAAATCACAGCAACATTCTGCTAGGGGTTGCTGTCTTCAGATACACATGGCTGTCTTATTCCCAAATCACAGGGTTAATGAAGATATGCCAAAGGATCCGAAGGTGAATCAGAACAGAGGGATTGATTTTGCAAACTGCTGAACTGAACTCTGAATTCAATGTGAGCACAGAGATAAGTAAAGTAGGCCTTAAAGCTGTGACATCCTATTGCTCCCCTCAGTTTTCAATTTCTCTTTCTCTTCTGCTCTGCAACAGATTGATATGAATTACTCAATAATCACCACATCCCCTGGGCTTCAGCCTTCAGCTGGCAGAAAAGATCTCACCTCTGTCCTGGAAGTCAGTTCTCCTGGGCTGTCCTTTTCTTAGTTTTTCAACCACTTGCTCTGAACTTTGAGAATATCAGTCTCCTAATCCTAGTATAAAATCTTCTCTCATTTTATAATAATCAGGGGAAAATGTAGTAACAAATAATATTCAATAAGCCTTGTTTGTGTAAAAGATTCTGCATTTAATTTTATATGTCACTGAATTTTTTATGCTTCTGTTCTCAGTCTGTTCTGAGAAGTTCTTCTTCTGCTTTTTTTTTGTTTAGTTAGACTTCAGCACAAGGTCCCTAAAGCAGACCCCAAACTATGGTAGTGCTCAAAGACACATGTAATGATATATACATATACACACACACACATACACACAGGTACTTCAAACTAGAGTTATGATTAAATCTCTCATCCTTTGGGAAGAGAAGAGGAATATTATTAAACTCAGAGGCACTAAATAATTGGTAAATCATAAATATATACCCTAAATAAACCAGGCTCTATCCGCTGTACTCTACCATTCCCTTTGAAAGAGCTGCCCCTCAGAACAAGAAGAAAATGGCATTTCAGACTCCAACTCTTACTTCAGTTTAAAACAAGTTCTTAGCAGTAGAAAATGAAAGAAATTATTTTAATAGATAATGAGTTTCAAGGTGAGCACCTTACCTCTGGCACTTTTCAATTAAGAGTGCAGGACTTGCATGTCTTGAGAATACTATTACTGACAGTGCTGTTCTAATATATTTTTAGAGGATTGCCCTCAGGGCTCCAGTTTCTTCAATCCACATCCTCCTCTCTTCCTTCCGAGGTTCCTGCTGAGTTTCTGACAACCCATAATATTTCAACCCCTCTCATCTTTTCCACCTTCCTCCCAGCTGAAACTGAACAAACATTTTTTAAAGCCATTTTATTGTTTTTCTCCCACTGAAGGCCCCCATGTGCAGAGGCTGTTTGAAGATGCTCAGGAAAGGTGCTGCTGCGGGGTGGGTGTTGGCAGCCTGGCCTGAAGAGCTCTGTCTGTCTGGGGGACTGCACACAGACTGCTCTGCTCAAGCCTCAAGTGTGCTCAGTGGGGGAAAACCAGCAAAAACCTGTGAGTGAGCAAACACCAGCCCTCCTCCTCCTCCTGTTTTACACCAAATACGAAGTCTGGGATTGCTAAAAGACGATTTTGGGGAACTTTGGTCTTGCTGCTGCTTACAACAACCAGCTTGAAGCCCAGACTTGACAACCTTGTGCCCTGTGTTAGACCAATTTGGTCCAACACAGGGCACAAGGTTGACAGTCCCTACCTGTTTCACATGCTCAAAATAAAGCCACTGCAATGCTCAGAGGAGAAGAGTTCCTGTTTGCCATCCCATATGGATTCACACTGCTTTTCATTCTTTTACCATTTTCACAACAGATAAATACAAACAAAACCAAAGCTTCTCTAATTAAATTCAACACCTTGTCACAAGGATGAGAAGTTCCAGGTTGCAGACATTTCTGTAGCCACTGACAGTTGTGCTATGATGATTATTATTAATAAGTGCTACAAGTACACTTGAAGCAGCACAGGAGCACTGAGCAGGCAGCCCAAAGACATTATTTATTCCTTGGCTCATGTTAGATTTATTGTATTTAAGGGTTGTTTTGTAATTAATCTACAGCTCCTGAAAACTCTACCACCTTTCTAACGTGTGGAGAATGTGGCTCCTATGAGCTGGGTGTGAAGGTTATGAAGTGTGCAATGAGAGCCAGTGTGCACAAAGCACAGCAACAAGTCCTGTCTCTGCCACAGGCCAGGCACAATGGGGAGTCTACAAATCCCTGGATCTTTGTAAAAGGACATGAGACCCAGGTTTTATTGCACATGTCACCTGCCATTGTTGGAAGGAGCCAGTGATGCATCCAGACAGATAAATCACTCAGACGAAATTAAGGAAAAATAGCATCTTTCCAGTTTTCGTTAACACAGAACAGTGCTGCTTCCCCAAACCCACCCCATCATGGGAGAGAAAAAACATTTCTACAGATCCAATTGAAAAAAAGATGAAGACAAAAGTCAAACTTGCTGAAAAGAAAGGGAGAGAAACCTTCAAAGGGCTGTGCTCTGATCATCTCTTTTTATATAGGTGGACTGAGAGATTTATATCAGGGGGCTCCAGGATCTCAGAGTCCATCAAACACCTCAGCTCTTGCCCAGAATCCATCTGGATAGGTTGCTGCAGAGGGATGGTTTACTTTCACACATTTCCCTCTGCATTTCAACAGTTTGGGTTTGCTGAAAGATCAGCTATGTGAATGTCTGGAGTTTTAGACAAAGTTCCTTCATTGTCCAGGCCACCACGGGGAAAAAGAACCTCAAGATATAGACAGTGGGAGTGAAGAAATCCTATTTGCTGGGAGGGAGGATCCAGTCTCACTGACTAGGATGAGAGAGCACCATTTTCCATTATTCTAGCTCCTCCCTCTCATAATCTAGAGGCTACTTAGTTATACACTCTCTAAGGCTCAGTGTGCAACAGATGCAAAAAAGTCCTTTAAGCTGACCAAGATCACCAATGCTTTCTCAGGTACCATAAGTTTACAGGTCACTATCTAAGAATATAATCATTTATGTGTTTATGTGTGGCTTGCTAGAATATCCAGAGAAAAATATATACAATTCCATGAGTTCATGTTTGGTTTTGTACACCCTAGTCTTTTACACAGATAATGCAAACTGAAGCAAGTCTACACCATGAACTGCTGGATTATAAATATGGTTTTTGGTTGCGAGACTGTAACTACACTGAATTATTCAAAATCATTCAGAGGAAAAGCAGAGTTTCATGGATCACCATTTCTAATTCTTGTTTATTCTAAAAGGTAACAATTATAAGAAAATCCATTAAGATATTTTTGATACATAAACCAGCTTAAAGCAGTTTCCTCACATAATTAAGATAGGAGTAGCCCCCAGTCACATCCAGAGATAACCTGGTGACACAGACAGAAGGGAGACGGCCAAAAATGAGTCTCTAATGGCTCACTGAATGCACAGGAGATGCACATCCCTGGTTTTTGCAAATTAGCTGCTTCAGAATTTCAAAGGGAGCTCGAAAGATTCAAACGACAAGTATGCTCCCATCTGGTGAGAAATTCTCTTTCAAAGCAGAGGAGAATAGTGCTGTACTGACCAAAGTGCCTTGCCAGTAAGACTTTGAAATAGCAACACACAATTTTCTCCAGCTGAGAAGAAAACTGTTTGGGAAAAGCTTCCAGTCAGATTTGAAAACCTCTGCTGGCTCATTCAATGCAAAAACCCCAGAATTCATGAAAAAGCAATCCATGTGACCTAAAACAATCATACCCACCTATTAGCAAAATCCATATTTAACAGAACTACCAGCTTGCATAGAGTAACTAATAAACAGCAGGCTTCTCTTGTCTCAAATCCATCCAAATCCAGATCTTTTTCACAGAATAATACAAAAATAATTACTCCTAAGAATAAATTGAAGAAACATTTCTCTTTGTTTTTTTGCCTTAGCTTAACATAAAATAGTTCACCTCAAACAAGGCAAGTTTGTTCAAGCATATAGCGACAAAGTTTTATAAATTTTAGGCAAACTTACCAAATAGAAGTGACAGGATGTGATAAATATTTTTTGTTATTTATTACAAGCTGATCAAAAGGTATATCTGTAATCTTTAATATCTATATTTTATTCCAGATTATAGCCAATGTAGATAATTTCCATCAAAAAGGTTTTTTAATGTCAGAAACATTTATTACATGCTGGCTTCTATAATCTTTTGGGAAATTACTCCTTCTAAGCTAATTAATAAGAAAGCTTACAGTGATAACATAATTGAAGCAGTGCATATGAAAAAAATGGTCTGATCAACATCAATCCCTGCTAAATAACCTATTAATATTACTCCATCATCTATATGAGTACTTCACCTACAACTGGCATCATTCTGCAGGAGGGAAAAAAAGACAAAAGAATCCCAACTGTTTTAATGACACGAACAGCAGTGATTCCTCTAGGTAAGTCTAAATGACATCATCAGCCACTTCCTTTTTCTAGACATCCACATTTCTACCACCCCAGCTGCATTAGAAAGAGATTTTGGAAATAAAAGATCAGTGTTGGGGAAGCAGAGAGGTCAGAGATGTAAAAATTGGTCCCACCAAGTTTTATTTCTCTTGCAGAAAGATCAGAAAGTTCTGATTTTAACTGAGAAGCTCGATTCATTATTTCAGATTGGAGATGCCTTACTTGCCCCTCCAACAAAAAATGGACAAACAAATTTAGAATAAAATATAATACCTCATTACACAAAGCATGCTTTATCTTTTCATTTTAGCCTGAAATATAAGAGCAGGAGATGCTAACAATTTTTAATTTTAAGGGCAGGAAGAACTGTGGCAACCACCTCATCAGATCTGCTTGAGAGTATGTAGAATGCTCCCCAGCTTTTCCTATACCAAAAGGAATAAAATGTGCCTGAACTAAAAGCACTCCCCTTAGAAAGTAAATTCTTATTTGACTGTGAGTAATGATCAACAAATCACTTTCCTCAATAAATTACTGTAGCAGTTAATTAAAATGTGTCCCTTATGTTCAGTTTTCTTTGGCATCCAACATGTAGAGAGCAGACTTTGTTTTATCTTGCATTACATTGAGGCAAAGTTTGTAAGGTCTGGCAGTAACCTTTTCTCTACAAAAATGGGTAGAAACTGGAGGCACCTTTCTGGTACACTGCCTGATGCTTCTGCACCAGAAAAAAAAGGCACAAACATTGCTTCTACTCCAGCTTCTGCTAGTGGCTGGTGCCTGGGAGGATTTTGTGCTGCAGCTACCACGTGTCACAACCTGTGCCACCACCTCTTCAATCACAGCCACCAGCTGCCCTGGCTAGGGTGCTCCAGTCCAGGAGTCCCAATGCATGCTGCCATCACACCTTCATTCTGTGGTGCAGAGAGATCTTTCTATAATAAATGCAATACCTCTCTAGTTTTCTTCAGTTTTCCCTCCACACTGCACATGCACTTGATGAAAGATGCCTTGTTATTGTCTCCTTGCTACTCTGAACAGACTGAACTCTGTAAAGTCTCCCAAAAGGATGAAGATTTCAAAAGATCTGTGGGAAGCAGGACAAAAGAATCCTTTTGGTTTCCAACAACCCAGCTTCTCCTATGGACTCCTTTTTCCTCCTCCCTGCCCTCAAGTTCCATAAATTCACTCCCACTGCACAAAGGGGCAGAGCTGGCTGTGCCATTTCCAGCAGTGTGCAAGGGCAGGAGGAATCAATACTGCAGGAGTGCCCAGCCCACATAGGGAGCCTTTCCTGAGCAGGGCTGGGCAGGGAGGGCTGGCTTATCCCTGTCCTGCTCTCCCAGCCCTTCTCCCTGCCCCAGCTGAGGCCAGGCAAGGCATCCCAGTGCCCTGGGCAACTCCAAGCTTTGCTGGATCTAAAACCTGCCCTGAAGTCATCCTCATGCAGATCCTCTGATGTCAGTGGAGGAGAGTTGTGTGTGTTGGGGTGAATCACATTAGAGCTACTTAGTACAGGGAATTTCTATATTTATAACATAACAGTGGCAACTTAAGTGCTCCAAGGTCCCTGGACTCACACATCTATCTTATGGAATTACTTGTCATCGAGGTGTCAAAGCCAGGAGCATCAGGATGACAGTTTGTTAAAATGGGCGAGCTTAAAGATTCTGCTAAGTTAACACTTGAATGACTTATGAACCACTCATTTTAATATTTGATTTAAGTTTTAGGGAGTTGATTGCGTGTGGAAGTGCAGGGCCTGACAATAAACAAAGGAGTCATTCACAGGGCAAAAGCCTTTTGCTTCAAACCAAACTTGCAGAATCATGGCAGGCTGTCTCTGTCTCTGAGCCTGTTTCTCCTACAGCTGGTTTGAACACACACTGGTCCTGGGCATCTCCTGCACAGGAACAGAGGGAATATGTGGCAGCTCCACGATCCAGATATGCCCTTCATAATTTAAAACACACTGTATATGAAAATCTTACATCCCAAACTTCATTTTATGGTACAACATAATGAATCAAAAGATTTCAAAACAAAAAAGGAAGAAATCATAGAAATGAGAAAGCTTTTGTTAGGTCAGTTAATATTCCAAATAATTGGTTTGAAGAATTCTTTGAAAGCAGCCAACTCCTGACAGCTGGGGTTTTTTTTAACACAACAGGAATTCTCTGATCTCTCAAAAAAAACTACTCTGTTTATTATTTTTTGGCTGCTTGACCTCAAGTAAAGATCATTTTAAGCAGATTATATTGCAATTAGATCTAACAACTTTTGGAAAGCATAGATAAAGATCTACACCACTGAACTCTGAGGAAGAGAGATTTGCCTTAGACCAGTGAATTAATATGCTTCAATAAGTCCATTCTCATTTGTGAGAAAGTGGCTGATATTTCCTGCAATCAGACCCTGCATGACCTTTAGCAAATAGAATTCAGGTAAAAGATTTGCAATTACAGTGTGGATTTCTAAGCAGCATTCTTCACTGTCATGATGCAAATTCAGTGTCAAGCCAAACACTCCAGGATGGATTCAGTTATGGGACTCTTATTTGACCATTTGGCTGTGGCTGCAGTCCTCCACTTGGAGAGAGGATGAACAGAGCATCAGGATGTCTGAGATCCAACAGTGCCTGCATGCACAACCAAAATTCTGTAGGCAAGCTGGCCAACAGCACAGCCCCATTTTCTGCTGGCTGTATATTCCTGGTTGGGATCTTCCTGGAACTGCTAAAGCATGGGGCAGACTATTTTTTTGTTTCCCTAAAATGTATTTCACCCCAAATACACCATGTATAGCATAAAATGATAACATCCTTGAAGATATTGTTTTGCACAGAAGAATTTGTGACTCATCAAGAAGAAAGGTGAGTTCTGCTGAATAGATAATGCCAATTTTGACAGGAAATCTATGTTTCCTCCAAGAGGCAGAGTATCAAATTAGCAAAGACAGCACAGTTCCAGAAAACTGCAGCTCAGCAGTTAACTTATTCAAGTGGTGAATTTGGCATAAGTGACCTGAAAATTCCACCTCCTGAGAAACCCTCACACCTGTAATGAAAGCAGAGTGATTGCCATGCCTGCCTCTCCCTGACTGTGCACCACTGGTGCTGGACCTGCTCTGGGTGTGCAGTCAAATGGGCTGGCACATCAAAAGAAGCTGGTGCAAATGCCCATGCACCTCTTGACCTCTGTTTTTAAATGTCAGCAACCAGCAAGGATGGCAGTGCTGTGCCTTTGCATCCACCTTCACAATACAGCTGAAAACCAAAAAGGATGAGAAAAAAACCCCAAACAACGGGGAATGTCAGCAGATCCTTCTGTCTGTGCGACCACTACAAAGGAAGGACACTGGCAGCTCAGTGCTGGTATCCAGCCAGCAGGGGCATTTCCTCAGACCCCACAGATGGTTTCAGGAGTTCTGCAGCTACAAAAGTGACAGCCTTTCCCTTCCAGCCTGCAGTCTCTGAACAGACTTACTTACCTTTTTTAAGTATTAATGAAGTGCTCTGCTCACCTAATGAAAGCAAGTTTTCTCTGCTGAGTGAGCTGGGGCCTTGGCAAGCCAATTAGTGCAAGATTTTGCAACTCCTACCAATGCTATTTAGTGCTTTTCTGGAAAGTGCTCAGTGACTGAGAGCTTTCTGGTGAGCTGGCAGAAACCAAATTGCCAAAAATAATTTTCCTCCCAAGGGCACAATCCACATTGATACATTTTCTATTTTGAAAACAAGTGTTTCAGAACTGCCACTGATTATTAATCTGTTATTAAAGAACCAGCCTCAGATTTCAGCTTGACATTTCTTGTTTAGAAATAATTTGCCTTGAAATGTAACAAAGTGTATTATTTAAGCGAATAACAATGTAACACAACACAAGTATATACATACAGTATATATTAACCTCAAGATATTTTAAAATTCTGAACCAGCAAGATACAAGGGACAAAAATAATAATTACAGGATTTTTAGGATTCCAGAAAGAGGAGACATAAGAAAATATGATTAAGTTTTAGGGCAGCTCACAGAAAATGTGATTGATTTCATGCAGTAGAAATTGTCCCTGTTTTCAGCCATTACCATGAATGAACAAGCACAGACTAGGGAAACAAACCCAAGGGACCTTCAAGGGGACTGTGGGCATCCTTAGGGAGCAATGTCCCATTACAATGCCTCCCCACCCCTAAATCCTGCTGGCATGCCATGCTCCAATGCCCTGAGGCTTTCATGCCAGTTAAGTCAGAGATTTGTGGGCTGCTTCTCCCTGCATTTCATCCTCAGCTCTCCATTTCCCAAAGGAAGGTCTCATGGCTGCTCTAGCTGGGTTTGACCTGGGCTGTGATTCAGCCTGCGCTGATGGGATCTCTGAGGAAGACTTTCCACACAGTGGTTCTCCCCTGCTACAATAATTCCCAAGTTCCAATTTTCCTCATGCCCTGGCTGCTCAGGAGCAGTGAGTTATGATGTTTGGAAGCTGAGGAAGGACATGATCAGTCAGTGTCCCATTGGGGATGTAGGAGCACTTCAGAGCATTTAGAAGACTAGGAAAGTTGCTCAGTTCATGCCCAAGGAAACCTGAATGTGGCACTGATCAGTAATTTACAGTCAACCAGGCCTAGCCCCACCCTATTGGTACTGTGAAGGTGTTTCTGTTTTTCAAACACTTCTCCAAGTACTTGTGACCCACACTATGGTATAATTATGACTGCAAGGCAATTAAGACACCAGCTAACCCCAGCAACCCTGAAAGCTTAATGATTAAATACATAGTATGTTCTTACTTTCTTGCACTTCATGTGTTTTGTGCAGCTCAGCTGCACAAAGGACAAAACCCTAACAAAATTTGGTTTATGTTTTCCAGCTAAAAAACACCTGCCTGAACTTCAGTGTCCATAGCCTGGAACAAAGCAGTCATTGCATTGTATTTATTTATGGAAGATTTTCCTAGGACCCAGAGAATGCCCTCTTCTTCCTCTGAGTTTTTCACTGTGTAACTCTTTGAATAATCTTTTATGCACCAGAAATACTGAAATATTAAGCTCTAACAAAAAGGTTTCATGGGAAAAAAATCAAATTAGAACCACCTCTTTTTAATGAGTGAGGTCTATGGCTGTTTCTCAGAGTTTTGCATAGAGAAAGAATTGAGTTCTTGGATGAGGTGAGAAGCAACCAGAAGTGTCAGCAAAAAGAACATGCTTTCTTCTTGCTGCCACTTCAGTCTAAATCTGTGCTAGAAAATCATCTATTTCTCAGTATTATCAGTAAGCAAAAGAAACCCAGTAGGTTATCAGTTAATGCTATGGGATTGCTAACATTACCTCTCTAGGCCAACATGGGAAAGGTCTCCCAATTCCAAAATGCTTATATACTCATGCGCATGGAAATATTTAAGAATAATGGAACCTTAGAGATTTTCTGGCTTTAGAACATCATCTACAAGTGAGACATTGTATCATCTTCAATAAAAAAAGGAGAATCAATCCCAGCCATGCCTTATTCACCAAACAGGTGATAGATTCATCCTTTTCACTCATCCTCTCCTGCAGACTTCCTTTACATCATATTCAGTCTTACATGCATTTAAATAAAAGTCCACTCCCTTTGAATGTTATTGGTGACCTTTTTGCCCAAAGGTCAGCATCCCCTCTGAGTGTACTGCATGCCTATGGACAAAATACAGAGGGGCAGCATAACAAACTGAAATAAAATAACACAATCACAAACCACGTGTTGGCTAATACTGAGCAGTCTACCCTTTGCTCTACTTTTCATTAACAATTTGTACTCTGCCATTTCAGACAAAAAAAAGGAGTTAGAGAAAAATAAAAACAAATAAACAGATTTAAAAAAACCCACAAAAACAAATTAAAAAAAAATCAAAAAATCCTAGAAAATCTCACTAGAAGTTGGTGCCTAATATAAACTCCATAACCTGGAACTACTTGGCCCCATGTGGAAGTCTGGAGAAGGGACTTGCAGTTGATGAACAAATCAAAGTGCAGAGCAGAGTGAAGCTGCTCTGAGGAACAGTGGGAAGTTTTTGTGAAGCTCAGAACAGAGCTGAGATGGAAGCACGGAGGGGGAGCCTGCAGTCCCGCAGCCTGCCTGCCAGGCAATCAGAGCCTGTCAATAAACCAATGCCCTGCCTGACTCATCCCTCCCCCTTCTGGTTTGCACATACTTTGTATTCCTGAATTGCCTCACTGCTTGAGCTGCTCAGGCCCAGAGTTAACAAAACTCAAACACGAGTTCATGCAGCTCTGCCTCTGTGAAGGGGAGGAAGGAGAAAGCAGAATGCAGAGCACACAGATAATGCTGTTGCCTTACCATGGGCCTTTCTCAAAGCTATTGATTTTCTGTCACAGCTTTTAACTGAAATCACAGCATGGCCTTCTGGCTGACTGAGATGCATTTTTGTGTACACATGCTCCCTGGTGTCTCTATATTATCACATTATCCTCACTTGCCAATTTCTCAGCATCCCTGTCACCACTAGAAGCTGACACGCAGGTTTCCTTTATAAAAACATAAAGCTGCAATAAATTCCAGTCTAGCTTAAACTAAACCCATTGCTGCTGATTCTTATTCATAGTACCTTATTCCCAGCATCAAAATTCTCCCTCTGCTTGTTTGTCTCTCTTTGAAGGAAAATGCTGTTTACTGAGAAGCTGTGCTAAACCTAATTAACACATGTTGCACTGAGGAAAAAGCACACCAGCAAACAGGCCTGTTTCAAGCCTATTTTAAAATCATATTGCATTCAAGACATGCTCCCTCTGTTGTGTAGGCCCACACAGTCACTTAGGGCTCACTGCCTGCTTCTGCTGCTGGCTGTTTCCCAAGTTTTCCCTCCCTTCTGTCTTATTCTCTGCCCGTGGAGACAGCAAAAGAGCTATTTCCACAGTCAAGAGAGGATCCTTGCTGAGTCAAAAGAACTGAGCCCAGTTAGGGGAAAATACTCTCAGACACAGGTATTGCAAGCGACATCATAATTACAGCCAGAATAGATGGCCTGCAAATTGCCTGGCATTTGTAATTAACAGTGCTCTCTAATGAAGACCACTCTGTGTGCCATTACCACCTAATAATGCTTAGTAGCTGCATGAACAGAGCTTTCTTTCACTGAGAAAATGAGGATCAAATATTCACAGAAGTAATCTACCATAGAGTGCAAGATCCTCGAGTCAGGGATGAAACTGTGGGTTATTTAAATATCAATCAAAATGAATTTGTTCTTAAACACTAGTTTACCACTGAGATGCAAGCCAAGCTAATGGGAGCTGCATCATGGAAATCCTTTCTGGAATCTGGTGAGATGCATTCGCAGGTCCTGAGGGAACTGGCAGAGGACATGGCTAAGCTACAATCCATTATATTTGAGAAGCCATGGCAGTTCAATGAAGTTCCCACTGACTGGAAAAGGGGAAATATAACCCTTACTTCTAAAAAGGAAAAAAAGGAAAACCTGGAGAACTATAGTTTGGTCAGTCTCTCACCTTGGTGCCCAACAAGGGCATGTTAGGGCACATAGGGCACTAAGACATAACTGGTGACAGCCACCATGGCTTCACCAAGGGCAAGTGAAAAATTTGATGGCAAACTGTCACAGTTACAATGTTAGTGGATAATGAAAAAGCAATTGATGGCATCTACTTGGGCTTGTGCAAAGCATTTGACACTGTCTTTTTTGATGTCTTTGTGCCTAAACCAGAGAGACATTGCTGAGAAAAAAGGATTAAACCCAGAAGATTTTGGTGAGCAGGGAGTACTTTCACTCAAAGTGACCCAGCAGCTGGGAATGCAAAGAATATCAGTGTGGGGAAAAGTGGGATTTGCTAGGATGAGCTAGGCCTGAGAGATCCTATATCCCTCTGTCCCCTCTGCCTCCTGGTGTTGTTGGCAGGGCAGTGAAATAAATCTGTTCTTTGTATTGCAGCTGGGCCTTGGTGGCTGCCCTGGTTGCCTCTATTTATCAATTCACACACATGGACTTGATGTGTGGAGGAGGAACTGGCTGGATGGTCACACTCAAAGAGCTGAGGTCAATGACTCAAGTTCCAAGAGGAGAAGAGTGGTAAATCCATTCCTCAGGGATTAGCACTGGGACCTGCACGGATATCTTTGCTGGTGACACTGACAGTGGGATCAGCCCACTCTCAGCAGGTTTGCTGATGACCAGAGCTGTGTGGTGTGATGGGCACACGGGAGGGGAGAGATGTCATCCGGAGGGAGCTGGATAGGCTTCAGGACTGGGTCTGTGTGAAACTCATGAAGACTGCTTATTCCTGAAGACAGGAAAGTTCTTCAGCAACTTCCTCCTCTCCCTAACTCAGCTTGGACTCAATCTGAAGCTCAACTGATTCTGTGATCTGTGGCAGAAAGGACAGGAGGCCCAGCTGCAGCAGCTAGTACAGTTTTACCCCAGAGTTTATAAGTCCCTTTGCAGAAAGCATAAAGCCCTTTTTAGATTCTGCTGGTGCCAGAGAATTACCATTAATGCCAGGTTTTATATATATGTATATCCAAGGTTAATAGAATTGAGGAAATTCCAGTGTAAGGATGTTAGATATTTGCTCATTTCCAATTCAAATGTTATTCTGATGAGGTCAGGGCCTAATTGTACAAGGACCTACAGAATAATGATAAAAACATGCCCTCATTTCTTAAGAAAGAATGATAATAGCAATTAGCATCACACTTAGTGTCAAAGTCCCCCTGGGCACTTTCCAAAGCCCATGTCTGCCCCAGGGAGGTTATTCAGCAATCCTGGAGGTCAGCAGCACCACTGCATCCTGCACCTGCCCTTCCTCCCATTCCCAGGCAGAGCCAGGCAGATGACACTGAGCGCTCAATATTGCAGCACTCACGGGACAAGCAAATCCCACAGGCTCTGAAAGCTCCTGCAGCTCCCTGGCTATCTCCAAGCCCCCTGCAGGACTGACTTCCTGCCCCCAGTCCCTTTGGCAGTACCCAAATATCCCCACTGGAGCAACTCCAGTCAGCCAGGGCTGCAGAATGCCCTGGACATAATCAGCTTTGCTCAGCTCATTGTGACAGAAGACAAAATATGACACAGATGGAGGAGAGAAAACCTGGCTTACCCATACTGATTTTGGTGGTTTTCTGACAATCCATGCCAATACAAATCTTAGCCAAAACAGTTTTAAATAAAGTTAAGAGGAAAATGCAGTGTCTGGCCATACCAAGGGATTAGTTTTGTCAGGACAAAACCTCCTATAGCTGACTTAATAACTTGGCAAAAGCCCTGTAAATAAAGGCAACACTGAATCTGCCAATTCCCAGCTTGTCAAGCTCCTCCACAACCAACAAACCACAAAAGTAATTACAGACAGTTAAAATGCAAAGAGCAGGAGGCCATTTCCTAAAAGGCACAATTGCTGTGCCCCTAGAGGCTGGGTTTAATTCTACACCCTGAATTAATTTCCATTCATTTCCATCCGAAATATGCTTGGCTTTCCCAAAATGTAAGCTTGAGATGCTTCCAATTTATCTGAGATTTCATCATGAAGGAACTTGCGGTACACACTTCAGTGACATGTTTAAGTCCCTCATTCCCATGACATTTGGCAATAGTCAGCTTTCTGTGAGGCAGGCTTCTAAACTAAGATCTTGTTCTCAAAATAAAGGTCTTGTTTTCAGCATCTTAATTTAGAGTTTTCAGTGTCAGTGAGTATTGCTTTGTTACAAAAAACGAACTATTTATTTTCAGGGACATGTTGATAATCCTACATATCTGTTGGCTGCAGGGCCCAAAGATGCTCCTATGAACATCTAATCTTGTTTGCTGTGTAAAATGATATGAATTTCACCACGAGTGCTTGCATTCCTCAGAAAATTTCGTGGTTTTTTGAATAGAAGCACACATACACATTCAGCATGGAAACAAGCTTGAATCCAGCTACACAAATGTTGTAAGAAAACAGAGGAAAACAAATGAAATGTTACAGCCCTTTCCCATTTTCCCATTGCCCATGCAAAGAAGTGCTGAGCTCCTGGGAATGCTCTTGCTCTCAGAAGAGAAGAGTTGATAATAATCCAAAAATTATCACAAAATTGTCCCTTTCAGGGTACTGTTCAACACCCTGAAAGCTGCTCACTGATAGGTGTTCACACCATTTAACCTCAGACATTCTCAATTTGATACCTCCATGTACAGTTACTGAAAGGAAAGGCAGGTTCCTAAAATGGATTCTCTCTATCACCCTCCAAAAGTCTCATTTTCCTTCAGGGTACCCAGGTTAAGAACTATTCTAACACCCTTTATTGTTTCATTTTCTGACTCTTGGGCAGAATATGCATTGTTCTTTCACAGTAGGTAATTTATTCAGAGGCATTTTCCAAGTCAGAGGGGCTACTCCCAGCCTCAGCTGAGCTTCTTGGTAAATTTGCCCTGTGCAGAACAGCAAACACAGAGAGGACAAAGCAGAGGAGGGTTCAACTGCACAAGTAAAGCACACTCTGGGGCTACACAAACTCCTCAGCCTCCCTAGAACAAAAGGAGTTTAAATCTGGGGGGAGGGAGTCTTTTATAAATCTGGAAACAGACGGTTCCTGTGGGTACTGTACTTTGATCCACATTCTTCCCCAGGCCACAGAGGAGCAGAGACTGATGCTGATTTGGAGAAGTCCAGACCATTTCTGCCACAGGAGCAGTGCTGAACAGGGAGCAACCAAAGCTGAGCTCTTTCTACCTGCACCCAGGAATGCCCACAGGACACACCACTGCAGATCCCTATGGGTTGTCTGCAGAAATAACCAGGCTGTTCCCAGCAATCACTGGGAATCCCACTGCCACAGCTGCAGACCTTCACACCTGACCTGCTTTGGGGCCAGACAACACCATAGATCACAAGCAAGGCCAGCAGAGCTTTGATACTTTCCCATTTCCTACTTCAGTACACAAAGTAACCAAAGTTTCTGTAAGACCTGTTCTTTCCAGACATTCTCAAGACACAAACAGAAACTAAAACTTTCCTATTGCTGTTTAAGTTCTCCTGGTTAAATCCTGCTAGAGCCTATCTGTACACTTCACTAAAAAGCCCCAATAAAGCAGAGTAGATTTATGTCAAACAAGCCTATGACACTGTTTCTTTCTTCCCTTTATGCATCCTTGCCACAGACATACCAAGTACCTGTTTGAGAAGCTTGTGCTTTGGAGAACAGTTCCAAGGAGCATTACTAAAATAAAGCAGTTTTCATTATTCACAAAAGCTTATATAAGTTACCAGGCCAGTTTTTCAGTCATTCAGTGTTATTTTCTGCCAGGAATATACAAGTTAATGTGACCTTTTACAACATCTACCCTTAAGACGCCTCCAAGCTATGATGGGATTACAAAATTTGAAATCTGCTGAGGCAGATGAAACATTTTCTATTAGAATGACCTGAAAAACTCAGGGTGTGCCCATATATTTCCTAGAAATTCTCATTCAGTGGGTTTCAGGGTGTTTTTCCTGCTCTGCTGATTTGCAGACCCTTAGGTATTTCCCTATGGATCCCCCAATGTCAGCATAATAATAATAATAATATTCTTGCCTTCCTTAATTACCTTTCTCAGATCTCTTAGCAGCAGCTAATAGACCAACAGGGATCCATAGAGAATAATCTGAAAATGATGAGTTAATAACTTCATAAGGACAGGCCCTCAAGTGATTGTCCTTCAAAGAAGGACACACTTCAATAACAGTGTATATATTACATAGGAGTTTCCTGTTCTTCTCTCTTATATAACAGAAACAACAACTGCAACCTTTGCAATCCTTTGACACTACATTTGTTTAAACTGTCACAAAACCTGCCCAGAGCCCTTGGGGCAGCCAGGGTCAGGAGAGCAGTGAATCCCAGGCTCAGGAATTACTCCCAGCTACAGTATGCAAAACCGACAGGATGGTAATGCTTATTTTCATGTGTCTGCCTCCCTGAGGAGGGTTACAAAATGCTCCATGCAGAGCCAATCATTCACTGTTCAAGCAAGCAGGGATAGCACTGAGGGAAACCTCATTTCAAAAGGAAAGTAATATAGATTTTAGTATTGGAAGTTTTAATGGTAATGCACACTAGAGAGAACTAGCACTTAGAAAAATGCTAACTAAAACTTATGATGCTGTCTTTTCAATAGAGACATCAGAGCAATGATTTCTATGGTGGTTTTGATCCTGGACTCTGAAGGTGAAATTTCCTGTTCAGGAGCTGATGCATAAGTTTTTATGAGGCTCTCATTAACCTTTCATTAAACTTTCAGTGGCACACACACACTTTTGCTAGGCACTGTGTAGAGGTAAAGTTGAGGAACATGAATCATCTTTGAAAACAACAAACTTTGAAACCAACAATTGCACTCAGGAGTTTTTTATCTGAGCTCTCCTTAGATGATTCACAACTATTCTCAAGCCCCAAGGGACACTCACCTGGAATGTCATGGAAAGGATGCTGCAGACATACAATTCTGGTTTGTAAAACCAAGCCAAGGAAATAAATTCAGTCAACAGGCAAA
Source organism: Fringilla coelebs (assembly GCF_963513975.1). NCBI lineage: Eukaryota > Metazoa > Chordata > Aves > Passeriformes > Fringillidae > Fringilla > Fringilla coelebs. Next base: position 8,780,973 of record NC_140066.1, on the reverse strand, counting down.
ATCCAGGGTAGCTTTCTCTACAGCACTGGGACACTGACCTGTGAGAAAGGAGAGGGGGAAAAAATTCAAGACCACTCAGGATTGTGCAGAAAAACAGATTTTCAGGTGTTAATCCTCAGCACCAGGTGCCCAGTTCACAAGGCAACAGGCTGGTTGTAACTTTCCTACCTCAGCAAGCAAGGAAAACAGTATCAGTCCTTTTAAGTCTTAGTCCTGCTTGTGAAAGATGAAATCTTTAAAAAACCTGGTCATTGTTGAGCAAGCAAATACACCATGTAATGTTTGCTATAAGCTGCAGCTGAAATGCGTGTTTAAGTTATATACAGAACAAGTTCAAACACCATCCATGCTCCCAAGCGTGTTTGAGAAGGTATTTAACAATTTCTGTGAACAATTTGCAAAGTGAAAACATCCAAACCTGTTTCAAAAGTTCTTTGCCTCAGGCACCAGCTCTATCTCCACATTAAGTTTTCATACACAGAGCTAGAGAGCAGATGGCCACTTCAAGCAGTTTTCAACAGGGGTGTTTCAGTCTCTCAGTCATGGGTTTATCTGAGCAGCCTATGACCTGTTAACAGAAACATCTTGAAGCCCAAAGATCAGGATTGCTTAAACATTCACATAAAAATATGAAGAATAAATGCAGACACTATAGGAGTTCATTAAATGATGCTGTTATTTGGCAAGTAATCTGTCAACCTGATACTGGCCTTCCAATGGCTCCTCTGGCTATTCAGACACCTGAAAAAGACCTGTTTTCAGAGTCCTGCTGTGAAAACCTGAGCCACACTTGCTCTAGGATGCACATCATGTCAGCTAAAATTAACATTTTTGTCTTTCAACTTTTTACATTGTCTAAAATCTGACTTCCCAAGCATCATTTCTCTTTGCCAGTTTAACTTGGTATGCTGTAGATGGAAATAGCAGAGAATGTTTCCAGCTGCCTGGCTCTGAAGGAGCAGAAAAGATGTAATCTTGGAGGTGGGAAAGGAGAGAAAAAGAACTGCTTTGTTGTAACACACTGCTCCTTGTTCAAAAGGCTGTGTGACACCTCCAAGTTTTGACAACACAGCTGCATTTATATCTACTTGTGATGAGAGTTCCCATCAGCTCAACCCTGGCATTATGCCTGACTGGCAATTCATTACTTAGTGCAATTTAGGAGCACTTTGTAAATCATAGCAGCTCCTCTTTACTGTTGTCTCTCCTCTCCACCCGGAGCATGCCCAGGAGCTGGTGTGCCTAACTGCAGATGCCACCCCTGAGCTCTGGGGCTGTGCTCCAGCTTTGCTGGTGCAAAGGAACAGCCTGCTTATTCCAAACAGGGCCTGAGAGTGATGCTCCAAATCACACTCTGAGGCTGCCTCTCCCAATCCACTACAGACATAGCCAAGATATGTAAAATGAGTAATGAAGGGGAAAATCATAAAGCAGAGATCTGTTCAAGAATTAATGTGCTCATTTTAACTCAACAAGCTCAATCTTCCCTGTTTACAGCCTGAATGATCTCCTTTAACATTGGAACAATAGAGGGAGAACACTTCCACTGCTTTCCTCTTGGTAAGAAGACAGGTGCATGCTGCTTGTTGGAGGAAAAAAATGGGCCTCCTAATAGGATAATATAGTTTGGATTATATTAGTTACGGAAAAATTGAGATGAGAAAGCTCTGCAAGGGCATCATCATGATGAAACATGGGGCTGATTATTGCAAAGTGCTGAGCTCCAGACAAAGTCATTGGGTGTTATATGTGCATTATAATATGATCACTACTGCCTTTCCACAAATTATGGGCAAAAGGTAGATTTTCATACAGCTCCACATCCAACTTTCCACTTCCACACTAAGTATTTTTAGATATAAATTTTTAAAATATGCAGCTCATAATAGTGCCCATTTAAACCTCTGCAAGTGCACAGAACAGCACAATTATTTATAATCCATATATAGAATGCAGAAATTGTATAGCACTCAATGAACATGCACTGCTGCACATTCATACAGAGGAACAATATCAGAGACATTTCTTGAATGAAGATCAATCCTCTTGAACCAATGCAAAGGAAAGAAAATTAGGGCTAATGAGAAGATCAATCAAAGAAAATTCAAAGACTTCCAGATATTAGTCCAAATAGAGATCAGAGGAAAAGTGCTTTCACATCACTGAGATTTTCCAGTGTGTCTGAGGCACCTGGACCCTCCACAGGTTCACAGTACCTGTCCTGAATGTGGGCAGAGAAAGCATCACACAGCACCAGCTGTACCTACCAGTGGGCTGGGCAGCCTGAGCTCTTGTCCTACAGTGAAAACAAAGGCACTGCAGTAAAGGACCAAGATAAAAACTTGGCAATCAAGAGCATTCTTGAAAAACCTTTGCACCTGTGCCAAGGGAACATCTCTGCTGGTATCATTCCATACAGGATCACAGAGCAAACAGGAGGAAGGGCAAAAGGCAGAGGCTCTAGCCGAAGGTCCATCAATGATACTTTAAGAGACTTGAACTGTGAGCCAAGAAATTAATAAATTATAACATCAAAGTCTGCACTCATATAAGTGACAGGGTGCTAATTTAATATTTATTTTTATGTTGGGGGAGCTCATTACCTACAGAAATGTTTTTGTGTTCTCTAGAAAAAAAAAAAAATCACTTTTTTCTTCTTAAATTACTGTTATTGGCATTTCTATTGACAGGGAGAAATACAGAACCACACAAAAGTGCCCAAACCTCAACATAACACTTCAATGTGCCCATCAGCTAATGCTAATCTATAATTGAACACTGTGTAGGTATTCAGGAAATCCATTAATCTATATAGATTGCTCCTTCAGGATGAGTGCTTCAGGTTACTTTACATAAGGAAAGGCAGCCAAGGTCTAGGACACTGTCAAAAAACTCACAGATCTACAGAAATACTAACTAGGCATTTAAGGAGAGACATCTGCCAGCTAGAATGCTCAATAACTTCAGAAAGAATACCATGGAAAACTCACTGAAGATGTCCACTAGAGAAAATGCCTTCAAAGATATAAAAGGACTTAATGGGCTTTGAAAATCAGTCAAAACTTGTCCAAAATTGTGATCCCAAGGTTTAACCCTAGCCATTTCTTTCCTTTACACAGATGGCTCTTCTGTTTGATTGAGAAACAAATTTGGCAAAAAAGGCAAATACATTAATGCTTTAACAGTTTTTAATGCTATTTGCTAATTCTCTCTATTACCAAATCAAAGGTGTGGGGTAATAAAATGGAGACAAATGCCACAAAAATCACAACTGAAATTAAATAAAAAGGAAGTCTCCAATCTCTCTCTAGAGAGGCATTACCTCTCTAGTCAAAATGCTTTGCTGTAAAAACCTGCAACTCCCATCCACTTTTGAAACAAAACTCTAAGCACATCCTGATAATAAGCAAACTATCAGAATGAATTCAGTGCTGTGTTCAAGTGACAAGCACAGGGGAACAGAACACCACTGACACCATTCAGGACAGAGAGAAATGCTGTGCAGTATAATAAAAGACCTTATATTTATTGAAAAACACATTTCTTTGCAATAATATGCTGTAAGCCAATTGTTCTCTTTCTCAGACTCGTAATTTCACAAGTATAACTTTCTCCAGTGGCCCCAGTTGTTCATATGGATTTTCACACATACAGTTCTCTCCCCATTCTCCCCAGTGAGAAGTTGGAGATGAAAACTCTTTTGAAATATTTTCACTCTCAGAAGAGACTGACTGATGAGAGCATGAGGCTGGCCACACACAGAATGAAAAAAAGCCTTGTTTGAGAGTCATGTCCATGTGCAACAGCAACCCAGCAGGGGTTTTATTAATGGCAACTTGCATGTTATAGCTGAGCACTGTGTGCTCCAGTGTGTGCACACACGTGGCAACTGAGAAGAGCCTTCCCTGCTTCATCAGCCAGTTAAGCTTGCTCAGAATCAAGAGTTGCTTGCTCTGATGGATGGTTCAGGCTCATTAAGATCAGCACATCAGGTGGCCAACGGCACCTGGAGATCATCTGAGCAACTATCCCAGGTAAAACATCTCCTGTCATTATAAAGAACAGGAGCAATTGAGCTTCTGCTGCTTCCCTTAGATAAAAACTTCAAGAAAGCTTAATGAAAGCAGTTTCCCATTGTAGGCAAAGAGATGACACCAAATCACCACCTGGCTCACAGAGCTGCTGAGAACTTGGGCATGAGGACAGAGCTTATTTTCCTTATTAGCAGAAGCAAGGCAAGTTGGAAAGGTGTATGCCTTAATAGGGAATCATGTTTAGAATGCTTTCAGGACAGGCTCCATCAGAACACTCAGAATTGGCACCTTGAGCTAAAGGAAACCCAAATTATTGAACAGCTCTGCAAACAAAAACTGCTGTTCTTTACCCTAAAAAAACTAAAATAAACCGCACTGTCTGCAGGACAAAGCTGAAGTGCATCAGCAAATCTCTTACCTTCCTTACAACTCCTCTTCAGCATTTTAAGATTTTAAAAACTAGCTGCTTATCCCCAGCTTTATCCAAAGGAGACATGACATTTCATGGGACTTATTAATATTCTGCTATGTCTAACTAGAAGGAGATCTCTAGAAAATACCTTTTATAAAAGGAATGCTAGTGTGCATCTGCCCCTTGTTCCTCTTCTGCTCTACAGTGTTTTCAGTAAAAGGCTATATCTGACTTCCATTTCCTGCTTCCATTGGTCTCCTTGGTACTCAGAGAGCTAAAGCCACCATTGAAACCTTGGCAGAGGCCAAGCTTTAACTCACCAGTAATGCAAATCATTAGAGTTACAGACAAACTGCTAAAGTGCAGTTCACATTTATGCCAGTTGTATAGGAGATCTTGTCATTGATTTCTCCTTTGCCAAGAAGTTTAGCCCTCTGGAACAAAACACAGACTTTCTGAAAGCTGCTCTCATTTCATTCAGCAACACAGCACCTATGAGCGAGAGCAAATGCTACTTCTACAGGCATTCTTCCTTACCCTGAAAGGGAGAGGAATGCAGATTATTACCATGGTACAGAGAATTTTTACTATTTATTCACTTTTCTTTCATTTCTTGACTACACAAAAGCATTCATTGTTTTTTTTTTAAAGTCGAAGCCATTGATGACAGGAAATCACCCTTTACTGTACCATGAGGTGTGCCTGCCACCTTCCAAAGGCACTGCTCCAAATTAAAACATGATTAGATTCTCTAGGGTGACCTTGTGAAAAGGCAGGGATGTGTTTACTTTCTCTGCCATCCAAATCAACCTTGATAATTTAGAAGTAAAGAAAAGATGGTTTTCCTAATTGCCAGCCCTGAAAACTCTTCGAGTTCTCTGAGACTCTGAGTATGTGATGTCTCAGTAACAATAAAGACAAGGAAACAGTTAATGATGCTCAATGAAGAGCACAAATAGTTAACAATCCTGAGAGCTACCTGCACGCAGACTCCAGCTCACACATCCACAGCTGGCCTGAATCTGCAAGGCCGACAAATAAAAAGCAATGAATGCTTATTTTTTTCAACCTAACCTTAAGCCATAATTTACAACACAGAGATTTTCAGAGCTGCTACGTAAGAGGGTGCCTTATCTGCCCCTTAATCCATGCAGCAGTTAGCCAAAGGTTTTCTCTGCCTATTTGCTGAAATGACACCCGTTATAGGAAATATATGTGAGCATGGGCAGCAACCCAAGAACTCCCTGGGATGGGGGAGGCCACAGGCCCCTGGACACAAACTGTAGCCCTTCTCCAGGGGAAGAAAAAGCTACCAGCCCAGTTCCCTGATGTCAGTTTGCAGGAGATGCTTGGCACTGACAGGGCAGCCTGAGTTGTTGGTGGTGGCAGGTTCAGTCTGGAGACTTCCTGCATTGTTTGGAAATTTAGGAGGCACAGCTGATTGGTTTTATTTTAGTGCATTATCCCAAAGAGCTGGCTTCAGTCACAGCCAGTGGATTTAACTCCCTGTACTTGAGGAAAATCTGAAATTCCCCTTGAGAGCAAAGGACTAACCTGTGCCCCCAGCAGGCTCACCAAGGATTACCAGGAATCAGCCTTTATCCACCTGAGAAGCCAGAGCTACAGAGCAGGGCACTGGGTCACCAGGTAATCCCCTACTGGGACAGGAGCAGAGGAAGTTGTCAAACCTGCTTTTCTGCCACTGAGGCTCCATGCCTTGGCTGTCACAAAACTGACCCTAAGAGAACTTGGCTGAAACTGCTGAGCTGGAAGTGCAGCATTGATTGGATTGCACTCCCAAGCCCTGTCAGCAATCAGGAGCAGCACTTGCCTCAGCACTTCCTGGACAATGGTAGCAGCCACTGTCCAGAATGAAACATACCCAAATTACAGCCATTTTCTATTGACATATCAAAAGTCACAGGACTATCTTTTCCACTACATCACTTATCTACTTTAGGCCCATGCTGCTCCTTGCAGCAGGACACAAGCTTCCATTCATGGTTTAGAGGGAGACGCTGGAAAAGTCTGCTGCTGAGTGGAAATTAAAACTTTAGCAGTTGGGGAAAAGATGCTAATTCCAGGACATAAATATGGCAATGCTTATTTTGCCACCTTCTACACGAAATTCATTTAGGTGTTCTTGACAAGGTGCATGTTTCTTGCTCACACACAAACCTTCCACCTTCAAAAACAACCTCTGCTTGCTCCCAAACTGGTGCTTGCATTAGGGGCCTAAGGTGAATTTGTAGACTGGTCTTCTTTAGCCCAGCCTTCTCAAGAGGGAACACACTCCACATTTCCCTGTGCTGGTGGAAAAACTTCCAACAAATCTTCTCCTGCTTTTTGCAAATGTCCAAATGAAAGGTCATATGGAATGCACCATGTGGAGCAAAATAAAATTTACCAGCTCTATTTTCCCATTTTAGCATCTAGAACGAAGTCCACACAAACTTTCTTGTGTGTTTGCTTTAATGTAACTACCAATCTGAACTACTGTGGCAACCAATACGGACTAAATATAACACTACTGATTACTTTCACATGGCATCCCTTTAAGCCCAGGTGCAAGCCAGAAGCAGATGTGGACATTCATCTTCTCTTTATTTTCAGGCAAGCAGGCCTACCTGCCCAACTTTAATCCCTGCCCTTGGGAGGTATTCCTGCTGCCTTGGATTTACAATGCCAAAAGGTAACTTCTGTGAGGAGACTAACATTCCTGCAGATAAAGGAACGAAAGGAGTTCTCCTGGAGGGTACTTCAGAGCAGGACCTGTAACCAGGCCCTCAGAGTACAACTTCTCAGAGAGCTCTTTTAGCCCCACTGAGGAACCAGGGAGAGGAGAAAGGCTGGCTTTTTAAATTATGTCCCTTAAATCAAGATATTTCAGTATCTTCCTATGGAACATTTTGGGGTTTGAAGCTTTTCCTGATTTTTTTATAATTGAATTCAATCAAACCCAGTCTATTTGCATAAAAAGCCCATTTGAAAATAACTAGCTAGAAGTGCCAAATTGCCAGCCCAGGAGGTGAAGCATTTTTTATGAGCAGTATGTTGTTCTCATGAGCAGAAGGGTACACTTTCAGCACCCTTCACAATGCCTGGCACAGAAAGACCATCAAAAGGGAGGAAGGATTCATTTCAACAGTCTTTGATATGGTACAATCTTTACAAAAAATGCTAAATAGCTTTAAACGTGTATCAGCTTGTACTGTCCTTTATTAGGAACTCATTAAAAATATTTTGATTCATTTCCCATCGATTTTCAACTCATAACTACCTTTATAGAGACTACAAGATGTGTAATTTGTAATGCAACTTCTATTTCCACCCTGAGATGTATCAGAAAAATGGGGAATTTAATGGCAGAAACTTCTTGTGACTCATGGTAGGTTTATGAGCTGTCAGAGTGAAGAATAAATGCAGTAACTTATTGGGAAAATATAACAGCCATTGTGTACATGTCATAGCTCAGGTGCAGCTTCAGAGCTGAGAATAGCCTTATCCAGCAAAAGCAATTAAATATATGCTCATCTTTAAGTAATCCCACAGGAATCCACAACATCTAAAAAGTAAGCAGTAATGATGAACAAAATTGTTACTCCTCACTTTGAAAGAATATTTATAAAACAATGTCCTAACTGAGGCAAAAGAAGAATTTCATTGTGACTTTCTCACTTTTGAAATTATTTGTCTCAATTCTGAACTATTATTTTCAATATATGCGTATATATCTCCATGAAAGAGAACAAAAAATACCCTGTCTTCATTCTGGAACCCATTTGCCCACATGTTGAAAACACCAGAATTTCTGGAAAGGGAAGCATGAATTACAACATACCTCTGAATGGCCACAAAGTGAGTGGTGAAAGTATTTTGTACTATCTTTCTCAAGTCCACTCCTAATTCTGATGCTAAGTCCCCTTTAATCCACTCCCTTGGACCTTCTCATCCAGCAGCCCCTCTGGCAAGCAGCTGTTCTGTTTGTCAGCACAAGCTCCTGTTCAGCTGTGGTTTGCAACAACGCCTGCCTTTTCCCACAGCCAAGTGAAGCCCCAAGCATTTCTTCTGCTTTGCTGGGAGAGAATTCCTGGATGAAGTACAGGGGAGATGGTGTTTGGATATCTTGTTTAAACAGTGGCTGAGGGAAGAGCCCTGTGATGGATGAGGTGCTCAGTGGACTAGCTTCCCTAATAACTCACTAAACCCAAACAGCTCATGAATTTCTCTTTCCTCACAGGGCTCAGAAATCCAAGCAGGATTCTGTGTTTCAGCTGCTTAGAGAATGAAGCACTGCAAGGGTGAATAAAGGGTGGAAGTTTTGCCTTTCTCTCAGGTGTTTTGTGACAATAGGAAGTGTAGAGAATGCCCAGGATCAGAGAAGGGTTTCTGCTCTCCTTATTCAAGGTGATTACAGCCAGCATTTTGCACACACTGAACAGGCCATTCACACAGGGCTGAGGCTGGGTGAGATGAATGAAAGAGCATTCTCCTGTCTGCTGTTCAGGCACAGCTGAGCCAGGACTGTGGCAGCATCCACTTGGACAGCACAGTCAGATGCCACCACACAGCTTAATCACAGATTGTTCTGAACCCTTGCTGCTGTCCCCATCTGTCCAGGCAGCCCAAACCTCCTCCTTGAAAAAAGAAGGACACCTGTCTGATAACTTGCTTAACATTTTGACTTCCTAAGAATCACCCATACTACAAACAAAAACAAACAAACAAAAAACAAAAAAAAACCAAACCAAAAAAACCCCAAAAAAGACACAGGATGACCATCTTGAAGATCCTCACATGTGCAAGACCTGCTGTTCCACTCCCACCACAGCAACACACATCTTGAGGTCTTGCGCCCTCTCCCTTTTATCATATTTTAAAATGTAGCAAATCTGTTAATTAGTGTCAAAGAAACAATGCATACTATCTGAAAGCAGCTTTTCTGCCACTGATCACTGACAAGCTAATAGGCCTGACATTTCCTTCAGCACGCTACTCCTTTGATTAATGCAGCTGCACAATTAGTTTTTTTTGAAAATTTGTGTAATATCCTCCCATGACAGGAACTGATTTACAAATATAAGACAAATATGAGAAAGAGGTGGACTTTCAACATGGGGGAAAAAAGTTTTAATGAGGTTCACAGGCAGGGAGGCTGTTATGCTGAATCTTGGGCAGTTTATTACTGACTTAGGTAATACAAGGATCTCTCTAAAGGCAGAGAGGGGTCAGCAGCACTTTCCAGTGGTGGGCACCTGTTGCTAAAAATTCTTGGAGGTGAATTCTCTTATGTGAATCTGCCAACACTTTTTCAAAAGACTTGCACAAAATTAAAACCCTTCTTCAGTAATTCAATCTAAATTATTGAAAAATAGTAGCTATTTTTTGTTTATCTTGTTGTTCTTTGTCAAGTCAAGCTGTCTCCAGCTGTCTATCCCAAAGCTCAATGGCTGCTCCAGCATTTTTGAGCAAAACAGATTCTCTTTTCAGGCTTACATACATGAAATGCAACAGTCTGAACATTGTATTTTCTAGTCTGACTGAATTTGCCATGTGAAACACTCAACCTGAGAGGTTCAGTCTGGATTTTTATTTTCAGCTTTTCCTTGGCAAAAAGCCACCACCCTCTCTGCTTGTAAACATGATCCCTTGTCCAACATCATCAGTGGAGTTAGTGGACTGAAAAGTGGAACATTTGGTTGGTTGTTGTTTTGAAAGTTTCTTAGAAGAGTAATGGTAAAATCAATACCCTCTGATGACTCTGCCTGGGGTTCTTTTCTGAGGAAAATATATTATCATATGTGACCTTATAGTATGTTTATGCCCATCTATTCTCTTGTCACACCCTCCTTTACTCCAAAACTTTCTGTTACCATATTAGAAATATAAACACATTCAAAAATGGCAGCCACATAGAAGAGAGTTTTCATGGCTGTAATTTTTTTTGTCTTCCCTACATGCTAAAGATATGAAAGGTGTAAAATCCACTCACTCCTTTACACACAGAAACTCCAATCCCCACCAAGGATCAACCATGGAAGCAGATTTGGGAAGACTGAAACCCTTCAGCAGACCCACTGTTGGCTGAGCAGTCTGAGAAAGGCTGTGCTGTGACCAGGGGGGGATGACCAAGCAGCATTCCACATCTATAGACAGCAATATTCCCTTGAGAGAGACAGATTCAAACCTCTTTCCACCACAGTTCTGAAAATGAAACCTCACAGGTCTCCCCTGTCCACACTAGATGTCCTTGCTACAGCATGTGACATTTTCCTCAGCTTCTGGAGATGCAGAGTTTCCTGGACACTAATGAATTTCCATGAAAGGTTTCAGTTTCAGTGAATCAGCTTTTCCTAATGAAAAATGACACTGACAGAAATTTCTCTGCCAGCTCCCTCACACTGGATAACCTTCAGAAACTCAATTCACCTCTGTGTTTCTCCGTCTTGAAACAGGGAAATAACACCAACCTCTTTTTTATATAACCTTCTCTGAGATGTATGGACAAAAGCACTTTGCACAAGAGCAAAACATCATTATTATTTACTAATCTAAGCATCATTGAGACAATAAGGGAAAAGCAAATAATACTCACTGAGGTAACAAAATAAAGCCATTCCTCTGGCATCATTTTTAAAAAAATGTTACAGCTCAGGCTTTCTTTTTATTTTTTTTTTTCTTTTGGTAGCTGTATAAAGGGTTGATAGAATTCTCCAATATCAAAACTGAAAAAAAAAGTTTCTCATCTCTTAAAGAAGGCAAAGCAAACAGGAAAAAAAATCTATGAGCATACAAACAGCCTCTGATTGTTTTGTCTCAAAGCAAGATTTTTTTGTTGCTTGCATTTTCTTGAGCACGCAAAGAATCAGTCCTGAAAAACATCTCCATATTGCAAGAGCCATATCCAGAATTTTACACTTCAGGGATAAAACTCTTTGATATCTCAGAATACAACTTAAATTTTAGTAATAAAAGCAGATTAAGAACTCAGTATCCTTCCACTCACATCATCAGCAAAACCAAATCCATACAGAACAATGTTTTATAGAATAAATCTCCATATCAACACAGCATCTATATATTTAAATGCCATTCAGCAGAGATTACCACCCAAAGCTATCTCTCACCACATTTCAGTGCGATTATAAAATATTCATAAAAGACACAGAAGTGTTCAAGACATGCAAAAATTCATTCTCTTCTGCAGGGAGCCATGGAAGTACAAAAATATAACCCAGATTGGTAGAGGACTCTTCATCAACACCAGCTCAAGCTCAACTCCCATCCTGGACAATCTGGCTATAGGAACAAACTGCGATGTCTGGAGGAAAGGCAGTGGGAAAAGTCTTGAGAGTGTGGTGATATCAACACAGATTAACCAGCTCAGACTGATGCTGAGTGCAGACAAGCCCATTAGCTTTAGATACCCAAGAAAGCACAAAACCACAATCAAATCTCCAGAGAAAAGGCCTCCTTTAGTTATTACAACCTGGAATTGCTCTGGAACAGGGCAGGCACACCACCTTACGTCAGTACTTCACATCCTATTTCCTTGCTCTTTTCACAGTGATTTAAGCATATGAACTCTTTACTCATTCTAAAACCTCGGCACACAGGTGCCAAAAAAGCCCCAAAAGTCCTTGAAAAAAAAGAATGGGTAGCTCCATATATCCCAATACATTTTGTAAGGACAAAGTTCCAGCCTACTGTTAATAAAATCACAGAAAGCAAGCAAAGAACAGTTTGTATTCACTGACATTCACAGCCTACTGCAGCAGGTTTCATCCTGATTCTCCACCTCCCCACAGTTCCACTGTCTTTCAATTATTCAGGTACCAAAGTATAAAAACCCTTCTATAATCAAGGAAAATACAAAAAATTATGTCGCCTTTGCTACCTACATCTTCTTTCCCTACCTCTTCCATTTCCAGAGAATTTTTCAATCAAGAGGCAATATAGCCTGACCATAAAAAATATTATAGGCTCTTAAAAGACCCTCTTGGCTTCGGAAAGAGAGTTTAAAATGTTAAGTAATTTCTGTCAGTCATTAAAAACTCCTGGAAAAGATTCAAACTCAGTGCCTGGTAGAGAGAATTATTTCTGTAATTGAAAGAAGAACAGCAAAACACAAGTCCTTTAATAGACATGGGCTCGTGGGAGATTAAACAATCAGCTATCTTGTCAATTCAAAATGTACACCTGGGCTGCTTTTTTCTCCATTTGTTGGTCTCAAGGTGAAAACTTATTATTTCATAAAATACAGTTAGAGCATTTTGCATAGGAAGTTCCAGATCCCTAAATTAAAAAAAAAAAAAATTTAAAAAACCCCAAAAAATGTGTAGAAGTGTTGAGTCTTCACAGAGATTAATCCACAGAGAGGGGAGATGGAAGCTAGTCTTCCTGCCAGCCCATAATGAGTTTCATACTACCTACAAACTGAATGCATCTACTTGTGAGGTGCTGTGAGTTATTCTCATACGTCAGGCACAGAGCAGATTATTTAAAGTGGCTTTTCTTATCTACCTGGCGTGGTTAAGTGGCTGCTATGCAAAAAGCCATACAAGGAAAGAAAGGTGTCTAACTGCAATGACCCCCCCAGCAGGGGACATTGAGCACAGAGACGAAATAGAGTCTGATGAGCAGCATTATTGGGGCATCTCTCTGGCCTTTCAATACCTTCAGGTACTTTGCTGAATTTATTTGTCAGAAAAGTCCCTTGGTTTCCATCTCCCAAGCCCAGCTCTGCTTCTCTCCAGAGGGTCAGTCTGTTTCATCACTTCCATTCCAGTCTGGGCAGGCAGCTACATAAATGATGAATTAAAAACTGAGCTTTTACAATGTTCAGCAACAACTCATGGTCAATTCTAGCCATTTTAGGCCTGGGAAGGTTGTTTGTTTTCATATTTTGCTGGAATTTTGTTGATATGTTTGATTTGGGGTTTTGTTGGTTTTTGGGGGGGTGTGGTTTTTTAGCTTAAAATCTTGTTTAAGATTGGTTTATACAGCCCTAAACAAACCACAAACCTTAATTTGTCTTTTCTAGATGTCTTTCTAGCAAAAATTCTCTCTTTGGTAACTTACTGCAGTCTCAGTCTCTAATCAGGTTTGCAGTCTAGGGTTTGCATTTATAAACAGTTTCCATTGGCATTAAGTGGAGTGATATTTGCAGAATCAAAGATTAAATGCAGCCATTAATGACTTGCCTGTTTTTGCTGGTTTTGCTCATTCACTGGCCATTGTCTGCAAGGCTGCTCTTGCATGATAGTGCTGATTCAGGGGATTAAAGCACTGCATCTTTATATATATATATAAAAAATTAAATTCAAGGTTTGTCTAGTGCTATTGCTCTAGAGAGGTTTTTATCCTGCAGTAAATCCCTGCAAGACAGACACACAAATATTAGGAAGGTTTATAGGGTACAACTGTTCCTGTAAAACCAAATCCTCCAGGCTGGGAGGTTTGGTGCCTGTTCTTCATTAACCAGCAAATACAGGGAGAGATGAGTTAGTGCAGAGAGACATGCAGAGCAGAAGTAATTAGAGCAAAGTGCCTTGTGAAGGACATTGCACAACGTTCTAGCAGAACTTCAGAGGAGCTCAGAATTCCTGTTTTACCCTACCTTTTGATAAAAAATACCATCACAAGGCCCAAATACCTATCCAAACAAGAGCCTTGGACATAGCTGGCACGGCCAGTGCCACTCTGCCCATTTGGCTGATAAAGGACACTCACTCTATGCTGCTTCTCCTTTATATCTTTAAACTATCAAGGCTACAACAACCATCAACTACATTTTGCAAAGCCTAATGACAGAGATCATTCAGATTCTCACATTGGCAAGTGTCAGCCCCAGACAGAATGAATCAGAAGCTGAATCCTTTACCTTGTCCTAGGGCTTTACAGCATGTATGACTCACAACATGGTGCTTGCAGAGCTGTTTCAGAATATTCAGGTCTCATGAGTGTATTTGAGCCCTTATGTTACTGCTGGAAGACCAATTCTCAGGGTATTAACCTTCCTGCAAAGAGCCATGCTCAGCTGCACTGCTCTAGCTGTCTTTCTCCCATCTAACAGTGATGACCAGTGAGATCCAAATCTCTGATGAGAATTGTAAGGAGGGGAAAAAAAAAAAATCCTTACCAACACCTCTAAGCACCAGTGCTGCTTAGCTGCTTAGAGCAGCATTTTTTCTTTGAGAAAAGCAGCCACAACTTTGAGAGCACTGAGTGAGTAGTGATGCATTTTGAGATGATCCCAATTACATAGAATTGGTTTTAAGGCTGCTTTCAAAAGAAAGGAAGGGGTCTAAAATGCAAAAGGTTATTTGAGAAGAGGGAAAGTAATAATAGAAAACAAGACAGGATCTAATGAGATCTAAAATTAGAAATTAGAAGATGAAGTAGCAACATAATACCTAAACTATTAGCAAATAACCTAAAGAGGATGGAAAAGAGGAATATAGCAAAGGAGAACTGGCAAAGAGATGAGCAATTCAAGGTTAGTAAAATATTCAGGAAAGCCTCATTTTTATAATCAGTTTGTGATAATAAAATGGAGGTGAGCTAAAATGTAGAAATTCCATGTGTAAATGCACATGGAAAACACTGACTGTCTGGCAAAACACATGCCAGGTAACAATCATGCCAAGACTAATCTAACTCTTGCTCACCAAGCACATGAACTACCCTTTCTCTGTGCTGCACCAACACATCATATTTTGATTCTGCCCCAGGTAGAAAGCCAATACAAAGGCTTCATCAGGAACATTTCTCAAAACTCTTGCTGCAGTAAGTTACCTTGGTGAGCTCCTGGTGGTTTTTATCTTCTTCACCAGGACATACATGATACACAGGGGCAGGACCTGCACTTCAGCACTGCCCACTCTCCTCCTGTCTCCATGAAGGATGGATGGGCCTCCACTGCTGCTCCCCACAAGCTCTGACCCCAGAGCAGGGACACTTCCACTGACAAGCAGGACCTGCAGTTTCTTGCATGCCTTTCCTTTTCCCATGGCCCCAGCCTCCATCTTTCTAGGCACAAATGGCCTGGCTCCATCTTCTTGACTTCCTGTCTGCACACCTTTATGAGGTCCTCCTGAGCCATCTCTTCCCAGGATTTGCCTGGAGTTATTATTGCTTACAATTCAAGTCAATTTTCTGAGTGCTGAGTATTAGCTCTGACAAGAAACGTTTACTATTTTCTGTGCTTTTCTGCACAAATTGAATTTTCCATGTAAGCCCAAGCCATTTTCTTGAGTTTCACAATTAGAGACCATATAAATTGTAGCAGAGTGGATAAGAACAGGTGGTATTATTTAGGATCCAGTTGTAAATCTCTCCAGTTCTTAGCACAAGCTTTTTGACCTTTTGGATCTCTTACTGCCCAGGTGAAAGCCCTAATCACTGCTGCAAACTGAACCAAATGACACACACCCCCTCAAAGGAGCACAAAACCCAAGACAGTCTTACAGAAGCTCTCTCCTAACCCACTCTCACCAGCATCACCAAAGATCCTGTCTGACAGCTAATCAACATTAGTTACCATAACTACACTGCATGAATTACTTCGTGAAGGGAAAAGAATCCCCAGCTGTAAGTTACATTAAAACACAATAAATCCCCTATCAAAGTCATTATCTGAATCACTGATGCAGCCAAGTGCAAGAGGCATCTGATCTGTAAAGGGGATTTGTTTATCAAGCAGAATTTCAAGTCTTTAGGAAAACAGCATCAGCAGGAGCAGCCTCACAATTTAAATCTCAATGGAGAACAATCTCAGATATCAAGTAAACATTTTGCCAACAATTAGTTAAATTTTAAGAGGCAGGAATACTGAATGCAAAGAACCCTATTTTCCTGTCCTTTAATAGCACAGAGGGTTTTCAAAGATTTTTTTCATTGCACTGCATTCAATCAAGTAATTAATAGTTTAATTTTGACAGGGCCCATGAATGTACAGCTCCCATTCTCTCCCTCACCAGTCAAAGCAGCACCAAATTTCACTGCAGAGCTTTCTGAGGCACTGAGATGCACAGAGGAAAATGTGCTCAGCTTAAAAAGACAAATGCTTGTCAAAAGCAACTGCATTTCCTGCCCATTGTTTCCTCACCTATTCATTAAACTTATTGCCCTTCTTTTATCAAAATAGAAATTCTGTCACAGCAAACATAGTCCTAAAGTCTACAGTTACCAGATGTGAAAATGTCAATATATTAAACATGTGTGTACACAATGCAGAAACTCCAGCCAAGCATCAGGCTTTGTGCTTCTTTACTCAGTCTTTCTCTGTAAAAAATGAGCTCTAGAGAACCGAAGTGTGAATAAGAATGTGAACTACCAACACCCTGAGTGATTTTCAATAAATAGGAAAAATGAGACATTCTCTCTTTGCATTGAGCAAATTAACCAAATAAGAAGAAATCTGTTGTGATCCTAAGAGAACAGGGAGGTTTCTTTACAGATGCTTGCATCATAAAATGGTTAAAAAACAAACCAGAAAATTTTGCAGGTATAGGAGTTTGATTAAAATATAATGGAAAGCATCTTTTTAAAATACTTTATTATTTTTAAATTAGGATCCCTGAAATCAGGATACTTCTGCAGTGAAGATAAATGCATTTTCCAGAGAGCCCTGCTCCTTTCAGGTACTTGCTTATTTACCAGTACCTGAAATACTGCATCCATCCTGGGCTTAAAATTTAACAAATGTCAGATGTAATTCTGTGCAGAGCACAGGCTTCTCTGCCTGCCTCAAAACCCTGAAGAGGAGCAGCATTTCAGCATCTGTTTTTCATGCTCTCCCATTCAGGACTGCTCACTAATACATTCACTTGGAAATTTTCAAAACTATTTTCAGATTTGGATTGAAACATCTCAGTCTTTTTTTTTTTTTTCCCCCAAGTGAAAAACAACAATTGAAAGGTATTTGTTCAAGTGGAAGTTCAAGTCCTTTTCTCAGGGAACAGAAATTATCTGAGTTGCAAATGAAGAGGGTGAATTGATTTTACCAGAGTTAGGTGGAGGCCTGTGATTTTGCCAGGTTTCAGGCAAGACAGCAAAGTCTACACTTACAAGAGAATTGTCTCCAGCAACACATGTGGCCCCTCAATCTTCCAAGTTAGAACTTGTCCTCCACATTTTTCAAAGTGAGTTTAAAATAAACTATCTTTATTGATGTAATCCATGAGATAACCTTCTGAGAAATCCAATATGCTATTGAAAGATTACTATTATTGAAGCTCCCAGAAGTTCAACTAGACACTTTTCAGAAGTGAATCTTGAAATTTCTCATCCTGTCCTTTTATTATGTTAAGTGCCCATTGATTGAGGCTATGATGTGCATCAAGCACAAAGGGTTAATTGCTGTGCATCACTCTTGCTTAAAATAATTCCAGTAGAAAAGGCAGCTGTAACAGCCTATTGTGTACTTACTTTCAGGGAGTCTGAGCACATTTTCTGTGGAAACCATGGCAATTTGAATGTTCCTGGCAAACAAAGAAATAATTACCCTTGCAGTCATTGAAATCAACTATGTGCACATGATGGAAAAAAAATAAAACCCAACACTAGGAAAAAAGTGTCCATTCCAGCCTTCTTAGACTGCAACAAATTACCCAAACTTAAGGTATAATCAGCTTCAGCAACAAGACTTGACAACCTTTTCTCTCACTCCTTTTTTTCATTCTATTAACTCATTGCTGAAATACAGCTAAAAATTCTGTATAAAAGTAAAGCCTTTTAAGTACATACAGGTATTTTAAAAGCTGCCTCTCTTGTGCACTCTGGGAATCAGAGACAGGTAAAGGAAAACACAAAAGGAAGCTAGAAAAATTGAGAAAATGGAGGAAACCTGAAAGAGTATATGTGTGAAGTGGCTTCAGAAAAAAGCCCGTTCACACATAAAACTCTTGGTTGCTGGGTAGCTTAGAAAGCATTCCTGCTTGTTCACAGAAACAAGAAATCCCCCTGAAAGTGGGATCAATTCTAATGAAATTCATAAATCCCACGAAGCAGCTTGGAGAAGGCAGGGACAGGCTGTCCCTGTAGTAGGACAAATGTTTTCAGAGTCTGGAAAGCAAAGATAATAACAATAGCAATAAATTATAGCCATTCCCAGCCTTTCTTGAGCTTATTCCTTTGCTCTGCAAACTTAGAAATACCAAAGACAAATGTTTAGCTCTTCATTATTTCATTTGCAGTGATTCCTCCAGCTAAATCACAAAATATAAACTGAGAGCTAGAGAACAGCTGTCTCAGAGAAATGCCAACAAGCACAGGGAATTAGGGAAGTTCCACTGAAATCTAATGGAAAACCAGGCTTCTCCTACCGCAGCAAAACTTCTGTTCGGGCAGCACCTCTCTCTGAAGAGAATTTTCCCCAGCTGACCCAGAATATCTTCTTGGCTGAGGATGAAGAGGAACCACACTGCCACATTAGCAAAACCCCTCTGCTTAATGCTGACACACCACAAGAAACTGCTGCTTGCTCCTCAGAGAATCAGGTGGCAGAAAGGGACAAACACACCTTACCCATCCCCAAGGTCACTGGCCAAGAGGGCTGGTACCTCTGGAGCTCAAATCCAACATGTGCACAAGGCTTGATGCACAGAGGAGAAAGGCTTGAAGAAATGATCAGGAAGACTAGAAATAATTTATTTTCTTGGGAGAAGCAATTGTGTGCAAATGATCTCCTTTGTACAATTAAACTCTTTTTTCTTATCCTGCTAAGAAATGTAAAAGGATGGACAGCCTAAAAAAACGGTTAGCAGAGGGAATGGGAAAAAATACAGCTTATTGTATTTCAGATTAGCTATGCTTTCACAAAAAGACTGCTCCAGCAGGCTGAACAAAACACCATTCCCTTGTGGGTTAGATAGGAGAAATTACCTTTTCAGGTTTTAATTTTAAGCTTAAATTTATAAAACACTAATCCACGATCCATTGAAGATAGCATTTGCCAGTATAGCCAGCAAAGCAGGAACGCTTACAAGCTTTCAGAAGCATTTATTTTAAAGGAGAAAAAGCATTGGACGCAGCCTTTTCCATTGTTCTCACAGTTCTCTGTTTGGCAACACTTCAAAAAGGAATTGGCATAAGAAACTGTACAATCTGTTCTCCTTAAACAAGCCAAAGATTTTGCTTTTTTTCCTTCATATTTGATATATAGGGACTTTTTGCAAAGGGAAGGGACAAAGCAGAAGACAGGGATCTTTTGTTTCTTTTCCTTTTTTTTTTTCATATACATCCAGATATAACCATAGAACAGATCAAACACCCCTCATGTCCAGCAGTCAGCCCAGCCTGTCTGACAGTGGGATATGGCACACTACGTGTTCAGGACAAATGTTGTGTTATTTCCCCCAAGCATCCCTTTAATCTCCAGAAAACTGCAGTTACGAGAGTTCTGGAGCCAGAAACAACATTTTGATATTTCCAAGTCTTCAGAGAAATTGCCCCATTGCTTTTCTGAATTCATGTCAACTTTCAGCATGGGGAGCATTCTGCAAGCTCTGTAATCAACTATTGCTTTTTAACAGTGCTGAACTGACCACCTGCTGGTTTCATTTGCTATCCATTAATTTTTCTATTGGAGGAGGGAAAAACAAGAACAAACTCTTCCTTCTTTCTGCCCTCTGTTATATTCCCTTTCAGCAACCTCTTTTCTACCCTAAAGGCTCTTCCTCTGTATCAATGATTGTGCTGAGGTTTCAGGACCTCCTTCACACCTTCCTATGTAACTCTTCCAGCTATAACCAGAAGCAGAGGGAACAAGAGCATGCATAGGATTCTGGATGGGTTTAATTTGTTCTAGTCTTTCCATAATATATCTAACACATTATGTTTATTTTTAGGAGAGTAATGAGAATTGAGCTAATATTTTCACCACACCATCCATCAGGGTGCTAAAATCTGATTCCTAACTGAAAGAAACAGCTCAGAATCCATTTTTAAAAAATATATACAGATGGGATTATTTTTCTCTTATGTTCATCACTTTGTATTTATCAAAGTTACATCTGCCATTTCTTTCACTCAATGACTTCAGCTCCAATAATTTCTCTGTATTTATTTCAGGTTGCCCTTGTCATTAATGTACTGACATTCTTAGGACTGCCAACAAACCATCTCCTGTCTATTCAATCCACTTTCAGAATTATTTTGACCATGATTATCTTTAAGATCATATGTTAATCAGCACTGACTCATATACAAGCTTCTCTCTAATAACAACAATCTCCACTTGAAAACTGATCATCCATTTCTATGTTCTTTCCAATTTTTTATCCATGCAATGGCAAGGACATGCAACCTATGGAAAATCAGTGGCCATCTTCATTCTTGAAGCTGCTTTAGTGAAGATAAATCTTCAATATTAAGGTAACCTACATTATTGGGAATGCCCTTATCCATTTCCTTTCCAGCTACTAAAAAAATTAAAATCGACAAATCTGCGAGGCTTAAAAAAAATTAAAATTGACAAATCCGTGAGGCTTAACCTTATCAGAAAGAATGCTATTTTTGCCTCCTATTGAGCCCATTTTTGCACTGTGATCTCCTTTAGAGCCTTGTCAGTGGTTCTGGTCAATGGTTGATATGCTCTGATAGAGGTTCAATTTGCACCTGAAACCCCAGCTAAAGAGCCACAAAACCAGGAAAGAGAAAACACTGCAAGCACTTAAAGGGAAAAAACCAAACAGGAATTACAGAGTATTCCATACACTATACCAGGAATAAAAAAAGTAAGTAATTAATGTTTTCTTTTACTCTATAGTTTTTACCCAGCTCCAGTGTTCTGTACTAGACATTGATTAGCCATGACAAATCTTTGATCTTTAGTAATAGACCAAGGCAGAGCAGCAGAATTTTAAAGGATCCAGTTGCCTTCCCTGTAGCAATGGTGATGACATTTGCCCCTCTGTTTCCACAGAAACTGACACAACAACAATAGTACTTGCAAGAAGTATCACACTCAAATACACTGTGGGCTCTATTTGCAAAATATCTGACAATGAACATCATTCTGGACTATTTCACAGGAACAAGAGTCTGAAGAAATTTACTCCTTCTAGACTGGTACTTTAATGTTAAAATTATGCATTTATCTGGAGATGTATGTTTATTGTACAGATCTAGAAACTATCTCTATTTTAATTATGTGATTAAGCAGCCTCAGTTTGCTAGTACTTGCTCATCAGTCTTTGATGAAACACCTTTTAAAGAATGTTGAAAGATGCTATTTTTCTCCTAACTACTGTAGTAGAATGGAACTGGAATTGTGTAATTAGTTAATTTTATTTATTATGTTTTAGTTTAAGAATGATGCACATTACCTCTCCCAAGCAGTCCAGCTCCAGTCAAAGATTAAACAAAATTAGAAGTATCCACTTCAAGATGCAACAGAGAAAGCAGAGAACAGATTGTCTGTGTCCCCATTTAATTATTGCCAAGATTTCAAAATCAATACCTAACTCAGTACAGTCATGTCAGCATATCAAAATTCAGAGAATTAGACAGTCCCAGACAAGGATATGTAGCTTGGTTTTTCTGGGGTGCAGTAGAAATCAGAGAAGAAAAGCTTTGAAAAATTTATTATTGTTCTTTTCCTGAAATATGAGAGAGAACATCTGAAGTCTCCCTTTTACTTCCAATTCTGAATGCAATGTTTAAAATAAACGACTCATCATTTTAATACCACTACCTGAAAGAGCCATATAAACTATTGCAGAAGAGCCTTTGTGAAATAGATGCTGGAGAGCAAGTGGGCCACTGACAGTGCTCTTATCTTGATGGCTTTTAGTTGAGGCTGAGCTTTCAGCACATCTTACCAGGCTGGGCAAATCACCCTATCCCGTGATCACCCCATCTTTGAGCTGCTGGACTGACAGAGCTGCATTTGTCTTCTTTGTACTGGACAGGAATGCCTTTGGTACCAGCGCATTGCTAAACAAACTTGTCTGAGCTACAGCCGTTAGTAAAAGTGGGTCTCCAGCTTAGTTTAACTGGCTTTGGAAGTGAATTGACACCAACCAAATTAAATTTCAGTTAATTAAGTTTGAGAGCATCAGCAGAAGGATTAGTGTGAAGTAACTATTCCTCTCCAAAACACAATTCAGATTATTCCCTTTTGCTCATGTCCTCCCCACATGAAGAAGTTATTTCTAAATCAACCACTCAAACCCCACTCGCTAAACCTGAAAAAATATATGATTCCATCAATTCCAACAACCACACCTATGTGCTTAAAGGTGCTTACCTGTAACTGAACTAAATTAGGCCTTATGCTTATTTTGCATACTTTTCTCTCCCCCATTGCACAAGAACTTCTGCATTAGTATTCAGAGGAACCAGAGCTCTCTATTTGAGTGTTCCACTCTAGGGAACAAAATTCCTATCTTGTATTATTACCAGCACACTCAAAAGTCTGTCTTTTTAAGAGAAATGCCCTAGTCAAAACAAGAATTTTGGTTTCCTGCAGAGATTATTAGGAGATAGCCTTTGGGCCATGCTGTGAGGCTGGTCTGATCACACCCTTGCAGCCTTTCCTTCCAGCCTCACACCTCCAGGAAGTCACTGGAAAACAGTTATTGTTTTAATCACAAGTTTCAATAACCAGCCAAATTTATGGCAGCTGCTGTACTAGAGTAAGAAAAAAGCCTTTCTTTAAATTCTTCCATTAATAAAATCTGTTAGAAACAAAAGGAAGAAATCTGTATCTTGTGCAAGATTAAATTAGAAGTTCCAAAACGTCATCAGCTCCTTTTGCTTTTCCAGAGCTGGAGAGAAAAGTGTGTCAAATATCCATACCTTTAAAATGTACTTACCCAGAGAGGAGCATGAACCCAGGAAAAAAAAAATTTCTAAATTGCAAGATTAATTTTTTAATGGAAGAGAAATCAATCTGTCTCAACCCTACCAGAAGTCACAGTCCGGTGGCACGTGGTAAAACTCTAATGGATCTTCTGGTGCCCATGTGTCCAACCAGCCTGAATTCCTAAACTTTTAACCATCCCTCCTCTCTGGCCAGGCTGGTGCCTGTCCTACACTGGCAGGCTCTGGTTCTGCTGGAGCCCAGGTGGCTGGAGTGCAGCTGTAACACTCAGATACTGCGCAGCCATCTGTGCAGTCTCACAGCAACTGTTCATCTAAATGTCTTCAGAATGCAGCACTGATGAGCCTTTTCACTTCTGCTCAGTAGGTGATAAGAGGGCATTTTACCCCAAGCTGTGGCCCAGATGTATTGGACACTAAATGCATTACTTCTGTTTTGTTTCCATTTTAGAATCAAAATTAATAAACACTGCTATTTGCAATGGATCAGCTCAGTCATCTGCCACAGGATTTCCTCTGTGGCTCCTTCTAGTCACTTCTCAACACTAAGCTACCACAGGGTCATTCATAAACCTTGAAATAATCTACTTTGCTCATTTTAAGAGTGAATTTTCTGTCTGCATAGGAAAATGCCTGTACTGATCCCTGCCACCTTCTCTGTCCCTCCAAGCTTCCAAAGCTGACTTTAACATGCTATCCAAAGCAGAAAGCTTTCAGAGGATGTCACTGCTTCACTAACAGGCATCTCTCCTGATATTGCCCAAATGATTTTATTCTCATTTGCATACTTTGCTTCCTATTGCATGTAATTGTGTGTCTAAGTGGTTAATACAAGTGTAAAAATGCTAAATGCCATCCTTTCAAAATTACTTCACTGACATGGATCAGTGACACGCCTCCTCTTCACTGAGCCATTTGTTAGAAACTCACCCTGTTAAGCTGGATGGCAGCACCCAAAACAGGACCTACAGAGAGCAGAAACAGCTGGGATGGCTGACAAAGCAATTTTACATCAACACAAAGAGGTGATTGGTTACACAGAGAGACTGTCATGAAAAATCTCATTTCTTCATGTTCACTCTACTCACTGCTCCTACTTAAAACCTCAGAGTTTGCTTTGCCTCATTGGTCTTCCTGTTAATTGCAGAGTAGAAGATGAGAAAGTAGTACATTGTCTGGGCTACTAGAGATAAACAGGTTATCTACCTTAACACTTGAAATCTGCAGTTGAAGCAACAGCAAAACATATCTAGTTTCAGATGTTCTTCTTTGTCTAGAAAGGTAGTAGAGGAATTGTTCAGAGGAGTTGGCAGTAAAACGAAGAAAACTGGGCTAGAGGAGTACGAGGAATAGCAAGTTTGTGGAGCTCAGTGGCATGTGAAAAACCTCCAGGAAGCATTTAGCTCATTTACATGATGTTCACCAACAGCTGTTCACCAACAGCTCATGGCACTCAGGAACAGCCACTGTGACAGCTCCAACAACAGAAGTCATTTTCAGGGCAGAGAGGAGCAACCATAGGCCAGTGCACAGCCTGAAAGGCAGAGGAGGTAAGGGCTCAGACTGAGCACAGCGAGCCTCAGGAGACTTACTTTCAAAAGATTCCAAGGAATTCTCTCTGTAGATGAAGCCAAATGCCTCCCGACAAAACAACTGAGCAATTCCTTAACTTGCACGGAAGACACATAAAGGATTCTCCTCAACATAAAAGCTCATGAGGACAGGAGGTAAAATAGAACAGTGTAACAAGTGTGTGTGCACAATGTGTCAGAGAAGTTTCATTTATTTTCCTCAGACTAAGGCAGAAGAGAAATACTCAGAGCAGTTTGTAGACCCCAGGAAAAACTGATAGCTGTGTGCTGGTTTATTGGCCAACACCAGGCTCTCCTGGTTACCAGAGGATCCTTGAATCTATTCCCTTTCCAGTGATGAACATCTAGAAAGGCATCATTATGCCATTTCATAGTTCATGGAAAGAAATAGATTTTCTCCTCTTGAAATCCTGTTAATTCCCAACTACTAAGTAAACCTGATGTTAGAATTTAACCACAGGTGTGACAAAACCAGCTGGTCTCAAAGGCAGAGCACCTTTAGGTGACAATCTGTTTCCAGTTCCAATCTCTGTGTTCAGATTTAACACACAGACTTTGCATTTTCCTATGTAAGATGCCACAGGAAAAAAAAAGACATCTGTCTCCTACACTATTTGAATTTAGGAATTGGAAGCCTGCCACATTTTCATTTGCACTAAGAGAAGTAACAGCAAGATAAAATCTAGTGCGTTTGAGCAATTTTGGAAGATGCAGTAGTAGGTAAGAAAGATCTTTGGAAGCACAAAAAAGATCATGCTTTTCAAGCAGAAGGTTTTGACTTTCATTCCCACTGTTGAGAAGATACTGCTTTAGGAGAGACAATGCATTAGGAAAGGGAATACCTGTTGGGAATACAGGGACACAGAACAGCATAACAAGGTCAAGCGTGAAAAGTTGTCTCCCTTCTGGAGTGATGAATGGGATCACAACCTGTATTTTGGGATAGGTTCAAGGTTCTAAAGTCCTAAGGTCCATACCTCAAGACATACCCAATTCAGCCTGAGAAAAAGTTCAGAGACATTACTCAGATGCTCCTACCCTGGCCCAAAGGACAAAGCTAAATAAAGTTCTTCTGTCTGCTGCTCCCACTTCTAGATAAGTAAAACTTAATGCTCTCTACATAACTCCCACCCTTTGTCAAAACACACATTGCCATTTCCTGGGGGAATGCAGGAAAACACCCAAAAAGCTTCCTTCAAAACAAAAAATCCTGTTAACATAAACCACAATGGCCAAAAGACAGCCCAGATCAGAGCACAGCACCTGTAATGTGCTTTCTTTCTTGGATAAACCCATAAGGATGAGGGCAACACTGTAGACAAGACCACGAGGAGCAGAGTAAAGCCTGCCCCACAGAGAGACACAAATATAAACCAGCTACACTGACTCTGGGGGGAGTGACACTGTGCTGTGCCTTGCTGCATCCAAATGAAATGGCAGGAAAAACCTGCTGGAGGAAAAGTTCTTCTACTCTGCACTGATAAGGGCTTAGTGATTTAAAAGCTCATCAGAAGGACAACTGCTGAGGTTTTGAATTGCCTATTAGAAATAACTTGAGGAAGCTGTGATTTACAAAGATCCCCAAACTTGCCTGGATGGGCTTTGTTTTATTGTTTTGGTGATTTGCTCTTTTTGTTTGTTTGGCTGTGGGTTATTTGTTTCAAGATAGTAGGAATTTAATTTCATTAGTTATTTTTAAATGATGTTTTGAGCTTTTTTTAAAAGTCCAATACTTGCAGCTATGTTTTTTTTGTCTGTTTCTTTGATTGGGTTTATCCTTTGCCTCAAAAAAAAAAAAAAGCCAGCCATACTTTATGCTTTACACAGCCTTATCTTGCAACCTAGTATTTATAGCATTTACATCCTAACCTTTTATACCAGCAACTGTTGAGTTATCTCTCTGCCCTTTACTTGACTTTATTACACACAGTGAGAACACGGTGGATCCCAGAGGTATTATATGCTCAGTAAAAAAAAAATAAAAATCACAGGTTTTAATCTGCCATGGGTCTCATTTCACATCACATGCAATGATTTGTGCATTTCTTATTTTTTGATTCAAAACTGCCTAAAGTGAATAATCCCCTGACTTTGTTCCCCACCCACCCATTACCCACCACCAGGTAATTATGGTCTAATGGTTCTGATCCACTGAGCATAGCTGCTGAGCACACTGACATTCTTCACAGGCTAAAACTGTTTCCATGAGGTTAAATCCTGCCAGTTTAGCTCTTGGAAGTGAGCCCCACTGCACATGTCGGACAGTATTACCACCTGAGGGAAGGGGGGAAAAAGCTGTGCATTAGACCAGGTGTGTCATTCATCTGCATCTCTCACAACAGCTTTATCAGAGACACAGGGCTTCAGGAAGGCTCCACTGCACCTCCTGGAAGGACTCAGTCACTGGAACTCCAGCTTCCCCATGCTGTGGCTCACAACAGCACTTTATTTCCATTTGATGTGCTCACAGCCCTCAGGTGGAAGACAGCAAAGTGACCAATCAGATACTCTGAGAAATACAAATTCTGTGGTGGTTTGACCTTGCTTATCAGCAGAACTGCTTAGGCAGATTGTGCTTGCTTGATTCCAAACGCCACCTGAAGGGGAAACAAATGGGATCCAACAGTCCCAGCCTAGCAGTAAGATTACATCTGTACATAAGCTTGAGCAGGAAAGATAACTCAGTGGGGTTTTCTTTCCAGACTACATATGAACTTTGATTAAGCACTGTTTTATTATTTTATGTTTTATTATTTCAGACATTACCTTGGAAAACTGCTAGATGGTGCTAGAATATATACATATGCAATATGATGCAAATACAGGGGTATAAACTGCAATCCTGGCCCCTGGAATTAGCCTTTGATGCAATTGCCTTGTGACTGCTTGTTGTATATAAACAGAGAGCTGTGCCCAGGATGGCAGAATCTTGTTTACTCATGCTTTGCAGGAAGCAAATATGGAGAAATACTCAGCTGGACTCACATCAGAGCCCAGGTCAAGGAGATTGACTCATCCCCTCGCTGCTCAGCGAGAAAGTTCAGGGCACAATTCTGCACACATTTAACAAACATGCAGCTCTATGGATTCTGTATTCCCAAGAACAACCCATCCTGCATAAAAAGAGCATCTTCCAGAGAACACTGTGTTCTTTCTCAATGCAAATATTCTTGGAAAAAGGAAAAAAGAGGCAAAAGAAGGGAAAAGGAGGGAGGAAAAAAAAGGCAACCGACCAAACAGAAAAAAAAATAATCGGTTCCTAAGCATGTTTACAGCAAAGGAGAATTTGGTCAAGACACCAGTTGTCTGCAACAGGTAACTGTGTTACAAGTCTAGCTAATATTATTGATTTCTGAATGGTTTGTATGGGGAACTTTAGGCATAATATGTCATAAATATATGGGATTATAAATGAGAGATTCAGTTAAAAAGAAGTATGAATACAGAGGAAGTGTCACTGGAGCAGTTAGGTTTACACAGGATCCATAATTTACTAGAGTTTTCATATGGGAAAAAAATATATAGACATTTTAAAATGGTATTAATAGACTTGATTCTTAGCATTAATGGCTAAGCATGTGGACACTGAGGGAAAAGAAAGCCCCAAGCAGACTAAGACCAGCTTTAATTACTGTTAATCTGCAGAGACATTCACATCAGAAATATCACCCTGGCATTTTCCTGTTTACCAGCTGCAGATCGAGCTCTGTAACATTTAATCATTGTAAGTACTTGCCCTTTGAAAACCTCTCCTTCCCTCATCTTTCCCCCAACAAATCACCTCCTGTTCCTGGCAGCTTCTCCTGGCTATTCCCTGCCCAGGGGGCTTTCCTTCCAAGTCCCTCTCTCTGCTCTGAGCTCTCCTTCCTGGAAGGGGAATATCAGCTTTCCCCTGACAAATCAAAACCCTGGGAGCCCAGGACACTCCTGGGCACATTCCTGGGGTTGGGCACTGTGTGTCTGGAACAGGAACCAGACCTGGCCCAGCAGACCTGCAGGGCTGCCATCAGAGACAAAGCAAGCTCACCTAAGGAGCTGTTGAGATCAAAACAACACTCGAGCCTAGAAGCACAAGAGCTGCTTCAGGAGATCTAGAGCTGCTTTGTTCCTAGATAAAGGCAACATTTGCACCACCTCAGCCAACAAACCTACACTTCATCATTGGCAGCACCAATGACCACACTGGAGCTATGTTTACCCTTCAGGCCAGCAGCATCTGAGAAACCTAACACCTAATTCTGCCAAGCTACTGCATCCAATAAGTTGTAGTGTAAATTGATTTGCTTTCAGCTTCTTATGTTTTTGTGGTTCTCCCAAATGCAAGAGATTTTCAGCAGAAAATTTCAGGCGTTCCTGAAATCTTTCAGAATAAAAAGTCAGATAGGAACAGAAATTATAAAGTGCATCCACTTCTCAGAAATCATAGTGCAAGATTAATCCATTTTCTCCCAGAAAGTAGGCTTGTCATCACACATCCCATCTCTTACACCCTTTCAGACCCCTAGGTAACTGGACCTACCTCCAGAGAAGTGCTAGAAATTCTAGCTATGCTTTGTGCTTTCCAAGAGGAAAATTACATGGAACTGCTTTTGCTTGACCTTTCCTTTTCCAACATGTTATTGCTACATTTTTTGAAGAAACCACATATAATAATGATAAAAACATCCATAAAGACTTCTTTCTATAGGTCTTTCAACTCAAGATTTTATAGTAAGTCTGTGTGACATTTCCAAGAAAGCAAATTACTGGCATTGAATTTATCAACTTCTTCTCATACTTTCAATGCAAAGCATAAGAGAAAGTTTGCCTTTCCTGGAGCAAAAAAAAATAAAATTAGTTGCCATTTTGCTACTTTAGTTGAGGTAAGGATTTCTTCTTTGCACCAAATTAAAAAAAGGTTGGGGGGGGGGGGGGGGGGGGAGAGAAAAAGCCTGTAGGATTAGCAGAGCTTATCTAAAAATCACATCAACTTTCTTGACTCTGTGACGCTATTATTATTTGCAAAACACCTTTTAAGAAAGATTTAAACTATTTTTCCTCTGGAAAAAAAATAAACCCCAATTATTCAAACAAGTCAAATTGAGGATTCAGACAAAGCATTCCAGCACATTTCCAGCTTCTATTCCTTACCTGTAATTGTCTATGCAGTCATGCTGTATCCACCACACCAGGCAATGGATGTTTCCCAGAGGTAGTTTTTAGATAAATGGCTGCTCCTTAGAGAAATGATCCTTTTAAACTCAGAGCTCTTAAGTACAAATAAAACATCCAAAACTGGAAAACCACAGCCCTCGAATGGCCAATAGCACTTTCCAGATTATAAATGCCCAGGCCACACAGCTGATGAAATTAGCACTTGATTACTTGGTGTTCCAAATCAGCAGATGAGGTTCAGGTGGGAGAAAATCAAGATCACCTGATGTTCATCAAATGAAGCAGCTAATTACCCAAACAGTCTTCATGTGAGGTTAATTTGACATTAATGGCATTAATGACATTCACATGTCACTCATTTTGGTCAATTCTGCCCAAAGTTACCTCATCACCTCACCATTCACTAAGCACAACTTCTCTTGCTCCCACACCTCTGCACGCCCCATGGCTATGCTTTTATTCCAGGTAATTTAAAATAAAATTTAGAAATTCATTTTTCCGCTGCAGACTGTCTCTATTCCTCCTCACAGTTTCTCCTAGAAAAAAGCCTTTAACATGGATTTAATAGCATTATTAGGCTGTAAACATTATGCTCTGCCAGGCATTACATTTCTGCCCTGGCTCTGCTGGCTCGGAAGCCTACTGCCTTAGAGAGGACATTTCCCAAAACAGCTCTCCCCAAATCCATCAGGAGCTGGGAGATGTTGGCTTGCAGGCAGCAGAGAACTGGCTGAATCCTGTGGTGCCAGCAGCTAGTGCTTAAATGGAGCTGTGTTACCAAGAATGCTTCTCCCAGAAGCTGTGGGCCCTGCCAGAGGCTGGCACAGCCCTGTGCAAAGCAGCAATTTCCTTGTCTCTATGAACACATCAGGAGTCCTGCTGATTCTGGATTTCTCCTCTTCCCTTATCACACTTTTAATGCCACTTTTAATCCTTCTCTCTTTTCCAGACCATGCAAAGAAACTTGCTTGCTCAGGTCACCACCCTCCAAATCCTGCCTCTCCTCTCCCCCAGCAGACAGACTAGTAGCAATTACTTATCACTGGGCAATATGTACCTACAGTCTTTCAAATATCTGACAAAAGCTGAAATATCCAAATATTAAGTCTGGTGCTCTCTTGTTCTCTTGCAAGGAAACATCATGTATTTTTCCCCACTGACAGCAGTAAAAAGATGAGGCAAGGAAGGATGTCATGTTGTTCTCACTAAAATGTTCTTACCCTAGTGTTTATGCCATAAATGTACTTACTGCCTCATCACTAACTTTATCTTGCTGACAAACGTTTCCATAACAGCCATGGGATTCACAGTGGGAAGTATATGGTCTGAATGCCAGCAGCTCCCAAAGAGCTACTGAAAGGCCAAATCACCTCCATCAGGTACTGACTCAGAAACAAAACCTGAGCTGTAAGAGGAATGCTGGAGCAGTGGAGAAACTCTGGGTATCAAAGGGTGGCACACGTGTGAGGGATACAGACTGAGAGCCTGGAAAGGCTGAAAGCTGCTGCCAGTGACCAGTAATAATCTTCTTTGCACAGGAGAGGTCCCACAAGGGCTCTGGACTGCACCAAGGGGACAAGCCCGAGCTGCCATAGATCACCCCACCCTCAAGAGCAGGAAAAGTGCATGGAGGCACAGCGGCAGTGACCACGGCAGCTGCAGGGTGGAGAGGGCCTCAGTCCAGACATTTACAGTCCTTTGGGTGTTTGCAGCTCTAGCCCTTTGGTTCTCTCCTGTGAAAGCAGGAGCTTTCACACAGTGCTGGCTTTGTGACAGCTGTGTCACATCAACCACCACAGAAAAGCACTGACTCACCATAAAGACCCCCTGCCACACACAGCCTCTCACTTGGGAAAGGGAAAAAAACTCATCAACACAGAAATTAATTTGACAGTAACCTTGAGAGAGTTTGGGGAATTCTGTGGCTTGCCTAATGGCTACAGAGAGACTTTTTGCACTGGGATTTCATGTAATCTAACTGTTTGCTACTTAAACAAAAAATAATCTTTTAGAGCCTGCAGCTACCTCAGACTGAGTCCCCTTGCAATTACAAAAGTGATTGTGTTTGAATAGCTAGCTTTCTCCTTCACTGCTCCACTTCTCTCCACTCTGGAGACTTCTACAGGGAATTATTTCTTTGGACATCGTGGGTAGATGCTACAGGCATTATTGGATTGCCCAGACCTCAGTGTCTCAGCCTCACTGCTAGTACTAGTCAAGCCAGAAGAGAATTGAGTTGTTGCAAAGAAGGGCAGTTGTTTAGACACCTCTGAGAATCTTTATGCACACTGGAAAAATCTCTCCCTATTAGCACTCATAACTAGGAGTCACTTAACCTTTGACTGTATAACACAGTCAAATTCCATGATATACTGAGTTGCCACTGTAGAAATAATTAAGGAAGACAGTGCAGGAAATAATAATTTACACCGGCAAGTCTGCAATCCCAAGTTCTCAGCATGTTCTACAACTGTTAATGAAAAATAGGCAAAAGAGAATGGGTTATGTGATTAATGTTACAGTTCTTCCCAGTGCAAAAGTGTCATGGAGGGAGGGCAATGCCATTCAAACCTGAGAGGAGAAGGGACAATGTCTGGGGTAACAGAATGCACCTCTCCCCTTGCTTGGTTTCCTTTTAAAAAGGCGTGGGGCTGTTATAATTTCATGCAAGCTTGCAAAGTTGACTGTCCTTATAAAAAGAGCAATTATACACACACCTTAAGCACGAAGCAGCACAATAATTAAATGAGTAATTACCTTCCCACTTTTAAGCTGTCATGCAATTAAACTTAATTAAACATTCTCTATACTTCACTAATCTTATACAAACAGAAGAAGTTAAGAAAGGTGTGGCAAAGAAAGGACATTTGGCAGAAGGTTGAGCCTATTATTCTGTCTATAATAAAAAATAACACTGTACAGTCAGCTCTAGGTTCTCATGTCATTGCCTTCCTTGTTCCTGGCCAGAAGATAACTTGGTCTGAGCTGCAAGATGAGCAATACACTGAGGCAATTCCACACTGTTAATTTTGGGTGGCATTCTTCTACATAACATTGCAAAATGCTCTTCAAAAGAAACAAGTCCAAGGAACGGGAAATGCTGGCAATTTAGAGCAGAGGGAGTAAAGAATTTTGTACAGAAAAGCTGGTGCAAATGTAAAACAAAATCTTTAATGCAAACACAAGTCCCAGGTTTCTCTTTTCCCTAACAGAGGAACTGTTGTAGGCACACAATAGAGGAAGGGCCAAGAAAAGACATGGGAATTTTGTTGACAAGGATAGCTGTGGTGCAAGAACAATTGTGAACTTGCTCCTATCCTGGTCTGAAACACAAATATGCTTTGTAGAAGCACAGCTCACATATTTCTGCTAATTATTTATTCATTCCCAGAAAGCTGTATCACATCTACTGTCTCTAGCTGCATGTTATTATGTTAAATGACAAAATTAAGACAAAACATTCATTCTCTCAAGTAGCAATGATTCTGTCTTCCATTGCTCCTTGAGGCAAAGGCAAAAACAGGCAGCAAAACAGGTACATCTAAAAGCAAAACCTGACCAAATTCTAATAGAATAGAATATATCAAACTAGACTATGTTTAACTCCAGGTGTCCTCAGATTTTTGCCCACCCTCATAACCCATATGTGTGCACACACCTTTCTGCTCCTTTTCTTTGCTACTAAGTCCTGATTCTAAGTGCCACAGAAGAAATTTGAGCACATCACTGCAAAACGTAGCTGGCAAAGTAAATTTTGCCCTTTTCCACCCTCTTTTCTTCCAGCATGCAGAGCAGTTCCACAGAACTGAAACCTGCCATTAATATTAGCAGAGGGGTCTTCACATGGTTTGAAACTACGAGCACAATGATGGGACAAAGGATGCTTGAAGATAAGGTGCTATTATTAAAGCAATGGAGAAAAACCCAATAACAATACTGAGCAGCTTTCCAAAATGCTGAGTGTGTCTGAATGCTGAGAAACTGAAAAATGGATGAAAATCACCACACTACACACTCACCCCTGCTGCCCCATACTATTTATTTACCACTTCCTGATGATAAACTGCAGCTGTGGTTAAAATGTGTCAAGAAAAGTTTTCTGTTTGGTTCTCATTCCAACTCCCACAGCAAGTAAAATATCACAGATTGATAAAGTCTAAAGCAGCAATTGTCCAAAACACAGCACTGTATCAGCTACTGAGAAGAAATTCACTCTATTCCAGCTGAAAACAGGACAGAAGCATTTCTTTCTGGAAGATGATCCTGTTTTTTATGCTTTGTAGGTCAAAACAAGTAAATGAACATGCTGAAAACATTGGAAGTGCAGTGTTTAGAAAAAGACTCTTACAGCCAGTCTGTGTTAGTTTGCAGACAGCCAGCAGCAATGCTGGTTTTGGCTGCTTTGCTCCTGCTGACAGCCCTCTGTGCCACCAGAGGTGGGCAGGGCCATGAAGCCCCTGCCAGGGACACAGTGACAGGGCCAGTGCTCCAGATCCCTTGCTCCATGGTTGATTTAGAAGCTGAGGACACTGAATCCAGTGCCAGCTACCTTACAGCTGCAGGGAGCCTTCAGGAGAGCCAGACTCAGCTGTTTAACCCAACATGGCAAGTTCCAAAGGATGTTTTATTTCCTGTCTGGGACATTATATCATTTTGTTAACGGCCTAGAAGTCAACAGTTCTCTACAGGTGACAATGATTAAGTGCTCTGTGATTTGAATTCAGAATCAGCAACACAGAAACCATATTAATGTTATGGTTTCTGCGTTATGATCCACTGCCCCACCCCCACCAGCATGTCTAAAAAAGAAATTCCAGACCTGAACTTGCCCACAACTAACCCTTTCTTTCCCACTTCGATTTAGGCTCTGGTTCATATTTATTGATTTTCACTTCCCCCTCCCCGCTTGTTTTGTTTCCACAAATCTTTCTGTTAGATTTGATAGTATTACCTCAAGTCCTGCTGCTTTCTGACACAGAGGCAGCACACCTCCTTCCAGCTCCATGAGTGAGAGTCCCACCTGCTACTGAGGAGCTTTGTTCAGAGGGACAACTTCCATGTTACCTTCACTGTGGGAACAAAGAAAACAGTCATATAAAACTCATTTCCCAATAGGAATGCTCAAGGCAGTACTGTAGGACAGCAGTGTCAACTCACCCACACCATCCTGCTCTGGCTGACATACTCAGCCCAGGCTAGTTTTAGCAGATCCAGAAATTATGTGATTGTTTCTGTGCCACCATTTTCTGTTTGCATGGTTTCCATGATGGTCCTGACATATTTTACTGCACATCTGCAAACAACAGAAAGCTCCCCTCTCCTGGATTTACCACGTGCAGGGAGTGAGGCACAGGCACCACAGGGCTGTGTTTAATGCTGGGGAAGTTGACTCAGGGATGTGTTTAACTATGGAGGTGATAGTCTGGTAGGGGCTAAAAATACACTGGGATTTGTTATTTGCTGGATTCAAGGAGCACTGTGATTTATATTAGCCAAATTTGTAATATCACTGAAATACTTACAGAACAAACAGCTGGGGTCTGCTCACACCAGACTCAGCATCAGGCCTCACTCTCCATGCTGGCTGTTCCCTCAGGAGTGCTCAGAAGGCACAAGCAGCCTTCATTAAAGATATGTGATTTTTTTTCAACTGGGCTTTCACGTTACTTCTCCAAAAGGTGCAAGAACTCTCAAAATTAGAAGCAAAAAACATAGAAAAAGTTAAGCACAGGAAGAATCTTGAGCTCCTCTAGGTGCAATGGCCCCCTCCAATGCAAGGTGCTCTGAGGTCAGGTTAGCAGCTGAGCTTGCTCTCAGGATAACCTATTTCAACATTTCCCCACCCTCATGATCCATTTTTCTTTCCTAATAACTAATGAGAATTTCCCTTGCTGTAATTTGTCTCCATGCCTTTCATCCTTTCCTTAAACACCTCCAGGAAGATGTTGGCTCCGTCCTTTGTACACTCTCCCTGCCATTACATTGCAAAATGGTCTTTTTATAAGTGAGCCCACAGCAAGGCAGACTGAAAGAACCCTCAGTGCCACTTCCATCTTTACAGTGAGACTGCCATCCTGCCACCATCATCTTGTCTCTAATGCATCTCTTTTCCACTGCACATATAGGCAAGGCCAGGTCCTTTTGACAGCTCAGACAACCTCAGGTCTTCAGGTCTAACCAGTAGAGCTACAGCTCTACATGTCATGTGTATATATATATGTGTGTATATATGTGTGTGTGTGTGTGTGTGTATACATATATATATAATGGTATACATGACCTACCTGACATTGCAACTTAATAACTGCACTAAACATTAAGTGAGAAAATAGACAGATAAGGAGATGCCCTGCTGGAAACAGCCTCCCTGCTTCTTTAACAAGCAGAAAAACAGAGTAATAACCCCCTCAAGCTTCACTCTGCAGCAACAAGATTATTAGCTGTTCTCACAATCTTTGTTACTGCAACAATAAATATGGAACTGAAAATAAGAAGGAAAAAGAAAGCCACTTGGCTCAGAGACTACTTCTTGGCAATCAATACATTTTGAATAACCAACAAAATTGTGGTCTATAAGAGGTTGTCAAGTCTCACTGTCCATCTTTCTTTAAGCACTAATGTTCATAATGGTCCCCCGTTTCAAAGTGTTCATTTCCATCGCTGCTGGAGCTCAGCTCCATTCTCTTTCCCCAAAAGAGAAGAAAAAGGGAACAGACTGAGGCAGCCTTTGACTACACACTTTCATTTACCAGGCAGTTCTTAACCTTGTCTCTCTGAATTCTCCTCAAAGCTGATTTGCAAAGATCCAGGGGTACAGAAAGTGGGGCAAAACCTGTAGAATTACTCAGAGACTAACAGAGCTCAGTAAGGAGAAAAAATGTTTCATAGATCTCTTTTTTTTTTTTCTTTACACCTGGTAAATTGGTATAGGGAAGAGTTCTTTCTTTGCAAGTCAATGTAACTGGATCATGAACTTTCATGCTTCAAACCCAGCTCAGGATATTAGGACAGAAAAGCACAAACCCAAAAATATTTCAGAATAAAACCCAGGGAGATTTACCTTTTATAAACATGCATCCAGAACTCTTTTGTTGGACAAAAGAAAAAAATGTCCCCTTACTCCAGGAAGTGTTCACTGCCAAAACAAGGAGATGCAAGTGTCTAAAACACTGTCAGCACTGTCAGTCCTAGCACAGGTTAATATGTGCTCTAAACCTTCATGCAAAGCATGAGACAAGGCTTGTGAAAGCTGTTTCATACTACCCAGAAACAGAGAGCTCAGGTTTATATACTGCACTTCTAACTCCCCCCAGGTGCTCTCCTCTAGAACATATTAGGCTGTAGGAGACAGTTTCAGACATGCTGAGGGTCACTGCCTTCCGCACATTGTACCTGAACCTTCACTCCACAAGGCCAGCTCTCCCAGGGCACTCCCTCCAGTCCTCCAGCCATAGCCTTGGGTGCAGATTTCTCATCTCTTTTGGCAGTGCCTCCCACAGAGTCCCATTACCAAAGCTATGAAAGAAAGCAGCTTTAAACTCCTGCACAAAGCTCTCCAGCAAACTGGGAACTGCCCTGCAGAGCTCCTCACTAGGATCATCAGCCTACGGCAGGAGTCGGAAAGCAACCCTAGGCACAGAGCAGCTTCAGAGCCTCTCAAAGCAGCTCACAAGCACAGAGGACGTTGCTGGATTTGAGTTAGACACCCACGTGCCCATGCCAGCTGAAAGTGCTTCAAGGAAGGCACAACAACAAAGAAATGCTGGAGAGTCAGCTCAAGGCAAGGAGAAAGAATACTTTGAGAAGCTTCCAACAAAAAGCTTGTAGACAAGCAGAACTCCCTCGTGCCTCCTGTGGCTGCTGGGACGTTAAGTGACTGTTCTCTGCACCCTCTGAAGGAGTGTGGGTGTCTGTGGACAATGAGTGCTCGTTAACATCGATTAATTAACTTGGAATAAAGGATAATGTACATTACAGCAGCATAAATGCTACAAACTGAGAGATATGCATTAAGCAGCAATTGCACTGATCAGAAAGACAGGTTTAAATTGCAAACACCTGTCCATGACAGGACTGGAACAGGTGATAGATCAGCATGTGGACCCAGGCCTCATGCAGCAAAACACATTCATTAGTGACCCAGGCTCAGTTCACAACCATTTAAGGTAGGAATCTAAAGGTGGCAAGTTTGGTGTATCACAGTCTTAATCCTTTAAGGCAGCTAATCCACAGTTAAGATTTAAATTCAGGGGAATGGCCCAAATGCTGTTAAGGCTTCTATTCAGTTGGCAGCTTTTAACAATCTAAAACTAATTCACAAGCCTGGGTCCCTGAGCATAATTTGGTCAATTTAGTTTGCAGAAACAAAACTCAGGGGAAAGAGGGAGCAGTGGTTGAGGGCTAGTGAAAGGAAAAGGGAAAGTAGACCCATGCATCTGGAGCTATTTCAAACTTAGGTCTGACAATGCTGTCAGCCCTGAGACACAGTTTGGCCATGCCAACAGTAGGAACAGCTAAAAACACAGAAACAGCTACTTCCCAGAGCAGAGAACAACCAATTTATTGTTTATTGGTATGTTGAACCAAATCCAGGACTAAAAGCTGAGGGAAGCATATGTAGCAGCTCACATAGAATAAGGTATACTCAGTTGTTGCACGGA
Source organism: Fringilla coelebs (assembly GCF_963513975.1). Lineage (NCBI taxonomy): Eukaryota > Metazoa > Chordata > Aves > Passeriformes > Fringillidae > Fringilla > Fringilla coelebs. The sequence continues at coordinate 8,742,293 of NC_140066.1, read as the reverse complement.
GTGGCAGAGTTGTAAAGCCCTATCCTCTTGTTTGGTTGGATGCTCAGCTCTGAGTTCCTCAAGCTGAATAACAATTGCTTCTTGTGAATGAAAGAGTGTATCATCAGCTTGCTGTTAAGGGGTGATTAATTGAATACTGAAAATTAACATTTCTCCTTTTGACCTTTCAACTTTGTTCAGTCATATTACTTTGACACAGTATCAAATTTCTTATTTTGCCCAGCATCAAGCTTGTAAAAGCTAAAACTAGCAGCAATACATTTTTTCTTTTAAGAAATGTGCATGATTGAAAGACTAAAGAAAGCTGCTATCTCCTGTCTTATAATTCCTTATGAAAGTTCTCTTTATGATTTCAAAATAGCAAGAAATATGCAATGAAATCCAGTGATAAAATATCTGAAAATATTTTAAATACTGGTAGTAGCTAAAGTGCTTCAGCATCCTTCTCCTTTAAATATCCCCATCTATGAGGGGATATATCATCTTCCACTGACGTCTGTGTAGGCCATGAACTGAACAAACTGTATACATGTAAAAATAACACCAAATAAGATGGAATAGATTCTAGCACTTATCATTCCAGAACTGAGAATAATAACAAAATCAAACAAAGACTTCACTGGAAGTACACAAGTATTCAAAATCCAAAAGGAAATAGAATAGCTTTTGGGGATAGGAAGGTCCCACAGTGTCAATCACAAGATTTGACCTGCCAATACAGAACTGACCGCTGATGACTCCTAAACAAACTGAAAAGATTCGTAATATCAATCAGAGGAAGAATCCTTTAAGCATTTTCTAGCAGTTTTCAGGCTGCTTTTATTACCCTACATTGATAAGTACACCTCACACAGGCTTGAATTAGTTATACTGCAATTAAGATGCCAAAAGCAGCCCCTGAAATGGGCATCTATTAACTCTTTCAATAGTCTAATTAGGACTGCAAAACAAGGAATACATCACAAGGCAATACACATTTCAGCCAGTTTAAAGCAGTAGCTGGCTGAAATTGAGATAAAATTACTACTTGTAAAAACCTTGGAGAGAAATTCCATAGGAAGAGTAGAATTTAAAGGCAATTATTTAAAAAAAACACTTAGCAAATTAAAAAACTTAAAGACATAAATTCTTCACTAAAGTCATCTGTCTTACTTGACCCCTTACTTGACCCTTTCACATAAATTCCTAAGGGATTTATTCAAGTGCTTCTGCAATCAAGTCACTCCATGCTAATAAGGTACAGATTTAGCCTGTTAATATTCTTCCCCTAGTAAAGTTGTTTTCCAGCTTGTACCACAAAACAGCCTCTCTGCCATTCATCCAGCAGCTGAGATCTCTCCAGTTCACTTCATATTTGGTTAAGAGACTTGTCAAATAGAAAACTAACTGAAAGCAAGTCCATATTCAGTTGTTTTCAGAAGGTGGTCCTTGCTAGGACCATACCTACCTGGATAAACTTGTGTTGTGCATTCTCTGCCCACAGCAATCAGGGTGAGGTTGGTACTTTGAGCAGCACGATGACTGATGGCCCTGCTAATAGATCAGTGTCACACAGGCATAAGGAAGGGCTCAGCAGAGGCAGCTTGTGTACTAAACACTGCCACTACTGCTCCTGCAGGCACCAGGACAACCTCAGAACACCACACACCTGGAATTTAACTGCCTTTGACCTTTTCAGGTTTTCAAGTTCAGGATTTAACTGCTTGGCTCCATTAGGAACAGCAGGAAGTGAGCAGTTAAAACCCCTAAAAAGGCTTTGAAAGCTACCTGCTAAATGTTCAGGTGTCTCTCTTCGATTCAGCAGCTGCAGGGGGGACGGCAGGCTGAGGAATGAGGGAGCATTAGTGTAGGAAAGGGGACAGGGGGAATATATGAGCTAAGTTTGGCTGCTGTAAAACCAGCAGCTCTAAAAAGACATTGAGGAAGAGTCTGGCAGTTCCCCCTTCATGTCTCATTACACAGGGCACTACTCTTCTGCAGAAGACGTGGAAAAGTTACTGAGGCTTCCAAAGCCGCAGTTTATTCTGCTCTTCCAAGGCTGTTTGATTTGGACTTTTTGCAGTTTGGCTTGGGCTTTTTGCCCACTGCACCCTGCAATTTGACAATGAGCCTGTGTCAAATTTGACAACTGCCTAAGCACTTCCAGGGCAAGCTGGATCCTCCAGGCATCTCTGGCAGGAAAGCAGCAGCTGGAAGGGCTGCAGTGCATGGCATGGCTGAGGCCATCCTGTGAGCTGGGTCGGGGCCACTTAGAGCAAGGAGGATGCCTTCCCAATGTCACACTTCTTAAATCACAGAGAGGTGGCATGTCATTTCAGTAGGGTAATTATCTCAGTTATAGACAAGTCTATCCACTCCCATGCAGTGCCTACATTCCTCCTGTCACTGCTGTGGGGCCTGATTTGTCTCTGGCCAATTCAGCTCAATTATTTTCTAAACCTATTTGTCGATCAATTCTCCTGATTGATGCAGACTTCTGGATGCTGGGAACAACGTTGTAAAATTTACATTTGCTGAAGTACAAATTCAGGTTGTTGTTGCAGCAGCAGGTTCCTGGAAAGATCACAGCAGAGAACCTACAATGGCCACTCCTGATGAAAGGGTTGGTTACTCTCTCAGTTGTTCAAGGACTACTGAGAAGGCCAGGAATGATTCCCAACACAGGAGCCATTTGAACCTACAAGCTATGGCTCCTACAAATATGAAGAATTTGTTTGGGTCTGTTGCAAAAAAGGGAAGAAAACCACCAAAATAGAAAAATTAGGCATAATTTTCATGGTTGTTTTACAGCTTTTGGGTGATTTTTTACAGTGATTTCCAAAGATCCTTGACTTAGGGTCACATATATGTACCCCTTTGAGAACACAAATGGATTTTGTTTGAATTACTATTTTAGTAGCTTTTCTCATTGCTAAAGGAAATAAACATGTGTTTAAATCAAGGATTCCCTCCCACAAACTATATGTTCCTTTATCACTAGAGTGGAAAACTCAGATACTCACAGGCAATATGAAATGTCTGGGATAGTTAAAATCCTTAATGAGTTCAGGTTTTTCCCCCTGGTATGCCAAGCCCCACTGGCTATTCACAGGGCCAGCTACAGCTGTGACCCATGAAAGCTGTAAAAGAAAACCAGCTACTTGGCTGAGTAAATCTTCACCATCAGAACAGAGCTCAAATTGACAGGTTCCAGCTGATTTCCCTCCCCAGCCCCCATTAATTACAAGCTCTTTTAATTACTACATGCATGTGAGGGGTGGAAACAACAATATTTAATTACCAAGCTCCCACCAAGAGTGACCCAGCTTGGGCACTGCAGCAGGAGCTCTCACAAAATGCTGCTCAATGACAGGGCAGGTCCCCAGCATGGGCAGCATCATCCTCTGGCACTCAACCCAGGAATGCAGCTGCTGCTGGAAGCAGAGAGATCTCTTTTCTGCCTGTTCAAGCAAAGGGGTTGCACAGCTGGTCACCCCACAGATGGAATGCTGCTGATGGCAAGGACAATCCTTGCAGCTTTCCAGATGGGTGATATCCATATTGATACTCTCTTCTCCTTACTCCCCAAAAGGTAGGGTAGGAAGTTCAAATGTTCCAGGAGTGTGCTTTTCCCCTCAAACACACCCTTGGCTGCTGTCTGAAGTGCACTTGGCTAAGACCAGAGACCCTGCTGGGAGCTGAGCACCCTGGAAGCATTTAAACTTGGGAGGGGGGCAGACAGGAACCCACACATCCCCAGCCATTTCAGTGTAGGGGATCATGCCCAGAGCCCTGAAGAAGAATGAATAGCCCTGGTGGGCCCACCTGCCCTAACTCAAAACAACCTGTAAGTATTAAATAGTGGAGGAGAGGGACCATGTCAGTCCACATCAAACAGAGCAAGGCATGCAGAAACCAGAAACAATGCAAACAGTGCTATTCTCACCTTTACAGCATGCACGTGCACACCCTGCACTCTGCAAGACCAGTCAGCAGTAACAACCCCCAAACAAAAGGCAGGATGGATTGAAACAGGGATCCAGCCCTGCTCAGCCCCTCTGAACAGTGCCTCCAGCCCAGCTGAGCTTGTGTTGAGAAAACTCTGCTGTGCAAGGGCTCCAAGTGAGCTTCAGATAGCGGCTTTATGGGTCCCAAACTGCAGCATGATAAGCAGCATGTACAGAAGCCACCACAGACTATCAGGAAGGATATTAAGACCTTCTGGTAAAGAACTTCAGCATACACTTAGTCAGCTTGAATTTATGATCTGATCCTTCAATTCTTGGCTCCAGAAGTGACTCACCCTTGGCTCCTTCATAGAAGATGTGCTCATTCCTGAGTATGTCTTCTGGAAAAGACAGACAGGAACTCAGGTGAGCACCAGCTCAAAACTTCCACTTGCTGTTTTACTTAACTGTTTTCTATTAATTCATTCTTTAAAAAAGAAAAAAAAAGTGTTAGCTTCCTGCATGAGCAAGGAGAAGAAGCAGCAATAAAGGCTGATAAAAGAATAATTTAGAGCTGTGAACTCAAATCAATAAATAAATTGGAGATTGCTCAGTGACCACCTCCCAGAGCTGAGGAGAATTAAAAACCAATTAAAAAGTACACATCTGCCTCCAAATCAGTCAAATGGAAAGTGAAGGACTATTATAGGGCAATGATTGTCAAGAGAAAGTAGATCCTGCTCGACCACCTTTTATGGATGATCATATAGCAATTAACTTACAAATAAAGTAACCCAGTATCACTATATTATAAACCAGTGGTTCCAGTTTTAGAAAGCAATAGACTCTTATTGATCAGCTCAGAACAGTTTGCATTTGATTAATGAAACTGTGCCTCAGGTTGCCAAGAACAGAGCTGCTCCTTAATTAATAGTAATGAGCACCAGCTCAGAAGCCTCACATTTACCAGACCCCAAAGGGGCAGCAGCTGAAGCAGGAATCTCAGTGGGCAGCTTTTATCCAGCCAGAAGCAGAAGCACAGAGATTAACAAGAGATGGTGTTTACAAAAGATGCATTAATGATCTTTGATGTTCTTTCATAACATCTCTAGCACTGCCAAAAATAACATATTTTTGGGCTTTAGCGAAGCACCACAGCTCATGAACCTGCCCAAAAGTGGCTGCATCCCTAATTTTCACAGTCACAACTCAAGATACCAGAGAGCAGTGAGCTAGCTCATTGTACCTGAGAAATAAAATGCAGGTTTTTTCCTGTGGCAGAACCTTCTAGAAAAAGAGTAAAAACTGTGGCTATTCATGACTCATTAATATGATGCAAAAGCATTTACACAAATATAGACAGCAAACCCACTGCTCACATTAGGCAGGAATCATTCCACTCTGGTTTAGGACACCCAGCATCAGCTATTTGCATAGAGCAGATCACTTGCCTGCAGAATTAAAACCACTAAAGCACAAGTGGTGATGTCAGGTGAGAATTTTGTCCCCAGCTTCACCCTCAGGAGTACACCAGCTAAACTCCAGGTCTACCACTGAGTCTGACATCCAGCAGCAGCTTGGCTCAAAGTGCTGGCACCCAAAGAGGGAAAAGGAGCATCTTGTAGTCAGGGCACTCACGTCAGTGAGCTCCTTGAGAGCCCATAAGGTGCTGTTCAGCTGGCAGCGAGACAAATGGAAATGTCACCTGGATGACTGATGCTGTGCAAAGTAAACAGAGACTGAACCGGCTTCCATGGAGCACCTGAGGCACCAAGACAAAAAAAGGTAAAGCATTTCCTTTTCTCAAACTGAGCAACTCTTTTCTTCAATCCTCCTATTAAGAGGGAAAAAGTAACAGCCATTTCAAAGTGCCAAGAAACCCTCTGTACCTTTCAAACCCCTCATGAATCACACCCACATACAGTAACACACATTGCTAATCCTTTCCATGAATCTGGTCCAACACCAAGTGCTCCAGCTGCAGCCTTTTAGCTAAAAACCTCTGCACAGAGCACCATGCACCTCAAGCCCACAGGGCTACAGCACCTCTTCCAGAAATTTCCCCAGCAGCTGGTTATTCACAGCCTTGTCTGCAGTGCAGTGCAGGGAGTTCTCCCATGCATTTGAGAATCCTGGCTCCTGCTCCTGGGGGTGTCTGTGTCACACATGTGAAATGGCCAAAGAGGAGAGAGTTGGAACCTGTCACCCACCAGTATGATGCCTACTAACGGCAATTCCCCTTCCAGAAGTCTCCAGAGATGTGGATCTTTGCACCAATACAATGCTGCCTTGACCTGGCTGCAATGTGCACTTCCCTCCTGGTCTAACACACTCCCAGGGTTCACAGAAATCTCAGGGCTGCCTTCAGCAAAGCCACAGCCTCTGCAAAGCATCAGCCCCCAGACCACAAAATGTGCCAGAAAGGCACAAAATTAAGAGAGATCCTGGGCTGAGGAAGTGAGGGATTCCTTAATCCCTGGCACTGGTACTGCTGGCCACGCTGAGCATCGAGACTCATCAGGTCAGTCATGACAAGTGGTCACTGTGGTCACCAGAGAGCCAAGGCATCAGCGTGCATCCAACCCAAACTTTACAACTGCTGAACAGGCAGGTGACAAAGGTGCAGGACATCCAACACTGGGCAAGTAGCCAGAGATTTCCATTCCCTCCAGCATGCCAGGAAGGCACCTTAGCATTGTGCAGCTAAAAACCCAACCAAAACAACAAAAGAACCCAAGGAACCCCAGAGATCATGTCAGCATAAATAGTCCATTCTGGGAAATGGTCTTGTTTGAGCCATGGCCATTAACTTCCAAAACAAAAGAAAAAGACAAGGCACAGCTCTGTACAGATCTGCCAGCAGCTGGGCCAGCTGCTCTGGGAGTAAGAGCTGTGCATTTCCATCAGATCTCACTCAGGTGCCCTGCCATGGCAGCAGGCTCAGCTGCAGCCAGTCAGAACATAGGCAGGTGCCAAAGGTGTGCTGAGAGGTCAGGCATGTCTTAATGGAGCAAATTAAAGGAAGAAAACAGAGGTGGAATCCTTATCGAAGCTGCAGCTTCAAAAAGGCTTATAAATAGCGTACTTAAAATGAATCCATACAGTGTCTGCTTCGCTTTTCCACAAAGCCACCCAAACCTCAAAGCTGAGAATTAATTATTCCCACACCTTTGATAGCACAGAGGCTGACAATAGGGCTTTGGACAGCAAGGAAACATCTCTGAGGAGCAGACTCTGGACACTGCCTTGGTTCCACAAGTAAGAGGTTAATTCCCTGTCAGTCTGCTCTCTGCTCTTGAAAGGTTTGTGTCCTCTGTAGTTAGGCAATGAAAAGACAAACTCAGTAATGCCCATGGCTCACTGGGGAAGAGAGGAACAATGAAGTAGCTACCAATAATCCAATCACAAAGTACAAAGACCAAATGTAATCTACAACTGACAGGAAAAGCAGGCAAGGTGACATGGAGATCAAAAGCTGGCCTGAGTAAATTAGCTGCAGATTGATTTAAAATACAGAGGAAGGGAAAAGATTCAGAATTACTTAAGTTACTGGGCTGACACACTTACAAGTAAAAGGAATCCACACATGTAAGCAGCTAGAACGCTATGCAATTGCATGACAGGAGAGAGTGTGGACATATATGAAAATAGCCCAGGGAAACAAAAAGAAAATGGTGTGTTTGGGTTCAGCTACTACACATTGCCTTTGAGCTGGGACAGGGATAGTCATTAACACAGCTGCTCTGCTAGTGGTCTAAAAGTTACTGCAGTCTCAGGTAAGTCTGCACTGGATCCTGCTGCCCTGTCCTTCCTCCAAGAGATTTTACTGGATTTGATGTTACAGCTTTCTCCCACACCTCCACTAATGCAGCATCCTCCTGCCCCTCAACAGCCACTGCCAAGCCTACACTGACTTAAGGCAGCAGCACCTTCCTGCTCTTCAGACTGGTAGGATATACCAACAATAACTCTTACTGTCTGTGGAACATAGGAGAAAAAGCCATCACTTCTTAAAAAATCACACCAAAAGCCAAAAAACTCCCTCTGGTGGATTCAGTCTGCAAAAAAATGATTCTGCAGAATGGTACAAAGCACAACTGCCCTGAAAGATGACACAGATCTAGCAGCAGCATGTTTGCTGAGTACCTTGTTGTATTTCTACAGAGCTAACATAAATAAAGCCCAGGTTGCTTCCTGCTAAAATGAACATAAATCATCATTTAAGTGTGATTTGCTTGGTATAGGTTAAAATAAAGATTCCATCTGAAAATAGTGATGATAAAATATTTTCTAAATAAACATGGGAAATGAAAAATGGTATGTGAACATGGGGACAGGCTAACGTGGACTCAGTTTACCTGAAGGGTCAGAGAGACATTTTTAAACAGTTGCATTTCAGGGGTTATTAAGACTCTTTTCATTGTTTACTGGAACAGAACAGCTAGAAAAATAAAAAAGGTTGAGTCCAAGGTTTCACAGAGCAACAGACCAAACAAAGAGACTCTCAACGAAAAGACCCAGGTCTAATACATCACTAACTAAATTCCCTGGAAATTACTTGCTTATATCTATCTCATTTCAGGTCAGGAATGTGTAATTGGTAAGTTCTTCTAACCTTAGTTCATACTTGCTCTACTTAAAGAAATCTTTTCCTTAAATTAAATCTGATTACAATAGGTTTCATCTTTCATATGAATAAAATTTGAATAAAGTTTTGACCTCAAGCACAAGTGATCAATTCCAACGTCTGAGGAGGAAATTTTACCTACTGGATACAAAATTCAAGGAACCATATGAGCAAGTAATTATTTCTTTTTAAAGATGAAACAGAAGCATGCTTAAGAAATCAGGTTCATTTAAAACACAATGAAAACAGGATCCAATAGTGAGACTGATTTCTACTTATTTCATCTGTTTTATGTACAGGAAAGTTTATACACAATTAAACAGGAGAGTAAACACACAGAGGTTCTCCTTGAGTAATTTTTTAACGGTGACCACCAGCACAACAAATTGTGTTGGTGTAGTGAAATGATCATTTCTTCCCAGCAGGATTCGCTCTGCAGGGTTTGTGCACTGAAAGAGCAGTCAAAGATTTCTACAGGGGCTTGGAGTTGCCAACACTTTTGAACATTTAGTCTTTATCTCCCATCTCTCTTGTGGACTTCCTACCTGAGCAGTCAGTGAGGTGAATGATAAATACAGCAGGCTGGAACAAGACAAGCCTGTCACAGAGACCAAGCAGGGAAAACAACCAATTTATTCTCATTGAAATTACACAGATTCTTCAGGGAGGTTTCCAATGTCTGCTTTACCCCTCCACCTCCTGACAGTGGATTGCTTTTCTGCACTGAGCACCAAGCAATAAATCAGTAGTACTTACTTTGAGGCTGGCCCATCAGAGCAAGGAGGAGAGGCTGAGGCTCGCCACTTGGCCAGAGCCCCAGCTGTGGCTGGGAAGGCGTGTGACACGCGGGGACAGGAGCTGGCAGGGCCGTCTCCTTGCATTGCACTGCCCTCTGCTGTCCCAGCAGCCTGGCAGGAACCGACTGCTGCAAACACCCGCTGGCTTTGGGCTGCCCTAAAGGGAAAGGGAATGCACGGGAGGATTTCTCCACGGGGTTTTTCCCACACAAAGCATTTCATCTTGTTCACTGTTATCCACCTGTCTGCTATGAAATTCCAATTAAAGTAATAATTATAATTCTCATCTTCTTCTGTTAGTAGAGCTCCAAGTGCTTTACCAAAAAAAAAAAAAGCATACTATCAGATTTTGGGGTTAAGCCTTCAGATGCTGCCTAAAATATGTTTGCTAAGGCCTGGGCAGTTGGCACTGAGCTTAGAGCACTCATCACACACAGAGACCCATGCTCCTACCTACAGTAACAGATGAAAAGCCCTTCTATAACATTCATCATGTAGCCCTAAGTGTGTTTCTAACACCCCTCCTCAAATTTGCTAGTTTATTCCTGAAGTAGCACATTACAGGATGGGACACAAGAAACCATATAGAAAAAATGATGCAGTGTTCTTCTGTGTCAATAACATAAGAAGTGTAATACAGCTCTGTGAAATATCCTCCATGACCCTTTTTTCCCTTTAAAACAAATAAATTTCTATAAAATCATACAATATTACTTGGGAGAATTATAACTCACCAAGATAATCCCTTGAGAAAATGAACACCCTCAAAGCAGCTCAAAAAAGTGTCATTAGAAGCACATTTTAAAGGAAATAGGTATTTTTCATGCCTAAACACAAACTCCAAACATACAGTATTTTTTCAGTGCCCTGTATGTGCCAGAAATGCCACACACAGAGCTTTTAACAGCTGTTAATGAAATGCTCACGCACAGATCTTAACTAATTCCTTTGAAGTCGGGAATTGAATGCTAGGATGAAAAGCACAGGAGCACAACTGGCAGAGAGCTTGTGCATCATTAGGCTTCCTGCATGGGAATACCAGATCTGCAACAGCTTATAAGCATATGGTTTGAACATCAGACTTTGTAGAAACATAAGCTCAGATGCTGGCAGATCAGCTCAGCCCGACACCCTTCTGCTGCGTCTTGTGGCAATAACTGCTTCCCTGCTCCTGCCTGATCCAGCAGCTTTCACAAGGGGCTGTCCCCTGTGACTGGGGGCTGCTGCCTCACCACTGAGGGACAAGAAAACACAGCAACCTCCCACAGAAACCACACAGCAAAGAACTATAAACCAGGACTGTGCTCAGAGCTGCCCACAGCAGTCTCAGTGACACGGAATCATTTGGCCAAAGGTGAGTGGAATGAAAAAGGAAGGATCCCACAAACTCAAAGCTGTTTGCATAAACATGATGAACACCTTAGGGATCCTCCTGGAAAATGGGGCCACAGGTTCCTACCACTCGCTGAGACTGCCAGTGCTGTTTGAGATACAGATTTCCATGAGGACTTCGTTACAGAGCTTCAGAGAACTTTGCTGTGCTGCATGTAACTCACAAAGAGAGACCATTCCCTCTAATTTACACTTCATGAATTCCTGCAAATAACTGCCATGGAACTCCTAGAAGATGGAAATTCACTGGATCTAATAAAAGAGTCTCAACAAGGTCCACAAAATTTGTACGCAAGGAATTACTTAAAAAAAAATAAAATTAAAGACTCCTGAGCAGGCAAATGCAGGAAGATTAATAAAGTGTTCAAGAAAATAAGGGTGGATTCGCTTCCTCAGGGAATTTTTTTCATGCTGTCAGCATAGAATCTTGCAAGCATTGACTTTGCTAACACCAGTACAATTCTGATTTTATTTATGAGGACACTAAGGCAGAGAGATTAAAGGTATCGTGGGATAATTAGTACAGTTTGTCAAACTGAGTAGCAATTAAAATGGAATTGTGGGAATAGCTGGATTTTTGTATTACTAAGCATTGAAACCTATCACACCAAACGATCCAAGTCTTTAAAGGCTCATAGGTTTTATACACATATGCTTCTGAAATAGCAAAATTAGTACATTTACCACCACTGTGTACACGAAGAGTGCTCTGATGTCATGAGCAAATGAGGGAATGCACAGGCTGCTTTTCAAGGGTGCCTCCAACCACAGCATCCAAGATAATGATATTATCAGATCTCTTCAAAATAAAATCTAAATAATTGTTTTGACTGGAGAGGTGCTGAGAACCACATGTTGCCAGAAGGTGAAGCTCCACTGAAATCTAAATGCTTCTCCCAAATTGCTGCATTTCTATGGAATTTTCAGAAAAAACCCAAACCAAACAAAAGTGAAGTAACTGTTGGAATACCCCATGTCTACAAATAGTTTTACACGTCTCTCATCTTGGACTATTTCAGGGGCTTGCATTGTAACAGGCTTTAAAAGCTAACTGGTGTCATGAAACAATTTAGGCAACTGAAGAGATTCTCAGAGCCTGTGACGGAGGGAACCATTTTAAACAGTTCAGAAGTTTTCAGATTGTGCTCTGCTTTGGAATAATCAAATTCAAACTCCTTCTTAAAACGGGGTTGCTGGTCAATTACTTCTGCCTTCAGCATCTTACTAACAACTCATACTGTGTTTTCAGTGAGGACTTAAAGCAAGCCTGCAGTGCACCCCACATATTGTATGAGACCCAAGGGCTCTTACTGCCTGTGGCTTTAGAGAAAACTATCAGAAATCCTAACAGAAACCCATCCTTTTAACTTTCAGACTGACTGATTAGCACTAAATATCTGAGCAACTAATTTTTAGAGCTGGAGCGTTTATGTTCAGTGCCTTCTACTACAAATAAATTATTGTTGAAACAGCAGCTAATACCCATAAGGGCAAGCAGCAACTGCACAAATCTGGTTGATGTTACAAATAGTTTGATATTAACTTGTCTTGTAGTTCAGCTGTATTCAATGGTGCTCATAAAACCCCCAGACATTTCTGTCGAAGCGAAGGTGCCAGGGGTGTTCAGTCTGGGTTGGAAAGGAAGGGAAAGGTCTGAAATGTCTCACCCTCTCTCACCTGCTCCCCACATGTAACATTCTGCCCAACAGCAATAAAGCAGCTCTGCTCCAGAGTCAGGAAACCACTGTTCTCACTTTGGACAGCAGCAGATTGAGGAAGCCTTTGTCTCTGGAGGAGGAAGACAGAGAAGCTGTCAATCACAGCTTTTAGGGACAGTATTTCCATTGTCATTGTATCAGCTGTTTAACAACTTAATGATCACACTGATAAGGATTAGACAGCACAGTAACACAGTCTGGGCCACAAGTAACAAAGGGCACTTACCCAGGAGGACTATGGGAGGACGATTCATTCACAGTACCTTCCTTCCTTCTTGGTTTGAACTTGGAAACCCTGTGCAGCTCTTTCCACTCCCAAAACCCATGCAAATTTTCAAAGGCCATCTTGAAGTTAACATTAGGTTAAAGATTACGTGTCTGCCTGCAGTATATTTTAAATGTTCTTATTTCAAACTACAGGATTTTCTTCCCTTTTTGATCATTATTTCAAACTTGAACTTCCATCCACTGAAATAGGTCAGATTAATTAATGGAGCAGATTTCCTTTCATCTCAAGAACAGCAAACCATTCAAACCATGGGCAAAATACTAACATACAATTAGGACTTGCATATTTGCGCACATTGTATTCATTTGAACTTCTGTGGGGAAATAACTCTCTCAAAGTATCCTATGATAAAGATTTTAACTCCTTTAATACTTAGGAAGAGTATTTAAAAGTTGTCTTAACTGCACTATAGGTGCCATAACATACCTTTAAGAATTAACCATGTAAGTCCATGTTCATCTGCAATCAGCACATTAAAATGTTTAACTCTTCTAAGACTTTTTTCCCCCTTCTTTTCTTTCTCCTTTTAATAACAGTCTCATGCTAAAAGCCTGACATTTCTGTTGGAGAAAGACAATTCTAAGAAAAAAATCCATTGTAAGTGTAAGCCTAATCTCCCTGCCCCCCAGACTTTCTGCCTACAGTCCTGTCTGCATTTTGCACAATGACTTGAAAAAAATAGACATGAATAGTCAACAGAAAGAGATACTTATTAGAATTATGACTTTTATTTTTATTCACTAGAGCAACATTGAGGAAAGAATTTTTACATACAGGGTTTTTAATCAACTTTACAAGCAAATTCCAATATACAGTATTTACTCTGGCCTGGGGTAAAAAACCAAAAACAACAAAGCAGATAGTAAGGGTACCTCTTGTTTTAGCTAGTATTGAAATGAATTGAAGATTTTGCTACACAGGAATTATGTTGGTTTTATGGTGGTGCTTTTACAATTAATAGGCAGTGAGCAGCTTTACTGCAACAGTGACTGAATTTCCTTGAAAGCACAGTTGTAAGATGACTACACTGAGCCCTACCACCAGGGTCACATTAAATCCACTCTGCTCAGAAAAAGCCTCTGTAATGAGATAAGGAACAGCTATGGAAGCCCAATTCAAGAACTGATTTCCATTTGTACGGCAAGAAAATGTCCATATTAAGAGGATTATGTGCTGTGCAAAACCAGAAATACTTCCCCCCCCAACATGCAACCTACCCCAGTATGACACTTTAGAATGTGCATATGGCTGTGACATGCAAACAAAAGAAATCACGCAAATGGTATTCAGTTTTCAGGCATCATTACAACAAATCAGCATGTAGACCAAGGCTGAAATGAACTGTACTGACCTATAATGTAGTCTAGTTGCTATGCCTACTCTCACTGCTGTAAAATGGAAAGTTGAGGAACCCTTTGGTTATTTTCCAAACTGTATCAAAATTGTGTCATTTTGGATTTTCAGGGCCTTCGTAATTATTTTGAGAAAGTTGGAGAGATAATATTGCACTTCTTTTCTCACAACCATATTCTGGGACCATTATTCTTTTTGAGCTATGCTAGTCCTAGGGAAATTTTGCCACTGGCTTTGATTGGCAGTAGGAAGTGCTAGCTTCAGGGAAGGGGAAGGTAATAATGATCTGGCTGTATCATCAGTGTTAAATTCCACGGTTAAATTAAAGTCATTGCACAACAAAAACTCAGTACACTATATGAATGCTTTTAAACATGCTAGAGTGCATATCGATCTTGTGAAAGTGATGTGAAAATACCTTGGAAACAGCAACACTACCGGGGAAATTTGTTTCAAACAAAAGCCACACACAGCAGGAGGCATCTAGATTATTTTAGGCACAACTCCAAGCAATAAAGCTTATTTAAAGTGCAATTCTGTTCTTCTCTTTTGTGTTTATTCACTTGTTAAAATGCGTAATTGCCTCTGTACACACATACTGAACAGTAGTTTAATACTTTTGTGAATATTGCACAAAAGAATGAGAAAACAACAAAAAATAGCAATAAATCAGTTTTATAAACCTAAAAAAAAAAAACAAAACCCTGAAGATATCAAATACTTAAATGTATACATTTTGGATAATCTGCACCAGTACTGATGATATATCTGCACCTTCTGTAAGGTAGATATGATACCTGAAAATACTCACTGAATCCCATTTGACAAGCACTCTCAGTGCCCTCTCATCCATCACTCCCCAAACCCCATCTTTCACTGAGGTGAAGCTTCAAGCCTCACTTCACCACTTCTCTCCCAGTTGCCCATCTAGTGACAGGCTTTGCCATACTCTGGACTTACTATACGTGCAACAGAGCCTTCCCTGGTAAAGTCTGAAGAGCCCAAACATGCAGTTGTCCTAGAGGGATGCCAGGTTAGCAGCTGAACACAAACACAAGCCAGGCTAGAATCTGTCTCATCCATGATCAAATCCTGCTGGCTCCAGCTGTGTCTCACTAACCTGTCAGAACAAAACGGGGAAAGGCTATAAAAATGGACTATAATCTACTTATGTTCCTTTAATACATATATACATACCCATATAAATATAAGATTTTCTTCTGGAAAGGAAAAATTAGGAACTGTCTTTATAATGAAAACCTTGATCATCTCAATATTCTTTGCTTAATTTACTTTGATCATCTCTGTAATTTTCAGTAAAGGTGCAGATATGAATAAAGGTATAGATATCTATACTTGTAAATGTAAACATAAAAATTGAAACATTACTAAATCAGGCTGGCAATACCTCCAGCATATGAAGCAGAAGATGATGAATTTCTGTCAATACCATTAGGTGAAAACTGTATTTTAACACAAACTCAGATACAACTAACAATAAAATCAGCTTCTCTTCAAGGAAAGTAAACTTAAAAAACACACCTTCCACAGAAATCTATATGGACCAGAAAATGAACCAGGAATCTGATCATTCCCTCAGCAGTCTTTTAACTCCTGAGAAACACAGTTAGCTGTCAGGCGCTAGTTTTGGGGAATATAAAAAGTGAGTTTTATTTTCTTATTGAAAGTAAATACGTACACTAAATACCACTAATTCAATGCTTTTCATTGAAATAAATTATTACCAGAGCATAATTGTTACTGCAATCTCAAGTTGTGGTTTCTGATCCTATACCAACTATAGCAATTAACATTATTTGTCTTGCTATGTCTTGCTTACATTGTCATCACCTCAGTTCACAGAAGGTCCTGCAGGTCCCTTATTTCACACTGATCTAAGTAGTTCAGAAAAAGAATCTCCCCCTACCCATTTCCCTCCCCAAGCTTTTCATTTTTAAACTTCATCTTTAGTTAAATAAAATTACAGTGTAAGAAATGCAAAATAATTCTTGAATACTAACGATGTACTGAAAACTCAGGTGAGATGGCTCTTTTTTCCTTCACCAACTGAGGTATCCGCCAGGATACCCCCAGTAAAAGGGCTTATATTATAGAAGCTGAATATTGAATTCATTTATGAAATGTCAACACCTACTCACTTTAATTCTCTCAAAGAAAATACTGTAATATGTCAATGTCCTACAGCCAGAGCCTAGAACAAACTAACACTGTGTTGCATTTTACTGACATTATGTGCTCTTCAGGAACAGATTTTGGGTCAAATTGTTGCAGCAGCCTTCTGCCGCTGATTTTAAAACCAACTTGAGAACAGGAAAAAAAACCAAACAAAACCAGTAGCATCCAAGAGAGTCATGGGAAAGATGGGAAGAATTGGAGATGGGACATAACATCAAATTTCTGGAAAGCTTCACTGGATATGTGCACATGTAACTTGCATCATTCGTGTCACGGTCCCAGAGTGCACCAAGACTACTTTCAGAAAAAATACTTCTAGAGAGCACAAAAATGTAGATTTTTTTTTTTATGCTTAATTTCCCCAAGAAGCTCCTTAGCAGTTATGAACTTCTTCAGAAATTACAAAGTAAAAAAAAAGAAAGAAAAAATACAAAAAACCCGAAGTAACACATCTTTGAAAAACTCTTAAGAGTACCAGCTCTGGATTAGGACATAATAGGATTGCTCAAAGCAAATAAGTGGGGATAATTTTTTTCCTTTGTAAAAAATAGTTACATTTTTAATATAAGTTTTATTCTGTAAAATAGTTTCAAATTCTTACACATATGGCAAAGTTTGTGCAAAATTTCAAGTCAGGTACTTCAGAGCCTTTCAATATTAAGCAGAAATCAATAAATACAAGCAGAACAATAAAAGTTTAAAATATTAATTAAAATGCATGTTGTGCAACCTCAACATAGGTGTTCTGGACCCCTTATTCCCAGAGGCTCCCTACTTACCAATTCCTAAGAGCCTGCATTGGAAGGTTTGGACAAACATCCTTAGCACTGCATTTCAAGCATCTACCCAGTAATGTGTCTATTCAACACAATAAAAACATACCACAATCATTTAACAAATGAGGATGTTTAAGCAAGAAGATTCGTTTCACCCTGTGAAATCTGCCTAACATCTGTGAACAGTGAAAACAGGATAAATAAAGAACAGAGCTACTTCAGATTACAGCAAAACAAAACAACACAACCCACCCAACCCATGAGATTAAATAACATTAAATATGTCAGTCTTGAGAGAATGATAAATACAAGGATTTTTGCATAGGCCTCTGGAATACAGAGTCAGAATTATGGCCAATAAAGCATCTGCTAGTCAGTCTAATTTTCTACCACTCTGACCTAACGAGTACTCAGAACCAAGAAGTTCAACAGAACAGCAATTTCATTGTCTAATAACTCAGAGGTAAGAAATAATTTCTGCCATCCTGAAATAAATAGTGCAGCATTCTGACATTTGTGGTCATCACAGACTTCTGTATTTGCTAAATTACAAAGATTGAAATACCATCTTTATTACAGACCAACAATAAAATAAAGCACTCTCAAGAGAAACTGCACAGCTTGTAACATCAGCCTCAGAACATGGCAGGATGGAGAATGCAAACTCTAAAGAAGATGCAATTTGGAACAGTGACTCAGGATTTGCAGGCTGCAGGTACAGCAGGCTCCAAGGCAGTCACAACAGGGGAAGTGGGACACAGCATGGCATCGGGTAAGGTGTGGGACGGCCTCAGTGTGTCTTTGGTTTCGGGAGGCGGGAATGCCGAGCAGAGGGCATGCTGTCCCCGGAATGCGCACCAGCAGAGTGCGTCTGTACGCTCTCCTTTCTCTGGACTGGTGGCCTTGGGATGTTGGACTTTAGGGAGGTGTTCTGAGGCTCTGGAGGTACTGGTGTGGATTTCTGACTGCTCACTTGCTTGGATTTGATGAAGGATGCAGTTGGTGGGCGAAGTTTAGACACTTTCTGACTCTGTTTACCCTTTAGGTTATCCTGCCCAGATGTTGGCTGTGGCTGAGTGGAACTTCTCAGTGGTAGAAGCTCACGTTCCTTGGAAGCAGCGGAGTGATCTGCAGATTGTACGGGAACGGCCATGGTAGGAGGCACTAAAGCAGTTGGGGGTTTCACGATTCTTGAAGTCTTTGGCTGGGAAGCCTGGTTTGTGAATGAGGGTTGACCTTTCACAGGTAATCCAGTCTGCACCTCTGGAGCATCAGCTCGTGTAGAGGTCTGATAGTGGGAACGAGGTGGTAATGTACCTTTCTTATTACTGGCCACCTCTCCAGGGTCTTCAGTGGTTTTGTTTTTCAAATTGTCCAAATATGATGTATTTTCATCTTTTGTGTTTAACTGTACACTTGTTGAAGAGTTTACATCATTCAGGAGATTTGGGAGAGAGACATTTGCAGCATTTTGATTCTGATGATTTCTATTGTCATGCAGATCTGGTTTAGGATATTCACTGTGGGCCTCGATATGTGGAGTTTTTATTAGTTTTCCCTGGGCGAGGTCTGTGGAATTGGGAAGGCTGCTGGAAGGCTGTAGTACTTGAGGCTGTTAAAGAGAAAATAATACAAAACGATATTAGGCATAGAAGACACCACATACACTCAGAATCCAACGTGAGCTGACTGGATGCTTGAAAAGGGCTGTATATCTGAGTTTTTAAATCAAAACTTTGACTTCGGTAAAACAGGGTGAGTCATGGGACGTACACAAATGGAACTCGTAACTGAAGTGGAAAAAAAAATGCCAGCACTGAAATAAACAACAACATAAAGACAAAAAGGAAACCGACCGGCTTAAAAAGGAAAGATGAAGAAAGCATGGTTGATGGTTTCACCCAAATCTGCAGGACAGCGAGAGAATCAACGTCGGTGCAGATCAGTTCTAACCAAGTGCTTAACCCAACGCAACAGCTGTGTCGAGCTTCGATTTCTGCTCACTGCATACTGACCTCAACTACCCCAACCCTTTTAGTGCACAAGCAGGAAAGGAGTTGGATTTTCACAGGGACTTACAGGCCATTTCCCTGCCTTACTGAGGCCAGAAAGTCTGGTGGAAGTATGTGCTTATCAGGCTAGTGACTAAGCTTAGGTAACTGTTTTATCTAGAACTGATTTTAAATGGGCTGATAAAGAAGCAGAGTTCATGTGAAAGTAGAGACCACACTCTACCACACCGATAGCCAAGGGATAAAGAGAACTGCAGAAGATTTTACATTTTATCAGAAGATAAAATCTAATCAGACACGCATCAGACAAGAGAATTGTCAGTACCTCTTCTGGGTAATTTCTATTCTCTTTGTTCTGCCCCGTAAAGAGACTTAAAAGATTAATGGTGTACTAGCTTCACAATACATCCTAGACCTGCAACTCAGATACAGATCTTTGAAGCATTACTAAAAATTTTGCAATTCGTGGTAAACCCTAAATTCTGTTAAAACGTAAATCACAGTTTTAGCAGGTTTGGATTATTTTTCTCATTTTGTTTACAAAGGAGGGGAACTGAACTCCTGCCAACTAGCCATCACTCAACTACGTGGATTCTTACCAGCTGACAGGTTGCATGTACACAGTAAACAGGCTTATTCTGTTTACTAGTGAAAGGGAGTAAACAAAAAAGAAGCAATGTTTGTGTTTGGGAGATTTGACTAAAAGTGTCATTTTAGTCACTCTCCTGAATTATTCAAAAGTTCTAAAGAGAAAACCCATTATTTGTCTGATCTTTTTAGCTCTTCTTTGAATCAGCAGGAAGTATACAATGATTGCTGTGCATGCCAGATTCCTGTTACACATTTAGGGCCACAGCCCATCTCAGGACTCTTTAGGCTTCTCATCTTTTCCCTGGCAGGATTACTACTGAAAACTGAATCCTCAAAATTCCTCATCAAGAAAAAAAAAATCAAGGTTAATGAGAGGAAAATCAAGGTTTCTCAGTCTATTTTTTATTTATGAGCAGTTTTTCTCTTTAGAATATAACAGTTACCTCGTAAGGCAAAATCTGGACCAGTGACATCCACTATCACTGACAGACAGGTAAGGCAAATATCCTGAGCAGTCAGAACATGGTTGTTTTGGAAGGAGGAAAAAGATTTTAAAAAATAGGCAAGAAAGCCTCCAAAATGGTGCCAAATGAGTACAAAAACATTCCTTATGCTACCCAAAACTAGCTTAACTTTGTAAATCCTTCTTAACAATACAATCCCACAGGAAGGAAATGCTAAACACAAGGAGTAATTGCATACACTGAGAGAATTACACCTTAAACAAAATTAGTCCTCCAGATACTTTTTCCATTTTCCAATGTTTATTACAGAAGTTATTATCCTTCCAGTCTAGGAGCTGACAGCCCGATGTTAGCCAAAATGATTTACTGATTTGAGATCTCACCTGCAAAACCAAAACTGCTACTGAATGCAGAAACCAAACCAGTTTTCACCCAATTCCCATGCAAATACTACAACAAATAAATCCTTTTTTCTAATCCTACTTGAAGTAAAAAAAAAATTAAAACATTTATAGCCCACAGTATTGTGTCAAATGTGGAAAAAATAATTGTCAGAAAAATTTTCTCTCTCTAAGAGCTAGAAAGCGTTTTTAAATGCTACTCTTCAAAACCACAGGTAAATATCAAATCTAATCAATAAAAATTCTGACTTAATATCAAATAATTCTAGCAATACTAATCAGCAAAACTCAGAAATTGGTAAATAACAGAAGAAGCTAAATTTGTATGGAAAGTTGAGTTAAACACAAACACATCTGAAGTACAACAAAGCTGTCAAGGTTTCAATAACACTATTTTGAATTCTTCTGACAAAGGCTAGGGAGTATTTGAGCTCTCCCCTTCAGGCCATTTTGCATTTTACATATAAAAATAGCGAAATACATGTTTTCTTCATTATCCTTCATAACCTTAAAAGGTCTAAGCAGCTTTTTACCCAGAAAGTTGGTGAAACTAAGGTAGAAAATAGCTACGTGCTCAGAATTATGAGGACACTAAAGCTCTGGTATCATCTTTGCCCTCTTGTTTTAAATACTGTAGTGCTTTGTAATTGCATATTTCTACTCAAGATCTGTCCAATTATCACAATGGCAGATTTTAATATCAAATATCTACATGCATTAACATTCAAAATGACACAAAGCAGCAAAATGCCACTTGCAAAATATGCATGTAACATTTCACAAGGTATCCAACACTGACATCATTGCCACCCACAGCCCATATCTTTGTACGAAATACAAGTTCTCCTTTTACAAAGAATGTCTTTGAAATTCTGACCATGCTATTGGTAAAAACAATAAGTCAGCTGAAGAACTGAAGTACTTGGTGAATTCCATCACACGAAGGAGAAGAAACAGATAAAGAAGCATTCGGCCTTCCAGGCACAGTGTTTTATTTCATACAAGTCCTAAAATAGGGTTTCATCTGCATTGTTTTGAGTGCACTTCTGGTAATGTTTCTGGGGTGGGACATACCATGATTTGGAATTGATGCTATGCTACCCAGACTTCTACTTATGTCCCATGAAGAAAACGTGCAGATATACAAATACCTGCACTGCTTTGGGATGCTCCTAAAATGCAAAGTTGGACTCAAACATTTCAAGTACAATGGAACTGAAGACACCTAGTCCTCCTCAAACTGAAAGTACATTTGACAAAGTGCTTTGTGCACAAGCTCCTTTCTGCATAAAGAAAGTGATTTTTCCGTACTAGCTAGAGCTTCAAAGCCTTCCAAATAATGATGTACTAATCAAAATTACTCAAGAAATAAAGATTTTCACTCCCTACTTTGTTAGCCTAAGTGATTTTTTTATTATTTCTCTCAAGTAAAATTGGCTGTTACATCATCCAGAGAAAGATGACATCCACGGCAAGGATTACCACTACTGTACAGTTATCAAACTACTGAGGTTGTGTTAGCTTTGTGCTGGAAAACTGAAACATCATGTTGCACGGTTAAAGAAGTTAAGTGGACTATTAAAGAAGTTAAAAATGTGGTCATGACCGTGATATTCATTCACTAGCTGAAACTTCCCTTCAGTTTTACTTTGGTTTTCTTGATCCCCATCTCGATTCCCTTTACAACAACTCTGTAGAAAGAAATAATTTTCTCCCTGCAGTGTCTTGAGGAAGGAGGGAAGCGATGCAATGGAAAATCTGAGAACTGCATGCACATCTCCCACAGACATGCATCATGCACAGGGCAAAGAAAAAACCCAACAGTGAAAATGCGTGAGGGGGAGATGGGAATAAATCTGAAGTTGTACTGTACCACGCTTTATCACAGAAGTAATGGACTAACTTCTCAACTCCTTGCCAATGGCATAATGGAAAGCAGAGACAAGAAAAAGACAAGGACAATGATGTCAGAGGACCCAGACAAAACAATGAGCAATTGCCATGAAAAACTGCAACTTTTCACCATTTCAATTGTAATTACCGTGTCCCCCACTGGTTTTTAATCCTCCTTCAAGAAACAAAGGAAGCAACAGTATTTAAGTAATGCAGTACAAAAACATTTACATCAAGACCTGCATGGAATACCTTTGCTCTCACAACTTAAAGGTTTTTAGCAGTTAATCTCTTACACTCCAAATACTGCAACTAGAATTCAAGTGTATTATTAAAACTGTAAAAAAGATAAATCTTTGCATCAATGCATATGCATGTTCAATATCTAACCCTGAACAGCAAGGCCATTAAGGCACAGCATTCCATCCTTGGATTATATTGCCCTTGTTTCTTATAACTCAATCTTCCTAGCAACTCACACAAGTTGGAAGAGACAACTACCACAGATTCTTTTTGGAAAGGGGTGGAAGGGAAGGATCACAAACTCTGCTACATAATTCTTTCATTTCCTCATCAGTTCTGCCATCCCTCCTCTCACTGCCTTGGCACAGGATAAGCTGTAATTTCAAACCATGGCCTGTGCAGACACAGCCCTGCTGAAAGGCTGCACCAGACAGCTCTCATTTTCCACCTCTGGAAAACATCACCATTTCACACCTTAAGTCTGGAGCATGCTAATACCTTCTTTAATACCTTCTTTTTGAACATTTTTTTCTTCTTTCCCTTTGATCTAGATATTTCAGCATTAAAATATAGGATGCTGCAGCGTGGAGAATGACTTCAAATAATGACACAACACAATCCTTTTTTTTAAGCATCATTCACCACAGCCATGAGGCTAGTAAAATAACTGGTAATGTGGCAAAGCATTATTCTTTCTGCATAGTCTGTACAGAAATTCCAACTTGGAAAATTTTATTTTTTCAAAGAAAAATTACTTCAAGTAATATAAAACTACATCAAGGCAGGTATTTCATCCACAAACATGGATATATGTGCAGCAAGCAGATAAGTATGACCATATACAAAATCAAGGGTTTTTTTGCAATCATAAATTTAGTTTGGTACAAGAGTCCTTTCTCTTGTAGTTGACTCTGCAAGTACTGAAGTTGGGAGGAAAGGAGTTTTTCCTAAAAAACTCTTCTTCATATAGCTGAACACTCTTGGAGCAAAAATAATTACATAAAAAAGGCAGTAGGATGTTTTTAATAATTCCAGGATGCTTTTAATAATTTGTCACAGAACTTCCCAGCTAATGCTCTGGAGTAACTTGTTTCTGCTAACACAAAACTTTGTACACCCTACAAAAAGCTGTAGCAGTCCATAAAGCTTTGGAAGCATTTCAGCAATGTGACTTTGTTTAAAAGAAAATGTGTGAAAAAGCACAGCCTGGATCTGATTTATAGTCACTGGGCATAGAGCAGCTTTCTTCCTGGTGATAACAAGCTGTGTGTCACCTGCTAGCATTGCTTAGATTATCTCTATCTGTAATACCTACACACAAAAAGTCTACATACTTTTTCCAGGATGTGCACAGTAAATGGAGATGCAATAACTGAAATGCTTGAATAACAAAGTGGTTTTGATCAGCATTTGTGTGGAGAAGCACTTGGGGTAAGGGGCCTAGAGAAGGTGGTGTAATAATCTTGTATTACAGCACAAACTCATGATTGCTTCCTTAGCAATGCGTACTCTAAATCTTTTTTCTAGAGCTATATAATTGGTTCATTTCCAGAACACAAACTGACAGGGTTTAACTGTATTGAACAAAGTTTGAGATGGCATCAAAATATATCCCATGATCAAAAGAAAAATAAATTAGTCTTACACAGGAGTTTAGTTCAAGACATGGGAATTACAGAAACAAAATTATTTTAGTTTTTATTCCTAAAATGACAAAATTAATGTACTGTTATCAAAGTGTTTATGAAATGCAAACTGCTGAATTGTTTCCAAGGCTGGTGAAAAAACATGAAATTAATAAATGTGGAATATTAAAAATTAATTGTCATTAAAAGTGAAAAACATACATCCAATGCTGAAGTGTGTTGCAGTGCAGTGATATGCTAAGGCAAGTTCAGCAGCAAGCGTGCTGACATTGTGACTGGTGCTTAGAGAGAGCCATAAACCTACACTAGTGTAATATTACCTAGCAGGGATATATTTCCTGTCCTGTACAGAAGGAGGGAAATTATTTTTAGTTGTTTACAGACTGTAATATGAATAGTTTACAGATTTACACCCTCATAATCTACAGTGCCTGTAAGTGATCCATGTATCCATCAGCTATCAACAGCACAGTAAAGTAACCTGCAGAATTCATGTGCAGAGATGTATTTTAGGTTCAGGATCCAGAAGTTAGGAAAGAAGTGCTTGACTTCAAAGTCTATGGAGAAAACACAACCAGACAAAACCTAAGACTACTTCATGGTTCCATCATCTTCTCTGTATTAGTGCAAAAGAACACTGACATTGGTGTTTCAGTCTGTCCTACATTCAGTGGTAATGCTCAGCTCAGCATTTGCCTTAAAACCCCATATTTGACATTTCATACCAGCTCCAAAACCTGAACACTGAAACCACTGAACCAAGTGGAAAAGAAGGAAAGAAGTAGTGACTGTTCCAGTAATGTTTTACTTCACAGAGCTGTTCCCACAGTGATAAATCATTGATTTTTCAAGAATTTCATTTAAAATGTCTAAGGAACCTCCTAATTTATACTCTATTTTTATTCCTGGTGTTGCTGTATAGAGTAAACCTAAGGCTTTAAGAAAAAGCTAAGAACACTCCATTAGTGGAAAGCTATTTTCCTAGACAATACACTAGTTATAGTTTAGGTTAACTAGTCAAAGGCCCATTTTCATTTACTTTGCTTCCTTTACTAGCAATTAATTGAATGCAACATATAAGATGCATACTTAAAAATCCAACCTGCTTTAGTAATAAAAGTTTGCTTTGGAATCCCAAATAAGAGGCCATCCTTGTTAGTGAGGGATGGTGTGGAGGCTCAGAAAACCAGCAAGATTAGCAAGCAAAGTTTTCTTCTTCAGCTAAGCAGCCACTGTGAATGATGTGACACCAGAGGCTCATGGGGCAGCTGGGACACCATCCTCCCATTCTGACTCTCCAGTCAGTCTCCAAGCCCCAAAACCATAACATTTATATGATCCTCAGATCTAAAACTAATCTCCTTGAAGTCAGTCTCTACTGATAGGACAGTGAATCACCCAGGCTGTGCTACTGCTATCCCCTCCACTCAGCAACAGAAGGCACAATAATCAGATTTTGGGGTTGTATGTTCATTACACACACAGAGTCCCACATCAAACACCACAGAAAAATGAAGCACATCTCTTATTGCACAGAGAAAAGCCCATGAAACAGGCTGTGCATTCCTGATGAGTTGTTTACATGAACATTGTCGCAGAAGCGTCAAGAGAGTATCTGAAGCACAGTTTACTGAATATTAGATTTTTTTCCTGGTGATTGATATAAGTAAAGATTATTGCAGTGTGAAATATATGTAAGCTTAGTTCTCCAAGGTGCAGCTTACTCTTCAGATCTGCATTGGCCCTGGAAATCTTACTTTGTTTCCATAATTTTACTTTGCCTTTATTTCTTGTCCAAATACACTCTTGAGCTTTGCTAGGCAAACACTGTAATTTGCAAATTACAGTACATTAAAAAAAATATAACTTTAGCGTTATGAAGTAGTTATATTTCTTCAAACACTTATCTGTTCAAAATGCAATACCAAAGCACAAAATAAGACTTACCATTTCTCTATGTCTACGTAAGCATACAGTTTTAAAATCAGCAACTGTCTTTTGTTTTGCAGATCCAAGCCAAGTGAACAAATGCATCTTATACCAGCCCACATCGTAGCTAGCACATAAGGAACGTTAATAAATCATGCAAGTTGTGCAACAGCCACTTCAATGTAAGAGAAGCCTTTTTACAACAAATACCGAGAGATGGGGAGGGGAAATAATTAGTTTGAAGGAAGCCATTCTGAAAAGTTAAAACTTTTTGTGAGAGACAATGCAAGTGACACTTTCCCACCAACACTTTTCTGTACAACCACAACGCGTTGACGTGAACGTGCCCACAGACACGCGTGAGCAAACAGAACACACACACGGACAGGAGAGTGCATCACAGCCATGGAAAACAGGGAAATGCAGCAAGCAAGACTGATGTTAAGACAGGACTGGAAACAAGGGCCTACTCGGGTTTGCCTGAAGAACTGCTGAGGTCTATTGGCATTTAATGACTGTTATAAAGCTATAAGTCGTAGCTGCTGGTAGGCTGGCCGGAGGAAGCGCTTTGTTAGGCACAGACTATGGTGTATGCCTGGAGATCTGCCTGAGAGAGGAGGAGACTACGAGATGAACGGTGCGTGCAAAGGGGAAGCTGCTACTGGAACACGGTGAGGGAGATGAGTGAGAGGTACAGACTCACTCTGTCTGCGGTGCGGTGGAACACTCCGAGGGATGCCCTGGAATGAGCCCTGCCAGGGAGAGAAGGAGGGAGCAGAATACCCACCCTGTGCAGAAAGAGAGAGGGGAAGAAGTATAATAAAAAAAGAGAACAGGGAAAAACAAGACACCAAAAAGCCACACCATTCTTTTTCTTTTTTTCCCCCAGAAAGGTATCGTTATATTTCCAGGTGTTCTACTTTGTTAAAGCAAATGTTACATGCTACCAGAGCCCAGATGTCCTAAACTAGTTAGAAATCTTACAAAATACCTCCACGTTTTTTCAATATATAAGCACGCATTTCTGTCCTAGGTAGTTTTAGGGGAAGAATACAGAAACTGAGCTTTCCATGATTCAAAATACATGATAAAATTGTACTTATACAGCTTTCAAAAGTATTTTAGAAATGCCTCACCAAGTATTACCTTGCTCAGTTCTAATCTACTGGAAAACCAGTCAACTTTAGTTTTCAACAAAAAATTTCTAATGCATAGAAACAAATTTTCCAGCAATTCCTGATGCTTTAGAGACCACTTTACTCCAATTTCATCAGTATTATTTATTGTGGAAGAGAAGAGCTGGCAAAGAACTGTTTTCCCTGCATTTTGCTCTTGGAGCTTGAGTCTTCCATGAAAGGATGAGGGAACCGTGCAGACCCATGAAGCGCAGGCTTTGCCTGTCAGAGCTCTCACATCACCACAAGTGTGACACACTGGGGTTGCTACATTCTCAAAAGAAGAAAAAGTAATTTTCTTATTACTTTTCCTTTTCCCCACATCCTTACCTTTGCAAATCCAAGCTGCAATTTCCCTCTTAAACAATACAATCTTGTTTTCCTATTTCAGCAGGGCAGGTTTAAGTATTTACAATCCTTTTGCCATTTAAGCAGCTGAAAACTGCTTTTCTAAGTCCTGGAATGATGGTACTACAACAATGACTGCCCCACTGCCTCCTGACCAACAGCAACTAACTGTGGCTACCCTGTGAGCCAGCAGGCTGAAGGTATCTGAACAGCACCCACACCACAGAAAACAAGAACCAGTTTTCCCCCCCGCCAGATTTTCTGCTGCAGACCATATTGCCACAGCTGGACAAATAATGAAGTATTTGATTTCCATTCTTCTTTTAAAACAATGTTAAACATCACATTATTTCTATAAATAAGTATTATGCTTTTATTTGTCTTAGGAGAGTTTTAAAAACCTCCCTGATCTTCCACTTATCCTTACCTAATCAAATTTTATCCAGCACTATTCCAGGTTTCAGTACTGCTAAGATGAAACTTAACATGCATTTAACCAAGTCTTAGAATCTGCTAGTCAGAACACTTTTCATCTAGAACAGGAAATAAAAAAAAAGTCTGACAAGACTCCTTTATTGTTCTTCAGAAGCTGAGATAAAACAATTGTTGCAGCAAAATCTAAGGGGGAAAATGAAACAAGTTCCTCAGTCTGATTATCTCTAGATGGAGGTATTGATTACCTAATAGGTTCTTATAGTCCTCCACCAGCAGTCATTAAGATCACAATTTTTAGACTGGTGCATGAAAGTACTTGGAACAGTACTAGCTTCAGTCAAGCAATGTGGCAAAATAATGTGCTGCATCAGCTGAATAGGTACATATATTAAATACATAAATAGTCCCATAAATTATCACTCAATGACTGATGAAAAAATTATCAAATGCTCTGGATTTTGATAGCATGGTACAAAAGAACACTACATTGTACAGGTTTGGTCACATTTCATCCAAAAATGGTGTCAGGGTAATGGAGCACCAAGAAAAACTCTTTCCACGCCCTAAACATAACTGAATCTCTACACAGTAGAAAGCACATTATCACCAGGCACAAATCTGACTTTGCAGAGACTCATCTGAGTTGGCAATGGGCTTTTATTCTTTAAAATTCTTAACACATTAAGAAGGGAGGTGAAAATTTTTTATCCCCTCCCTTTTACTCTCTGAAAAGAGATTAAAAGAAGCACAAGCTATCTGAGCTGCATAACAGTTGAGACACTATTGTAAAGGCAATGAAATATTTACACGTCTTGATATGTTCCAGAAATTTTTAAGCATCCATATTAGCACTTCAAAGCCCTGCACTAAGTACAGTCATCTCAATAATTCTTCATGCTACTTCATCATGTCTCTGACTAGAGAGGCAAATGAAGAAAGTGCAAGTAACTTCCTTGAATCTTTTGCCAGCTGAACTGAACTGTCTCCAGGCATATTTTAATGCCCTTCTCCCAAATGCTGCAGTTGAAATTGTTCCATATAGGTAAGTTTCAAATAAATGCCAGATTTCCCTTTTTTGCAATAAATGAATAATTTTTTTTTCTAAAAAAACCCCAAAGCAGGGTTGTTTAATTGTACAACAAATAAAGTAATAAAATCAACATCAAATGAAAAAGTAAGAATCAGCAGATACAGCATTGAGAATGTATTAAGATGGGTGTTATGACTTAAACTGATTATAAAAATTATAAAGAATGTAGCAATCCCATTGATATAGCATGTTAAGATTTAAGTATCTGCAAATATGCCTGGCTTACAAAAAGATTAATTTTCTTTTAATAGTAATTATTGTACAAAATTCCAGCAAATTTACCAAGCTTTCTGCTTTAAACATTCACTCATATTCATCTCCTATTACTCAAATGTGCACTAAGGTTCCCAAGAAATCAAAAGAGGAGGAAAAAAGAAACACACTGAAGACCACATCTCCTCAGATGATACTACATATTCAAAATGCACAGATAATGTGTCAGTTTCCTACTAAAACTAAGAAGAAAAACCTGAATCACCACTTATTTATTACAATGTCTATAAAACTCCTAAACAAAGAATTCTAGAATTGAAAGATGAGAACATGACTTACCTCAACTTCTATTAAAAAAAAACAAACCCAAACAAAAATATCTGATGGGATTCTTCTGGATGCAGACGCAACTTTTTCCTCTAATACTTTAATGTTAGACAGCAGTTTGAACAGTCCTTCCCCACAGCTATTATGTGCATACAGCCACTACTCTTAAATCCCATTCCTCTTATTTTCCAGACACTGGATTTGTGAAATAGCAAAGGCATCCCCAAAGAGAAGTGAATCAGAACTTCAAAACAACATGAGATTCAGGAGTGGAATAATAAGAGCAGCTAAGATAGAGCAGACTACAAACCAGAAGGACATATGTTCTTCTGAGATCCTGATGAATTGTACTACTGCTTTATGTTGTACTAAATGCGTTTTGAAGTTCTGACTCTAACTGCACTGGGAAAACCTGGTGGCTGTTTCTTCTTTTAAATGCTACTATGAAGACTAAGGCCAGAGGTCCCCATTGCTAGTTATGAGCAGACTTCAACCTTAGAATAAGAAATCACATGAACAAAAGCAATTGCTTCTTCCACAAAAAGAGAAGCAAAATATTTCTAAGCTATTGCTGCACAGTCATTTTAGCCTAACGGTCAGATACTCCAGTTCTTTTCCCCAGGATACACCAACATGCAAAACTGCTACTGCTTTAAAAAGTCCTTTCTGCTGCAGAAACAAATACAAATACAGCAAAGATCCTTTTTCTAATCCTTACAACTGGAGCCTCTGAGCACTTCAATGAGGAGGTGATTTTTGCTACCTCTCACCAAGCGCAGACAGTTGTCTCATACACACTCAGTGTCTCATACACACTAGAATGACAGACTTCACTACTGAGGCAAACAAAATGTTTCTGCAGCAGTCTTCTCTTACTGGCCTAGCACCCAGAAGGAGACCATGAATAAGCAGTTCTGACGTGCAATAGTCTTTCTGAAAGTATTCAGATGAAAAACTTCACCAACCCAGTTTTATGTACTGGTTTACACAAAACCAACAAGAATTGCTTGTGAAAGGTTCAAGGACCTCTCTTCTCTGTAGTCCCTACATGTCATGCACAGTCACAGCACAAGAGACAGGTGCACAATATGACCACCTAGTCCAGCTATGGTTCTGTTCACCAAGTACACGTATAAGAACATGAAGCAAACAGCAGAGCATTGGACAGTGACAGAAACAAAGGCTGGCTGTGAAGATGAACACACAGAGTGACTGGACCTCAAAAGCTGCAAGCTTAAATTAATGGGTGTGAAGCTGACACATACAGGATGTTTAAGGCTAATAAGAAGGAAGATATTAAAACCAGAAGGCCAACAATACACAAAGACAGACAAAGGATTACAAAGGTTCATCAAAACAATTGACATGGAGGGCTTTGGAATGACAAAGTGGAACAAAATTCACAGGAAGGCAAGGAATATCTCAGTGCAAAAGTATAGAAAAGATGGGGCAAAGAACAAGACCATGCAGGCTCCTATGCAAAGTGAGAGGTTCTGTTGTCATTTCAGCAGAGACAAGAATGAACTTGTATGCAAATTTAGACAGCAAAGCTCATCTCACCACTGTGAGCTGTTACCAAGGGGAAATATCCAGCTTTTACTGTACATACTACACCCTTGCAGGGAGTGGAAGAGCAACCAGCAATTAGGAGGAACTGGTCCTCACAGGCCAGAATCTTTTGCAGGTATCTTGGAACAAATTCAGGGCTTTGCAGTTTGCTTGCTTCTCATTTACCTCTCAGCATCTGCCAACATCCTTTCCAGCCCAAGAAACCAAATGATTTATCAACAAAAACTTGACTTCTAACCCCTTTACCCTTAAAGTCTTAAAAACATCAGTATTTGCTATTAAAAAAACAATCCTGCAAGTGTGGCAATGGATGTTCACATTTTTCTTTCTTGTAATCTGTCCATTAACATAAATTTCTTCAGCTAATTTTTATCTTCTTCTAGAGTTTGGCTGTTTTCTTCCATGATAGTAAAATCATAAGACATACTAACTGGAATGAATTCTGTATAAGAGATCTGTAAGAGATCCTTTCAGAAATGTCATGGTCTACCCTGCCAGCAAATATTTTTACAAGCCTTCATCCCAAGGATGGCTAACCAAGAATAAAACACAAACCTAACCTAGAAGTTACCTAAATTTTGAGCATCCTGCCAGGACACTTACAAGAAATACCATGTCACAGACACAGTAGATAGGCAATAGGTAGCTACCTATCAATTTTTAAGAAGCCAAGTTTCCCAAACATTTCTTTCCAGCCCCTAGTTTTTACTATGTGAGCACTAAGTTCCAAGGATTAAGTTAAAGTTACACAACTTCCACTTATGTACATATTTAGCTTTAAATATGAAAAAATCTAAAAGTACTTTGAAAAGCTGTGGTCCCTGAAGAGAACACCAGAAAAGTTTATCATCACATCAGAATGGGCCATTTTCTGGAAATATTTAATAACAAAGAAACTATGTGACCATGACTTTTAAAAATTAATATGTTTAATGATATCCATTTATTTATTTAGTGGCAGAACCATGAAGTGATCAGAAATACCAGCTATTTCAAATGGCCAGCTGAATTGCTGAAATTCATGGTCTTAAATTCCTAACTGAAATAGCTGCTTTCCACTCTGTTTACTAGTTTATTCCAGCATCTATTCTTTATGACACACTACATTAACAAGGTTTGTTAGGCACATTTCAGTAAGCACTTAAAGTATTCCTTGGAACACTAAATCACTGTGTCCCCAGACTGGTCCAAACTCCTAAAAAATAAAAACGATTTATCAGTTCTGATTTGTATAGAATATATAGAATTTATAAACAGCCACATTAATTTTGAAAATTTTGATACCTGAAGTCCCTAATATCCACCATAATTTAAAATGACTGGCAGGTCAATACTAGTAAGAAAAACTGAAATAGTTAAATATTCATCAAAATTGAAAACAATTAACAAGCTTAAAGAGGCAAAAAGCTAAGGTGCCTCAAAGGAGGCACTCAGTCATTGCCATGACTTCAATTACAATTTGGTTTAAAAAAAAAAAGCCAATCTATATAAAAAAAAGCTGGGCTGCACAAAAACCTGATAATTTCATAAACATTAACAATATTTCCAGACTTATACTGTATATAGGACCAAGAAAAATGATTTTTCTTACTCTATTCTTAGGTCAAGACCATTAAACTAAACTGAACAGGAATGTTAATAAACCAAAAGAATTTATTTAAGAGATTTTTGGGATTTGAGTAGCGAGAATATGCCTTACTTAGGTGTCTTCTTCTATTTTATGTATCTTACCTCAAGAAAATAAGAGCTGATTGTGGCTCCTTTCTATTGAAAGAGACATTTTTTGTTATTAGGTTTCAGATCAATAATTATTTTATACATTTATATGTCTATTAAGCCAAGGAAGCATCCAAATGCATGTTAGCAGAGGAAGCATGAAACCAGAAAATTGAGGTCTGACCATTAGAACTGAAATTTGGCTGCACCAGCCAGACCATTGTCCTCCTTGGAGAAATCCCACATTACTGAGTTCTTGTTTCTGTTGGCTGAGAGAAAGGCTGTAACTAACAAATATGCACATGAAGACATTGAAAAAAACCAAAAAACATGCCCAAAATATTCTGCCCAAAACTTCCCAGCTATTAAAAAGTCCTGAGAAGCAGCATAGTTTCAAAATTTTCTAACACTTCATGAATTTTCCTAAGTCCTTTATCAATTTCACGAGAAACTTTGCACATGGATAGAAATACCAAGATGTTTGGATTGTGCATGCAATGATCATATACCTAGAAATATGTATGGGTATCATATATCTATATATCCACACACCCAACCATGAATACAGCAGAGGCTCCTTTAGCTCTTCTTAAAGATACTGTCCCTTAACCCAAACTTCCTCCTGACAAAAAAAGTCTTTTTGAACAATATAACTTGAAAAAAATATACTGGCCAACCTGACCCAAAACAGACAATTGTGCTGAGTGATTCCTTGCGCTTGAGACAGCAACTCAAATTCCCCATTTTCTCCAGTATCTTTGTCTTATCAAGTAACACTACAAGTTGCTACAAGTTGCACAAACTAAAACTCCTACCGTTAGCAACTAACTTTCCATAACTATTAATCTTGACTCTGAAGCCATGTGATAAATGAGCTAGAAAAAAAGGAAGATGGAAACAATAGCCACTAACCTTGTAACAGTATCAATGCACAAAGACATCCCACGAACAGCACACACATGAAATTGGGAAAAAGAAACAATGCAAGGGCTCAGAAGGGCCAAAGTAAAAGGAGAAGAAATACATGGGATGAACCAAGAGGTTATATGTACATGTGGGAGCAGAGGTGTCAAAGCAAACCAAAAGCTGCTTAAGGTTATAACCTTCAGACAGCCTCTTATGACAGAAAGAAGGAGGCTGGAAAACATGGGTAAGGCTGTTTGCCAGTAACTGGTGAAAACACAGCATGGTGGTGCTTCTGTCCTATAGTGCTATATATTTAAAAGCACAATTTTAGAAGGATAACAGGGGTGATTAATCTTTATTACAAGCTTACTCAAGTAACTCAAGGCAGGATAAAAACAAAGAAACAAAAAAAAATCAAACCCATTTTTAACCTTTTGATAAAATGTCCTAGGTTTTCTAGCTAGAGCAGTAGCTTCAAGATCCAAATGCTATTTGCTGGTGACTAACAAAAGATTTGTTTAGCAAAGGTAATTTCTTCTTAGTATAGAATATTAAATATGTTGTCCCTCCCCCATCTTAAAAATTCTATTGGTGTTTTATGAAGTATGAAAATTTTACATAGTGAAAACAAATGTGATCCATGCAACAACATATGGGAATGAAGATGTCTTTTGTCAAAGTGATTTTCACACAATTGTTTTTTAATTATTCAAGTTATTAAAATGAATTATTAAAAAATTAAACAATATTAACTTTTGCTTTTACACTTATGCACTGAAACTTAGAATACACTGCTTTTTTTTCCTCAACAAATATGAAAACATCAACAATGAAAATTTGACCAGGAAAAAACCCAAAGAGATACTCTGAAGTCAACATATAAAAAAATCTCCTAAGTATGACTAGATATAGAGGATTGACTTGAATTGACTAACTTAAATACTGCAAAGGGTGATTATTTTAAGAGAAGATTTCTAGAGTTTAATTATTTATTTTGAAATAAATGTTTGCAATATTTGTTTATGTAACAGGGCTGCAAAAGAATGCAAGGGTTGCACAGCAGGAAGGACACCACTCACACACAGTACAGAATCTCTTAAACAGGGCTGAGTTGTGTGAGACCCAAGGTTATAGAAGTGGGGAATTAAAGGCAGAAAGGAGTACTTCAGCATGAAGGGCCCACTTTACTCACAGAACTCCTCCTCCAAGAGGTTTGAGTGAATTTATCGGCACGTGCGCGCACTGCCCCTGGCGGCTTTTGACTGTCCTTCTGGCAGTTACATCTAGTGGCCTTAATCACCCCCAAAAAGAGAAAGACAAACAAGAATTAGTTAGAAATTAACCAAGTGAACCTGTTGAAAAGTACAGTCAAGGCCCAGTGTTCAAACATGAAGCATGACTTGACTGTAGACCACAATATGATTAAACTGTAGAAACCACTATTTACAGTGCTGCACAACTGCTGCTTTTCCCAAAAGATACTGAAAAGTAACCCAAAACAAATATTGACATTTGGAAAGAGCTTTTCACTTAAATTTCTGAACCACTGAGCTCTTCAAGTCATCTTTCAGTCATTACAAATGTAAGTTTTACCCATCTCTACAGCAGAGTTCCTCAGCTGCAGCAGTTACAGGTTACTCCAGCAATCAGGTACACGACTGAGCAGGGAAGGAGAAACTTCCTTCAAGGAATTTTGACTGATTGTTAAGAGAGAAACCAAGTGTACCCAAAACCCAACACTTACTGCTAAATGCTAACAAACAAGGGAATTTGGTTTGGTCTGGGGTTCTGCTGTTTAAACCGCAGAGTAAAGGCCAAATCTTCATCTTTCATTTTTGTTTTAGAGGGAATATTCCCAAGCCAGAGAGGAAGAGGAGGAAGGCCACAGCTCAGTTTTACTGCACACACCTAAAAAAGCACATGTTTAACATTTCATTAGAGATTATGGTCACACAGGTACTGTCTCCAGCTATGACAAACGTGCATGGTGTGCACCTCTTGGCATCTCATCTACCCTGCCTGTAGGATCTTGCTGTGGCTTGAAAATCTGAGGATGTTTTACAAGAATTGTCACAGCAGGCAAATTTAACAAAACCAAATGCAAAGATATGCGTGGCAAATCCAATCTCAGAACAAGAGAGAAAAGGTAAAAGGCACATGTGACTTTAGCTGGAGGCTTTGTGCTCCTAACTTATTCCTAATTGGCAGATTTAATGTGACTATTCAACTTGTTTTGTATTGCTTCTTTAAAAAACAAACAACTTAGAATACTAAGCTTAATTCTAAGCATAGAATACTAAGCTCAGCTTTAATTTTGTGGTGTAATTCTTTATTAAGATAATGGACAGCAGAGGAAGAAAAAAACCAGTAACAAAAACTTCAAGCAGAATGATAGGCCCAATCTTCATCCATTTTTAAAATACTGCAAGTGTAGCCTTATCTTTTCCTCGCTGTTTTTTCTGAGCAGCTTCTAGAATTCTATGTTCAAAACTGTTTTGTAAATTAAATACTTTCAACAGCATTATAAACATCCTTGCTTAGTCCCACACAAAATCATGACCAGATTATGGAATTAAAGATCTCAGGAGCACAACTGGGAACCCAAACCTACCTTTGTTACAGTGAAAGTGCAGGAAAAGAAATAGCTGTCTAAGGTCTCTTAAAGCCTTCATCAGTACTGCCTATTGAAGTTGCACTCTGCAGTGCACACCTGAGATTTTGCTAAACGTTTTAGATTATACTTACAAGCTGCTGCTCTAGTTGGTTGATTGTTTCATCCTTTTTCCTCAGTTCATCTTTAAGCTGCCTGATCTCGTTCAGCAGATCATCCATCTGCAACAGAACAGTGGTTTTGTGTAAGGACCTCATGATCTAAGGAACACCTCTACAGGACATGAGATCAGACATGCCTGGAGGGATGGCAGTGACACAGCACATGCTTTTCTCCTCCTACTCACACAGAGAGAGGGGCTGCAGGCACGCAGGTTAAAGAGTGAAGAAACTTGACTAAAAGTCCCTTTAAAAGGCCAAATTCAGCTGACCCACTAAATTTTCAGGGTAAGTAGATCAGCTGCATTTTTGAAGCAGTAATTCATCTGTTGTGCAAACAAGTGACATTATGCAGATGAAAAGGCCTAGTCAGCAAACACTACCTACAGTCCTCCTTATCAACAACAGAAATTACTGAACTCAGAACAAACATTAGATTTTAAGCGTTCTTCAACTTCATGAAGTATTTATAGCCTTGTTATATTTCCAGTAAGCAATGTTTCCCTCACATAAATACAGAAATAGTGATCTTTGTATAGTGATTTTGCAGTAAGAACCAAGTAACGCTACAAAATCTTACCACCGCAGAAAACACGTTAGAAAGACTTCAACTATAAAAGATTATTCCATTTGCAATACCTATTGTGAATTCTTCTGCCTTAAATACCCATTCTAAAAAACAATAAACTTGCCACTGAATTTATGGGGTTCACCCAGCTTAGCATTTAAACAAAGAAAGAAGCAAGAAGTAGTACTTCAGGAACACACAAGCTTTGGGTGTGTTTTCTAAACATAAACAGGTTTGCATCTTTTATTCCTTAGAGTCAATCAATGTCATTTACCTTAAAAGTTGACTCAGGTTCTTGTGGTTCTGGACTCGATGGAATTGAGAATGGGCTGTCCTGGAGTGACATATTTTCATCATTCTACCAGGGGACAAAGACAAGAATACAAGTTTGAATCACTTGTTGAAACAGCAAGTTTCCTTCTTCCCCCCACAGGAAAGCCATGCTTGCTGCAGACTGTGTACAATGCCCAGGTAAGGCCCATGCTACAGACACTTATATTTCTATAACTTGATAGAACTTTATATCTCACAGTTTTTTGGTGCTGTTCTGGTTTGGATGCTTTTGGTTTTTTTTTTTTTTTTTTTTTTTTGTTTCTTGGGCTTTTATATAAATCAACTGTTAATTTTGAGAACAGTCAAGTTTCACTGTCCAGCACTCAGTTGTCATCAGTTCTCAAGCAGCTGCTTGTCCCTTCCGGGCCTATGGCCAGCAAGTGAAAGACTGAAGGAGCAGCAGTTTACACACCATGTTATAGAGAAGTTCTACCAGAGTGCTTTGAAATAATTTGCAGAGTAATACCATAAAAACACAAACATTAGTTAGTTCAAAACATTTCTAAAATGCTAGAGAAAAAGTGCACCAATTAGAATACTAGAATTACTTGCAATTAACAAATTATTTTTTGCATATTTATATTGTATTTTATATTTATCTTATAT
Source organism: Fringilla coelebs (assembly GCF_963513975.1). Classification (NCBI taxonomy): domain Eukaryota; kingdom Metazoa; phylum Chordata; class Aves; order Passeriformes; family Fringillidae; genus Fringilla; species Fringilla coelebs. Next base: position 8,703,985 of record NC_140066.1, on the reverse strand, counting down.
TCCCCAATTTAAAATTTCACCAAAATTTTATTTTAAGCACTGATTGAAACAAATACACACAATTAGAAGTTAAGCCACATATATTCACAGTTACAACTGTGAAAGAGTCACCATGGGAATGGGAAAAAATACAAAACAAGACAAACTATTTCAAGCAAAAGTATCTCACATGGTTTTTCAAAGCTCTGTACCTCCAATATACCTTTAACTGCTATTAAAATGCAGGGAAGTGGAGCAATAAGACATTCCACAACAGCAGATTAAGACCTGATTGCAAAGAAGGTTAGTATGTCACACACTCCCTGGTGATTGAAATCAGTACTCCAGGCCTGCGCTACACCTGACTCATTCACCAGCATAGCAGGGACAAAGGTCATCTGCAGCAATTCCCTCACCCCTGCTACAATTACCTCAGTACACATGTAGAGAACACAGCACAACTGGAAAAGAAACAGTTCTAACTCTCTCAGTAGGAACTCAAGCCTCCATTTGAACACATGCTAGGATTAATCTATGAAATCTTCCTTTTTATGCTTTTTGTTTCTTTCTCATACTGCTAAAATGAAACAGGGGAAATCAGCAAAACAGAGTCATCCCTGTACAAAAAAAGATATTAGAATTACCAAAAAGATGATAGAATTATCAAAGAAAATGCACCTGGTTATATGCATATGCTATTTTTGGTAGGCTAGAAATAATACTAAGAAGTATACCAAGATACCATCAAATTTGGAAACTTTGAGAGAATATCTGCTTTCAATCTTTTGGTAAAGATACAATAAACTTTATAAAGGTATCACCACATTGCACATCACACTGCAACAGGCACTATAGAAAACTGCTACTGCTATCATTTTTACAGTAGCAGAACTCATTATTTATTTTGGTATAAGCACTTATCCAGAGCAGTGGCAAGTTTTTCGGGGTCTACTGAATTTTTACCAAACTCTAGGTTTTGATTCCCAATTCCAAGCTTTATTCAGTACAAATCACTGATCTGAATGAACTACTTTGCCAATGGCATTTCTATAAGGATGCAAGCAGAAGCTGTGTTAAGTGGCCACCAAGCAGAGGGTGCTATTCACCTGCTGCCTGCTTGCCATTCTGAGGGCAGTTTCATCCAGGCCATGTCAATCTCACTGCCACTGTCAAACACTGTCACAGTGACAGTCTGACAGTTAAACAACAGCTTAAACCTACAATTTGGCAATTTGATTTGCTACTGTTTGTTCATCTCTTTTGGTTCTGTTTCTTTCAAACACAATTAAGTCACTGAGGTGAACTATTCTGAGGTTAGCAAAAAAAAAATAATTGTAGAGGCAATTTATACAACTTAATGCATGACACAAAAACATCTTTTTGTTTTGTAACTCTGTTTCTTTCTCAACTTCAGGCTTCTCATAAACAAAGATGAATCTCTCTTGTGCATCTCACCAGATGCAAAAAGAAAATAACACAATGAATATGTATTTCAAAGGTACACAAGTGACTTACTGATCTAAAGCCTCAGCAAAATGTACTGATGCATTTAACAAATCTGCACTACATGGTTCACATTTTCATTCACACTTCTTCATACAAATGGGCCATATCTGATAAGTTACAGTGAAGAGCTGTGCTTGAAAAATAGAATTTCATTTCCATTCATGAAAGATAAGTTGAAATGAAACATTTTTTATAAAACCTGCCTCCCACAGAAAAAAGAGCTTCACAGATCTCACAGTTCTGTGAACTGCCTCATGTTTCAGTCTTACCTACAGGAACAGCAAGGGCAAGCAATGCAACCAATGACATGGTTGCAAGTATTGCTGGGTTACTACAGAGGATGGTCAAAGGCTCAAGGGCAACAGAAACAGAAAAACTTTATTTAAAATTGTATTAACACATTAGCCTCCACCCAGAGCAGCAAGTTCATAAAATTAATTGAGGAGGAGGAAGAAATTGTTACGATCAGAAGAAAACTTATTTCTTAATAAGCATGTAAATGAAGTACCTTAGTCAATGTTTAAGAGGCATTAACATTTACATGTCAATTATTACTAGAATTAGACTTCCAAAACATTTTCTTCTTACAATCCAAAGTTAGCACTTCAGTTAAGCATTAAAGAGAGAACACTATCCAGCAGCACTCCTCTCTGCAAATATGGCTGGATTTAGTACAAGAACAAGCCACAGTTTTTCACTCCATATAGGTTATTTTACATTACATTACTGAGAAGTCAGAGAAGGCTAGACTCACTACTGTGAAAATTTTCTAAGTTCTATATGAGAGACTCCTATTGCTGATTTCATTGTCTGAAGGCACAGGAAGACGGCAGTGAGTGAGGAGTAAGCAGCCAGCACGTGTTCCTGCTCACAGAGAGCTCACCAAGGCTCTGTTACTTACAGAACTATTTCTTTTTCCAAGCTGAACTGGGAATGCAGCACCAAACACACGCTGCAGCAGCTATGTTGCTAGCAATACTCCAGCTAATTTATATCCAGTTATGTGAGCTCCAGTCACAGCAATGAATCCAGTACAGTACATTAAGTCTCCCCAGGAATCTGCTAGGTATACATTCATTACGTGCAGTGCTCTACACTAAGTCACACTACAGCTGATTAGATAATTGTATAAAACTGAATTTAATTACTATCTCTTCCTATTTTACTATAACTGTTCCCCTGGGACATCAAGCCTAAGTCCTGACTATTTCTACCTATCCAAATTAAATATTATTGCTGAATGTCACAACTAGGGAAAGGCAACACATACATTTAAATGTGTAATATTGGTGGAGCTAATAGAAGAACTTCTGATTCTGTAATAAAACCAGAGTTTGAAAGCAATTGACTTTGTACCTTGATTTTTTATATTTTGCAAGAAGCTGCTTGTGATCCAGTCCTAGTTCAGAGTTCAGAATGCTAAAGTTCAACTATTTGTTTTCAAAATTGTATTTCTGTTCAAGAAATGAAGCAGAATTGTGGTATTTTTACTCATTTCTGTTGGCATGAAGCACAATGTTTACAGTAAAGGCTTAATACTTTAATGTAATGAAAAAATATTTCATACAAGTTCTGCCCTAATTGTTTAGCAATTTAGGTAGTAAAGGTCTGAAGTTTCCCCATCTGTAGCAGGCTAATTTACTTTCACATTACTACTCATGTTCTTGATTAAAAGACTGGATTATACACAGGAGAGTAGAATAAATATTCAGAAGTCCAGTGATGAGTTTTGGAAGCAGTGAGTCAAAACAGGGTTGGTTTAGGTCAGGAAAATACAGTCAAGTATGCCTGACAAAGTGTAAAGGGAAGAATAACACCTGTTATTACTAAACTCACTATTACAGGGAAGAAGGATCAGGCATTTGTCAAGACCGGGAACAAAATTTGAAAAACGGTCATATTAAGAGTAACTGCTTCATTCTGAGCATTTAAGTTCTTTTTAAAAAGTTAATCTGAGCTACTTGAGGCAAGGTTTTTATTCTGCAACCAGGCTATTATAAACTAAATCAAGATTTTACACATGATACTCTGCAGGGCCACAGATTATTTGGCTATAATGTGCAAGCATTTACACCCTGAACCACACACAGAGATCATCCATCAAGCTGCCAAATTGTCCTTATGTTAAAGGCATTAAAAGTCCTAGATAAAGGTTCCCTGCCATTTCTGTATTAATGCCTGGGGCTGTTGGGGAGTACAGTTTATGTAGCCCACCACTCAAACATTGGGTTCCAAGAACACACCTTCCCCTTCTGGCACTGCATTATTTTTGTTACAATTGTTTTTCCCCCTGACAAAATCAGGAATACATCTCAGCACAGGAAGCAAATGCTCTCATTTCTAAAAGGCACAATTACACCCTTGAATTAGCCTCAAGGTTGATTTGCTTTTTGTTTTGTTGTTTTCTGCTTTAATGCCTTACTTTTAAGGCACAAAGTTATTTTCACTACATTATCCTATCAGAAAAGAACAGCAATTAATCTGGTATTAAAAGACAACATCACACACTTTTCAATGCTCATCTGTGCATGCCTCCAAAGAAAGCCTCATGGACTGTTCTTTATTATGGTAACAAAGAAATTTTTGTAGCTGAAATGCCATACTTCTGCTGAGTCATCCAGCAGTTTACCAACTCCCACAACTTGCCAAGTTTTGAGGCACATTAAAAAAGCTCCTTAAAAGCTTATGACAATTTCATAACATCGGAAGGTTAAATTTGAACACTTGCAATAGAGATGACCCAGCAAGATTTACTAAACTTTTAGAAAAAACACAAAGAAAAGATAAAAAGAACGAGGAAAACAAAGCTTTAAGAAAAAGCTAATAGCACTGACTTGCTGAATGCAAGTTTGATCAATGGGATCAATTTTAATACTTTTTTTTTTGTTAGCTCCCAGCTTTTTTGAATCTTATTGGATAAAAGCTGGTTTTCACATGAGCTGATTTTTAAAAAATTTGACATTTCCTCAAAGAAGTAAATTTTAATAGTGAGCAAATGTTAAAAATAAAATATTAAAAATTCACTATTAATATTAAATATTAAAATAATAGTGAATAAATATTAAAAATTTAGTATTTAGCATGTTTTGTAGTCAGTAAACTGCTGACAAGGTAGAAAAGGCACTACTGGAAACAGCAATAAAAGTCATAGTCACTTTCTGGAACATTGTAACTCAATGTACAAATGAAACACCAATATCCTAATAAGGCCAAACAGAAAATAAGCCCACATAGGCCCAGTCCCCAGTTTATTTTAGTGCTTTAGTCCCTGTGTGTAAGAGTCTTAATGAGAGATGTGGGATTCTAGGAGGCTCTTCAAAATGCAGTCTATTACATCTAAGACATTACAGCAGTCTAGGATTGTGGGTGACAGAGCTTGTGCCTACAGCTGTCAGCTCCAGTTGCAGGCAAGCTTAGAGACTTTAAGTTACAAATGTATTATATACTTTACTTTGCTGAGCATCTTAATACAGTAGAACTACTCTATAACTTTTATCTATAGCTTATCATAACTAGTATAATTACTATATTCATGTTATTCTCTAATCACTAAAAGTTAGTACATTACAATTTAAGCTTAGAAGTCGTTTTGCAGTTTTCTTGCAGTAGAAAATTGAGACTTTCTACTTGCAACATTTGCTGACTTGTTTGCCTGTGCTTTCTGCTTAGTAAAAACATCTTCCTGTTTGAAGTGAGTTTATCTTTTGCTCTAAGTCATAAAAGTCCTTCTAACTAACATACTCTTTGCCTCTTTAGTTATCCAGTAAGACTAGCTCAACAATTGTTTTCTTCTATATTAAAACCTGCTTCGATCTCTATTCTTTATTCAGATTCTACATTTAAAAATCTTTCTGCTAAGCATGCATATCGGTCAGACTTTCTTGTCAAACCTTCATCCTTCCTAACACCTGTGGCAAGCTCACCTGGTGCAGCAGCCTCTTGAGCCTGAGGAGCTGGGTTTTGACGGCAGTGCAGTCCTGCACCATGTGCCGCAGGGTCATCTCGTCCAGCATCACCGTGTTCTCCGCCAGCGCCCGCGGCGTTGCACAGCTGCTGCCCGCCCCGCAGCTCTCCAGGGCACCCACGGCAGGCTCCAGGTAGTTTGAACCCCTAAAAAACCCAAAACAAACACAGACAGATGACAAACTGGAGCTAGACAGTGGTTGGTAAAAAGGAAAGTGTTATGCTATGTTGGCTATACTTACATACTGTGGTACACAACAGAAAATAAATGAATAAATCAGAAACTGTCAATGCTATTTCACTTAAATACAGAGTTTTCCTTTCCACTCCCAGAGACCCCTCTCAGACTATAAACTACAGTGCCCTAAAACCAGTTAGTTCAGCAGAATTTCTATAAACTGTCATTCAACCCTTTAAGGACTATAAGGTTACATTTACTTTACCAACAAATTAAACTGCAAAAAGCTGCCCAAACTTACAAAATGCAACTAGTAAGACATTGCAATGGTTTTCCATGGAACACATAAGCTGTTTAATCAACATGTATAATATTGTATCAACATGAGCAACAAGTACTTGGACTGAAAACAGAAGCATAAGTTTTGAAAAGAAATTGTTACAACCCTCCGTGGTGCTTCCACTCAGACATACAACTATTCTGAAAATGTTGTACTTGTACTCAATATCACTTGAGATCCCTTAGTGCCAAAAAGGAATTGCTCACTGGTGCATTAAATGTTTGTGAGGATATAGAAAAGTGCTTTACCTGTTCAAATCATTTTTACCATGGATATAACGGTCAGTATGGCCAAGATGATAGTGCTCTTGTGTATTCCATCGCTGTTGTGGGGCTCTTTTCCAGAATCCCTCTTGATGCTGTCTCACATTTCTGTCTTGTCTCTCATAGCGGCTCATATTTTCACATTCCTCTACAGAGAGCATAATGTTAAAAAAAATCATAAGACTTGTTCCCAGGACCTTGCAAATAAAATATTAACTATGTGCTGGTAACAGATGCAGTGTAAAGCCTGTGGGATTTGTTTTGTTTTTTTTTAACTGATCCAAAACAGTATGCATTTTAGAAGTGTCAAGTGGACTTCTGCAACAATGTCACATTTTTAGTAAAACAAACTTGTTACAAGGATAAGAGCAACCTGCAGCAGAAACTGAAGAATCCAGCTTTAACAGTATTCCCACTTTTAACAAAAAATCATTTGAAGGAGGTGGAAATTATAGAAGAAAATAAATTTAAAAGTAACAATTTCCTGTCTTTCTCTCTTACTGATGGTATCTCCAGGCCTTTAACAAGTTCTAACAATACACAAACACAGAAAAGCAACATTGTAAAAAAAACGGCCAGGATTGCATTGCAAAAACAGTTTCATTACTTAAAATATGGATATACCTCATCCTATTCACATGGCTTGGTTTTCAGATTCAGGGACACTAAATCTGTATTTAATTGGACAACCAGCATGATTTAAAACAAGGAAACCAAACAAGCTCTTTAAAACACCAACTTCTGCAAAGCCACAGGAATTCCACAAACGTCTTAAGGGAAAAAACGCTAAATTTGGCAGCAGCCCGGAAATGACTGAGAGAAAGCCAAAACAACTTCTACCCAGGAGTGAGACCCAGCAAAAACAGTCTTAAACTGCTATTCTGCCACCACACCTGGTCCTTCACTTACCCAAGGAGCTTTCCCTCACATTGTCAGTGCTTTCCTGGGAGCAGTTCCACCCAGGGGAGCAGTGTTTGCCCCCGAGCCCCGCTGCGCACACGGCTCCGAACAGGCCCTCCTTCCTGCTGGGTTCCCAGCCTGCGTGGGGCTGCGAGCCAGCCCGGCGTCACCCTGTGATTTACACAGCCCTCCTCACTCCCTGCATGCTTGTGCAGCTACCACTGCTGCTATAAATAGTGGCCAAGCAGCATCCCAGGCTCCAAAGTGAAACCAGGAGAGTTTCTGAGGACCTGGAAAGTCTTAAGAGGCTGACGTCAGTGAAGTCGCACATAATTATGGAAAAAGTGTTTGCAAAAAGTGCTGTTAAACATTACTAAAACAAGTACTCCCACCTACAATTCAGTTTTTATCACCTAGCAAATAACCAAAAAATTCCATAATAAAATAAACTTATTCACCTTAACTAACAAGATATATTTTCATTTAGCAGTGTCTTTCTACATCTCATAACACATGAAAATTAATAACAAAATAAATGCTCAGTAGGTTTACAAGCAATTATGATTTTCAGCTTTGGAAAAGTAAATACTGAGACACTGAGTAAAGACAGGTGGAGGTTAACCAAGAAGTTTTGATTTTTCAAGTGGTCATGTTTACATAAGGGAAAACCTGGAGGTGGCTTTTGAATTTTTCTTTTCAGATCCTCTTTGCTGAAAATGTAGAATTTTCAAGATAAGAAGCAGAGATACCCAGTTTATGCCAGACTAATTTTATAAGGAAATCCAACCTCTAAAAAAATGTCAAAAGTAGCAGTAATTAGCTTTTAATGTTTTTGTGGTAAACATTTACTTTTAAAACATTCCCTTCTAACAGTTTTCAAATTAATAATTTGTAGTGGAATTACTGATGCAAATGCAGTGTATGTTTCATATAAACAAGGAAACTTAGGAGAAATTGATCTACCCTTTAAAATTGTTTCTTTAGTTTTTCCCCAACAGAATTAAATTACTCCTTCTGAAAGAATATGCCTTAGGCTTGTATTGTTACCCATTCTGAAAAATGAGTAAAAAAGTAAAAAACTCCTACCTGTCCATGTTGAAAAGTTGCATACTTGCAATGTTCTCAATCATTTCACACGAGCACTTTCAACAACTCATTCTGAGATTTAAAAGACTATGTACTGAACTTCACACGTGCACAACATTAAAACACAATGTGCCACCATGATCACAGATGAAAAACTGTGATTTATTTACTGTAAATTTGGCTTCATAGCTATAGTCTTCACCCACATAACTCAGAGGTGCTCTCAAAAACCCTTGAATTTACCTCAGCAAGCAGCTGAATGTTACACAAAGTAAGCAAAGCCCTCTTCCTTTCAGTGCCTGTTCGCACTGGGTAGGGCCTGACAGTGCTCCACATTCAGTGTTCCTGTATTTGAAGACAAACTGCCCTCCACTGAACTTGCAGGTTAAACTAATACCCATACTCACAGCTCATAATAACAACAGTACTCATTAGTTCCATGAGTAGCTCAGGAATAAACAAAGCAAACGCCTCAAACTTTTCCAGTCTGAGCTTTGAGAAAGTACAGTGCAGTTGTAATTTTCTTTACCACGTTCATTCTATTCAGATTTTTTTCTATTTCAGGGGCATCTAGGTACCTCTACCTTCTCTGTGAAAAGTCTGCCAGCACCCTCACTGAAAGCAAGAGTGCATCAAACGCAATTTGAAAACACAGATATTAAATTTTACATCTTCTGCTACCCTGAAGTGTATGTATATCTATTAGATATTGTCATTTTGTTGAAGAAAATTATTTATCTCAAAGAATTATGCTGCCACTCAGCAAAGCTGAAAGAAAATACTGTCCCAGCATTTCCAAATATAGCTGAAAACATGAGACTAGAAGACTAACTGAAAACTTTGAAATTTATTCTATAGAAATTATCTTAAAAAAACAGTATGAAACAAGGTTAAACTTTTATTCAAGGCAGTACACTTCTATATTTAGAATTCTTCAAATGTAAGAGTTGTATTTGGGAAAAATGAAATATCTCCCTTCCTGTATTTCACAAAAGAAAGAGTTGTTACTTTAAAGAAAAAACAGCCCAGTTTGAAGAGTGCATTGACTTATTAAGTCAAGAGTCAGAAGAAAGCAAGTCAAAAGTCTCTTAAGCCCATGAAGCAGTTTCACAGAGAGATTACTTGGCTGCCTTACTCACCTTTGTCACGAGGTGGGTCCTCAGGCAGGTCCACATCAAGCATGAGATCATCATCTTCAAGATCACATGAATCAAGATTATTCAAGATATCCTGCAAGAAAGGAAAAGTGAGCTACAGCTGGTTCCATGATACTTCATATACTCTACCGTCACAAAAAGCTTGGTTGTATTTTTATTGTGCACACATCCAATGTGACCAGCAGCCTCCTCTCCTCAGGGAAGATCAGCCTAATTTGAGACCATTTATACAAACATCATCACACCTCTGCTAATATGACACAGTAACAGTGCTAGATGAAACAAAGATGGATTAAAACATTTTTCTGCCTGATGGCTATGGAACACTCCAAAGACTTTTTTACTCATTAATATCCTGCCTTCTCCACAGCTGGGAGCATTTTGAAACTCAATTCCTTTGTTTACTTGGAATTCAAAAACAGTTTTGTGAAGAGATGATGTTAAATCCTCTTATTTCAGCTCTCATACTATCATGAAATCATTGAAAGGAAGTGAGGGAAACCTATGTTATCTTGACTTTTTGGGACAACAAAGCAAACATGCCATTATGAGCACCAAACTCTGCTTCTTTTTGCCTTTCAGATTGTGGTTCATATAAAGCTGTTCCTGAAGGGACTAATAAACCATCACATTGCATGCATATGCTAATGGCACAAGAAAAATACTATTTAGTGCAAAGTGAATTACACATATTAAACATAACCAGTTATATTAAAGGACTGCAATGAGGGCAAGTGTTAAAAAGACAGAGACTGAGCCCTCTTGCTTTAAGAATACCAAGAGGAGGAGGAACTGAGGAGGTCAAGGCTGTGGAACACCCAGCTCATGGCTCAGTCTGACACTGCCAGTGCTGCTGGAAACAACAGCAGCCTGGGCAGAGAGCCCAGACACCCTTTCATTCCGTCACTCCAAGGAAACTAAACCCATTAACACCAAGTGACTATCACACACAACAGGCCTAAGGAAACTCCTTGGGATATCCAGCTCCAGCTCCTGAGTTCCCAATGAAAGTCATGCCTTTAAGGCCTGAGACCAGACTCAGGCACCACACACTGGCCTCCTTCCTAACAGCAGAAATACAGATTTTTCTTAGGTTTATTGGCTACTCCTAGAAGTGATACCTGACACCAATATTGTATAATTTATCAAATATTAAATCAAGTAAGTGTTTCATAATTATTTCTCATACTAAATTGATCATTAAATACTTACATGAATACTGGCATACAAGCTATGAGCACACTGCACAACAATATTCCCTTGCAAAGCCACCCCTTTGCTGGCTATCATTTGTTAGGTTTGCTTTGTCACAGATGCACAGGTGAAAAGGAAGAACATTAACAGGCATTTGTCTGAAATGTTTCTCCAGCTGTTCTTCAGCAGCCTTCTTACAGCACTCACAAAGCACTACTCTATTTTATTACAAATGGTGACAAGAGCTAAGTATATTTTAAGATTTTTGGGGGGATTTGGGTTGTGACAGAGGACATTAAACATTTTGCATTTCTGCAGGGCAAGTTATTTATTGACTTAGGAAGGAAAGTGTGATATGAAAACAGTTACTATGCACTTTGTAAAACATAAGCAATAAAAAAAAAAGATGGAATACTTGAGACAAAACCACCTGTTTTTGTATATTTCAAAGTCCTATCTGAATTGCTTTGTCCACAAATAGCATTCTATGCATTTACAGGAAAAATCAGGAAAACCCACACAGCAAGGCATTGGGAATAATAATAAATCCAACTATGCAAAAGCTTCACAAAAAAATGGAAGCCATTTAACTGAAGCATGGATTTAATATCTGGGACAACAAAATGCCTGTATATTTTTGCTACTTTTGCTTCCATTTATTCAGGAACCAGGAGTTTTTAATCTAACGCATATTTTTTCAAACAATTCTGCAAAATACAGGCATGCTTGAGAGGCAGTTTTGGTTTGCTAGTTGATAAATTATTTCTATGCTGTGCTTTCATCTTCCAAATTAGTGTGAACAAGCATTATTTTCTCCTACTGTGAGAACTTTAACGAGCATGACAAATAAAATGGAAACAGTGGCCACAAACACAAAAAGTGGAAAAGCTTTGCTATCACTGTGCAAATGCAGTTAAAAATGCACAATATAAAAGCACAATATGGCAGGATTTTTACTAATAAACCTAGATAAGTCACCTTACTATCTCTGAATGAGAACTTTGGAAGTGTAATGGTGTCATAGAAGGTCAGTATTTGAGATTCCAGACATACTTTCCTGTCAACAGCACACTTCATTATGCTTCCCTAATTACACATTCTTCACCACACTGAGGAAAGGAAACTCCATGCTACAAAAAAAACCCACAACTGCAAATACCAAGACTTTGTAATCACTGAGCCATGTGTAAATGCACTTTGAGCATTTCCCCCTGTGAGCTACTTGGGAAACACAATATACAAAGAGGTGTCAGCAATGTCATCCTGAAATAGCCATAAGATACAGTACAAGTTTCATCAGCACATTAGTGCACGTAAAAAAATAAAATTTAGATACTTCCACAGCTGTTATTTCCACTGCATAAGGAACTGCAGGTAATTACATGAAAATAACATAGTTAATAATGTGTGCTTAACTGCAATTAGCATCATGAAGTGATTCAGGGCAATGAGCTCAAACAGAACAGGAAATAAAGAAATTCTTTCCAAGTGCATCAGCTCCAACCCTAGAGAATACTCCATGTTCCAGCAATTATTACAAGTCACAGAAAAAGAAGAATCCCATTCTATTTGTATAGATGAAAAGAGTAACGTATATTAAAAGGGGTATGATTTTCACAAGGCTGATTCAGCATTAGATTTTCAAGCTGGTACAACCTAGGAAGAGATTGAGTTTGGGACTGTGAAATCCCAGGTCCAACTATAGTGCTGTCCCCAAGCTCTCCACAAAGCTTTTCCACTGGACACAGGCAGCAGTGTTTTGCTGGCTTCCTGCAATAGAACAGGGAAAGCATGAGGTGAGACAGATCAGCTGTGAGTTCTGCTGTAAGAACTGAGGAACTTGAGCATCCCAGTTCAGGGAGCCCTCATACTGCATAAGGAGAAGGGAAAAGGCTAAAAGGGCAAGGCACACCACGTGACGTACCACTTTCAGCAAGTTCACTTCAATGTTCTGCAAATCCTTTCTGGAGCGATTGTCCTCAGATGCTGTGTTTTATCACAGGTTCAGCAAGCACACACAACAGCTCAGCCACAGCAGCTTGGGATTTAACCCAATTTGTTTGAGGCATGGAGCCCAGCACCCCTTTAGAGAGAGGCATACAACATCAAGACCACTGCTTTGAAGATTGGGGAACTCTATGCAGAAGAGCTGCTTTTGCTGAAGCAGAACTTCAGATTTCATTATAAAGTAATGTTCACCATAATGAACCGGAGTGCAAAATATTCTTTTCAAAAAGTTCAGTTTCCAAAAATTCCTCATGCAATATGGATCATAAGCTTATTCTTAAACTGAAGAGTGCTATTTTTCAGGCCACCAACCAATCTGAACTCAATTTAGCTTAACAGTTGAACCTAGGCAAGAGGCCTGATTCTCAGCTTTCCCACTTCTTGCACTAAGAAAGATTATAATGCAGTCAAAGTAAAGCATAAAGTGCCCAAAATAGAAGACAGATATCTGCATTTTCTCCCTACTAAACACAAAAATGTTGACCAGGGAAAGTTTATAACACAATATATATTGCAGTGGAATTAAAAACAAAATGAAGTCAGGCATTGAGGTTAGTGCGGAAATGCAAAGCCCTCAACTAATTTTAGGGAGCATTACCAGAATTGAGAAGAGTCTGAGCTCCAAGTACCTATGCCAGGTTAGGATATTCTGCAGGAAAAGCAATTGCTTTGAGGGAGTCATGAACTGGTGGTGAGCATTAGGAACAACATTTTACCTGTTTCCATAACTCACAATCCCAGGCCTCACTTGTTTATTCCACCCTTAGGAAGTACACAGCTAAAGGAAAATAACTAATTGTTTTTATTACTGATTTAGTGACTTAGGTCTTGCTTTTGGTGACACTGAAAAAAAACCACAGTAGAAGATAAGAGTGAGTAAAGGGAAAGAACTACAGGAGAATCAGGCCAAAAAACTCAAGTGAAGCATTCGAGAGCAGCACTGAAACTAAGAAACCATCATTTCAGGTGCTTCAGGAATGAAAAAAAGGAAGTGGTTGTTAAAAACAAACAGAAAACAGACTGGGTAAATCAGTCATCTGAAGGGCAGCTAAAGAATAACTGCCAAAGTCAAACACAAGGCAAGGCTGACAGAAGAAAAGAGGGAAACCTCCAGGGTCTTTTTCAATGCTATTTTCAGCATTTGACAACATCTGAGGGATTAAAAAAAAAAAAAGGGAAGTCTCCAAAAAGGCAATGTTATATAGGAACTGAACAGAACTCTTAAGTGAAGGCAGAAAACATAGAGGAAAAGCACACAGTGTACTATAGGGCTGAAGAGAAAAATCCACTGCAAATTAAGTCCTTAAAACAGAGAAAACCACCCAGGGAAGAGGTGGGATAGAACTCTGCAGGTTACCAAAGACAGGACAGGAAAGGAGTACTCTGTACAAGTCACATTGAAGATAATTAGGCCAAACAACCAAACAAGCACTTTGTAATTTTGTCCATGTTCTGTAACTGAAGGTTGCTGTGGCCACACATTTGTAACAACTTGGTTTGGAAAATCTGAAACATTTTTGGTTTAACTGTTAAGGAGAACAGTCTTAAAGATTTACTGTTCTTGAAAACATTTTTATAGAGGCATTGTCTGTTCTACCTAGGTTTACTGAAGGCACAGAGGGGTTAATTATTAGTTTAATATGCTGTATCTAAAGCATCTACACTTGCTGGGGTTTTAATTTATTTTTTTTTATATACAAAATCAGATGTCAGACTATGTAAAAAAATCTGAAATTCAATAACACAACAAAAGAAGAGAAAGAAGAAAACCAGAAATATTAGCCATTCTGTTGAGACTTGACCAATTCATACAGCAACAGCACTTTCAAACACACAGCCTAAGCTACACCCACTGCCACATGCAGCATTCCTTGACTGCCATCTAGCCTCCAGCAATGAGGAAAGCTGAAAGGGGGAAGCATTGTAACCATCCTTCTATAGAATTCCAGCAAAATTTAAAAAATATTTTCTATTTTTGGTTTGGTTTTTTTTTAATAGGCTGGTGCTTTTAAATAGAGAGGTTCCTGTTTACTTTTAAATACAATCACAGAAAGCAGTCAGCAGTGAGCATAAATAATGACAGAGGAAGAGCAGGGAAAAAGGAAAAGCAGTTCCTCCTACTCACTGCTTCCAGTCTGCACAAAAAGGCTACCAACATTGGTTCAGCATTGCTTTTACAGTTTATCTAACCAACAATAGAGCATTTTACCCTATTAAGCAATGTGTAATTCCTACAGCTACTCTTAACTAGCAGAAATGATTGTGAATGATTCTCACTCCACTGACTTGCACTTGTATTAAATGTACAATGGTTGGTTTAAGGAAAATATGGATGCTTCAAATAATTCCTAGCTGAGAAAGGAACCTCAGAGGAACAGCATGGGCATGGCTGTACCAGGAGCTCAGTTGTTTCCTCTGTGCAAGAGTTTTAATTCTACCCTAAGAGACTTTTGGAGTAACCTGACTATGACACGTTACACAGCACTAATGTGTTCTATTCTTACACAGCCAGCTTAATATACTTGTTTCCAATTAAAAACAAACAATCCTCAAATATCTGCAAGCTACTAGGGGTGATTCTATTTTGACAAATCTCTCCATGAGCTGCTAACAACACAGGAAGCATTTCCTCACTTACTGCACTACTGCAGAGGTGTGTTTATGCCACATCATCCTGATACATTTCCACAGTGTCAGCCAAGGGCACAAAAGCTCAGACCCAGCTCACACGCGAACATGCAGAGTTACCAGCTCAAGAAAACATCCCTTACAAGCCTAGGAAATTAACCTACTGCTAACTTCTACCAGTGTTTGCTCTCATATTCCACACAGCATCACAGCAGCTGCCACATTCTCTCCACAGCACAAACCCAAAGCTGTAATTAATGGATGCCATGAACAGAACACATCAGTAAAAGTGAAGTCATCTTCCTTGGTTTTTCCAGCCAAAACAGCCTGAGAAGATTTACTGTGTCAGCTCTGAGGAAGCAGCTCTCAAAGGCATACAAGCTTTCCCAAAGGAAAAAAGGTAATTTACCATAAAAGGATGTTCACCAAATGTCACGTCTCTCAGACCAGTACCACAAGAGGTTTGTGCACTGTAATAAAGTCATATTACCTCCTAATAATGTTTGACAGTAGGGACACCTATATAACACAGGACACACAGAAGTGCCATCTCATTAAGTAATTCTGTTTCTCACCACCTCTCCTTGCTGCTACAATTAAACTCAGAAGTTGAAGAGTGCAGCAGAGGTAGGACAGTAGATGGTGGCTATTTTCACTCTAAAATCAGTCTCTAATGTAATGACATTTCCTTTCTCTGACATGAGCAGAAAACTGCCTGGCAGCAAACTTCATCACAGGAATGGTTGAGGAGCTGACAGAACACACTGAAATGAGTTTGTGCCCTTAGTTCTGTATTGACAAGCAACAATACAGTCTGATTTTTTCATAGCAGTTGCAGTTTTCTACTAAAAACTTAATGGTGGAAATATTACTCAAGGATGTTCTCCCATTACTTCAGTATATTCACAAATATTATCTGTTCATAATAAAGATTTAAGGCAAAAAGATGACACAGACTTTTGAGGCTTTGAAATCCGAACCAAGCAGTCTACTGGTTTTCCAAACATACATTTTTAGGCATAGGCTTCTTAAAAATTAAGAAGATGAAAAATAAATGCCACAGATTTCTGTAATTGTATTATTGGAAAAATGAAAACTATGAAGTTAGAACAGTACAATTTAAGTAAATCTGAATAATTTTTATCAGATTCTGAAACATGACATGAAGACATTGGTACAAAAGAACTTTGAACTTAGACATGAATTTAAAAGCTTAAACAGAGGTTACCAACTGCAGCAACTTGCAATAAACAGCTTCCAATGAAAAACAGCTTTCAAGGCTGACACGTGTATTAGATTCCAATCCCAGAATCACTATATATATATACACACCTGAGCAGGAAGTTTGACCACAGAAATGGCAGCTTCCCAGATAATGTATTTCCAAGAAATCTTTCTGTATGCCAAGTAAAAATTCACACCTTGTTTGCCACTTTCTAGAATGCATCAGTAAAAGCTAAAACCTCATGTGCAACTGTGTATCTCTTGCCAAGAGATATATTGGCTGACCCAAAAGTCAGGCTTTCAAGTAAAGGAGTGTGAAGGACCAATGAATTCAATTTGTCCTACAGGACAGAATTTCTTTGGTGGTAAAGGTAAATAATGAAAATTCCTTGAGCAGAAGCAGAAGACAGAACTCCATGCTACCATTCCACATTAGTGATGCTATGTGTTCTGTATCCATAAAAGGTGTTCTCCACTATGTTGGGCATGGAGGGAAATGCTGAAGGAGGGACAACATAAATTGCAGAGTACCTGACTCTCTCTGGGTTTGCTCTCAGTCACTTCCAGGAGGTTCACAGACACTTTGTACACTGCAGTGTACCCACATCCAGTGAGGAGTATCTGCCACTGAGGATTTCTATCACTGCCCATACACACCTCCACACCTGCATGAGGTGACTTTTCAAGTGCATTTACCTTAGTTTGTTTGAATACCTCCTGGGCAGATAAAATCACCTCCCCCCTTTCACTGGCACTACAGTCACATGTACATTCTCTCATTCTTCTGACACACTGATGAATCCTGGTATCCCCTCACACACCTGAAGGGAGAGATTGCCCAGTTTCCTCCTCCACGGTTCTGTCACAACAGTGGCCAAATAAAACCTGGCAGCTGCAAGAAAACTAAAATCTGAGGTTTTACAGGCTTGGTAGGAAGCAAAAAGGCAACAGCTACTTCAAAATCCAAATCATCCCAACATAGGTATATAACAAGATTCCCTAAGACTAGACCAATTATACTTCATTAAATAATTATACCACAAAAATAATGTCTTCTCTCTCTTTCCAACCTCACAACCTCCCCAGAGTATTGGGCAACTGATAGTGTCATCAATTCTCACTGTATTACATTCACTAGCAAAAAAAAAAAAATTAAAAAATCTCCAACCATATACAAAATTGGAAGTCTGTATTTATTAATGCCATAATGAATTTTAGTCAAAATGCACTGACTGAGGTGAAATCACTCTTTGCTTTCAGGTACAGAACAAACTCAGACACTTCTTAAAGAAGTGCTCAACTGAAGTACACAAATTACTTTCAGGAAGCATCATGGGAGCACAAAATGCAATTAATTCTCTTTATTAACCTCACCTTTTGTATTCTAAAAGAGGAGGAAATACAGTAAGCCAACACTGTTCATTTGAGTACAGCCTGTCAAGAAATATTTTAATGCTCTTCTCTGCTTTGAGTAAGATCGTCATTGTTCTTTGAAAGATGTAAAGAGAAAAAAGAACTGAATTTCAACTGGCTCATTAGATGAAAGGCTTTTAATGTGTGCTTCTTGTAACTAGCTTGCACCTGAAGGACTCATTTCATGACTACTCTTTTAGAAAGTTATAGCAAAAAAAGAAAAGTTTGTGTTGAAAAAAGATTAGGTACTTTTTACATTGTCTTAAGCTTACTTGCAGTTTTATTTTCATTACAGCTGTAATCAAACATCACAAAGTTTAAATAGCCCAGCTTCTCATAGAACAAGAATTAGTGTTTTGGCATTAACCTCCTGAAAAGAAAGTTCAGCTAAAGAAAGGAAGATGGGTAGAAGGCAATATCAAGAAAGTATCATAAATGGAAATAAATAAAACAAAATAATAAGGGAAATAAATGAATTAGAACTACACACATTACAAATCTGAATTCATGTTAATAAATTACTCATTCAAGAAATCAGACTGGCAATTTAAGCCTTACTACAGAGTCATTTTGAGAAGTGAATTATTTAAAAAATTAAGATAATTAACATTAAATTACTTGCAAATAACTACTGAAGGAATTAATAACTCTACTAAACAATTCTATTCTGGCCAGTTCATTTTCTCTAAGAAGAAGAGCATATTCCACCAAGTACCAATGTTTCAGGAACCAGAAAAGCATTTTGCTCAGTCTCAAAAACTAATTCAGTATTGACCTTGCCCAAGTTACAGTCACAAAGGGGAAAAAATATAACAAAGAACAACAACAAAAATCTTACAAGATTTCAAAAATTGCCTGGAAGAAGAGAAAAATGTAACTATTTTATACTCCAGCTAAAATTCTGGCCATGTGTCAAACTGATTCATTCCAGTGAGATCCAGATTTCATCCCAAGAGCAATTAAATTCTCAGCAAAGCAGTTAAAACCCATCTGTCTCCTCAAGCCAGATTTCAATTATTATTCCATAATCCTATGCCTTATAATTACATTGATGTTCACTCTGCACATACCCAAAAATACTGGCTTTAGGAAAAATGAACACAGTGCAAAGATTCACATTGCTAAGGGAGCCTACAGGAAAAAGGGTCAATCTGACAGTACAGGGAGCACTCTGAAAGTTTCCTGTCCAAACATCTTGGCCCAAATGAAATTGCTTGAAAAGAAATGAAAAAAAAACCAAACCCAAATCACACTGCAAAAACCTCTCTCAAGAATATCATAGAAAGGAGCCAAAACAATTGGAATGTTTTCAGTTTAAACTTTCACTTCTTGCAGACTTTGAGCACTAGAATATTGTAGCATCTTTAAAACAATCAGATACTTCAGAACAAGAACAGCTGCACTACCCATCCTTCTCAATGTAAACAAGGACTTGCACTTGCAAAAACATTCAAAGCTTCACTCTGAACAAACACACATTAAAGCTTCTCTTTCTCATGCGTCTACTTAATGTGCTGGAGATGAGAAAACACTTCAAACCTTGCTACAGCAAGAGAGGGCAAGCAAAGGAGCCATGAGACTCCAGTGAGGATGCCTGTTTGAGAACACATTGCTTACATGTATGGTGAACAGTATTTTCAGACAAAAATTAATGAAAACAAAAATCTAGCAAAACTAAACTACAACCAGGAGTTGTACCTGGCACTGCTGAGCAGCTTTCTGCCATGAAGCAGCAAAGGAATTAGGCACTGCTGTCAATGACTAAAACCCAGGGCAGGAGCAAACAGCACAGCTAAAATCAAGTGAGAGCACCTATGGATAAATGCTTCCCTTCCTGCCACGCTACAGAGCCATCAACTGCTCTGCTAAGCATCAGTCTGCTCACACGGAACTGAACTTAGTGCTCAGCAGCAAAAACCAGCTGGTAAAAAAACTGTAAAGGCCACCGACAAAATCAGTGCTTAGAAATTTGAAAGCAGCTCAGAACTACGAAAGTTATCCAAAATAACCAAAATTTCCATTCAAAAGTGGAAATAGAACGACAGGGATAGTGGAATTATTTTCTGCTATGCAATTAGACAATAAAAATATGTTAATCCTTAGAAAAACGCCACACATTCCTACCAAGCTCTAAGTCCTCCCTGTGATATTATTTAGATTTGTATGACTCTTAAACTTCCAGCACTGGATTACCTATTTTCTCCACAGCTGTAAGTCAAGAACAGAAGAACTGTACTATAAAAGGCCAAATTTATTCTTCATCCCCATGTCTTTAAAACCAAGATGCACTGAGAATAGCAAAGACATTGTCTTTTCTACTCCCCAAAAAGGAACAATGAGCTTCAGAGGCCACCACGCTCCTGCTCTTGCCTTCCTATGCTGGTTCTCATTTCAGAAGCCCAGTTAAAATCCCCTCTGCAAAAGCTGCCCTTCCAAGATCACCCTAGTGGGGGCTGCACTGCCATCTATGGAAAAGCTTAGGAAAAGCATTTAGAATTCAGTATTTGTTGATACTAAGAAGGATACAGCTTAAAAGACTACCAAAACAACAGCAGGATGGAAATGAGGAAGAAAAAGGCAAAGATCATGCAGTAAACATGACCAATTACTCAGCACACAGTTCCCTGAACTGTCAGTCAGCCACATTGCTTTTACTCACCCCAGCCTGGTGCCACAGGAGCTCCAGAACTACTGCTTTGGTGACTGCCCTGGAAATACTAAATCCAAGGGGCAGGCTGGCTGGCATTAGCCCAAGCACTCCAAATTCTTAAATCTGACTCTCATCAATTGGATTTTGACACACAGATATGAACTGCTTTCAACTCACCACACTAGAGGATAGAAACTGCATAATTTGATCACGTATCTCCCAGCAATCAAAACATCTGACGTGTTGACTAATCACAATAATTATTCTCAATGCCTTCACTTTTTTGTCTTTATACTCCCTGCTTGCAGAGAAAAGGAAAAACATGGAACAAAAGCTTTCAGTAACCTACTCAAGAGTACTGTTTTTCAGAAAGAATTAAAATCTGCATCAGAAATTCTTCTGCATCTTCAGATTAGAAAAGATCACTGTTTAATCTTCAGGCTAAAGACATCAAATATATCATAATTTCTACCAAAACCAACAAGTACAGGGAATAAAACAAACAAACAACAACAAAAAAAGCCCACTACTAAGAGGCAATTCAACATTTCAGAGCTCCATTTTCCCCCCCTCAAAATCCAAGCTACTGAAAATACATTTCTGTCTTGCAAAAATAAAATGTGGTATTGATGCCTTTCTCATTCAGATAAATGTCACAGTACAGTAAGCACTGAATTCAGGAAAAGCAGAAACAGAAACAAGATAAAAAATCAAAATGGGTAGCAACAATACATGATCTTCTAGACTCAACATCAAGTCTTAAAATCTCCTTTGTCCCCTTCCTCTAAAACTAGTAAATACATTCTTCCATTCTTAAGCCCTGTCTAAAAACTGTTCACATTCAATAAACAAAGAAATAATCCAAAATAGTGAACAAGAATATCAAAGGCTTCTAATACACCTCTCATCTGCTTACAACAGCTTCTGTTAATCAGCACATTGATTCAATAGGAACTCATACCCATGCACAAATTAATTCATAGGGGTTACACATATCAAAACCTACATATATACTCTGAAAGCACAGTAAAGAAGGGTCTTCCGTTTGTTACTTTTCAGAGTATGTATCAAAATACCTATGTTTAAAACTTACCAAGGACAAAGTTTAAAAAGTTCCTTCTTTTCTTGGCATGTGCATGCATGTGTCTGCATTAAGGCTATTTAGTTTTGCAGTGGCCTCCATGAAACTTTTCTCTATAAACACCAATAAAGCTACAAAACTCACTCTACAAAAATCTCTAACAGCTTTTTTAAGTTGGTCACAATTGCCACAAAATTTTATAACCACTGCTAAACTCTTTCAACAACTAGATCCCAACATCATAACTTAAGACAGAGAGCAAACAATACCACAAGCAGCTGAAAATGTATCAGGAATTGATATTTAGTTACACACAAAGAATGTAATTACCTATCTGTGCCCAAGTCTGAAAGTGGTATTTACATTACTAAACTGGCAGTGGTGACAC
This sequence comes from Fringilla coelebs, assembly GCF_963513975.1. Taxonomy (NCBI): domain Eukaryota; kingdom Metazoa; phylum Chordata; class Aves; order Passeriformes; family Fringillidae; genus Fringilla; species Fringilla coelebs. The sequence goes on along the minus strand of NC_140066.1, from coordinate 8,682,028 downwards.
AGTACCCAACACGCCTGAAACTCACGAAGCATGACACATCAATTAAACCAAAATGGTTTTGTCAAACCTTCTGATTGTTAACATCATGTTAATAAAATCCAGTTGCTTGATTCAGAAGTCTGTGCAGATAAAGGAGTACAAACAGGGCAGGCAGACAGAATATTCTTCAGGCCCACTAAAATTCCAAGGCTGGCTCCCTGATCTCAGATGGAGGATCACAGCACAGCAACAACTCTCCTTCCACTCTCCTCATATTTCATGATGCTTCTTGCTCATTAGTTTGAGTTTAGCAGCTAGAAAAAGGTGGTGTTGCATTTGTGTATCCCACTGGAGATGCACAAAGAGCCCTGCTACAGTGAGCTACAGCCAGGTCTCTACCTCAAAGATGCTATGACTGAATGAAGAGAGAAATCAAATGTCTGCTTCAGCTCACAAGGCATCTATGAGCACACACTACAGAACAACAAATGCAAGAAGCCACAGAGGCAACAGCTATTTTCTGGCTTTTTCACTCCTACGTTTAGAGATTTCTAGGAGGTGTTGAACCTATACTTTGCAGAAATCAAATTCCTTTACTCTTTGTGAGCACTGCTATGAGATTGCATAAGAAAGGACATGCTTTGTCCTGACTTTAGAATCAGGAAAGAAAAAAATGTGTGCAAACAGCCCGATCAAGGTCACCTGGTCCAGAAACAGGAGTTCCTAAACGAGAAGTTTCACAAAGCGGAAAGAGGAAACAATTATATTTTTTTTAAAAAAGAACTAATATTAAAAAAATATACTTAATAAGCAATAAACTCAACACACTGTAGCAATGCAAGTTATGAATACAGATACATACTATGCTGTTCATTTCTGAAGAGTCGTAACTTCCACACGGATGGACGCTTCCTATAGGTTCCAGCCCTTCTTCATCCCACATGTATGTGCCATCAGAGCTGTCAGATGGAGAAAGCTCAAAGGAGGAGCCAGCTCTGTAGTTCATCTCTGAAGAGATGACATTCTCAGTAGTGTGTTTTGTGCTTTCACTGTTGTCATCCACTGCTTAAAGAGAACAGCATCAGTTAAGATTACAAAAACAATCCAATATTCAAAAAATAAACATTAAAATGCCTCTTACTGGTGTGCTGCCTTTACTGGAGCAGTCCTGTAGCAGAAATACCTGAAAGCTTTCTATAGTATTGTTCCCTCATCCCAGAAGGGGGAAAAACTCAAGCTGGTTTGGTAGCTACAACCAAAGAATCTTCCAAGCTACATCTTTGCTAACCTTTCACACTGCCCTAATTCACCCACTGTGGAAGCTACTTTCTAGAAATCTGCATCTCTTTAACATATTAGAAGGTGGGTCCAAAAATATATCCTTTGCATCTAGTCTTCCAATTGCAACATCTCTCAAAAAAGCTTTTATCATGAGAAGCCCATCAAAGATTTGAAAATGTGACTTTCAAAAGCATCTTCTTGTGTCTTCAACTCATTTTTAAAGAACTAATATGCATCAGAAAAAAACAAAAAAGACCTGTAACAATCCTGTTTATAACTGAACAAATTCAATTACACATCCTACACTTATTTCCACTACTCAGAAGCAGTTACAGCTGTTCTCTGCCTACAGAGGTGGAGAGAGCACAAGGTGAAATTTTCTTAAAATATCATCAACCCAGAAAATGAATGGCATAGCAAGGATATGAGGAATCCCACAACCACAACACAAATGTGTTTAAAGGAGGTCACCTTCATTTTTATCACAAAGATCTCTTCAAAGTAATGCTTGGGAAAAAACTATAATGCAGAAAAGGCACAAGCAAACACATATGTCAGCATGGAGCAGTTCCATTCTGAAACAAATCATAAGCAATAGGTAATTACATTAAACAACTTAATTATCATTACAGAATTTTGATTTAGCATGTAAAATTTTGCACAGAACATAAAAAAGGTATTTACCAGACACATTTATATCAAGCCAGTCATCAGCATTACAGTGAGATCCTCCACCTTCCTTGAGAGAGGTGAAGGGCTCGATGGATGTTCTGCTCCCATGCTCTAATTCCTGAAGACAGTTCTCCTTCTGCTGGATTTGTACAGTTCTGTTTGCCTCTTCTATATCTACGAAATCGTCACTGAAGTCTTCACTCAAATCGTTTTTCTCAGAGGATGACAAAGAAGATATCGATATTTCATCTCCATCATCGCTCATACACATCACTTTTGACCCATGCCTTCCCAGAGTTTCATGCAGGGCCTCCCCAGGTTCTGTTCTTTGAGCCCTGCTCTCTAGAATGCTGTTTTTATCAACAGCTCTGTTGATGTTTGCTGAAATTTCTGAGCTCTCCACCAGGCACGTGTCCGGAGCCGCACTTTTGCTGCCATCCACAACGGCGTTCCCAGCAAAGCGCTGCCTGGTAGGCTTCAGCAGAGAAGGCCGACTTAATCTGTATCCAAAGGAAGGTGCTGACCCAGATCCATTTGACAGTGGGGGTTTCTTGGAGCAGGGAACTGACACAGTCGAGTACGGTCTGGTAAATCCATACTTCAGCGGCTCATTTCCATTGGGTACATCCAACTGACACGCATTTCTTGACAGCAGAGCAGACCTCTGAGACGTCCTGGCAGCGAGATTTTGACTATGATAAGGCCTTGTAAGATCCACAGCTTTATTAAAGGAATGTGACCTGGTTAGAGATGCAGTGGGAAGGAAAGAATTCTGAATGGAATGTGAAAAACTTTGTGATCTTACCATTTTGTCACAGGAAAAAGCCTTGCTGGCATTGTCAGTAGATTGTGCCAGGCTTTCTCCTGAACTTGTCCTTGTGGCACCAGAATTAGCTCTAGGTCTCTGCAAACCTACCACAGGCCGATTTCCATAAAATCCATTTAAATTTGATCTTGGAGCATTGAGTCCAGAGTATGTCCTTCCTGACAGGGTACCTTTGGTGAACTTAGCTGAACCAGAGAGTCCAGGTATAGACTTTGGATTTATGTCCTCAGTAGAAGATACAAACATATTGGTTTGCTTTGCTGCTTTTGATACAACTGAAGCAGTACTGTTCAAACCCACCCTGAGCTCATCATTGCTCAATGCTCCTTGAGATTGAGGGTACTTCTCAGAATCAATTAATTTTTCATTAGAGTTGCGTCTGGCATTGGCCTCTCTCCCATTCTGATCGTTAAGCTGATATTTATTTGATTTTTTCCAGTTGAAAGCAAAGGAAGACATTCCAACAGTGCCATTGTGCTTGCTGAAATTTTTGCCACCATTACTCCCTGCTAAGTTCACGGCCGTCCCGTTTGGCATCGGCTGCAAAACAGCCCCTAAAGTTTTCGTTCCATATTTCGGAAGCCTGGAAACCAAGGATGTCCTGTTTTGATTTTTTTCTTCCATGAGCTATTGGGTACATTGGTCCTTAAAGGGTGCTTGAATCTAAGAAAGAAAAATTAAACAACATTAAACCTGAATCAACCATACATTTAACACAGTTTTCTATAAATTTGCAGCTATATGCTTCCAAGATTTCTGTGCCTAACTCCACCATGCTGATAAAGAGTAACCCAGACACATTTTGTGAACTCCAGAGTTCCAGCAGTTATCTGGCAATATGTTCTTCAGATGACAGCTCCCTCTCACAACTTTCATTCTCTACATAAACCATCTTCTTTTGTTTTCCTTTTGTAATTTATAAAATAAACTTGAGAAGAGGTTGGATGATTTTTTGTTGGATATTTTTTAACCCATTCTCAGTAACAATCTGAACTTTCAACTGTTAAAATTATTAAGTTATAAATTTAAGATTTAGTATTTTTTAAAAAGCCACAAATATGACATAGCAAAAACCTGAAAAAAACTAAAATCTGACTAAAAGCTAATTTTGAGATTGTTTTCCCTTTCCCCAATGCTTAAAATATAGGAAATAACTACTCATCATACATCTCACCTCAACGTTTTTTCTTCCCAGACCTTACAGATCTCCCCAAATCAAGATTCACATTCCTAGCAATTGTTTTCTTTTTGTATGGAGACTGTAGTCTATTTTGGAAATCATCTTATTCACACATAAACCTGAAGTACAGTGCAACAGTTGCATAAGGTCAGTGTTAGTAAGCAATTCTGAAGTTCTATTTATTCAAAGTACACAGACTATCTTCTATAACCACAGCAAGTGTTACCCTAAAGAGAATCACTCCCCAATCTGCAAGACTTAATTTCTTAGTGATACAGTTGAAGATAAAATCAAAGATAAGATCGAAGTGGTATTAAATTCATGCAAACTGAAATACCCTGAGGATTTGTCAGTGAATAGGATGCCCCAGAGCAGTTCTTCTGGAAGCAGATCTACATTACCAAGATAGAAAGAGAAAGGCACTGCAGACAGGGCATTTAGGGGCTCCTAACTTGTTAAAACACCAGAATCCACATTCTGCAACTGGTGTGTGCATTTCCATTTTGAAATACGCAAATCCTGACTTTTCAAAGACTTAGTGAATTCTTGCACACCAGAGACACTGCCCTCACCCAGGTGTGCAAAGAAGGACACAAGTACTTCCCCCGGGACAACCAGAACATTTCATTCACATGTATGACACCTGCCTGTATGTGGATTGAAGGGTCTAATGTCAGACTTCCTACCTACCCGCATACCTTGCACAGGAAAATAATATAATCAGGCTCTAATAGCAACATCAAAGATCTTACTTCATGTCAACTACATACAATAAAGTACACCTTTTTTTTAATAACTCCATGAATAAAAAATGGCCTTTAATATGCTGATGAATTCATTCCCAGCAGTCCTCATAGTGCAGATCCCTCAGAAGATAACCTAACTCTAAAGAAAAGGCAAGTCTTGTGAAGAAATCTTCCAAATTGAAAAAGTTAAATTAGAAAGCTGCTAATTTAACTTGCATGCTTTATGGATAATTCCCTTTTCACATCTGTCTACCATCTCTTAGGTGACTGCAAAATTTAAATGAGGCCATTTAATTAGATTACTTTAATCCTCCACCAAGTGCTGCAAATTAAACTTGAAAAGGAGACCTTTCAGTTCTCTAGGAAGGGCTCTTGCTCATTTATCCTTGATTGGGCAAAGACAACACATTATCTTCAACAAAACCATACTGATAGCCCAGAACACTTCAGATAATTAAATTAAAAAACAAACAATACCTCTCTGTATTTTATTAGCTACATAACTGTAACTACTGTGCCACCTCCTCAAGTCCAGGTTTCATTTGTTTCATTGAAACACAATGTCATCAAAAAAAACACTAAAACTTAACAGCATCATGTCTGGTGTTTTCCAGAAAATGAGGAATTTTCTTAAGTTCTCTAAAACTTCCTTAATCTTTAGCTATGTTTACTAGGAAAGATTACACCAGCCTCACAATTAAACTCCCTTATCAAGCAGCACTGTTACCAGTTAGAGCATGATTTCTGCATCCCAGGAGATTCAAGTTCAATACAATTTAAATTGCAGCCTACTGTACTATAAAGAAATTCAAAGTATTTTTAGACTTAAGTAATCTATGGATTTTTTAAAAACTGACATTTGGGCAAACAAGTTTTATATTCTTTGCCTTGGGAAATACATTATCTAGTGCACATAAGCCTAATCAGGAATTAAGCTAATTATAAAGAGCCTAGCCCTACATAATGATCCAGGGAAAAGGAGTTAAAATCCACAGACCCCCTCTGAAGTATAATCTGAATTAACTGAAAAGCTGCTACATCCTTACCTTCAAGGATATTCAAGATCCTGGTGATAAGCGAAAGGATATTAATTCTCACCCTCCTTGGTACTTCCTCTACAGGCTAATTTACACCTCAACAAAATCCTGCACTCTTAGTTTCAACTAGCAAGCACAACATTCACTGTAAGTTCATTCATAGTTTGTTTCAGCACCACCAGGAAGGCAGTTTCCTATACATTAGCTTCCCAGCAAAGTCCAGCTTTGCATCCGAGATTCTTCCCTACAGAAGAAGACAGCTTAAAGATTCATACATTTGAAAGCTTAAGCACCTTAAAATCCTGCAATCCCTAAGATCCCTGCCACCAGGAAGATAACAGCATTTTCCAGTTCCAGATTCCTGAATGGGACTGAATTCCCCTCCTCTTGTCACAGCAGTGCAGAATACCCAGCTGAGGGATGGAAGACATGTGACAGACTGGTGACAGGCCATAGCAATTCCCCTCTGCAGCCCCACTGCCATGGCAGCAGTTTCAGATCTGTGTTTCACTCACAGAAATTTAAGTGCACATGTATTTCAGCTGTGTCCTGTGCACAGCTTATAAAACCACCTCTTACACCTCTGGGTTATTAAAAATGCATTACATCAGTTATGTGAAAATACCTTATTTCCACCAATGTAGGGAGGTATTGAACGTCAACAGGGAAAAATCTGGGAGGTCCTCGCAACAGAAACAGCAAAAGGCTTCCTTAACACTCACTTAAGAACATTGCAAGATGGGCAGCATGACTGCAAGTCAATTTTCAGCTTTAAGAGGACCATGGGAGCTTAATAGAATGGAAGAAACTGGCAAGAGATCCAGCTGGCAAACACCTGCTCTGAGCATGACAAGCCCTGGGGAATTCAAGATCATGAATCCTGAGGAAATCATGCGTGCTGTATGAATTAAAATGAACCAGAATGCAACCAGAAATTCTGATGGCTTCAAGACTGAACTTTGAGTATTTACAGTCTTTTGTGTTGTTTACTCTGCACAGAGTGGTTTCAGTTCAGTCCAAAGTGCCACCTTCACTCCAAGATCCAGTAAGATTTATCAGCTCTGCAGTAAAATCATCCAAGCCCGCCTTCCTTCTCTTGTCTTCCATTTCCAAAACACTTGTTCTTGACTCAATTCTCAATGCTTTATGAAGGCATCCCTGAATTTCAGCCACTCTCCCTTTCCTATGTCCAAACTGCAGTGATTAACACCAGCTTCCCTGACACTGCCTTATGAAGGTACCACAGAGAGGAAGTATAGCAAGAAATTCCAAGACTGGGAGGGCTTCGTGTTCTATTTCTCTGAAATTACCTTGCTTTTCTGCGTCCCAAATTGTGAGATTCTGTTTTCAGGTCTCAAGGCCTGTTTTCTGTTTTTCCTCCCTTACACTAACGAGGTTCTGCCCACTTTGAAGGGCTCATCTAGCAAACACCAAACAACCACTTATCCAAGCTGCTCTTGTGCTCAATTTACTGTCAAAATACACTAGGTCAAAGGACAGGGGCAAAACATGATAATGAATAAAGGGAGAAGAGTTTCAGTATTTCTAACATTAAACAATATCTTTGGTCAATCCAGCAAAAAATGTGACATCGCTTGTCAACTCTAAAAGCATTCTTGCTATTCATCAGAATTCTTAATGTTTGATAAGGCAAGAGGACATAAGCACTTACTGGAAAAAAAGAAATAGGGAAATGCAGCTCTGTTTTGTAGAAGAAAGCTACCACAATACTTCCAGAATAAAAAACTCCCTCTTTATCCCGCAGGGCCACACTGTCAGTTCACTGCCATTAATGCTGTTTACATAGAGCATCAGGCACCTTAAGGAAGCAAAAAAGGGCTAAGTGTTATCTGCCCAGACAAGGCTACTTTGTAATTGTTGCCCACTTGTGCTTTTCATATTAGTCAAACAGAAACTATGCATTTTAAACTCCAAATTCTTACATCAAACCCAACCAAAACATTGAAACAAAACAGGGTATAAGTGATCATAAGTCCTTTGAGATTTTATTGAAGAAGTCATGCAAATTTTAACTACAAGAAAAACTTCTGCTACAAACCTGTTTCTCAAACAAGTAAAGTTGCACTGATTTTTGGCATTCTTACACAACTATCAAGGAGGAAGGCAGTCAAGGTCCAGATGTTTAGCCAGCTGCAGCAAGGAACAGCTTCAACACAAAGAAAGAAGATGGAAGAGGATACCAAAGGGTACAGACAAATTACTCCCAGTAAAAGAGACTATCAGGGTCTGCAAACAAGAAGAAAGCCTTGACAGTGCAATTTCAAGTTCCTCTTAAGTGTTAATGCAGGTTATTATGGTTTGCTGATAAATGAGTCGTGAAGTGCAATGACAGTTACTCTTTCCTGCCTTAGCGTTGACAGCCTAACTGCTGTCAGGGACAGGTCAGCTAGAAATTGGAATAAAGCATTGGAGATGCACAACTCCTCTCTGAACCTGCTCTTCATCTGATGCATCCTCTTGCAGGAAGTCATCAACTCCTTTCTTCAGCAGACCTTGTTCAACCTGGATGAGCTATGACAAGCCTGTTTCTGCAGATATAAACACCAGGCAGCCCTTGCATAACCAACTCCAAAACACAAGACCAGAGCACAGTGGCTGTCACTGGCATCCAAGGAACACAAGGCCCAGATGATAACAGCACGACATTAGGTGTGCTGACCCCAAGAATGCTGGAAAAAGTGGGAGGGATATATTGCCATATATCCGAAAATTATAATAATCATGGTCAATACATCTGGCTCCAGTGCAGAAACACCCCTGCCAGAAGGAATTTATTATGTGGATTACTTCACTCCTTATGTTATGCAAGGAACAGCCTCCTGTGGACTGAACCAACCCCGGAGATTCAACCCCAGTGAGCAAGTCAAGCTTCTTCATTAGGGTTGCTTAATAGCTCTTAAATAGCAAAAATGCAGATGTTTTCAACATCTTCGCTGGAGAAACAAAAAGCCTTTACTTGTTTCTCTTTGTTGTTACCAAATCTGCAGGGATAACAAACAGAAAGGGGAAAAACTGAAGTAAGAAAAGACAGGCATTGTCTGCCGGCCTTACAGATCCAATGCCGAGCAACCTGAAGACAAAGTCACATAGCTACAAAGAAGCCAAAACCTGTTAATCATTCACCAGCACCACCTCCCAAGCCCTTCCAAAAACAACCCCAAACAAATATACTGTGACTATAAAGCACATTTATATCTAGGTTCCTATGCTGTCTTAATACTTCCCTGCATTTAGCGAGATTTCTGTCCTGGAAGATAAGCCATAATTGTGTATATGCTTGTGTGCAAGTACAGAAATTTTGGAAAAACTCTCCTCTTTCCCATCAGTCTCTTTTCCAAGGTTTCTCAAACATTTTTGGCATTCTTACATGAAGAATAAGGCAGCAGGTAATCAGAAACCTGCCTTTCAAAAGAGTTTTAAAGGTGGCATCACCATCATAAAGCCAATTTAAATTTTATGCTGTGGCTAAGATTGACTGAAAAATCCCAAACATCAATTGCAGTCTAGAATTAAAGCTTTCTACCAGTGAAATGTCAGATCCTGATCTCTCCTTAAAACATTTTGTGATTATGTCAGCATCAAAGCAACTGACAGCAGAAACAGGCCCCTACTTCTGCTGATGGTATTAGTCCTTCAGCAACAGCATTTCACATGGGTAATTTAATCTGCCTTGTAAGAACAAATCCAGAAAGATTGCATCTGTCTCAAAAGCAATGTCCTACTGCAAACCAGCAAAAATTACATGCTATTCTCTAGCAAATATTTTACTTAAGAACAGAGGAATAACCTTTTTTCCTCAGCACTATCCACTCTTACCTAGTGATTCAAACATACTATTCCCATCTCTAACTCTTCTAGCAAAGATTTACTTCACCACTGACTCAGTAACAAACTCAGAGAGCTGGTTACCAGTTACTGTTTTCTACTTCTTACATACAAACATGTCAGCTGGAGCAGGATTTTCTTGTTGATAAGAACAGGCAGGCTGAAAGCCAAGTGAAACTTGGTATACAGCTAATTATAACTGGAAATATCCCTTTTTAGACTGCCATGTTGTCCATCCTACTCCTCTGGTTTGTTTATTCAACTGATGCATGTTCTCCATGTAAAAACATTGAGCTGTCTTGAGCTAGAAGCCTCTCACACTGGTACTAACATATTTTTCAATATATATTTTGTAATGATTAAATAATGACTAATAACAGAAACAATGCTTCCTGTCTGAACTGCTGTTGAACATTTTTCTATGTGGGTATCTTAAGACTAAGAATTTCCATGGGTTTAAATCTTCAGTGAGGCTGAGCTTTCAACCAGTATGTAAGTTGGTTTTTTCCCCCCTCCAGCCACAAACACTCATTCTTTCTTTTTCTCCTGCTGCTTGAGTAAGAATTCTAGTTATAGGTTAAGCTGAATGGCAACCAGAGATAATTGGAAGAGACTGCATGTAATTCATAGACTCACTGGTACTGGGATATCTTCAATAAGCCTGAAGAGGTTCACACGTGATAACTGAGCAAGATTAGACAAGATGAAGCAGAAAGAAGTTAGAAAAAAAACAGTTTTGAGATTTTCTTTCCTACATATTGCCAATGCTATTTCAGCATAGTTCGGTTTTTCACAGAGGATCATGATCCTGAGACAAGAACACATCAGCACATTTCTACGGAGTTAAAAAAATCATATTGCTAAGTCAGCCACTGCTGGATTAAAAAAAATACTAGAAAAAGGACTGACAGAGAAAATCCTTAACACTGCTATCATTAAATACAGACAGTGAATCCTGCATAAGTTGGAAATACTATATAAATCACAGAGTTTCACTATGTGTGGATCATGGCAGTTCAATGCCCAGTTCAATTCTCCATATAGTTCCTCCAGTCAATTTTATTTTTGAGGTGAGGAATACAAAAATCCCATTAACTCCTGTGGTTGCCTTAAAATAAAAATGCATCAGGGAAGGGATGATTAGGGCAAAGACAGAATGTGACCTCTTCAACCTTCAACTCTTCTCAATTAATAGAATTTCTTAGATTTGAGGCAGCTTGTTCAGGAACTCTCCACAGATCTCTCGTCCACTATTTCATGTAATCTGTCCTTGAGCCCCCAAACCTTCTGCATCCTTGACTGCCTTAAGCAAGGAGTTCCAGAGTCCCAGTAACAATTCTTTCAAGGTTATTTCATTGTCTTGCACAGATTCCCAAGGAAAACTACTAAAACTGCTTCTAAAACCCCTACATGGCCAGAGGAGGCAATGTATCAGTACCTGATACCTACTCTCCTTGCTACCAAACACACTAGTTTGTTTCACATTTATGTGTTTTCCTGAGGATACTGTATTATTTGAAGTTTGACTTCTTAACATCCAACCTTGATCAACAATACTGCAGCCAAACACCTGTGTATTACAGCTTTCAGCTGAAACTTGCTTATTTGTAAAACACATCTTCAAAGTATCATTTTCTTGCTATTGAGTTTATTTCATTAGTGCTGGACTCAATGCAGCTTCTGTCTACAATTCCACTGATATAAATCAGTTTCCAGTCTCAAAACCAGCCTCCCTGAAAATGCTTGAGTACCAAACAACTTTGCATGTTTCCCACAGCATAACAAATACCAAGATGTTTTTGACAACAGACTGGGAGCCTCCAGGATTTTAATGTGTGTTTTGTGTTTTCCTTCCAGCTTTCTGATACACCAACAGCTATACCGGAATGTATTTCTCAAGGTCAGTTTCCTACAACGTGGAAGACATAGATATTTGTTATGTCCTCAGAGGTTTGAAACTGAAGGAGAAAAAAAAAAACCAGATTCTCTGAGAAACTGAGATGTAACTTCAGTTAGGAGTGACAGTTTGTCACAGGATCAGTTTCAGAGTTAGTCATCTATGTTGTGTTTTATTCAAATTTACAGGAAGGCAATATATATTGCTTGTTTTGCTTAATCAGTGCTCAATGGAATCATAGTAAAGCTATGCATATCCAAATTATAATTTCAGAAAGCTTCCATGATTAAAAGATTTACACAAAGATTTTTGGTTTTGTTTTCAACTCTGTTTACTGATGGATAAGGCTATGCAGGCTGACAGACTGTGCTCCTCGCCTCAAGTCTCCTGCTACCAACAGCAGCAGCCTGGGCCTTGCCAAGTTTCTACCTATGCAAGATTGCCTTACTGAGATGAAGGTTACTCAAAAGCCACAGGAACCCTCAACTCATCAAAAATATAAATCCACATGACTATGTAATAATTTTAACATATGAGATCAGAAAAAAATAGCATTTAAGTAAAGCCAATTTTTAAAACAACTTACAAAAAGAATGTGAATGGAATTATCAACTAAATCCACATTGTAATGATAAACTCTGCATCCATCTAGGAAAGATTTTTGAATCTCCAGCTTAAAGTAGACATATTATTGAGTCAAGAGAAGCTGGGACATTCAGTTCTCCCTAGATGCTTCCCTTGTGCTGTGTGTGTCACAAGCCATCTGGGCTGATTAGCCTAAAAGCACAGAATTTCTTAGGCTTCAGGGAATAATTGCAGAAATTATGTAGACTTTAAGGGTTATTCCTGATCCATAAGTTGTTCAGCCACCTCATCAAAGTAAATCCTTATCAGCCATTTCCTCTGCCTAAGAAGCCAAGCCTCCTTGCAGTGAGGACATTGGCAGCAGTGCCACTACCTCCTCAATAAAGGCCATTAAAATGCACTCTGCAGAGCAGGACCTCAGCTCAGCACAGACTAAGTGCTCATGAAAACCCAACAATCTGCAGTGAATCAGGCATTTTAGCAAGAACTTGCAACACCAGTTCCCCATGTGACCAGGGATAAGCAAAACCCCCACCTTGAGGAGGCTTTCTTCAATTCCTATAGGATATTGTCAGCAGAACTGCTCCGGCTGAATCCTCCTTTTAGAACAGAGAATGACTACTGAGCAAAGTCCAGAACTCTGCAAATCCAGCTACTTTTGATTAAGGAGGAAACAACATTCTCAGAATATCTTCCAAATGCACCCACTTGGTAGCAGTTTAAGAGTGAGCTGGGGTGTGTGTCCAAGAGCTGGGAAGAAATGCAAAGACCTTTCCTGACCAGCCAAACTTCAAATTTGAGATAACTATTTAATGCTCTTGGGATTTTGCTGTAACATACATGTGTGCAGGTATCCAGAGATTTACATAATCTGTTTTTATTGCTCCAATTGAAACACAATACAGGATTTTCAACCCAATTATCAAAAGCACCATTAGTATTTTGATCTCCTTAGCATCCCTGTTGGCATGGGACTTAACCCTGCCTGAAAGCTTCTAATTAAGAAGATGGTGCTGCTGTTTACAGTGAATAGTGGCTGAAAGAGAACACCACAACTACTGTTGATATATTTTATCTTATTACTTTCTGTAATCTTATATTCCTTCATCTCCTCTCCATTTTGAGAGATCCACACTTTCTAAGGATGCCAGGCAAGCAATGTTCATCTCAAGACTTGATGGCATGATGGCTTTTTATCTAAGGAGCCTGTGCCAACATTTCCTACTAACTGGTTTATTCCAAATAACCAATCCCTCTTAAAGGATGATCAGGTCCAAAAGTAATGGATTTTACTCCAATGAGCTTTTACAGGAACAGTTCCATTAAACAGGATTACTCATTAGTATAACAATACATTAAATGAGATCATTATGTTAATTGAGGCTATTTCTACCCTTTCAACAGCTTTACAGTTAAAAGACAATACTGGGCAGTTTTTGGAACCCAAGCATTGATACTTTTATAATGGAAAATACTATCCATGAGCAGAAATTAAACCTCAACTTCAAAAACAACTTTTCTACTCTAAGTTGTATATTGACATAGATCCTTGGTTGACATTTAGGTTGCTCATGTCCCATTTGTTAGGCCATCACCTCTTCAGTTTGGAGGCATGTAATTCAAAATGGGCCCATAGAATTTAGAGGCATGTGATCATTACAAACACGATAAAAAGTCTTGTCAATTTCATTCATTATCAGCAAACAATGTAAATATTTACTGCCTCAGGCTAACCCAAGAGTTTTGTATATTTCTCCGTAAGAGAGAAATTTACTAAAGTCTCAGTACATATGTGAAGCGGCTCCCAATAATAAAAATGTAACAAAATGAAAACTTAGATTCAACTTCATTGCACTTTTAACACCTTCATAGCAAAAAAAATTCTATTCTGCTCCAAATCAAGGCTCAAAGCCCACAGACATCAAGAACAAACCTGCTGTAGACATGAAACTCTAACCCTGCAAGATGCACCAGTTCCCCTGAAAAGTGCTTTACATCTTTACACAGCATACCAAAGGGAGTACCAGATTGACAATCCTTACCTTAATTTGATGTCTGGCCTTGACACTAACGCTCTGCTAGAGCATAAAGTCCCCATGCAGTTTTGCTTTCTTAAACTGAAGATAAACAGCTCGACCTCCTCCAGCTCAAAGTTAAAGGCTGAGGTTGCCTACGTTTCATTGTGTGCCAAAGTACATTTGACAGAACACGAAGTGAACAGCAGGCTCTGGGTGACGAAAGCAAAGTCTCAGTGTCATTAAAGCGAAATCACCACAACGTACAGAACATCCCCATGGTATAAATCTCAACAGATCACTGCTAAAGCAGAAATGCCACCATTATAATTCTTTTCCACCGTCACCATTTTTTTTAAACTGTTATCTTTGAAAACACACTGGGTGCTTTTGCTTCTTCCCCTTTCCGGAGATTAAAACCCTCGAGATACGAAACCTCACGCTACAAGACCTCTGCGGCCGGGGAGCTCGCAGCAGCTGCTCCCAAGGCACCTGCAGGTGCGTCTCCCTGAACACCGAACTGCAGGACGCGCCAAGCACCGCAGAGCCGGCACCGGGGCGCTCCCGGCGCCGGGCCCGCCGTGCCAGGCTGCCCCCGAGCCCGGGCACGGCGGGCGGCTCGCCCGTGACATTCAGCCGGCCCGGAGCCGAGCGCTGAGGCCGCCCCGCCCGCCCGGCCCCGGCCTCCCACGGCCCGCGCGGCCCCCGCTGCCGCAGCATCCCCGGCCGAGCCGCGACCCCCGCCCCGGCGCAGGGCGGCGGCGCTGGGAGGAGGACAGCGGCCGCTCCCCGCGGGCACAGAGCCCCCGATGAGGGCGCGGGGGTGGCGGCGCGGCCGCCCCGCACTCACCGCCGGACGGCCGGGCCGCGTCGCCTCGCGGGGCAGGCCCGCTCCGCGCCCTCGGGTCCCGCCGGCCGGCCCGGCCCGCGCAGGGAGGGGCGGAGGGCGGGAACACGCAGCCGCCCCGCGCCCCGCCGCCCGCCCTGACGTCAGCGTGGCCGCCCCGCCCTGCCCATGGCGGCGGCGCGAACGGGAGGCATCGCCCCGTCTCCTTCATCGCCCCCATCGCTCCTCAGGCGTGCCCCGGGAGCCGCCGGGCGCCTGGCCTAGCGCGGCCGCTGCAGCTCGGCCGTGTGACGCTGCCGCCGGGCGGGCGAGGCCCACGGGCCGCCTCTGCCAGCCTGCCCCAGTAGTCGTCGAGCTGGCTGGCAGAACCAAGGGCAAATGGGAGTTGTTAAAAGCCTTGCAGGAATGGGCCTGCGGGTGTCCCGGCCCTGCGGCATGGAAGGGTGGAATCATGGCACCGTCAGGGGTGGAAGAGACCTTTGACATCAGCCAGTGCGGCCATCCGCCCAACGCTACTGTGTGAGCCCTGAGCCATCACCCAGCGCCAGATCCCCGCGACAAACCCATACCACTTCTCTGCACAACCTACTCCAGTGCCCAACCACCCAGACAGTGAAAAAATTGTCTGCTAGGATCTAATCGGAACCTCTCCTGTTTAAGGCCGTTTCCTCCTGTCCTCTCTGCAGGCACGGCAGAAGAGGCCGGCCCCACCTCAGTACAACCTGCTTTCAGCGAGCTGCAGGGAGCGATGATGTCCCCCAGGCTGAGCCTCCTCAAGACTAAACCACCCCAGCTCCCCCAGCTGTTCCTCACAAGACATATTTTCTAAACCTTTCACAAGCCTTGTTGCCCCTCTCTGGACACACTGCAGCCCCTCAATGTCCTTTGTAAAGTGGGGCTCAGAACTGAAGACAGCACTCGAGGTGCAGCCCCAGCAGTGCCCAGCATGGGGATTGGGATGGTCCCTGCCTTGGTCCTGCTGCTCACCCTACAGCAGAGGCACTCAAAGGAGAGAGGTGGTGACCCAGCTGTACAAAAATCCTGAAGGACTCTTGCAGTCATCCACGGGAGACCAGGAATTCTCCATGCCAGTGCTCACAGTACTAATTGAGAGTTTAATTTCCTCAAATTTTCTGCCTGTGCTAGGAATTAGAAGGCACTGACAGAAGGTTCAGGAAGTTCCTTGCCAGTGAGGTGAATCACTGAGTCATTATTTACACCTCAATGTTCTGCCTGGGGGCTTGAGTTTCTGCATCTCTCCTGTTTTGGGGCCTTCATTGTCACAGCATTTCACCATCTCATACTGCTGTGCTTCAACATTGGGTGTTCTAAGTTTCATTTCTCTCAAAAGTTTTGATAGCCAATTTTTCAAAGCTTTTGCCTGCCTGCTTCGCCAAGCCTCCTAGAGGGAGGAAGCTGTGCAGCCACCTCAGGCTATGTTTGTCTAGAAAAAAAACCAACACCCTGTAATTGATAAGCCTTCTTCACCTCTTAACTAGAAGCTGGGCGTGCCCAGATGTCAGCCCAGACGCTGCAAGCACCTCCTCATCTTTCTAGACACAGGGCATGAAGACTTTGGTACATTTGCCCCATAGGCAGCAGAAAGGCCTTTATAGAAAAAGAAGGAATGAAAACTGAAGCTTTTATGTGGGTTTTTTTTTTCCCTGCTTAAACTTAAATGTACTGGTCACATTAATGCATTTATTCTTAGAACAATCGTAAGTAAAATGACTCTCCTGTGGTACAGGAAGGGGATAAAAAAAAAAAAAAAGGCAAGCAGAGAGATTAAATCTCTTGCTCAAAGCTGAAGAGATAGCAAAGCCAGGAAATGAACTCAGATTTCCTCAGTCAGGCATGGGTGCTTTAACCACACAATCATCCTTTCTTGCCAGTCATTCTCAGCTTCTGAGCATCAACTGCATTAGCATAGATTTGATTTTTCTGTACTTTGTTCATCAAAACTTCCCCATTCCCCATGAAATTTCTTTCTAATAACTTTCTTCTCCATTTCCTTCCCAAAAATTAAAGAAACTCTATTAGAGCCTCACTGGGAGAGTTATATTTCCCACTGCCTTTCTGCAGGCACTGGCGGGTGTTTCTTCCACGTCAGTACTTGAAGTTCTCTCTCACAAAGCAATTGTGGAGCTCCCCTGGTGCATCTCTGAGGCACAGTGGGCAAGATCAAGGAATAAAGATCAGAGAACCAGGAACACTTGTAACCAGCACAAAGGAGGCACATATGCTGTGTGTGCTGACCTGGAAGTGGTGGTACAACCACATTTTTTAACTCCAGCTCATGCTTTTATAATCTGGAAATAATTATGAAACAGAGCTCTGAAAGAAAACTACACATGTAAAAGAAGAAAGCAGCCTAGAGATATTTTAGGACAGATTCGACAACCTCCACTATCTGTTTAGGCATTTAACAGATTTCCATACTTATATAGGCTAAAGATTAAGATCCAGTCTTGAGACAGAATTCAGAGTTTTTGAAAAAGGAAGCATTACATACAAACTCCAGCTTCTGACTGCTTGCCTCAGGAATTGGTGTTAACCCTCCTACAGACAGACTGCAGACTGAGGGCCGGCTATGATCAGCTGCAGTATCTTTTCCTACCAGTTTATTATCAGATGTTTTCAGCTTGAGGTCTTCACCTTGAATTGATTTTCTATTAAATTGATTTAAATGGACATTATATTACACTGGGAGATGGACTAAAAGCTTGTTATTATCCCCTTTGCTCACTGACCTGGCAGT
Source organism: Fringilla coelebs (assembly GCF_963513975.1). Lineage (NCBI taxonomy): Eukaryota > Metazoa > Chordata > Aves > Passeriformes > Fringillidae > Fringilla > Fringilla coelebs. The sequence continues at coordinate 8,664,359 of NC_140066.1, read as the reverse complement.
GTGCTGCCCCCAAAGCCAGAGACACAGCAGTTGGTGACACCAACCCCCCCGAGAAGAGCTGGATGGGCAGTCAGTGATATTCACACAAACATTCTCCCAGCCCCAAGAGTTCACATGCCAGGGACTCCACTCTAGTGGAAAAGGAGAGAAGGAGTTCTCAAATTTGACCATGTAGCAGAGCCCTACACTCTAGAAAATATGAACTAGATATCCCTAATTCTCTTCATTACAATGAAGCTAAGTGAGTCTGCTTGAGTTAAAATGATCCTCAAAGCAAGGACAGTCTGCTTCCTGCATCACTTCATAAAAATTATCTTTGCCATGATGTCCATAAAAAAATCCTTGCTCCATAGCTCATATGCTGTGACTGCTGCAAAGTAATCTGTTCATAATAATTTCACTTTTACTTTGTGCATCCACTTTCTGTTACTGCATTCAAACACATTCTGCTTGAACTCAGATTTTATGCTGACAGATGAGCTATATTTTCTTGGTTTGCATTCTTTCAAGTTCAAAAGGCCTAAGCACCCAGGTGCCAATGTTTTTTTCCCCCACATATAAGTAATAATGTTAATCTTGGGCATTTTACTTTTACAAAATACTGCAGCATGGATTCTCCCTAGCTCACCAACATTCAAGAAAAGGGAAACAGATGTTAAAATTAGAAACCATATGCTTCTTGGGGTCTAGGTGCACTTTTGATTAAATATATGACAGTGCATGCAGTTGGATGGTTAGGGGTTATAATTCTTCATTTCAAAATGTCTCATGATTTTGTAAAATGCATTCATCAACAGGCATCAAAAATGAACTTTCAGCTGTCTTCATAATTTGAATCTCTACAATTTTGTTTTTCATTAAGGAATATATCCCTTATATTTTCCACATTTTCTTTTGACTTTAAGGAGTCACTGTCTCCAAAATTACCTATTTACTTTTCAACTTCTTGTACTTTTTAAACTCTACAGGTAATTGCATTTTTGTACTACCTTAAAAATATATACTAAAATGGTTATTTCAAATTTATGAACTTGTTTACTGAGTTAATAAGGAAAACAATGGGCTAATGTCACATAGGGAAATACCATGGGTGTGGTCATATGTGTATATATGTATCATTTCCATTTATGGTGTCCACAAGTAATGAAATTTCATACCATTATGCAATAAATACTTGTATGAAAATAAAAGAATTCAGTTTGGTGCAAGTTGAGGTCTTTATACTGGTTCCCCATCAATGCATCGTCTTCCCTTTTCACTTAAGGGAAAACAGAGATGAGCTCAAACTCATTCTGCTGAAATACACATTTACCTTGTCACATTTAAGACTAAGTCCTTTGTTTGTCTTAGCTTTGAAAAAGAATCCAAATGAAGTGATTGAAGATTTGATATCTTTTCAGGCCTTAATGCTATCTAACACTTTCTAAGTAATATTTAGTTAATAGGGCAATATTTAAATGAAGACCTGTTCTTTGCAGTTTTGGCTGCTTTGTTATTTAAAGAATTGTCTCAGATGTCTACCTTGCAAAGACAGTGTTTCTGTATTTATGGGTTTGGTGAGCTTTCATCCTCTTCTTTAAGAAAAGTTTATTTTGGTCAAACACTTCTTCTGAACATTGCTAAAAGAATACTAAAATATCAGTCCAGGATGTCTTTTAAAAACTCTGTGATGTGTTATTCTGTGGCCAGCCCTGCTGAGGTTCAGAGATGCTCAGGATGCATTACACTGTATGTTCATGCTGTGAAAAGCAGTGAATTTACATTGGCTTAAACTGCTCTTGCTTTTCAGTGGTGCTGGAGTAGAAGTAGCCTGGACTAGTTCAGTAAAATCTGCCATTGAAACCCACCTCAGGAATCTTTACACCTTGCTGCTGCTGTGCTTTCTTCTAAGGGCTGACCATGCATGATGTTTCAAAACACTACATTAATCTAAATAATTTAGACCTACTTAGGTCTAAATTATTTAAGCAGACTAGTTAAACAATTTAAGAAGCCTGGTTAAAGCTGCTTCTAAAATACAGTCTGTTTTCTGCACTGTCTTTGGAAGCCACATTTCAACCATCCACACATCCACACCACTTTTACAAACAGAGGGAAGCTTTTCTGGGCAGTCATTAAAATGGTGTGGCACATTTCTAAAATCCAAGTGTGCTGTCTTTCATTTCTTCTTGCAAAAGATACTTGTCTCAGTGTCTGAATGCTAAAACACATTAGTGCATAATGTATTTCATTTAAGTCTGATATAGTTTCGTCCTTATTTTTCATTGCAACTTAATTTGTATTCATGTGGGCTGAAAGGCCAAAAGAATCCAAGTGCCTGTTGTTTCGATTATTCAGTATGATTTTGGAGGATTCTGGAGCATAAATAAAACTCCTTATTTCAGCTTGATGTACAGCTATGGAAATTATTTCCTTTTGTGTAATTAAATTTTTTTCTAAATCAGGACAGATTAATGTTTTTGTTGCATTCTCTAACTGAAAGGTTGACTGATAATCTCAGAACTCAAAAAATAGCCTTTAACTAGTGACATTGTTAGGGGACTTTATCTTGTGTGTTTGGGATTCTTCCTTTATCTGTGAAGGTATTCAGTTACACAAGGGAAAAGACGACAGTCATGTTTCTATTAATGGCCTTCAGATTTAACAGAATGAGAAAAGTTAACTGGAATTCAATGAAATCTCAGTAGAAATCAGTAATAAAGATGGAAATTTATTTGCAGTTGTATGGCTTATCTTTATGTAAACACTGTTACAAAGGAGCCTGCTTTAAATTAATGCTAATCCCAAACTGATTGATGTAGATAATTTGTGGGTTTGCTAATTTTGTAATATAATAACATTTTAAATTCTACAATCCTTAAAATATTTAATGAAGATGAAATTATAGCTTTTTTGTTTGTATAGGCAGTGTCCTCCATTTTACGATGCCATTACAGTTTTTAATCCTGAGATTTGCAGAAGTTGTAATCTATTTATAATCAGCACACAGCACAGTGCATAATGGACCAACAGAGCTGCACACATTAGGAAATGTAAGTGGAAAGAAAGCCTCTAGGAGAAGAACAGAACAAGAGCATCATATTTATGTGTTTTCATTTGACTGCTTGAAGAACAGCATTCCTGTTAACATGCATCCACAGGGAAGACTCACAGCTGGAAGTGAACTAAACATGATTCTTCTGGGTCCTGTTCAAAAAATATTTAGAAAGGACAAGACACCTGGGTGGTGAGGTGACCAAAGGTTCCTAGGTGCTGAGAGCACACAGTTAAATGTGATACACTGAGAGCAGTTTGATTCTTGGCAAACTCAGTGTCACCCTCTCTTCTAGGAGTGCCAGTCATCTCACCAGCCCTAACAATAACTTGATTATATGATGTTCTCTCAAATCTTTTTTTAAAATAAGATACCTGCATTGTCTCCTTATCTGTTTCACTGTAACATTTGCTATTTAGCTACAAAGGTCTAAGGAGTGCCCAGAATTACATTTATGAGCTATAACTTTGTTCCTTTAGATACTGTACCAGTGACAGATATTCTGTAATCAGTAAGAGACTACATAAGAATGACAGAGTGACATCACAGAATGGTGTGGATGGGAAGAGACCTTAAAGATCATCTCGTTCCAGCCCCCTGCCATGGGCAGGAAACACTTTCCACTAGACCAGGTTGCTCCAAGCAGCATCCAGCCTGGAAAGAACAGTCCCAGGACTGGAGCATTCTCTGGGCAGCCTGTTCAATGCCTTACCACTCTCACAGAAAAGAACTTCTTCCTTATCTAAAGGTCTAATCTAAATCTGTCCTCTTTCAATTTAAGAATCCTAAACCAGACAGATTTATAGATTAACCCCACTTTCCTTTCTTAGGGAAAATTCCCACTCACTAATTAGGGAATTATATGAGAAAACTACTACATGAGATGCTTTTGCATATTGAAAGGAGGCACTAATGATTAAAATATGTCCTCTGATCAATTTAATTATCTACGTCTCATTGCAGATAGATAAGAGAGATCACAGGGAAGAAAACAGATCCTGCACTGTTGCTGTACTTCACAGGGATTCTGGCCACAGCAACCTGAAATGATGAGGCTACAAATCCTCCTGGAAAGCAAAGTCACAGCTCAGTCTCTGGCCTGACAGATGCAGATCATGTTCCACCTCCCTGAGCCTGGCTCCTCTCTCATGTCACTGATGAGCCCCTGCTGCCTGTGCACCCAGGCCAGTCCTTGGCTGAGCACTTGGTGTGTGAGCGGTCAGGCTCTGTGCAGAGCAGGATTCCAGGAGCTGGCACAGGGAATACTTCCTGCCAGCTCAGATGAAACATGAAGATGTTTCAAGAGGATTCATATATTTTTGAAGTCTTGATTCATAGCTGAATCAGACTGCAGAAAGGAGTTGACTCTAAGTGATGTTGCTTACATGAATACTACTCCAGTCATGCTATTTTATTTTTCATATGCAACTAATTAGTTTCAATTAACTTAAGGAAAAATACAAGTAGGGTGCTCCAGTAGCACACAGAGGTTTCAAAATACAGGCCAGGACTTTAAAAATAGTTTTATTCCATGTATATATTTGATCCTAATCTTTCTTGTCTGAACATGTCAAAGCATCAGAAGATAAAAAATGAAAGCTGAAATTCCATTACATTTGCAGTATTAAATGGCAACGAAAACCAAAGATCAGATTAAAAGATGCAATTGCTTTTCCTCTGGGCACGAGGCAGTAGCATGTGCACTGGGGAGTGAGCTGACCTTAGCCCAAATCATGTGTGACCAAGCAGTAATTAACTGAATAACAGTGTTTCAGAGCTCCACAGGAACATCAACAACAGTAACACTGCATGCCCAAAATCATCATAGCTTGGAAAGTCATGAGATATTAACTCACAAAATGTTTTATAAAAATTTTCTTCTTCTTTGATGTTTACTCCATCCCTCCTATTTTATTAACCCTGGTTACTCAGGAAAATAGTTCTTATATATGGACATGTATACAAATAAAAATAAATTTCTATAAAACATAACTTTAACATATACCTTCATTTACATGTATGTGTATATGTATGTATGTACATACATCTGTGTGTGTGTACATATATAGAGAGATATAGAAATATAAAAAAATTATTTTAGGTATTAGGAATCATCTGGAGAATGATAGTGGATGTTTAGATGATTGATAAATATGGATCCTGGGCAGCTGGAGATACAATTTACTGGATCATTAGTGGCTGTTCCTCCACATGAGACTGGGAAGCCCAGCTCAGGATGGGCCAGAGAATGAACCCTCAGTCTCTCTCCAGGGTCCTTCCTGAACACTGATTCTTTCTGGACGCTGTTTTCAAAGTCTGACATAGTTCAGTGAGTGTCTGACATAGTTACAGTGAGTGATAAGTCCTTGCTTTCCTGTCAAGAAAGCTGGATTCTCACAAAGACAAACCAGAAATTTTATTATTATACCTGCCTCTGATACATGGACTTCTGAAGGAGTTTATCCCCAGAGATTCTGACAGCTTCCTGAAATACTGGCGCCAGAGAATCAGTCACTACTCTGTCTAGGAAGGCACATAGCAAGGTTCTGCTGTGCTTTTAAATCAGGAGGTGTGGAAGTGTTTTTCTCTGAGCTGATAATTTCTAACTGTAGATAGTGGCAAGTTGGAAAGAGACAGAACTATTTTACAAATGCATGCAATAAATAATAATGCTTTCCATGGTTGTCACAAGGCTCAAGGAAAAAATCTTAACAGCATGTATCTGGCATTTTAATGGCTAAAAACATGCTTTAGGATTAATAAAAATACATTTTATTTTATGCTTGGAAATAGAAAATGCTGGCAGGCAAAAAGTTAAATGCAAAATCATGAGAAGAGTTGCTGTTCTTTTAGTCTCACTATCAAGACAGTTGTGAGAAATATTTTGCACTCAAGATCTTTTGAAATCAAGGAATTCCTGGTGTACTACAAACTTGAATGTACCCTCAGAATTTGCTTTGACACTGTTAGGGCTACTTCTAGTAAACTCTAAATAAAGTGAGGTGTAGAAAGGTGCCAGGATCAAGGTGGTAAGCTTGTGGCAGAGACAGAGGCAGAATCCACCATTCCTCCCTGCCAGATCTATACATTTAGGACTGACCCATGCAGACCCTATATGGAACTATCTTGTGCCAAACTGGTGCAGAGCGAAAGAAAATCAAACCTGATACACTGAGTGCAAACCAGCTTTAACAGGAACAGCTGTGAGTAAAGAGAAGTAGTATTTGTGGATATTTGCCTAAATGTTGATGGTTAAATCCAAGGTTCCAGAAGTCCTAGGGGTGCTCCCAGAAGGAGAGGCCAATTCAAAGAAGCTGGGGGTTATCTCCTTACTGAGAGGGCAGTTGAAGTACAGAACTCACTCAGACTGCAATGATGCACATATTGAAAGTATTAGTAGATAAGGACATAGAAAATTAAAAACCTACGTAGAATGCCCAGATAAGTGGATAAACTTCTAGGGAATGCCTGGCTTTCTTCCATTTAATATCATTCTAAGCTGTTTATTTGATTGCAAACATGTTTTATATGTCTGCTGGGGGTTTTTTATGCTACATTTTTATAATCCATCACCATCCTTTTTCAAGACCAGGATGGTACTCTGGCAACCTAAGTTGCAGGAAAAAGTGAGGACAAATATTTTAGAGAATGAAATCAGTAATACAATGACAGCTGCTGGGTTTGAATACAGCATCTACGGGGAAAGAAGGACCTTGGTGAAAGGGGAATGTTCTTCTGCATGATTCACTTACCACAGTGAGAATGGAACTACCTGAATCAAGGCTTTCCCAATGCATGCAGTCACACACATCACTGGATGCTTGGAGTATTTATTTTCTGCTAAGACTCATGATTTTGCTACTGTATGAGTGACACTCAATGTTACACACCTTTGCATGGAACATGATCTTCTTGCACTCATCAGAAAACAGTTTAGGGAAAAAACTCTTTCTGGAGCCAGAATGTCTAACCATAATTAGCTCAAGATGCACTGTGGTGTCCAGAGGCAAAAGGGGTTTGGAGCCATTTTCATTATAAAAGAGGAGATACCTTATTAGTCCTGTGAAAATGTGCCAAGATGACAAACCCTCACTGATGTGAAAATTCAGCTACTAAAGTTCTCCTACTGATTCAAAAATACACCACTAGAGAGAAACTGGATGGGGAGGAGGGGAAGGGTTTATGGTAATTTTCCTTAGGAAAGAATTCTTTACAGGTATAATCTCCTAAATAAGTAACTGCACCCTTCATCCTGGCAGAGATTGTGTGACAGTGTGCATTTAAAGTGACTTATTTCAATATTAAGGAAATAGTAGCCTGTGCTGCTGATGCCCCTAAATCATGAGCAGTATTGCAGGCTCTAGGTAAGAAAAATGAGCTTAGTTTTCCCTGGAGCTGTGCTTCTTCTGTAGTCCCAGAGAAAGAATTTTGCTTTGGAAAGTATCAAAACAGCTGCAGAGCTGCAGATAGGAATGTGAAGTGTCATTTCTCCAGATGCAGATGGCCCAGAGTGGTCCAAAGGTGGGAGAAGACAGAGGGAAATAAGAGATTAGGAAGAAGGGGAATCAGAAATTACAAAATGAGTCACAAAACACTTTTTCAACTCAGAAGGAAAAGATGACCTTGTTAATAAGAGATCAGGTCTCATGAAATGTTGAAGAGAAGTGAAAAAAACAGTCCTGTCATTTTCCTCTGCAGTGATGGAAGCCCCTACTTTGCACTTGCTCCATTTGCTTTTATTTCCTGATGCTCCTACAGGGGCACCCTCTAATGAGAGAGATACACAAGGATATCACTGGGGAGACACAAGTACAATCTGTAAAATTTTACATTTGAGGCCAATTTCAAGTACTTAGCCAAATATACATTTTGCATATTCAGTGAGTGAATTAAAATGTAAGCATGGGATAGAAGCATGATCATCCTTAGATCTGCTTTCTGAATCAGTGTTTATGTGACTCTCCCTTTGTCACTGAATGAATAGATGCCATTCCATGAGTCCTGGGAGGCCATTGTAGTTCTAAATGCAGAAATGCTTACCTGGCAATGTTGGCATGTCAGTAACCAAGGTTATTGGCTTTTTAAAAAAGCTTAAGCAAGAATCTGCAGTTCTCTGACACTTCTAGTTCTGTCCTGTTCCTCCAGGTACAAACTGTAGATCAAATATCAGCTTGGATAGTATTTTATTTCAAATATTTTATTTTCAAATATTTTTAAAATTAATTTATTCCAAATATGTATTTCCTGTAGGTGCATAATGGATATGCAAGCATTTCTTCATAAGCTTTTGACTTAGGCACAATGAACATACAGAATTACTGCTTAAAATAATGTGTCCTTATAAATGAATTTTAAACATTAGTATTTTAATTAAGGGTGTATTGGAAGACACAACCATTTTTCCTGCATCTAAACAGGTCTTTATTTTAAAAAATATGTATACCTAATCTCTCACTATTGTTAGGGATCATGAAAATCACTGAGCTGTCTGCTTTCTTCCCCAAGATGTTGCCAAAAATTATGTTTATTCCAGCTTACTGTCACCAAGACTTACTACAGGGGTCCACAACTAATGACAAATGTCAGCTCTTACAGTAAAAGTTAATTTGGAAGAAAAGCAACCCACAGATATGTTGATGGATCTTTTCAGATATTTCCATGATTAATAATTCAACAGAGGATGATTTCAGCTTCTTACAAATGTAGAAAGCTATGATGATAAATGTACCAGGTTAAGGAACTGGAAAACCATAATTCTCTATTTCTACATGACTTTGAAACAGCTTTAGGGAATATATGTTCCACTGCCAATGTATCTCTCTTCAAAGCTAGGAAATCCTCTTCAGAGGAAAAGACATTTTGAAACCCATGTCTAATTAGTCTGTGGCCTTTTTGCCAAAATGCAAAACATTAAATCTTAGAGAACGAAGAGCACATGGTCACAAGACTGAAATGCTGATAACCACTGAGAAAACCATCCTTCAGTGACACTTTGATCTCTGAGGACTAGCCTAGGACTAAAACTTACTCTGTTGCTCTTTTAATAGCCATCAGACCATATTGTCTGTCAGAAATAATACACTGTCTGCGCTGAGATGTGACCCAGTTGGTGACAGTGAATTAAATCTCACTATGTTCCCTTTACAGCTCCTTTGAGATAAAGATCTTATTATCCATTACCTCTGTCTTTGTAGTGCATGTAATTTCATATGAAATTTACCATTTAAAGGCTAATAATATGTTTAAAGTTCTGTATTAGATGGGCTTTGGTCACTGCCAAGAAGGAATGAAGCTGGCCCTGAAAGTTCATCCATGTTCATAGTAAACAGAAAGAGTAAAACCAGATTAGTGAGAATGGGGTTCATATTTGCTCTGCAACAGAGTTCTGTAAAATGATATATACAAATCAGAATACATTTCTGCAGCAAAATGCAGACAACAGCAGGAGACTATTTTAAACAGTATAGTAAATTCTGTATTGTTTAGCTTACAGATAAACTGGGGGGAAGGATAAGAAGGAAGAAATATACTGAAGACCTGTCTACAAAAGTGTTTCTTTTCTTACTGAAGGGGCAAAAATCATCATTATGATGCATCTGGTGCTTCCTTGTTTGTACTTAAGAATAAAAACTAGATACATATTTTATGCTTATTTTTAGCATTCATTTTCCTGTCTCCATTTTGTACATCTATTTATATCTGTAAGAATATACATCATATATGTGTATCTATATGATAGCCTTGGCAGCTTGTTCTCAGAGGAATGAACTCAAGCACTCAGTCCCACTGGCTGCTAGAAGACTTGGCAAAGGCACACCATTGCTGAGCCATTTCAGGCATTGCTCTCAGATGCTTCTCAGGCCAGCACCTCATGGAAATACTGAGACAGTCTCCCATGGCTCGCTAATGCCTTGTTTTTAAAAGAAAAAGCTGGGAGATGTAAAATAAGGCAGAAGACAAAGAAGAATGAGGCTGCAATCTGAACATTCCTTATCTCTGCCTTACCTCATCGATGCACATCTCTGGCTCAGGCCCAATAAGGATGCAGTTTTGAGGAGGGTGTGGGGGAAGCAGGTGTGCTTCTCCAAGTCCCAGGGATACTAAAGATGGCAGAGATGACAGCAGAATTCCTTCCATCCTCCCAGCCTTTCTCAACAGCCACTTCCCACACTTTTTAATCACTTCAGAAAATGTAAGGAGCAGAGTCTCACACACACACACACCCCACTGCCCTGCCAGCCAGTTAGTTTTAATTGCCAGCACGTCAATTACGATGCATTAATTTCTGGTTCCATTCCTCCCTTGTTTACCAGACATGATGTCAACCCTGTGCTTGGGTTGTAGCAGTAGCTGGTTTTGTTTCCTGGCCTTCAGCAGGCACCCTGTCCACCCTCTCTCACAGACCATTCTTAGAGGCAAATAGGACACTCTGTGAAATGTCTCTCACATAAAAATCCAGCTTACAGTCTGGTTCTAGTATGAGAGTGTCCCCTATGAACTGGCCATCTTTATTTAAATGTTAAACCTAATGCCATTACAAAGTCAAATTAGTCTGCCCTCTAGACCTGTAATAACATTTAAGCAGGAAAAGTATTATGCTCTGTGTTCACTCTGTCAACTCCTGAGTGCTCCTGGTACCAAGAGCATTTCCACAAGGGCAGGATTAGTTTTATTCACCCACTATGTGCAGCATGCCAAGTCACTCTTTTCACATTTTGCACTAATTAAAAAATAAGCATGTAGCATGACAAGTTAGGTTCAGAAATCTCTGAAGGACAGACCTGCATACAGCACATCAGCTGATACTTTGTGCCCTCAGCTATGACTTATCCCTATTCTCTTAAATTACATTCGACTGGCTGATCAGTTCATAAAGTAAATGGACAGCTGCAGCAGAGAGCAGACATTTTAATAGCAGAGTGCTGTAGATATGGCTGCCTGCCAAAGAACACATTGTTAAAGCAAGCAGCATAAAATGAAAAATTAAGATATTGGCACCACGACCTACTGGTAAGAGCTGAGGGTCAGTAAAGGACACAGCTATAATCTAAAAGATTTCTTCCACTAGATTAAATTTAGGACAGGCAAAGCATCCTTGCTTTGGAGAAGTGTTCTGCAGTGCTGGGAACTGAAGCAAATCTCCAAACAAACATAGAAGCCCCTGTTGCTGTCCTGGCCACCTCGGCATCTCTGCTTGGCAACTGGCAGCTCGGTACAATCTCTCTTTATGGCACAGCTGTCACAGCTGGACATAGCAGCACTCAGATCAGTTCTGAAATGTACATTCTCAGTAATCAGTACTTATTTTTAAGTGTGTGCTTCATTTCATACTCTGCTTTGGCTATTGCGTATTTATTTGAAAAAAATATCAACGGTTTCTTGAAATTGCCTTTTGACTGACACAGATGCAGAATAACAGTAGTGAAAGAAAAGAGGGTATTCTGATTCTGTGTCAGCCAGTGTTATCATCAGTTAACAAGTGCTGCATAAAAAAAAATGCTTTGGAGAAATTCTCTAGTTAAAGGGCTCAGTTTTCATTATTCAGGAGCTCCAAGCATGAGTGCACATCCCTTCCTCTGAGTGCACATACATTGTGCTCCAGTCTCTGCTTACTTATCATTGTGTGCTGGCAATAGAGTTGTGATTTTTTTATTGCTGCCCTATACAATGACTACAGTATAGCCTGTGATGTGTCTTTATTCCCTTCAGTAATTCTTCTGTCACTGTAACCTACTGCCTCTTCTTTGACTCTGATTTCATTGCAGAAGTTGTGTTTTACCCCACAGACATGTTTGAATAGCTTGTCAGCATCTCTATGCCATCCCATTTATTTCTGTGCCTGAGAATACTCTTCCCTTTGGAGCAAGTTGGACCTGAACAATTAAGCAAATAGCTAAAATCAACATGATGAGACTCTTCAACAATGCCTTATAGGACCTGTGACAATATTACAGCATAAATTGAAATATTTTTCGCTTGTTTTTTATATGGAGTCTGTCTAGGAGTATTCTCAGTGATCCCTGGAGAGCACAGCTAAAAGATTGGAAGTCTTCTTGACCTGTGGCTGTTCACAAGCAACAGGCAAAAGTATCTACAGATTTCATTATTTGCAATCACTTAGCCAAAACCAAAGGTATGAAATACAGCCTCTGTGTGTGCCAGAAAAATTGTCAGCTCAGTGCAGCGAGGTTTTCCTCCACAATGCAGAGCAGCTCAGAAATTTCTAAGGTGAATCACCAAGAGTGGCCTTTGGTGAATTTTTACAATAAATTGAGGACTATTACTAATGCTTTTAACATTTACAAGGTGTGCAGGAGCTAAGCCTGAACCTCTCCAGCTCTTCATTATCCATTTAAGTAAATTGAGCAGTGCTCAGTTTTCCCCATGCTGCACAGGGCAGGAAAGCAGCGTGTGATGATCCAGAAAGGCAGAGCCAGCCCTGCCACGTGAGGTGGTGAGAACAGGGAGAGGGAAGGGCAGCTCTGCTCACTCAACCACGTGGTGCCAAACACAGCCCAGGATGTGGGAGTTCTTCTGTCACATCCCACTGTGCTCACATGGGAGACCTGCAGGTGTAGACTTCCCTTGGGATTTTTTTCTTTCCTCTTTAGCCCACCTAAACTCAGCATATTTACCTGTGGGTTCAGACCATCTCGTTACAATTCCTGCACTTTAAGGTTAGGATTTTAATGTGAGTGTTTTTCTGACCTTGCCTCAGGTTATTTTTACACACCAGGAATGAATTACTGTTATGAATAATGGTGCTTTCAGATATTTTGGGTTAGGAAGCTATTCAGAAGACCTTGAGAAGCTGACTTGTTTTCAGAATAGCTTAATGGCTTAATAGAACTGGATGAAACAGGAAAAAAATAACCTTTTTCACATGATACATTTTAACAGGAAAGCATGTGATGTTTGTACCATGATCTAAATTTTCTTATGTAAATCATCTCAACAGGGTGTGAAATGAAGAGTTGTAGATTCATTCTCCTAAGCTTCCTCCATTAAAGTTTCAGCTTGGATAACCCAGAGTCTCCCACCCTAATCAAAAGCTGTTTAAAAAGGCAAGTGTCTAACATACATAAACAGATATAGATGGTTTATAACTCCATCCATAGGGATTTTTTGGGCTTATCCACACCAGCCCTAATTGATTGTGACTGTCCACTCACTTTATTTTAGAGCAGTCAGATAGGCTGGGTCAATTTCCTGAGAATTGAGTAACACCTGCATTATGTTAACACAGGTTGACAAAACAGGCTGGATATAAGAAAGGGTAAAAATCTGGTACAGAAAAATCAGTCTGACCCTGGTTACACCCAACTTTGCTGTCCCAAGCTGTACCACTCAGCACTACTACAAACACAGATACTAAGCTTCCTACCACTTTAAGCAGCATTATTAAGACCTGAAAAAGTGGGACAACTGAGCAGCTTAATATCACTCTCACCATGTGGAGGCTAATCTCTCCTGTGTTTATTCAGGATGCTCCTTCTCAGGGTCTCTGCTGACACCTTGCCCTGTCTGGGCCAGGGAAGATCTGGGTCCCGCAGTGATTGAGGTCACTGGGGCAGCCACACAAGCACCAGGCTGCAAACCTGACCCTGCTGCAGACAGACACATGGGCACAGGGACAGCCACAAGGGCTCCCAGCTGAGCCACACATCCCAAAGGATGCCCCAAGGCCACGGAGCTTCTCAGGAATCCCCAGCTCCATGAGAAAACCCCTACCTGTAGTTAAGTGGCTGCATTAAATAGGCTACAACACATTCCTCACTGAGAGCTATACAGGACAGGGTAAGACTCATCAGGGGCTGAAGACTGAAGGCAAATATGAACCATCTTTATCCCAATGGCTCCTACACAGCAGACTCCTATCAGCATTTTTGCTGATAAAATTAAGCTATGAATATGAAAGGCAATTTTAAGGAGAGAAACTTAAAGCACAGTAGTAAATTAGCGAAGCTGGAGTCAAATGTAACAGTAATGAGTGCAATTTAAAAAAATGCCAATTTGTTGCATCTTCTGGAGATGAGAGTCTCAGAGTAATAAAGTAATGTACATGCTAAGTATGATCAAGGTTACAGTGACAGCAAGGCTCATTTGTTTCAGTTCCTCTGCCTTCTGAAATCCTCTCTTAAATCTTAAGGCTTCAGTGACATCTGCTGTTGAAGACCTATCTAATTAATTAGTTGTAATTTAACAATATTCCTTCTAAGTGAATTCTTCTTCCATGGAGTTTCTACTCTTTAACTATATTTGCATAGATTCCTACCACAACCTTTTGATCTGATCAAAAAAACCCTATGAAAGTGAGCTCTCTTTTTGTCCTGCTCATCCCACAAGGTGTTAAATCCCTGTTGACTTTTTAAAGCAACAGAATTTTTCTCTCTGCCTTGCTCCTGCCCTCCCTCCCAATTTTAATACATGGAGATTGCATGAGTACATGTTTAACTGCCAATAATGCTATTCCCAGTGTGTTCAAATCCATTGGTGGAATACCAAGATGGAATTTATAATCAAAAAGCAGCCATGACAAGAGGAAACATAAATCTTAAAGCTTTGTAAACTAATGCTTCTGTGCTCTCACAGTAGCCTTTAAAGAGCAGAAAAGAGAAATTAATCTGTGGTTCCCGTTCATGTGTGACTTTAATGCTTCCAAGAGCAAAACAGAAAACCTTTAGTCCAAGCACTTCCAGAAGTCCTTATGTAAGGCTAAAAGTCAGATTCTTCACCTCAGGGCAGAGAGAGAGAATTATTCAGAATTAAACTCCCTACACTGCAGGTCACACCTCCAGTACTGTGATATGGTGATTTCTATCCTGGATAAAAGGTGTTGTGTCAACATAATACTCCCAAGAAAAAAATATGGCCTAGCAGTAGACAGGATGCTGCTGTTTGGTTGCATCTTTTTCTTGACATTCTGACAAAGAACCCTTTGTCACACTAAAATTGATGGTCTGTGATGCACTGGAGTTAAGACCACAGAGGCTCCAAAATTTTGCATCCTGCTCCTGCTGCAAAATTTGCTGTGTGAACTTAAGCAAGGCACAAAGTGAAACCTTCAGAAGCATGCAACATTTCTGGATGTTCACTTCAGACTGCAGATTTGTCTTGCAGAAGTGACAGGAACATGGGAGGGGCTTGCACCCAGGAGGCCCTTTAGACCCAGGTCTGCCAAGCTGCTCCCCCAGAAATGGGGTGCCCAGCATTGAAGGGGCCCTTGACAATAAATATAAATTTCCTCTCCCATGCCACAGAGGGGGTGGGGTTGATACAGCAGTTCCCCACTCTTTGGGCCTTGCTTGTTGGTGTTACAAAAACTTTTGGTATTGAGCTGTCAATAATATAAAGTAAACTGTGATGTAAAATCTGAACTACCACAGCCCAAAGCAGAAAGGGATTTTTAAATTTAATTTCATCAAAGTATTCCACAGGTTAGAAGTGACACTTGAAAGAGTGAAATCAAGCAGCCAAGGGGAAACCTGCCACTGCCCCACCAGACTTTCATTCCCTCACATCACTGCAAACCAGTGGGGTTGAAACAATTACTAAACATAGGACTGTATTATTTATTTCTCATCTTTTTTAAACTGTGGCTGTGACTGAAACATCCTTTCTCTTGAGCATTTTGACCTTGGATAGAGCTGTAGTAAACAGAACTAGTTGAATTTAATGTTTTTTTCTCACTGGAAGGGATCCAGGGTGAACTTTAGCTCCATTTGGAGATGCTTAAGAGTTCCTGTACAGCTGCCTAGGCATAGCAGGGTCCAAGGGTGTGAAAAATAATTGACTGAGGAAGAGAGACCTCTCTACCAAAGAGGTAAGCATCAGCAATCCATAAATTGAAACAACTGAACTAAGTGAGGTAGGGAATCTGAACTTCACTTTAGCTAATCCTTTTAGGAATATATTGATGAACAGTGTAGAACTACATAGAAAAAAATAAAAAAGGGGGGAATAGAAGACAAGCCTTGTCTTCCCAAACTGGTTTTACAATGTACTTAAAAGTTGGCTACACATTATACATTGCTATACATAATTTCATTTAAAAGCTGTGTTTTTCATAAGACTTTTTGCCAATATTTATCAACTGAAAAAAAACTTCTTTAATATGGAAAGCAGACTCCAAGGTTATTTCCTTATTTTTAGAACCAAAATCACACAAGTGTTATACCAGTGTGAGGTTTCTCTTACACAAAATAAGCAAATTTTGCTCAGTTTGTATTTTGGACCTTGTCCCTTCTTTAACAAAGTATTGATTGTATTTTTTACTTATTTGTATTTCTGTTAGGTTTCTTAAGCCAAAAAATAGAAAAATTACAAACTAATATTTCAGAAAAGGATATTATTTCTTATTCTTTAATTAAACATTTATTCTTATTCTCAATTAAATATATTCTAACATACCAGGTACAATTAGCAATATTTATTTAACATTCTGGTAAGCCATGAGATAGATTATCCAAGTAATTTTCTTCCACATTTGGACTGTATGAAAAAGTCTTAACTGATTTATTTTTCCATTTCAACAAAAGTGGGATATGGGTAATGATATATACCTCTTCTAAAATTCCTGATACTCCAGAATAGCATATAGATCCCAAAAAAAACCCATATTTCAGCTTACATGGCAGTAGGTTTTCATTATCAAATAATTTACAGTGAGTTTGTCAGACTTTTCAACATATGTTCTTCCTTAAATAACTTTCATTAGCAATTAAAGACTTCATCCATAAGGGAAATACTTAAACACAAATTCTCTGATTATCACCAAGACCTTGACTGCTAATCACACATTTTCATAAAAGTGAAACATTCCAAGGCTGACTTGCAAAAGCCACTGCAAGACTGCAACACTTCCTTGCTTTTATTTTTTCAGGACCCGCGGGACTCCAGCTGGGAGTACCTGGCGACAGTTCTTCATCACAGCCCTGATTTCACGTCCCCCACAGCCAGGCCCAAAGGAACCCAGGCTGCTTTAGTCCTTGCTAAGAGCTCTGAGTGCAATGGGACACTGTCCCCTGAAAGCTGGGAAGGGGCTGAATACAGAGGTGGGCAAAACTCCCCTGTTTTCTCAGGTTTGCTGTGAACCCTTGCACTTATTTACCCAGCTGCTTTAAACATTCCTACCCCCTTTCTGCATCTGCTGTAGTTGATGTGAAAAGCTTACATTCACTTTTCCATTCCCTTGCAGTGATGCCCCAAGGTTATCACCTCCTTTGAAATGGCTAAAACACTCTTTTTCAGCCCTTTGACTCGCAAATCTGACCAGAAATATGAAATCAGAAGGGAAGCTACTATGTCAATACCTGTTCAATACCTACCCAAACCAATCCATGAGTTTGAGCAATGAAGACTGGTGTTTTCATCTGAATGAACTCTTAGTTCTATTACTTTCAAATGAATATGAAATAATGCTTAGCTAAAGTTTCCAACTAATGAATTCACGATAATTCTGAGCAAAAATTTACCCTAATGTTACAATGACCTAAATGAGAAGTAAAATGATTGCCCTGCAGAAGCCCAGCTCACTCCCATTTGTGTGATAGTCTGAAATTTGAAACACCAGAGTCTTAGAAACACCCTTGTGCGCACTTTTTGAAAGGCTGGAAGGAACAGATGGCTTTTGAACCCTGATGCTATTGGTGCTGTCGGCATGATGGAGCACTGTACCCTCATTTGTACTGATTGGGGTCAAATCAGCTCTAGCCTGTAATTTACCCTAAGCACTGAGTCCTTTTTTCTAATTAGAATATCTGTCATTACCTATTCCTACAGCAATGATAACCTACTGAACTCTAATGATTCAATCCCATCTGCCTTGCTGTGCATATCCTCGGCCATTTCCCTGCTCAGAACCAAAAGAATTCACCGTGGCCCACAAGCCAGATATCACAAGTGCTACTCCTTGTATTGGGATCTAAATGGAGCAGTTATCCTGGGTTGAGCTGTGATTTTCTGCAGGATTTTATTACTGGAGGGTTTTTAAGGTCATTCCTGTGAGAACCTTTGACAGTCTGCAAAGCTAAACACAAAATACCAAAGCACAGGCGCTGCTCTTCAGCTGCAAATTGATGGTCATGTGTGAAGGAGAGAGGTGAGGGGCACCCAACAGCTGCAGTCCATCTAACCCCAAACTTTAAACTCCAGTCAGTTCATACATTACAGCTGGATTCTCCCAGCTTTGACACCTGGGTTAGATCAGAGGCATCTGAGCATCACCCAACAGGTAACAGATGTGATCCTGGCAGCTCTCACACAGTGATGTTCAGAGCCCTCACAGTGCAATCATGTCTGGAACACTGCTGGAATAGTTCATTTTATCCTACCAAAGATGCCTTCCAGGCAGGAAAGCTGTGGAAGGCCCACGTGCCATGTGTTAAGCTCAAAAACAATTTGCAAACTGCTGCTTATTTAAAGAGGATTTAACTACTGATTCCAGCTCATTCTGCCACAGACAGGAGCGTTTTGCAGGATAAAGAGGACAACAGCAGTTATATTACTAACATGGCATCCAGTTAAAAAACAGTTTTTACAGATCTACATTTTGGGGAAGAAGAGATTTGCTGTATTTTTTCTCCCTGTGATTGTGCATATTCAATGTACTTTATTGCCTTACAATTTCTCCCTTCATGCTTTTCTTCTTGCTTTCATGCACAACTTGCTGTTTCTTTCTGTGTTGAAAAAGGCTCATGAATTAACCAAATGAATTCAAAAATTCCAGAAACCAGTGTGTATTTTCTACCAGCACTGACTACAGCACAGGAGGCTGCATTTTTCTGGAAGAGGTCTGCTCATCCCCATTGTTTTGCAATAGAACATAATCAGCGCCCACAACAAGAGAGTTTTAGGGAATCTGGAGACCATGGCCATGTTTCTTGAACTCTGGCCATGCATTTGCCTCCTGAAAGGATGGCAAAGAAAGCCCACGCACCTTTCTAAATGGTGCTTTTAAATTTTTCCCCATTACAGTATTTTACTGTAAAACTGTACAGCAGCTGGTAATAGAACAGGGAGGCAACTTGAACTAGGAAAATGATTGATAGATTGTGAAAATTTAGAAATAATACTTATCCTTCACATTATCCATTAGGTCAAAAAAAGATCCTTATCCATTAACTCAGGGAAAATCCCAGGTGCCTGAATAGTTACAACAGCAGTGCAGAGCTGCACAGAAGTTGCTTACTTGTGCATATCAGCAGTGGCAGAAAAATCTGCTTTGATCAGCCTCACAAGACCTTTATGGGAATATTCTCTTTCCTCATGAGGGTACTCTGTGACACACAACCTAGTTAGCAGGCAGGAAGATTTCAAGTCTAAAGACTGGCTGTTCTGCTCTGGCCTGCAATTGCACCGGTCGCTGAAAGGGAGGATTGTTACATTCTTTTGGCTAAAACACAGTTGGGCTGACTTTATGTGCAGCTCAAGAGTGAAAAAGAGATGCTTCTAGCCTTTGAAGTTCATCAAAATTGACCCTACATGAATCAATCACCTCTATAATTTCCCAAGGGAAAGGCTTAGGAATTTAGCTTGACAGGTGAGACATTTTCCAACCAACTCTGGACTGGAAAGAAACTCAAACTTTATTTCCAGGTCCAGATATTTGGTTCTGGAGCACAAAGAACAAAAGGCTTCTTTCTGGATTTCTCCATTGGCAACCAGTGATCTGCCAATAAAACACAAATGCAGCAACAACCCCCAGATATTTTGTCAGGATCAGACTGATGAACAACTGGAATTCTGTAGTGACAGATTCCATACCAAGTTCTCCAGAAGGGATGCACCAGGGATGCATTTTTATAGGGAAGGATATTAGATAAGTGCTGTCCAGCTGGCCTGAGCCTCTCCTGGGTTCCACAAGCCCGATGGCAGCAGGCACACCAATATCCCATTAGTATTAATTATGAAAAGAACAAATTGCTTTCTAACAGCTTGATATACTATTTTTCTTTCTAATCTTTCTAATGTAGAGTTAACAAAGGAATAGATGGCAGCTGCCAGCTCCAATACAACCTCAGGACAGGATTTGGTGAGGTCTGTTGGCTTCTTACACAACCGCACCAAGCAGCCAGAGCTCAGAAGTGTTTGCACAATGATCTAAGGCACAGGGTGGGACCCTTGGGGCTGCCCTGTGCAGGCCAGGAGCTGGACTCGATGGTCCCTGTGGTTCCCTTCCAGCTCAGGGTATTCTGTGCTTCTCTGAACTGAACAGCAGGCTTTGCCTGGGACTTAAATGCTGTGTTACACTTTTTCATTTCTTGGCTTCTCTGAGATTTTAAAATTCAAAAGCTGTGCTTAACTATTGCTTATAGTATAATCCAGTTCTATTTACTGTACTGTAAGGAAATACATTCATGTTCACCAAATAATTATCATATGACTTAAAAGAAAGCTTGACCTTTACTTAGTTAATCATGTAATGGAAAACTCATTGTACTTGTACATCATGTATTTATACTTCTCAAACATCTACATAAAATCAACATTTTATGTAGGGCTGAGCTATTTTACATATTGACTATTTGATACAATAACAGGGACAAATTCAGACAGGGAATTACCACACTGTACCCTCAAAACAAACAAACAAACCTAAATAAAAACTAACCAAAAAACCCAAGGCCTGAGTTTCTCTGGTGGGTTGACCAAGGCTGGAGATGAGGTGCCCACCAAAGCCCTTATCTGAAAAATATTAATGAGTTATTTCACCATAACTGTTATTGCTATTATTACACATATTATTCTCCCTTGTTTATCAATGATAACTCTCTATGCCTATAATATTTCTGCTTCACCTTGTCAGGTACATAGATACTAAATACTTTTGCATTACCTTATTAATGTGGAGCTTGTAATCACTGAACACTTATCAGTCAATGGGGTGCTTGTCAGCAAAGTCAGGTAGCATGGAGTAAATCCAGTTCAGCCAGTCACTAGAAAAAAAGCTTCAGGTGGCACCTGGCAAATATTGTGGCAGCAGTGATGAGACAGAAAGAATTCAGTGTGGTCTGGAGGTACAGATTTGCATAATATACTGCTTCAAGCTGCCCAGGCAGAACTGGAATAGCCCTCAGGGTCTGTCTATCTGGTGTTAGAATGGCAGTAACAGGAGTTGCTCTCATGTTTTATCTAAAGCTGCTGAGCTACAGTTTTCAAAGGAGCCTGTGAAAACAAAGCATAGTGGAACACACCTATGGACACTTGCTGAAATCCCTTACAAAACCAAAGCTTTAGATAACAAATAAGACAGGAAAACCCTTCTGCAAAAGCAAGAAATCCTATCCCAGCTCTTCCCCCACCGATTTCCAGGCAGCTTGGTATATAACCTGGCTATTAGAATGCCGTGGAGCTGCAAGTGTTAGCAGTTAGTTCCAGTAGGATCATGGACAAACGTTTTGCAAACAAACCCAAGGGCACACTTATACTGCTAAAGCTTTTACCTCCCATCAGCTTCAGGAATACTCCTGATGTTTCCCACAACGCCAATTCCAGTAAGACTCTTTGTTTTCACACTTTTCAATTACCATAACAGCATATTAAAGTGCAGAACACAAACTTTTCTTTCCAGGCCACGGTAATGAATGTTTATGGAAGGTCTAAACTATTATTTACAGGAGTATTTGCTTATGAATGTGAAAACAGAGTTTAAATACACCAAGTCAAGCTCGCAGTGTTGCCAATGTGTTGCTCGCCACTGGTACATTCTGTCCTTAGCAGGGAGCTCCTCTTGTACCATCAGAAGGACAGGAAAAGCTTCTCCATGTGCTAAGGAGGTACCAGAGCCCCATGGGTTAATGGAATGGGCCAGGGAATTGATTTGTCTGCAGTGATACAGCAGAATGATGCACCACAGGATGACACTGCAGAATGAGGGAGCTGCACCCCAAGGGATCCAAGAGGAACGTTTCTGGTATCTGAGCACTCTATATAGCTATCTAAAATAGATTTTAATGTACTTATGAGACTGAAATGGACCTGTATAAGGACATCCAGCAAATTCTGCATCAACAAATGTTTGCCACACAGTTTAACTTGCAAATGCTACAGAATTTTCCCTATAGTTAATACAAGGGACAACAGCCACAAGACATTGATAGAAAATTAATTAAAGTTCCCCCCCCCCACCCCAGTCTGTAACAGCTCTACTGGCTGCAGGCTGGAATGCATTCAGCTCAAACACTACCTGATCCAATTTCATAAACCAGCTTCTCTTTTTTCCTCTTTTGTCCATTGCATGTAAATAGCTTGAAAATTTGAGAAGCTATCTCAAATTGGATCAATGGGCTAATCTCTTGGGCTTTTGGCTCTTACCATCACCATAATTATGGCAGTAACAACAACAATCAGAATAGTAATAACAGTCATTTCTGCAAAGCATTTACCCTGTGGCATCCTAAAATCTCTGCGGTCTCAAATGGGAGTGCTCACAAGGCTGGCTGCAGAAAGGCAAGGACACAGCCGTCTTCCAGGGACCTGGCCAGCTGCATGAGGGTCATTTCTTTTTTTGTCTTAGTCATTTGCTATCAGTCTGGGAGCTTCTCAGCCAGCAGAGAAACAGCCTGCTTGTGCTAGAAGCCTGACCCTAGCCACTCCAGAATATTACACGGCTACTTTGTTCATCTGGCCATGGGGGCTGTTCTTTCTGAGACACCATGCAGAGTGGATGCTCAAGTTCCCTCCTGACCACCCAAAGAAAGAGCAAGGAGGGCAGTTTGTGCCCAGCAGCCCTGGAAGCTGTGTGTATAGTGAGTTTATTGTTACCCTGTGAAGGCACTCAGCCTCCCAAAGGTCACTTCCCAAGGGCACACACAGCTCTGGAGGAGAGCAGAGCATTAGTGCTGCTCACCACGGGCTACAAAGCAGATTAAAGCTCCCTCTATTTCTCCAAAGCGCCCTGTATTAGTTTAAGCCTACATGCAGCATGAGGCACACATTGCAGGTTAACTCTTCCAAGTGTATGACAGCTCATGGGAGCTGCTTGAAAATACCCAAACACCAAATCCCCAGCCTAAACAAAAAGGGAGAGAAAACTCAAGGAGAAAAAAAAAGTTTCAGCAGTTAGCACATGAGCAGGGCATGCTGTCCATCTGCTCTTGAGTTACTGCAATGACATTTGTAGCTAAATTGCCAGATCTAAATAGTGATGCAGTAATTATGGTTTAGGAGTTTTCTATTCAGAATAGTCATTTTCTTCCTTTTAGAACTGTCTCAAGCTGTACAATAGCCTGAAGTAGATAATGTAAGTTCTAGCCCAGAAATGCAAAATGAACAGCATAGCCATTTTTAATTAGGTGAGTAAAAAAAGTTTAAAATTCAAGTATCCACACGCTCCTGTTGGTGTGTCCATCTGCCTGACCCAGCTCATAGGCCTGCTCATGGCAGTACCTGGGCATGGGAGATGAATACTCCCCACTGCACCCAAGCCCTTTTCTCTTGTACACAGGCAGTCTTTAATGACCATCCTGATCACAAACAGCAGGAATCAGTGCAGGACATTTTTATGGACTGCCCCACCAACATGGGGTACTGGTGGAATGTGCAGGTTTTGGAGATTTCTGAATGAGTCACTTCTTTCTATTCCAGTCACAGACACCTCAAGGACAGAAATTTCTCCTCAGCTGACAGATAAGCTGCACCAATACCTGGCACTGTGATGGGGTTAATGTACAGAGGGATGCTAGGATGTATAAATCCTTGGCACTCAGAGACATCAGAGCACCAAAAAGAGCTTCTATAATCTGCATATCTGAGACAGAGACTGCAGCAGAGGGGACACAACCTGGGCTACACCTGCTGGACATGTCACAGTGAGGGCAGTTTTGCCCCATAGCAGCTGGGGAAGCCCTGGGGTCAGGCCAGCTGGAACAGCTCAGTGCCTGCCAAGTCCCTGCTCAACCCAATGCTATCCTGACACTGCTGAGACCTGTAACTGATACCTGCTGCTGTCCAGGTGCAGTCAGTCCCCTGCAGCTGTGATGAACCCCAATTCCCTGTGCTGGGAGCTGCTGGGGGCTGTGCAGAGCCAAGCCTGGGGTAACCCCTGTGCTGGAGGCTTGCAGAGCTGGTGGTGCAGTCCCTGCATGGGGACAGCAAACAGCTGGGGCCCATTCCCAAACCAGGAAACTGAGACCTGCTCACTGATGGACTCCTTCACTCCTCACTGATCTACTCCTGCCCTGCTTGCCTCCTTTCAGCCCATCCTTCCAGCTCTGCTACAATCAAAGCCCTACCCAGCCCTCCTGAAGTTGATGGAAAATTCCCATTGAAGCAGTAACTTTGAAGGGTTTTCTCCTCACAGTCCATCTATATTTTAATTAATGTTATGAATTTTCTACTGTATTAATTTAATCATTTAAGTCCTTTTATGAAGTTCAGTAATTAATTTCAATTCTCAGTAAGGGCTTTCATTAAAGTATTTCTATTGTTGAAACCTTATTTCTACAAAGGAATGGGGTTTTCTCTGGAAAGATATTTAAATGGTTCCTCAATTTTAGATAAAGTTACAATGTGATTGCAATTACTCACTCTATACTATTCAATTTAAGTTTTATGATGTTTCCAGGCCCATATCTAAAAATAAAATGAAGACTGACTCCTTTCACAAGCTCATACAGGAACTGTTTTGTTGCTGGCTCCTTAGTAGCCAGTTGTTTTGATTTGAATTCACATTGCACACTATATTGCAGACATCTATAACAAAATAATTTAACAAACTGGTAGGCTCTACTTAATAATTTCACTTTTAAAATAAAGTAAGAGTGAGTGCCAACATTTTTTTTATTGCCTCAGCAGCATGCGATTTAATTATCCTGTTGAGTTTTATAGATAATTGAAATTTTTTTTCCCCTTTTTATGTGCCTATGAGGCACTGACCAGCCCTACAGCATTTTATGCACGTGTATCAAAGGCTGTGAAAAACCAGCTTGTGAGATCCCAATTCTCCAGGCTCCACACAGGGAAAGAAGCAGGGAAAAGAGATTGCCCTGCAAAACCTCTATGCTTTGAAGTTGTTTTAACAAACCTGGTCTTAATCCAGACTCTGCACAGCCACTACAAACTGGAACAAGCTTGGGACCTCTCAGCATCCTCTGCTCCTGAGGTGCTCTGAGGGGGTGAAGAACAGCAGTAGCTCAATGTGCTGACTTCCACCTGCCTGCCCAGGGCCAGGCTCAGAGAAGCTCACTCAGTGCCTTAATTGCAGCTCCAGGCTTTCTCTGTCCTCCCCAAATCCTCTGCTACCTCCCATGAGGTCAATGAGAGCGAGCCATAGGAGAGGGAGAGGAAAGGGAAAGGAAGAGAGAGAGAAAGAAAGATGAGAGGGAGAGAGAGAGAGAGAAAGAGGGAGAGAAAACTCTACCATAAGGTATGGAGTAGAGGAAAAGGGGCCCATTCCTGAGGAGCATAGGAAACTGGGATAAATCTTAGTGCTTACTATTTAACTTCCTGTGTTGCTTTTCAGAAACAAGCAATTTTTTTTCCTAGAGAAAGAGTGGAACAGTATTTATTCTGTAAGAACAAACAATTATTTTGGTCTGTGTTTCGAGAAGAAATAAAAGGGCAGCAGTAAACAGCAAAGCTTCAGATTGAATAAGCTACTTAAAGCAGCTGTGCTGATTTCAGCAGCTGCATGCCATAAACAGGAGCTGCTCCCTCTTCTCTCTCAGCTAAATCCAGACTATCTGTGGGGTTTAACGCTGTAAAAAGGCTGTACTCTCCCTTCAGGGGAGAGGATTGTTTCCTCCATCAAATGCCTCTAGCCACATAAACAAGGCCCTAAATCACCAGAAGTTGCATAGCTTCCTCTTCTGTACATACTGAGAGCCCCCAGGGTGTGCTGGAGGCAGGAAGAAGGGAGCCTGACCTGCCAGCTTATCCCAGAGTGGGACCCCTCAGCTGTGGAGCACAGGACAAGGAATCAAAGGATAGCTGCAAGACAGAGAGGCTTTCCCCACAGAAGCCTCACATCAACAGAGCAAGACTCAGGGTCTGATGGAAAGGATCATGGCTTGATACTGAAGAAGCAACTAAAACTCCAGCATAAGTTATTTTAGACTCTTAAGCATTACACCAACAAAATAAAATGCAAAAAGTTACTTCTAACACTCGCCTATTTAAAAGAAATAAGCAAAATATTCCAGCTGCAAAACAAAAAGTGTCCAGAACAGTTTGCATTCCTTTATGCTAAATAAAATCTTTTTAGACATAAGAAAAACATTTTCTAAATATAATTTACACAGTCATCTCCCATGTCTCACATAAATTGCTTTCCAGCTTTTGTTAAATGAGATACTTTATTGGATAGCCGAATCTTGAAAGGTTTCTGAGAGTTTCCTAGGGAGGTGTACAGAAAAGAAATAAAATGTGGAAGTGACTGTTGTGGAGTCATTGCAATTTCTGCCTAACGAAGGGAGCTGTTTAACAGCATGCACTGGGATGGGGTTTTACACCCTGTATGAACAGGGGTGTCAAGTTCCACTTTAAGAGGACAGAATCTGCAGTGCACCTGACACTACATCCTCAACACAGGAATAAGGTTACGCTAATAATACAAAAAATACTTTGTAAGATGTGGAATTTTCCGTGAGAAAAATGAAGATACAGTTGGAGGAGCTTTCTTTCTCCTATCTGCTGAATTAATGATATTTCATTCAGCAGATAGGAGAAAGAAAGCTCAGAGTATTGAACAATGCCTTGCAATCACAGGTTGATGCATAAACTGTGAAAGCTTCTTTTAATCACAAAATCCCAAGGGACTGTTCACACATTCTCTTCTCTGTGCTGCAATCCATAGCTTTAAAATCTGATAGTGTTTTTCAAACTGGAAAATCATGGCAAAAATAGAGGTTAGAAGTATTTCCAGATGCAGCCTTGTAATTAGCATCAACATCTACTCAGAGCATTTTGTTAATTATGCCACCCAAATACATGCAAATAATATGAAAAATGGTAGGGGGGGGGGGGGGGACACATGCTAAGCTGCCTTTACAGCACAGGGTGATTATCCAATTAGACTAAGAGATGCCTCTGGGCTAATCCTTTCTTGGATGCTCAAGACAGCCAGGCATTTTTAGAAATATTACTGATGGTCTGGAACTGTAATTTAGTTGTGAGGCTGCCTGGATTTTAAGGCCAGGGACAGGGAGAAGTCCCCATCCAGCCAGGAAGTGAAAGTAGCCATTACAGAAAAAGCTTTCCCAGTACAGAGGGCTGGGGAAACAGGAGCTTCAGGGGATTTTTAACAGGAAAGCAAGCTTTTTGCCTTTATGTCACTGGTTCAAATCTGCCCAGATGGGAATTGAAAACAACCAGAGGCCCTGACAGCTGGCTAAATGGGTTTGTATTCTCAGACCAGTGTTAATGGATGAAGCCTCTCCTCCAGACACCACTGCAGGCACGGGCACCTGCTCAGAGCAGGCGTTCCTCCTGGCTGCACTGCAGTTGTGAGGCATTAGTTACTCTAATTACCAGTGCAAAGCCCTTTAAGAGACTGAAAAACGTTTTGCAGTGCCTGGCATAGATGCTCCATAAAGCTCAGCACAGTAAGCAGCAGCTCCTTGTGCTTGTCCTCACACAAGCTCAGGATGTGAAATCACAGCTGAGGCAAACTCACTAATTGCTGTCTTGGCCAGCATTCTGTATGATTCTGATGTGAGCAGGACAGGGCTGCTTCACATTTCAGCTCCTCCTCAGCCAGCAGACTGGCTGTAAAGTCTAGCCCAAAGTGAAAAAACAAGCCTGGGGCAGCAGTATCAGTTACAGGGCTCTCTGTGATTATGTGGCACTGTACAACACGATTCCCTTCTCCTCCCGTGCTCCTGGCACATGAAAGCTCCCAGTGTTGGGAGCTGAACTTTGCTGACCTACCAGGCCCACAGCAGGGCCCTGGGAGAGGTTTACAATGAATCTTTATTTTGTGTGTAGCTGTGTTCCACACAAAATATGAACGAAGGGTGCAGCTGGCAGCATTTATGGCAGACTGCGTGCACAGATTCGTGGGGCTCTGTCCTGAGCGCACACATGCACAAGCAATTCATGTCACAGCACAAGGAGTTGTGGTCACCAGCCTTATTAATCCTGAATAAATAATGATAATCGCTCACTGAAAGCTTAGTTTATAGTTCAATTAACCTACAGCTGTTCCCAAGAATCAAAGGCAGAAAAACACTGCTGAAGTATTAAATTATAGCTACAGTTACTCTTCGAGGGCAGTTACACAGAATTGAAGACACACAGCTTTTACTGATCTTAGAGAGAATTGTGTGGCTTAAATGCTAGAAGGCT
Organism: Fringilla coelebs; assembly: GCF_963513975.1. NCBI lineage: Eukaryota > Metazoa > Chordata > Aves > Passeriformes > Fringillidae > Fringilla > Fringilla coelebs. The sequence continues at coordinate 8,636,041 of NC_140066.1, read as the reverse complement.
TTAAAAAAATCTAGGAATTAGAAAAATCCATCTGACTTGAGCACCCTAGAGCAGAAGTGAACACTTAGTGCAAATAACTGAGGGAAAACAGGATTGAAAGTTACTGAAATTCCTAAACTTCACTTAAAGATTTGAGTTGTATAGAGACCTCCACACAAACCTCTGAAAGAGGCAAATAAAACTAGGAAATTCAAGAATTAGTCTAGTAATACAAGGACGTATTATCAGTAAGGATTATGTCACACCTTAATTTATAATACAGCAGCACTATTAGGTGACAGCTAAACCCCCTCAGTGACTCAAAGCCCTCTCTGGCAGCAGGTTTGTGCACCAGCTGAGCATCTGATCTCAGAGGCGCAACGTGGCATTGTGGTGCAATCTATAGCTTTAAAATCTGATAGCGTGTTTCAAACTGGGAAATCATGGCAAAAACAGAGGTTGGAAGTATTTCCAGATGCTTGTTTTCTAAATCAAGCACCCCATTTTTACTTTTCCCGTTGCCAATCACCTTTCCAACACAGCAGGGCTGTTCTATCCCTGCAGTGGAGATAATCTTCCCAGCTCACACCTTGATGGAGCCTCTCCAGGGAGATTATGATGCAAACAAACAAAGGCAGTTATGGCAATCTAGGTTTACAAGTTAAACTCCTCTAGTTTCTGTTTAGGTGCTCATTTTAGGAATAGTAATGGGGGTCATTTTGTCTACTAACCTTTTGTTTTCTATCAGTTAGAAGGAGATACAACACAGAGAGAAAACCTGAAGCTGTCTGTTTGCCAGAGGGCCATATCTAGTACAGAACAGGAGAGGAGTGGCAGGGGAAAGCACAGGAGTGCAAACTCAATAAAACAGTGCTGGTCATTGTGACAGGCAGCAATCCCAGCACTGTCTGACTCTTAAACCTCTCACTTTGTAGTTGAGACACAGAACAGCTGGGAAAATATTCAGATGGAAATTCACAAAGATTTTTTTTCAGTAGGGTTTTTGCTAATATTTGTTATGGAAAGCCCGGAGGCATTAAACAAGTTTGTTGTACTGAAATCAAACGTAACAAGAACTTTGCCATACCCAAAGGGCTGGTGACAGCTGTTTTGGACCAGTCAGAAGCAAGGTTTGGCATCTCACTGCCCAGGGGCACTAGACTGAAAAAACAGCCAAAGGAGAGATCAATAACATCCCATGGGCTAAAACAGAGCAGGGGGAAGGCAGGAAACTCAAACCAGACTTAAATCAAGACCCAGTCCTTGCCTCAGCCTGCCATGAGTGTGCAGGAAGGTTTGTTAAGATGGAGAGGAGCACGGTGCACTAACAGAGATGGGGAAAGGAAGGACTGGATCCTTCACAGCTTTCTCCCCAGGTCAGCTTGTGAAATAGAGGCCCCTTTTGTACATAAGGACATCTACACACAGCAGGCACCACCCCAGGTCACACCAGGACACCAGGGCACACATGGTACCCACAGCAGTCAGAAAGGAAAACTCAAAAGCTGTGCTGAGGTCGACGCTGAGATGGAGCCAGCAGGACTGGCCAAAGGAAGGGATCTCAGAAGAAAAGGTACTGAAGTCTATGCATCAGGCAGTGGTTTTGGGGCTTTGCAGGCAAGATTTCCAGCAGCCAAGCTGCAGAGGAGGAAGAAAATGGGATCAAAACTCCTGTAATCTTACCAGCAGCCTCTCAGACCATTCCAGAAGAACCTTCCAGCAGACTTTGCTGAAGGGCTGACAAAGGGCTATGCAGTGACAGGGTCACAGAGGGCAAATGACAGACTGGGGGAGGAAGAGCACGGGGAGGGATGTTGAAGGCAGCTGAATGGCCCAGAAGGATGAAGAAGCTGTGCTTGATATGAGCTCTGGGGTGTTCAAGAGGCTTTGGTGGCATGGGGAGGATCACTAGAGAAAAAGCCAAGCCCCAGGAGCAGGCTGGGAAGAAAGGGACTCCAGACAGCAGAGACAGACAGCAGCCACATCACAGCACTAAGGAGGAGAGCAGGCAGAAATTGGAGAAGCGGGAAGAGATCATGGGAAGGTTTCTGAACATTCTTTCCCATTTTATTTTGCCAGCCAGCAGACACATGCTTCCCATCATCCAGGTCCAGCTTCCAACCTAACACCTCTTTCACACCCTCTCACTTTCTGATACAAAATCCTTAAAGGTTGTGCCTTTCCATGGTTTTTTGCAGCTTAGGAGGTGAAAGGTCCAGAGTGCTGAGACTCAGCAAAGGACTCTAGTTGTTCCACCCACTGTGCTGCATTTCTGCCTCCACACAGACAGGATTTACCATATTTACCATGATTTACCATATGCTGCTGGCAGTATTTGTTTGACAATTAACATCCAATAGGGAGCTGGTGTCACAAGTCAGGGGACAAGTAGGATTTGAACCTCACCTAGGATTTTTTAAACCTCAGTGCTCCATTTCACTTTGATTTCAACCTTAAATTGCATTTCCTGATAAATAATTGGTTGTCACTTTTACTATTCATATTATTATACATACAAAACAGGAAGACAAAAGGATAAACATGTTTATATATGAAATATACCTAAAAAATGCCATTCTAATGCTAGATGAAAGAATTTCCCAGATGCAATATGAACTTGTATTAGAATTCAAGTGGAAAAATGGCAATTATTTCTTTCTAGCCTGTTTTTCTAACCATGTGTCCTGAAAGCCATATCTTTTCCTGGCAAATGTTCTATTTCATTCCTCCACATGTAGTTACTCCCAGATGGGAATATAAGGTTAGACTGGAGAAGTTAACAAAATGGCAATAACACACTTTAAAAAAATAAACTAATGCAGGTCACAACTTTGCAGTGAAATATTACAGCATTAAGTTTTGTTTGGCAGAGGTTTTACAGGACAGAGGGAACTGAAATCCATGGAGATACCACAGAATGAGCTAAAGCAGGGAGACTTGTTGCCTGCATCACTGTGTCACCATGCTTCAGATGCCACCCAGGCTGCATCAGCTGTGGGGATACAGAGGGGACACGGTGCTGCTGGCACAGAGCATCCTCCCAGCAGCTCCAGTCTGCATTTCCTCCAGCCAGGAGGAAGCTGCATGCTGGAACAGGGACTGACACAGTGCCTGGGGCTCTCAGAAATGGGCAGCAATGGTCAAGGAAGGGCAGAGACTGATCTTGGTCCAAGCTTGTGCAAAAAGCCTGGCTGGAAAGAGGCAGAGTGGGGGGGGTCTAATGCCCCTCCCAGTGCAGGACAGGCAACATCTGGCAATGAGAGATGGATTACACCAGCTCTGACCTAAGAGGAAGTGAAGTGGCAAGAGGATAAAAATAGCAAGTGAAAATTCCATGTTAATCTTACAGGATAAACACTTCAGAGACTGATGCTTTCAAGCACCAGCTTGAAATATGCCTTCTTTAAAGTAAATTCGTTTTTCTTTCCCCCAAATGAAATCACTTAATGACCGCTTTTAAAGCTTCATTTTTACAAAAAGCCTTCTTATTATCATTTATTAATTTTCACAAAAATGTCATCAAGGACATGAAACAACATGCACTGGTAATGGAATACTGAATAAAACCAGCAGTCATTTACATGACTAGAAATTTTTAAATTCAGATGTTTTAAACATAAACCGAAGCAAATTTGCATAGAAAGCCAGTTTGAGGATATCATCATTTCTAATTGGGTTTTGTCTGTTAGAAGCCTCTCCATTATCAGAAGCACAGCTTTTATTCTAAACTTTGAGCCCAGCCTGACAGCATGAGAAAACTTTTTCCTTTATTAACCTTTCATTTAGTACCCTCTGCTGGCCAAAACAAGCACAGACAGGGAAGCCAAAACTCCAACCTCCAGCAAGGAAAAAGATGCTGGAAGGCCATCGGTGACCTTCAGCAGGGATGACCTAATCTGTCACGGGGGAGAAAGCTCACAGGCACACTGATCCCGAGGGAGAAAAATCAATACAACGCAGTGCAATGCATCTCCCACAGCCTAAGCAGATTTTCACTATGCAGGAAGTGACACAGGAGCTCTCAGATGTGCCATCAGCTCTGTTCACTTGCCTAGCATTAGCTTTTGTTAAAAATAAAATTGCTGTTTAGTCACCTGGAAAGAATGGTGAAAGCCTGAGGCGCTTGCTCTTTCCTCCTCCTTCCCAAGGAGAAATGTTCATGAATCCCATCATAACCTCATCTTCCCTTCTTCCCCCTCTCCACAGCAAAACCTTCTGAGTGAGAAAATGCTCAGTAGCTCTTGTACATGAAGATTTCTTGCCGTGAGCTGTACTCCTGGAGCAGAAGATGAGTGAGCAGGCAGGAAGCACCTCCCCACCCCGGCAGCGCTTGGATCAGCTGACAGCGACAGGCACCTCTGTCCACACTGACCGAGCAGACCCAAGGGCTGGCCCTAATTCAGTGTACCACAAACTTATGATCAAGGTGAAGTCCAAGCTGTCCTCGACTTCACCTGTCCCTTCAAACCTCCAGGACAGCTGGCTTGACTCATGAGAGAGTCACCAGCCAAGCAGGGCAAAACATTTACCAGGCTCAGCTCCTGATCCAGGGCTCCAGTGCAACCTCCCTGCTGGCCCTGGCAGCTGATGATGGAGAAGTGTCTGCTTGCCCTTGAAATATCCATCCCTGGCACGAGTGGCTGGAGGTAAAAGCAGACCCCTCCCCTTGCATTCTCTCTCCCATTTCAGGAAAAGCTGTGCAGGCTCACAAAAAGCAGCCAAGCTGTTGGACAGTCATGTCAAATAAAGACAGACAAGCACCAGTCTGAAGTGAATGTGTGCATTCCCAAGCTTTGCCCCAGGCCAGGGTGTGACACACAATCCAGACACTCTGGGGACACTGTGCAATGATACCAAAAATCTCTGTCTGCTTATGATACGATATGTAAGTTAGTTTCATTTTCTAATGCATTTTCCAGGTTGATGAGGACCAAATGTGGCATCAGGTAAGAGCTCTCCCATGCTAGGGCACATATCCAGCCCCCTTTTCTGTCCTGCCTATGTTAGTTACCTCTCTTTTGGCCTGTCACAGTTTGTTGAGCAATGCACAACAACATTCAAGCCTTTTCCTAAGCCTTTCATTTATCAGTTAACAACTCTTCAGTGCTCATGTTTTAAATTAATTAATTCTTTCCTTTGGCATTAACAGCATTTATTGATTCTGTGTTTAATTTGCCATTGGAAAGCACTGAGATCTGAAATCTCCTTGGAGTTCCTTTCACGTCCATCTCCCTTAACCTCAAAAAAAACCCAGTGCCTTGCATACTGTGCAACTGAACAGGAGTCTTAAGATCTTGAGGTATGTCATAGTTAATGCAGCTTTGTGATGAAATTTAACTAAAAAGCTTTTCATCATTTATCTTTTAACCTGTAGGTAAACCAGGACATTGCTTTCATCCATAATAGCTTAGTACTTTGATAAGCTCTTAGAAGTGGTTTTGGCAACACTTTTTTTTTTTTTTTTGAGATCACAAGCAAAATATGCCTTTGTCCACTGTTTCAATGGTGTACTTGAAGTTCAGCAAATTAGAGGATCATCATTTCCTTTGAAGTAGCCATTATTCAACCAAGGTTGTAGAATCACTGAATAAGCTGAGCTGGAAATGACCTTCAAGGATCACCAAGTCCAGCTCCTGGCCCTGCACAGGACAATGCCAAGGGTCACACCAGGTGTCTGAGAGCGTTGTCCAAACACTTCTTGAGCTCAGCCAGCCTTGGAGCTGTGACCACTGCCCTGGGAAGCCTGTTCCACTGCCCAACCACCCTCTCTAGATGAAGAATTTTTTCTAATATGCAACCTCAACCTTCCCTGACACATCTCCAGACCACTCCCTTGGCTCCTGTCACTGTCACCACAGAGCAGAGATCAGTGCCTGCCCCTCCTCTGACCCTCATTAGGAAGTTGTGACTGCAGTGAGGTCTCCCCTCAGCCTCCTCCTCTCCAGGCTGAACTGACCAAGGCACCTCAGCTGCTGCTCACACAGCTTCCTCTCGAGGCCCTTCCTCATCCTCATGGCCTCCCTTGGGCACTCTTCAACAGCTTTATACCCTTCTTATGTTGTTGTGCCCAAAGCTGTGCCCAGTTCTTGAGGTGAGGCCACCCCAGTGCAGAGCAGAGCAGGACAATCCCTCCTTCGACCTCCTGATGCACCCCAGGATATGGTTAAATAAATAATATGGTTAAATAAATAAAAATAAATAAAAAATATTCAACCATTCCTTCAGGCAAAACAAATGGTGGTTGAAGTCAGACTTACAGCTCTGAAACTTTACATCACTCTTGCTTTGTCACATTCTTAGAAATACACAGAGTATACCTGAACTGCCACTATTACTGCTTTGATTGCCTAAGTTTATTCCTTTCCTCCCTTCTGGAAATATTACATTGGAGAGTCCACACCTCAGAGCAGAGGAGAAACCCCACATGTGGCCAACAAGAGCTCAAAAAGCCTCATTATTGACACCTTCCCCCGGCACAGCATGCTGAAGCACTTCTCCACTAAATGTCACAGTGAAGATCCCCTCCTACTAAATAACAAACACATCATTTGGATAAATGGGGCTGGCAGAAATTCTGCTTCCTTTTCCAGATGTGCTTCTCTCCTCATCAGGGCAATGCCTTTCATTTCCAGGTGTGTTACCTGAGGCCCAGGGATGGGAAGTCACCTCCTGCAGGTGAAATCTCTGGAGATCTCCCCCAATGCTTCTCCCAGAAGAGCTCAAGTGTGACACAAAAAGCTGCTGTGCTGAGTGCTCAGCAGGCAGCAGCACCTCCTGGAGCTCCAAGTCAGGCAAAGTACAGCAGCAGGGACCTTTCAGCAGCACACTTACTCCCTAAAGGCTCTTACACAGCCACCCAGAGAGGTGCTGGGGACTGGATTCTGGTTACAGCTATTCCAATTTAAAAAAATAATAAAAAAAAAATCCAAAGTCTCATGTTTAGCACAAATTACCTCCCATTTGGCCCAGTCAAGTCAAATTCATGAACTCTAAGACCAACTATTCTCTAGCAACAGAAGAGCCAATATATTCTTGGCCAAATTTCCATGCTGTTAATCGATTCTAGTTACACAAATTCCAACCTGGAGCAGAGGTGCCTCAAACTCTAATCTCTGCTATGCATTTCTGCAGAGAAAAAGTAGGAACAAATGTTTTCTATCAAATATTTGAACCTAAGCAGGTGAGAAGAAGAAAAGGAGAGCAGAGGAAGGAGTGGAAAAAGAATCAAGTAAACACATGAAAAAATTCCAGTTGAAACATATGAATGACATAGGAATAAGGTGATTTTCTCCCCCCCATCTGTTTCTCCTCTGTCACTTACATCCCTTCCAAACACTATTTCTGTTACATTCTGCTTCATTCCTGGAACTGGTAGTCCTAAGGACTCCTAAACTGAAAGCCAGGACCTCAGAATTGCTGGAGTGACTTACAGACCACAGAGATCTGGAAACCAGCCCCACTGCTTTGTGCCTGCAGAGTTCAACTCTCCACACAGAGCATGTGCCCACAAGGAGCTCAGAGTAACAGCTGATACTGTTAAATCTAACTTAAATCTACTGATAAATACTGTTAGGGAGGAGAGAGAGCTCCTTGGCACCCTCACAGCTCCTGACAGACCACACCAAGGCCACAATGTTCTAGAGACTTTTTCATTTAGCTCAGATCTTAAAAGACAGGCCTGCTTATCTATTCTAAACCCTTTACTCTGCTTTCTGCCTTTGCAATTATTAGGATTTGCTCAGATCATGTTTCTCCGCAACCATATGTAATTATCTCTGTCTCATTTTTTTATCAACACAGAAGCTGTAAATAAAAATAATGAGAATTCCAAAGGAAGCCAGAGTTAGCAATTCTCCAGCTTTCTTTCAAAAGTAAGCTTACTTTAATTGATATTTAGCTCAGAGGCATTTAGCAAACACTCCAGGCATTGCAGTGTTCCCACAACTCTTTGAAGAGAGCAAGTCTGTTATTTTCCTGTTGCTTTCCACCCTCTGAGTCCTGTGACACAGATGGAAACAAGAAGGTTAGCCAGGATGAGTGGATCAGCTGTTTGGTAGATGGCTCAGAACCCTGGTACCAGGATTTCCCATCAGCAGCAAATAAATAACCCTTGCTGGGAGCCCTGTGTCAACCAAGCACATGCTTGGAGTTTCCCTCTCTATAGGATAGATTTGTTATACATACATTTAATTATCTCACAGCCAGGAGGCAACAAAATTACCTGTCTGATGAGCTGTTTAAAACACCTAGCAGTTCATGGGCTCCCAGAACTCAGCCTTGCTAACTGCCAGCAGCATAAAGACAAACCACAGAGAACAAAAGAGTTATTGAGTAGCCACGAAACAAAATGGTCATTAAACATGTGAAGGAGACCTCTAATTACTTGTAGCAGTTGTGGGAAACATTACCAGTTGCATCACCATCACAGATTTGAATTTTACAAGTCATCACTGGAAGGCTCAAGTCAATCTTGCATTTGTTTTGCAAGTCAGTTCAAAGAAAAGTTTAAATATGGAAACAAATGCTGTGTCTTTTCTGTGGGAAGAAGAGAATATTTATTCCTACCAGTTTCACGCTTCCACTAGATTATCTTTAAAAAACAAAGCTTTTAAAATACAGCTGCAATCATCAGGCTTGAGAGGTATTACAGAACACAGGACCACGCAAAGGGATTAACTCCTAATATCATCCAGCTGAACATCAGCAGCTCATCTGGGCTTAACCTTCTGAATCCATTCCATCTGTAGGACCCAAGCAAAACCAACAAATCACAGCTAACAAGCAGGCAGACTTTGTTTTAAATGTTGAGAAGATTGGAGGACTTCCCTTGCATCTCCTCCATCTCCTCCCTCCATTCACTAACCCAATTTTTACTGGAGAGGGCACATTTATTCATTCATGACTGCTGTGCTCCCATCAGTGCCAGGCAAAGGATTCAGGAGGGATCTTCTGGTGCAGCTCCCTTGGAGCTCCCAGACTGGCCATGAACACACCACATTTCTCTCCAGCTCATCTGTGAGCACAGGGCTGGCAGGTGACATGTATGGCCATCAGCACATGGATCTGGGGACATGGGTCCCTGCCAGTGACACACAGCTTCAGCAAATTCCTTACAGCATTTTGGGAGAATGAGCCCCATCTCTCACTTGTACTTTGGCTTTTTTATTCATAAATATACTGCTGGAGCTGCAACCCCCATGGAGGCCTGCTCACAGCAGAGACATAGGGACAGCTGTGAACCCCAAAGAGGGAGGAAGAGAGCCCCACAGGAATTAATCTGTGTGGATGAGCTTCCAGGAAGTGGAGAGTGGAATACAGGAGGTAACAGGCAATGCCAATGGTTCAGGTATGAGCTTCCTCTGACTAGAAAATCTGAGGAATTAAAAAAAACCCCAAACTGTTCTCTACTCTGTCTGCAACCAAGCTGATACAGTAAATTAAAAATCAAATTAGGACAGCAGGGCTTAGAAGAGCTCTGTGTTTGGTGCAGAAACAGGATGACACCAGTGGCACATCTAAAAAAGCTCTTTTCTATTCTCCTGTGGCTGCTGCCCTGCCTGTTCCTGCAATGTCTCCATGTCCAAGAGGGGTTAAGTCAAAGCTTCACACAAGTGAGACCCTGGGTGCCAGTGGAGCTGGGCATGCCAATACTCATTTCTGTGCATTTGGGGCAGCCTTTGGGTATCCCACCCCCTGAAGGAGCTGCACTGCCACCCCACAGGGAGGGCACAGGGGAAGACACTTCAAAATGCCTTGCTGTCCGTCCATCCTACAGAAAGGGGTAACTCAGGACTGACAGAGAAAGAGGGATCTCCCCCTGCCCCTTCCCCAAATCCCCCATCTCCACATCTGGGAGCAGCCTTCCCACACCCAAGTGGCCTCCAGCTCTCCCTGCCCATCCGAGCTCAGCAGCAAAGGCAAGCCCAGCCCCTGGTTCCCTGTGCTGCTGTTCAAACCCCTGTCACCAGCTCTGGCTGCCCAAGTGCCTGTGCAAGAGCTGGGAGGACTGGGAGAGAGCAGAGCCTGAGCCCTCTGGTACCTCTTGGCCCTAAGAAGCTTTTAGAAAATGGGCACAATGCTGTCAACTGGGGCAAGGGAATTAGTGCTCAAGGCTTGGGGCAGACTTAGTGCACCATTTCATGGCTCTCAGGAGTGCAGAGCCAGCTGGCTGCCAGGCTCTGAAGGAACTACAAGGCTTTCCTTTTAATCCCCTTTGCCCTTTCAACAGGCTGGGTCTAGAAAAAGAAGTAGCCAGTGCAGTGAGTGGAGGGAAGGCTGTCAGACAGGATGCACCAGAGGCACAAACCAGACACTGAACCAAGTGTGGGGATGGGACTGCACAGTCTGACTACCCTGGCAGCTTTCTGCTCACCTTTAGCTGAGAGAAGGGCTCAGTGCTTTTAAAAAAGGCAGAGAGACTTTCAACTACCGCTTCTAAGCTCTCCCAGCACGTTCCACTCTTGCACATTGAGGAAGGCTGCAGGGGAAGGGCCAGGCAGGGCAGCCTCACTCCACATCCTCCTTCAAGCCTATCTGTGGGAAGGCTGCTTTTTGGCATAAAAACCTAACCTCCCTTGATTATTTTTCTTGGCCCATCCTGAATTATACTTTCTGCATCCTGCCTGAACTTTGTTTGGAAATCAAGGCTCCCTGAGGAGGCACCATGACACAGCTGCATGCACAGACCCAGCCCGGGCCATCCAGGACAAAGCCAGGCCAAGTGATAACACTTGAAGCTAATTAATCATTTACATCACATCTGACTTGCTGCAGAAGGCAATTGAAAGGAAGCAAAATGCTCTGTGTGATGCACAGCATGGCACAGTAAATAAAATATTCCCTGTTTCAGCAGCCTGCTCCCACCTCCCTACAGTGGCTCAGGCTGCAGCAGGGAGTCCAGGCTCTCCATCCAGCACACTCTTCCTCTCCTACCCTTCCTCTGCAGCATTCCTCAGCACAGGCTTCACAGGAGCCTCTTTCAAGCATTTACCCTTCATTTCAAAGCACGTTGGATAATTATGCAATTTTTTACTGATTAAGCCAATTTGGTTGTTTGGGATGATTCAAATGGACCACATGACATTAGAGCTCATGAGGGATGAATTCACAAAGACTTTTAACATGAATATATCCATCCCTGTGGCGTTTGAACTGCAGATATTCAAGTGTGACTGATTTTTTAGTTACAAACGGTTTTTTTAGAAAAAACAATGACAAGCTTATAGAAGAAGTCCTGGACCTGTCTGAACAAACCTAAAAGGAAGGAGAAATTAACTTAAGAACCCGGTCCCTGCTGAGAGGTGTTATTACATTCACAGCTGATATGGGGCAGTATTTTCCTCCCTTCCAAACAATATTAATAACTCCATGGAAGAAGACTATCCCACTTTGAGAAAATTTCAAAGGCAGCAACCAAAATCTGTCCCCAGTTAAGAGCCAAGACTCTGGCCCTTCACTCCCAATTACAAAGTACATAACCAAAATAAGAAGCATACAGAGTAAGGCAAATTAGGAATAAGATTCCCTAAACATAAAAGGCAGACAGAGACTTGCTGAGCACTTATCAAGTAATTTAAATTCACCTCCAGGACCACTGCCTGCTGAGTTTGTGCACAGTTGCTGCAAAATTACTTTCAGCTGAGCTAATTTGGCAAGCTGAATATCAAATTTAACTGCTACTTTGCTCTGACCATAGCAGTGCATCTGCTCATGGAACCCCTGCTCGCTGTTGGTTTTCCCTGTCAATCCCACTGGAAATGGTGAGTGTCTAAGAGCAGAGGCTGGCCCCAGGCCCTTTGGGAAAACAGCCTGCCAAGGTCAGTGCCCCTGTCTGCTCCCTTCTGCCTGTTATTTGTGTGCTGTGACAGCCTGACAGGGAACACTGACATGCAAAGGGTGAGCAGCAGGCTCCAGAGCCGCTCTCCCTGCCCGCTCTCTGTGTGTGTGTGCCAAGTTTTGGTGACAGAGCAAACAGGCAGCATTCACACACCTGCTGGGCTGGCTCACAAGGCACATGCAGGGATGCTGATGAACAGAAAGACTTTCAGGAATTAACTGTAAAGACAGATGCACAATAGGTGTCTCAACTACTTCCAGACATTTGCGTGTGGACACGTTTTCCATGTCTGAGCTGAAAGGGAGCCCAGCACAGTTGTAGTTGTGAGAGTTTATATAAAATTTCAATTTTTTTTTTCTTGCTTCATTTAAAAAATGGTTAAATTCCTCTTTATTCTCAGCTGTCCAACTGGGACCCAACAGTCTGCCAGATCACATGCAGCCAGCAATAAGAAGTTGTGAATCCACAGAAGCACAATCCAATTTCTCTTTACCTTTAAGGAGTCAGACCAAAAGTGAACTACAACTGCTGAGATATGGGCACAATGAATACATTATAGAGCCTCATCTTTCCAGGCTCCACATCAACAGCTCTCCAAAGCAGCATGCAGCACTCCTGGACAGTGCCTGGCTGACTGCAAACACAAAGGGTGCTGCTTTTGCAAACCTGGTTCTGCTCCACGAGCCTTCCTGGCAGCACTGAGAAGAGCAGAGCAAAATTCACCTTGTGGAGTGCAGAAACCCAAACATCCAAGCACAAATGAGCCAGAGACCAGCATTCCTGCGCCAGGGCTCTGGCCAGAAGTGCCAACCCAAGTCTGAGCCTAAATAGAGCTCCTGGGCATGGCAGGGTCTGTGGGTGAGAGCTCATCACCCTGAGGCTCATCAGGGCCATTAGTGGGACTGACAAGAACTAGTTTCCCTACAACACTTAGCAGTTAGGTATCCAGCAGAAAGGCAAGGGAACTCTCCAGAGACTTTGTGTCAGAGTTTTGGAACAGCATGGATAGAGAGATAACAGCAAAACATACCAAGATAAATCCCTGACCTTATCTCCTGGTGCACTGTGATTGTTCTCTAGCCTAAAAATTTGGTGAATATCATTGAAAGTTATTGATTGTCAGCTCTGCAGAGAGACATCCTACGTCCACCCCCAGAGCAGACACTGCACAGAAAGACATGACAGATACAATGGCACCAGATGCAGCAAGACTGTGCTCATCCTTCCCCTGGGCTGCCAGGAGCAAACTGCTCTGGAGAGTGGCTTCACCCCCACACAGAGTGCAAGCCATGTGCTTGCTTAGGTTTTACTCAATGCAAGGAGACTGCATAGCATCACTGTCTAAAAACTTCCTTCAAAACTATTTAAACTGTTTATACAAGGTGATCCTTTCAGAGTCCTCAGGGTACTTCCATCCAGTTTGCATTAAACCTCCTTGTGCCCTTTTCCTCTGTGGCAGCAGGTTCTGCACAGCCTCTGACTCTGCTGATGGGCATTTGTTGCTATCCTTATCAAAAACACCTGACTGGAGTGAGAGGTGTATTGGAAGGAGAACAGAAATACAGAGATCTCTCACCCAGAGAAGTGAAGACGAAAGTGGATGGGAGGGAAGAATGAAGTATTGGGAACCCAAGGCCTGGATTTAAGGCTTGCAGTGTGCACTCAGGCATGTCTAAAATAGAGATCTGATTTGTGATCAAGATGCTTAACTGAGGTCAGAAAAAAGATCAAAGAGCTGAGGACCTGTTTGGAAACACAGCACAGAAATTTAGGTCTTCAGTGGAGGTCAGGAAATTGAGGAACTATTTTTTTTTAGGGCACTACCTGACTTCTGAGAAGCATCAGTGCGGTGTAACAGTGAATCAATAAAGAGAATAAATGATGAAAATCTAATGGACTCTCAACATCAAGCTGTGCTGTACAAACCTGCCCACCAGTTCTTCTCAGATAACACTGATAAATGTCCTGAGACAGACCACAGGCAGCAGCAGATTAAGTGATTATCATTCATTTCACAATGCATCCAAAGGAAAGTCTTAAGGAAGCATTCTTGCCTCCTACTTGATCTTCTCTCTCCCGAAGAACAGATCAGTGACTCAGCTTTTCCCAGCTGTGCCTCCCCACAGAAGAGCCCAGCTCAGTGTCTGGGTCCCAGCTGGATCCCCACCCTGCTCCAGGAGAGGAAGGACAAGAGGGGCATGGTCTGCAAGCAGACTTGACTGCAGGGTAGGAGGAGCTCAGTCACCCAGTTAAAGTCTCCAGACCAGCTGATGAGGGACACAGGCAGCCTGAGCTCTCATTCGTGTCCACTCTGTGACACAAGTGGCATCACTAACTGTGCAAGTTCTCATCCCTGTCTACAGAGTGGATTTTTTTTCCCCTCAGTGTAGTAAAGAGAATGCTTCCCAAAGGCTCTGTGGTTGGACACACAAGTATGAGGAATTCCTCCCCAAACTCCTTAGTACAGAATTAGGTGTTACATGCTCTGCATTTTCTTGGGGCTGACCGGAGGGGGCTGAGATCCCTGTTTAAACTGGAAGTACCATTATTTAATTCTACTAAATTTATTCTTGCACCACCATCCCTAGCACAGCTACTTTACAGCATTTTAAATAAGCCTGTTCATCAATCTGCAAAATCACATTTGACAAATTAAATTTCCATTAATAAAGGTTCTCCCTTTCCTCATACCTGTGGCAGAGGAGACAAGAGTCCTGCTGGCCGGTGTTTTGTCCTTTGGATAGCAGCAACTCTGCAAAGAGGGAATCTTCTTTCTAAAATACAAAGACACAGCAGGTGAGGCAAGAATGCAGGCTAAGATCTTTTGAATGACAGGCTAGCAGGGAAAGTACCACATTTGTCACCAAGTAGTACTGCCAGTGTTCAAAGAGCCTAAGTGCTCTTCTGTTTTAGCTTAAAAAGCTGCTGTAGTTCAAAGAGTTGGCAAAGATTTGCCACACAGCATGGGTCACCCCTCTGTCTCACAGGGACTTCTCATGAGGAGTATCTCCATGCCTGGTGCACCTCTGAGAGAAGTCCTCCATCTGACACTGTCCCCGCATCACCACACTGCATGTCCCATCCTCACACAAAGGAGGTACTTGGAAAGCTGTGCTGGGAGCTGAGGCAATGATCCTGCTGCAAATAATCCTGCTGGAAGTGTTCACTCTGGGAACGGCTCTGTCCATGGGAGAAGGGAAGGGTTGTGCATGAACACGTGTGGCACTGGGTAAGAAAAGTCATTCCAGGTGACCCAGCGAGCAGATCTGATCAGAGCCTTGGTTTGATACTGAAGTTCTCTGAGCGTACATGCAATACAAAGGCAGGCTCCCCAGAAAACACTGAGGGTCCTTTCTGTGGGCTCACCCTAGAGAGGGCCCAAAGCCACCAAAGCTTGGGCATTGTCCCACAACTGCTTGAGCTGCTTCAGGCCAGTGTCACACCCAGGGTTTGTCTGTCAGTCAGTCACACCCTCATCACTGCCTGTGTGCCTTCAAACCCCACTGGTGCACAGTGTTAGAGGCAGGGCTCACTGTGTCACCTCCTGCTGCCTCAGGGCTCTCAAGGTCAAAGGCACAGACCTAACACAGGCTGAAGAAACCAGATACACCGCAGCACAATTGAGAAGTTGATATCCCACCTCTCACATGCTGCCCATTACTGACAGACAGAAATAGAAGTATTGTCACCACACAGGGCGTCACCAATTGGCTTTTTAAAATATGCTGGATGGCAAAAATTTCAAGGGCAGCACATACTGACAAACTGCAGTCTAACCTCTCTACATATGGTTCAGAAATTGGTAGTTTACTATAGGTAAAATATAAGCAGCTTCAGCCATACTATGACTATTATAAGTTAACTGTGAAACTATTATTATTTCCAGATGGCTATTCAGTTGTTTTAATTTTTGGCACCTAGAACAGTTTGTGGTTTTGCCAGGGTTCATAAATATTTCTTAAATCTTCCTGACATGGGGTTTAGTAAGAAGGTAAAAGTATTGTACTTCTCACTGAACACAAAGGGCAGACTAAAGACAAACACCAGCCCAGAATTATAAATTGCCTGAACAGTGGAGACAAAATTAGGAATAGAAGGAAAATAAAATGAGATTAACTGAGTTAGGAGTATGTAGAGAAAATAGAAAAATGGAACAGTAAGAGGCAGGGCTCAAAGTAAATGGAACCAAAATACTTTTCTTCCTCAGTTTTGGCCTGCTGATATCATGTCATCACGCTTTTCATACCCTGTCGCCCATGGAAGGAGAAGCCTAAGAAAGGCATCTAGGAAAAAGAAGGCTTTCTCTCTTTTCATCAAATAAAACAGGATCAGCAAAAGAGGCAAAATAGATCTAAATTGGACCAAAGACCTCTGTGACAGGACTTCAAAGCCATGCGCAGCTTGAAGCATTTGCATCTGTATATTTAAATACGGGTGTACACTGATGCTTGTGCAATAAAATGAGTGCACATCCCTCACAAGAGCCTGGACTGCAGCAGCCAAAAGATCCTGACACAAACTCAGCTCTGCACCCACAGCAGCTTGGCAGGAGCTGATGACTTTACAGAGCACCTCCAGGAGGAAGGAGAGCTTTATCCTCTACTTTCAAAGAAGGCTCTCATGTCTTGCAAGCCACATTTGACATTCAGCTTGTCCTACAAGGAAAGAGCCGCTTCCAGCCTTTTTCCTGGGTGTTTAGCTGGAAGGATCATGGACATGGCAGTGGAGTGCAGGCTGCTTGCTAGCAGGAACAGTCAGGGAGAGAAGTCACAGCTACTGAGCCACTCTTTATCCCCAAAAAGGTCTTTGCAGTCTTACAGCTGGGGTGCTGAGAGGGAGCAGGTTTTTCACCGAGGTATCAAAGCAATTTCTTTCCCTGAGCATTAATATAATCTGCACCTGTGCTCTCCCTGCAGAGCAGTACTGACTTACCTCCCCCTCAGGCTTTCCAAATAATGAAGGGAGCTGCAGCCTCAGGTCCTCCTGTGGGAGCTGCCAACGTGGGAAAGGGTTTTCAGAGAAGTGGAAAATCCCAGGGAAATCTCTTATGTGCAAAGTTAATAGGTAGGATACTCTCAAGGCAGCTTGGAGAAATGGTCACACAGGTTTCATTTTCATAAGTGGAAAATATGTGGTCAGACTGCCAGATTTCTCAGCCCCTTTTGTGAGTTAAGCAGCTACATAGAGATGATGAAAATGTGTGCATTAAGAGGGTTCTGTCTCATAGGTGAGGGGCCCACCTCTGGTCAGGCTGTGCTGTTTGTGGCACTAATCATTTTTTAATTGGCTTTTTTAAATGTTCAATTACCAGCACATTCTCAGCACCTTTCTAAGGCAGAATGGGCTCCCTGGGCCAAAGGCTCAGCTCCATAACCACTCACTCTGCGCAGAACTTCCCTGGCAGGAGAAGCCTTGTTAATAATTCATGAGCAGCACTTGCAGATTGAGGCCCTCCAGCACTTTCACTATTGTTGGGAAGAAAGGAAAATAGGGTTGCTCTGTAAAGGTGTGACATTTATATTAAAAAAAAAACCCCAACAGCACTTTGAAAATACTATGTTGAATTGGTTCATAAGAGCACAATGGAGCTAACCTGATCATCTGCTCCCAAGCTCAGAGAGCTCATGTGTGGGCTTCTGAAAGGCAGGAACAAAGCCAACTTGGCCCAAACTACAGCTCATTTGTCTTGACCATTTAAACTGCTGACTTTCCTCAGCTGCCTGTTGGTTTTCATGTCTTCATATGGCTGCAGCATGCATTCCCTGGCTTTGCTTCCATCCATGGCTGGATCAGATTGGCATGTTGGAGTGCGAAGGTGAATTTCATTTCCTTGTGGTCTTGTACTTGAAATATGATGGCAGAGAGACATTATCCCTTGAATGCATTTCACTGACAACCTCCTTTGTATTTCCAAGTAGATCCTTCGAGAAAATCCATTACTATTTCCCCACCTTTCTCGTCCAACTTTCTTTTAAGCATTTTTCTGTGAGCCAAGATGCATTGTCAAATTTTCTTCTCCTCCATCAGATAAGTCAGGTGCATAAGAAAGTGAAAAAACATTTTTAATCTATTAGCAGAAGTTCCCTGCTGGAAGCAGTGCAATCACTCAGCTAGCATGATAAAGATGCTGATTAAAGATGATTATGAAGAAATTCATTCCTCTAGGAATTGGCTGTGGCTTCCCTGACAATACTGCTGGGAGCAGTTTTGGTCAGCAATGTTTTCTCCCAGAGAGGACATTGATCACTGTTTACCCAGCAGTTGCAATTTTATTTCTCTGACCCTTCCTCTCCTCCCCTGGGAAAAGGGGATTTATTACCATAAATCAGAACTATAAATCTGGGATACCATATGCCAGACAAGCTCACCCCAGAAGCCAGGTGAGAGGGGACACATTTTCATTCTTTGGCCTTTGTAATGCCAGGTTGTAGAAACAACAGAACAGATCACACAGTTGTGCACGTTGTTCCAGCCAAGAGAATCTGGCTGTCAAAACGCTCTCCCCACCTGCCAGCCCCAGCCTTTGGAGGCAGTGACCTGGAGCTAAAATGGTGTGGCTGTTCCCACTCCCTCCTCTGCCTGACCTCCTGGCTCCCTATTCACCCCCTCATCGCTCTGGCCCTCAGAGAGCAGCCCTTCTCCATGCCACAGGCAGTGCTACCCCTGCCATCTGGAGCAGCACTTCTGTTGTTCCAAGCCTAAATTAATTGGGAAGAGAAGCAGGGAGCTGCTCCTGAGGAGAGACATTTCCTGAGCCTGCCTTATGACCCTGACTCCTCCTAGTGCAATGTCTGCTTGGAAAATTAAACAGCTCCTGAAGCTCTGTTTCTTTTTCCCTTCCACGAGCTCAGGGATTGCCTGCTATTTACCCTGTGGACCAGCACATCTTGGTTCACATGCCTTTTTCCTCCAGCTGACTTCCATGTTATCTTCCGCAGAGGAGCCCCCTCTGTGACAGGAACATCCTACCATCAGCCTGGGCCCAGTCCTGTGCCTTCAAAACAATGAAATCTGGTTTTTCCCCATGTGGAATGGTCAGACAGCCAGCAGCTCCCCTCTCACCCTGAGCTGTAACACAAAAATAAGAGGAGGACAAACAGCACCTAAACAGCAACAGTCCTCCTCATGAAAGGTGCAGGGAATGTCAAAAATGGGTTTGTTTCCTAGGGCCCAGGGTGAGCCATGCTTATGGATAAGCTGCTTTATGGCTGGTGAAATCCAGCAACAAGAAATCTCTCATCATTGCTCAAAGAAAATACAACTGAATGTCAATTGACACATATTCCAGATGTGCTTACAGATGCCAACATTCTGGCAATGTCGCAATGTTAGGTACCTTATTCTCAGTATCCATCCTAATGTTACACAGACATAAATTAGAATCAAGTCTGGCCCAAGCCAAGAACAGTTCCATGCAGGGAAGGGACAAGGCACTAAATTAAATTCACATATAGAGAAGGAAAGCTCAAGGATTTCTGATGATCACTCCTCTTTGACAAAGTCCTCTCCAAACCTTTGAGGAAACTTCTTCCTGAAATGGTTTGGCATTACATTTCCTGAACCCCCAAGAGGAAACTGGGCATGGGAGCAAGAAGCCAAGGGGCTGCCAGTGCAGGACATCAATTTTGGGACAGGCTTCTCACACCACTCTGTGCTGAGGCAGCCACAGAACCCCAGGATATCCTGAATTGGAAGGGACCCACAAGGATCACCAAATCCAGCTCCTGAATCCTACTCCAAGCAGCTCCCTGGAAAGCTGTACACTCATAGGGAGCACTAACAAGGTGGTAATAATTTAATTTCACTCTGAAAGCTGAAGAAGAGTCTCAGCAAAAACAGCCAATAGCCAAGAGGTAAGATAAATGAGGCCACTGTTAAGAATAAATCTGAAAAGCAGAACACCACCCGGGCAAACCCAAAGTCAGGGACAGTATTTTAACACAGACCCAGCCTGACACACAAGTAGCTGTGTCAGCAAAGGGAGAGCAGTGAGTGAGTCCCCCCTGAGCTTGTGGCTGCACCTTCTCTGCACACACAGCTCTGGCTTCAGCCCCAGGAAGCATCATGTGAAGGGTGGGGGCTCCCCATATCCTCTGAGGTCTGCCTTTGCAGTGCCATCAGCTCCTGTCAGAGGACCTTGCCCATGGGGAAAGGGAGGCACTTGAATACAGCAGGGGCACAGGAAGGGCAATCTCTGTTAATCCCTGCGCTGGGCAGCTCAGAATGTGCCACTGGAGCCATCCTAGTTTTCCCTTTGAGCTGCAGAGGCCTTGTGGGGTGATTTAGTGGGGTGTTTCCATGGGGGTGGAGATGGAACCACATGGTTCTGGAGTCAGAGTCAGCTTTGCTACCCAGGCCATGCTGGGACTCTGATGGATAACCTGCAATCTGCACAATGTGAAGGTCAAACACCTGCCATAGGAAAGAGGGAGCCCCAGGAAAATACAAAGGAAATCCCTCTTCCACCAAAGGGCTGAGCTGTGCTCAGTCACTGCTGCTAGGAACTGCCCACAAGCATAAATGTTCATGCTATGCCAGATCCAGCACAGGCAGAGATTCATTCTATTTCATTATGAAATGATACAAGCACCATAAAGTGTCAGCTTTTAAGTTCATAATTTATAAATTAGGTGTAAATAGCATATTCTGACCTCCTCCCCAGCCACTCATTTATACTTCCCATTTAAAAATTAATGAGTCTATAAAGTAGCTTGTAAATTTTGAGCAGTAATTTTTATTTATTTTTTTTTAATCAACAGTGTGATTTTCACAGAGGCCCTGAAGCATTGGCTGGCTGTAGCCACTGCTGTTAATCACTGGTCTTAGGTGTGCTACTATGCCATAGGAAAACCTCCTGCTAAGATTTCTGGTGCAGACCAGTGTCAGGGGCCAGATAAAGCTATCTGAGCTTTTTAGGCTGTCCTAGGAGAGCATTCCCCACTTTCCACAGCCTGGCAGGCTGCTTCCTTCAGGGGGTGCTTGAGGACTTAACATCTTATCCAAGACATCAGAATAAGAATTAGCAAGACAATTCTTAAAATAAAACTAAGTGGAAAATTCACCCCAGGCAAAACTTTTGGTCTATGGGAAGGCAAGCAAGCAGAACCAGACCAGCTAGCTCCTTTTTTCCACTATGAGGATTCCCCACGGGTTCTTCAGCTATTTGGTGACCTTTTAAGCTTCCCTTTGCACAAAAAGCTGCATTGGTAGTTTTGCAAGGCCCTCTACAAGTTTGGGAGGACCTGTATTCCTGCCCCTTGGTGTGTGCATTTACCAACCCCATGCAAAGATCAGAAAGGAGCAGGTGACAGCCAGGGAAGAAAAGGAGCCAGGTAAGCTGAGGAGCAGATGGGGCAAGCACAGCATTCCCAGGAGCTGGAGTCATAGAGGACCACAAGGAATGAGTGCAAAGAACAGGAAACAGACTGGCCTGGAGGTGCCCTTGTGGGTGTGAAGGTGCTTTCCATGCAGCTGAGGACACTGCTAAATAAAAAATTGTTTCACAGAAATTAACTCTTATTGCCAAGGTCTGTCATGAAATATCTCTTTTTAATTGAGCAGAAAAGAACCCACACACTGGAATAAACAAGGCAGAAAAAAAGCACAGAGTTCATTTCCCCTCCTATAGACCTAAGTATGATCATGTTCAGTGCTCCTTCTCTGCAGTCTGATTATCAGGAACAGAATGATGATTTATGACAAAAGTGGCAGATTTTATTCATCAAATTCCTCCAATCAAACATTAAAATCAATACTATTTCCCTGGGGACAAGATGGAGAGACAAACATAATGACTTTATCTATGCTGCATGTAAAATACTTGCAATTGAGCAAAAAGCCTGATCTCAAATACTTAAAAATATACAGCTAGGGCAGCAAATGTGATCGGATTCCTTATAATCTAATCATTTTCATCCATATGTGGCCCCCAATCTGTTTAGGATTGTTAAAATTCCTGGATATTGTAGTGCCTTCCCCAGAGGACGCTGGGAAGAGCTCGGGACAGCCTGGACCAGATGGGATGGCAGTGACTCCAGCCAGCAAAGCAGAAAAGAGGACAGTGCTTAACTCCTCCTCTGCCAGCCACCAGAGAGGAGGTCTGCACAGGGAGATCAGTGCAGGCTGCTCTCCCTTGCTACAAAAGGCAGGTTTTGGGTCAAAGCTCTCAGGAGCAAACTGGTGTGGCCCATGGGGACAAACAAAGCAAGGAGCAATAACCACATCCTTCTGAAAAACTGCTCAGTGCTGTAGGTGGAAACTGGGGTTGTTTGTGAACTCCCCTGGCTATGCAATGGAGGGAGGGCTCCCAGCAGCCCAAGAGGAAAGTGAAACGCTGTAAATGAAACCAGCACCTAGGAGATGAAAGGTCTCTTGGTCAGACTGAAGGTGTTTTTAAAAATCCTACAGAGTTGCACAGGATCAGAGAGCACTGAAAGATGCATGAAAGCCAGCAGGCCCCTGCTTGTTTTAAGAACAATAGTGTGGCTGCTCAGCATTCCCTGCCCATCTCTCACCTGACACTGAAAGGAGTCACCCAACACTTCAGAACCTCCAGCACAGCAAACACTTGGATGCTCCTTGCCTACCAGGCTGGATTAGTTCTGTCTATACAAATTTAAGCCTTTGTCATATAAAGCAAACAACTCTGCAGCTAACAACAAAATACAGGATTACTCTATTAGTACTGACTACAGACACCACGACTCCATTCTGCCTGTGACTTTCTTAGCTAACCAGCAGTTTTCAGCTAAGCTGCAAATTTCACCCTATTTTTCCATACCTGCCCAAACTGTTATGCTGTTTGATGACTTCTAGGGAACTCTGTTGGGGTTTTCTAAGGAATTATTTAACAGGACTTAACCTACAATCCTGGAAGCCTGGGGGCTATGGTAAAAGGAAAAGGAAACTAAAGAAGCAGCTCAGGACTTTCAATATGTTTTCCTCTTTAATTCATAGAAAATCTGTCAGTGTAATACTAACTCCTCAGTGAGGACTTGAAGTTCTTTCTGTTGCACTGAATTTACACTTGTGGAAGAAAAACTTTACCCTAAAAATAAGGAATTTCCCCATAAAGTTGAATATACTAACCTCAGAAGCAATCTCTCACATACTGCAAAATCAGTTTTGCACAGCAAGTACCCCCTACATGATAACTATCATTTCTTGACAGACTCATCTGAGCAATGGCAACCATTCTTGAAAACACAGAATATGAGAACAGTGAGGAGCAATCAGGTGTCTGTAATATTTGTTTTGCTAGTCTCTAAAAGACCCTTCAAGACCCTGTTTAGTTTCAACAGCAAGAAAAAAGATAATTTTCAAGTGCCAGCATCCTATCCTGGAGAGAGACTGTTGAGGAAAATCTCAAGTGATGATAGTGGATAACAATTATCACCGCATCATTCCCTGGAGAACTTTTCAACACAGATATGCCATAATAGGAGCTACAGGTCCAAAGTGTAGATCACTGGCTTTTTATCCTACAAACCCACTATGTGCTGCCAGGACAAGCCACCCTATAAAGCCTATTCCTATATTCTCACCTGGGTACAGGCTGCAGGAAAAGTTCAAGGAGAAGTTAAGTTCAATTGCTTTTGACTTAGCAATTCCCTGTTTCTCCTGCTTATTAATGCCTCTGAATAGGAACGGACTTAGGGTTTTTCTCATTTGAAAGTCCTTTGCATTGCCAGGATCTGACAAAAGCTGGAAGAAATAAAAGCAGCTGCCCCTCTAAAATACCCTCAATAGGTTTTAAGTGCCAGACTTTTGCTTAGGATTGACTTTCACAGCTTCAAAGGAAAGTGTGGTTCTTTCTGGAGCCCAGCTGTGTGTCTAGAATGATATTTTTTGAGCAATAATGCTAACCAGAAGTACATGAACTCATCAAGGACATACTAGCCCCAGTAACTACCAAGCAATGATTTGGACAACCTTTCCACTTGGGAGGGGATTTTTACAGAAATTTGCATCCCCCAAACCATAGCCATAAGGGCAAGTCAGTTTCTTTTGCTGTGGGGAATAGATTGCAAACTGAAGCTGTTGAAAAGGCTGAACATGTTTGGATGCTGTAATTCCCCCCATCAGACATCCATAGCTACTTCTGCTCAGGGCTATGAAGGTCGTTTATACAGGAAGATTAGTTCAAAAGGCATTCTGCAGGCAGACAGGTAGCTGGGAGCCAAAGGCTAGCAATTCTGCCTCAGATGTTGATAGAATACATATGTGCATGTGTAAAAGACAGAAAGGGAGAATACTGCTCATCTCCTAACTGACAGATTAGATTTCTCTTTCCCCATGCATTTTTAATTTGCTTACAGAGTTCCATGAAACAGAACCCCCTAGGCTGGGCTGGGGGCACAGGGAAGCTGTCTGTGCTTGGGAACTGCCAGAATTAACAGCCAGGGGCTGATGCAGCTGGGTGATGGATGCAAGACAGTGCAGCCCTGTTCCCACTCTCCCCTGCAGCACAGGGAGGACTGGAGCTCTCCTCGCCCTTCCCACAGACAGGTCCCTGATGGGGGTGACCAAACCAGCTCAAAGAAGCATTGCTAGGCAGGGAAGTTCTTCATCAGAAATACCCATGGTCCATTTTTTGCATCTCCTTGCCAAGTACAGCAGTGTGACAATTCTCAGAGCTGTGCTCTGTGGGGTGAGCCAGGGTGAGCCCCTGAGCATCCCTGCACAGGGCATGCCATGAAACAGCAACCAAATGCTGCAGGCAGGGCCTGCAGTGGGACAGGGCTGCCAAAACTGCAGGACACTCCCCTGGCCTGCAGAATACCTCACCTGAGTACACAGCTTTGGACTGCAGGTCCAGGAAATGATACCTGAAGTGTCATTGAGAGCTTCAAGCTAAACCCCCGAGTCCGGCTTTTTGCTCCATTTGAAAGCAGCTCCTTTGTTTCAGCACTATTGGTCTTTTAGCAGAGCCACCACATAACTGTGTATAAAGCAAGTCTCTGGTGTCAAAGGTGCTCCATCTCTCACATTTGTGAAAGGCGTGGATGGGCAGCAGGGTTGGAACAGGAGTAGGATCTCCGAACAGCCCTCCTGAAGTCACTGGCTCAGCTCTGAGGAGAGCAGAGCCTGCTCATTACAGACTTTTTTCTACTGAAAAGGCCATTGTACCAATTTTTTGCCAAATCAAGGACTGATTTATCCCTGTTGTAACTTCACTGTGTTCAGTCAAGCTATACAAGTCATGAATTTAGCTCATGAATTTTACTTTCTCCATAGAGAATACTTTTTTCCCCTTTGATTTTGCTTCAGTGAGCCTCTCAGAAAATTTATGAGGACAGATTCTGCTCCAGCAAAGCATGTAAGCAGACACACATGGGAAGTACGTGAGAAACTGTCCAGAGAGGAACTGGATTATTTCCATACTTACACCATCACCAGCCTTTTTCACCTGACATCCTTGCTCATGTTTTATTCAGTGGGAGACAGAGGGCTCCTTCAAGCATTTGGCTTCCAACTCTGAAATGATGGCCAAAGGAAATACTCTCACTGCCTTCCCTGGAAGCTGAGTTTTGCAGAGGGTAATGGTTTGTTCTGATGGCAGTGGGAGGTTTGTAGAGGCCAAGACAGAGTCCATCCTTTTTACAACAAACACGTCCACTCTGTCCAGATTTAGGGATTTTACTAGACATGAGTGACATCTGCTTCTGAGATTTGCCCAAAGATATCCCTACTTAGCACTGGTTGCTGGCCCACAATTCTTCCTGCTGACTTCCACCCATGAGTCCCTCCAAATCCCCACCACAAAAAAGACTGTAGACCCTGCACTAATATTGTGACCATTTTTTTTAATGTGAAAATAAACTTAATGTCCTGAAAAAAAAAAAGTATAAAATAAATTTCATGTCCTGTTTTCAGGGCACATTTTTGATGCACCTCATCTGACCTACATTCCCTGTTCCAGGTCTGCTCTGGGACCTTACTAGACTTTGCACCAATACCTTTCTCTCCTGTTTCTCCTCCCTTAAGCAAACCCTTTGGCTCCATTAGTTCCCAGATCTGTTACACAGACTTGACCTGGGCTGGATTTCACACCAGAATGATGGTTTGTCTGACAGACCCTGTTTACCATTTATCCTGCTTGTGCCAGTTTTCTAGCATACATCCAGCAGTGTCCCCTCATAGCTCCAGGGTGCCAATACCCTGATCACAGTGCCTGTATCAAACCAATACCCTGATCACACAGTGCCTGTATCAAGGCTCCCACGTGCTGTCCCATTTTAAAAGCCCATTTGTTCAGCAAAACTTTTCAGCAAAAAAAAATTCATGACTGCCTTAATTATTCCTGCCATCTTCAGCACTGTAAATATTTCTCTTACATCAGCTAATAAGCAAGTTTACATTTTCAGAAGGATCTGCTATGCAAAATCTATTGAAACATCTTTCGACTTCTCCCTATCTCCTCCCTTCTTAGCAAACTTTTAGTCTTGGGAAGGCTTAAACAATCTAACTGAATCAGGGACAAAGTAATAAAGGGTTACTGCAAGCCACCCTTCAAACCCCGGACAAGAGACTTTATTTAAAAATAGAGCCTCCCCACAATATTCTGCCTTTGTCCCCTGCAAAGTGCCTGCCTGGAAGCTCATGCAGCTTCCTGGGGCTTGCCTTTCTGAGCAGGCATCCCCACAGGACCAATCCCAGGGCATCTTTGCTGACAGCCCAGGCCAAGAAGTACGAGCAGCCTGTGAATCCTGGCCATGCACTGCTCTCACTCAGCAGGAGTGGCCTGAAAAGAACCATGGCTTTGCTACAACTGCTTTGTAGCCCCAACAAGCAAGTGCTTGGCTTGCTGTGAGCCTCTTCCCATGCACCCTTTTGCAGCCTCCTCCCTCAGCCACAGACATGCCCCCCCAGCCCAGACACTTTAGGAGTTTCTTTCTTACACAGCCTCTCTAAGCCAAGAAAACTGCTCAGCTCTATTCAGTAGATTTCTGACAGCCTTCAAAGGATTGCTAATTCCAGTCTGCTTTAAAAACACAGAGCATTCTCTCCCTTGCCGCTTTTTTTTTTTTTTTAGCCTTCCCTGCTTTAGGTCAGCACTTGTTGGGCCCATAAAGCACCCCAGAAGAAACTCAGCACACCTGAAATTACCTGGAGCTCCTGCAGAGCTGAGGGCAGGGAGATCACACACTCCTTGGGAGGGCCATCACGCTGCCAAGACAAAAGCAGTTCTCTGGAGGAGACTGGTGCACCCCTGGCTGGCTTGGATTAAGGGCTGACAAGGGTTAACAGTGTTTGCTCCTCTCTCCATCACCCCCCCTGCTCACAGAGCTGCTCCCCGGGCAGGCAGTGCTGGATTAGGCTGCAGGAGCAGCCTGGCTGACACTCGGTGCAGGAGCAGCTCCTGGGCTCTGCAGGCAGCGCTCCCCAAACTGCTGCACAGCCCCAGGAGCTGAGGGGACAGCAATCAGCACTTGGGAGATTGCACAGCTGGGCAAGTTTAAAACAACCTCTGAAAACACCCAACTGAAGAAAGCACCAAAATCCCGTTGTGGCTTTTGGGTTTCTTTTTTTTTACTTTTCATGAAGGACCGCAAGCATTTCAGTTGCTATGTCTGTTCAGGAGCCATATGGAAAAATCAGTTCTGTCCTGTTAAACTGGTTGCACAGTTTTGATTTTCATCTGCCTACAGAGATCTGAAAAGTCTGTGTTCTTTTCTGCTTTTCTGGCAAAGAAAGTGAGTGGTCTGAGGGTCATCTAGCCAGGAACAAAATAGGTAAGTGCAGTATTTTTTGTGTAACATATTTCCAGCAGTCTGAGAATATATTGTTTGTGTAATTGAGTGAAAATAGCCTTTGGGATGATGCTCTCTTTGGTATAAGCTGATTATAGGTTTGTTGATCACTTGGTTTGTTTGTTTTCCTGGACAAGAAAAGCTGAGCTGCTGTGGTATCAGTGTGGTTTGCAAGATCCTGTCATTTAAGCAGCAGAAAGACCTTTTTAAAATCCTCTCCAAAGCGCAGAGCCACTCAAATTCCACTGTCAAAGGTAAAGCAAAATATTTGGGGTTCTATTTGAAATCTGTAAACTATAATTAGACTAGAGGAATAACCAAATGGCAAAGTGACTCAGAGTCATAAGGAAAAGCTCTATTATAAGAGCATTAAAATGGAATTGATATGGAAATCTTATCTATTCTTTCAGCTTGTTCAGATGGTTATTTAAGCCTGCATTCAACCAAGTGCTAAAATAGTGCAAGCAGGCAGAGAATAAACCAAGTTTTTCTGGCTGTTGAGAGGGACATTTAGATGACCTGGTAACCATAATTTCCATAATCATCTCATTGATATTAAGGAGGTACTTGACTATGGGAATCACAGATTTTGTACATAAAAACCTACAGATGTATTCAATGCTGTATTTAAATGTATGTTTGAAATGGATTTTAAAAGGAAGCGGTCCTTTTATAAAGTCACTCTAACTGTAATGGACAGCAGGTGCTGAACTGGAGATTTGACTGCCTAAAATCTTCCACATTTTTACAGGCACTACGGGGAAAGAGCTGACCTCAGAAAGAAATGAAAATTACAAAGAACTGAGCCTTTGTCTGGCATGTTTTCTCCCCTCACCAGCCAATAATTAGATTTAACCAGGATCTTTACTCCTTGCTGCTTCTAATATGCAATAGGCTACTTTTTCCTCAAAAAAGGGATCTTGCACACAGAGCTCCCTCTGCTTTCCAAATCCCTGAGCTACAGCTGGCACCTGTATTGAAGGTCTCTGCCCCTTTTACTTTCATACTTTCTGAAACTGGACGTGGCAGACAAAGGAGCTGTGAGTTATAATCAGTAACTGCACATAGCGCACTGCCAAAGTTCCCTGTCCTAACTGGATCCTCCTCCCCTGTGTAGCTCTGGGAAATGCACACAGCAGTTTAAGTAATGTCAGTATTTTCTGGGGACTGGTTTTGTGCTTTTTCTTTCATAGATTCCAAGCTGATACTAAGGCCTGTTGAAAAATGGGACATAAGTGATTTTTTAAAAATCTCTTGCCAGAGTGAGTACAAGACAGTTGTTGCAGTTCTAGTGAGCAGCAAATGCTGAGACAGGCTGGAAATGATTCAGATATGAGAATGATAAGCAACACAAAAATCTAAGAACAAGATTACTGCCCTACAGTGATAAAGCCTTCTTCCAAATGAGATCCACAGAGCTTAAAATCTAAGCACCAGTTCAGGGATTCTTATCCAAGATTCTCCACCTTTGACCAAACAGTATCTTACACAGCTCAGGATAAGTTACAATGATTCTCTTATCTACACATGCCTACTGTCCCAGTGGACAAAATAAAAGTTAAGTGATCTCTGACAGAAGAGCAGAAGCAGGGTTTGGGACATAAGGACCTCCTGGGGGTTTTAAAGGGACAGTCCCATTACAAATAGCTCAGCCTTGAAATTTAGTAAGTGAACAACACAAACTAGAAAAAGGCTTTTAAACGTAATTTTCCACTCATTCTGTTAGCAGTAAAAGGATTTTTTTGAATAATTGTCATGTTGCACTTGCGCTGCATTGGCTACATTCTTTTTCTTCTAATCAAAGACTTCATAGCAGTTTCTGCAATTAAATCTTGGCTGAGAGATCCTCTGAGGAATATTTCTGTGAGCTTTAAACAACTCAGAAAAATGGAGACTTCCACTATTTTAATGCCTGGCTTGCTGGGATTATAACAAATACCAGGAAAGGCACAGAAAGAGAGGGTCACATTACTTTCTCTCCTATGACAGCCATTTCTGTTCACTTTTGTTTCTCACTTTGCAGTACTGAAGATGTCCTGGCTCTGGCTTTACCTTCCTCTCCATCTTCTCATGACAACTTGTTTGTGCTATTCTATAAAAGCACCCACCACCAGCTCCCAACAGAGCTTCAAGAGCAATCTCTTCAATTTCTACCACTCCCTGATACTTGCAGATGGTAAGGAAACTACCATTCACCTGCTGAAGGATATACCCAAAAGGTAAGAGCAAATCAGAAACTCCTATTCTCAGATACATCCCTGTGCCACAGGGAGATGCACACTACCAGGATAAGCCAGGAATCCCTGTGCACCTGCAGGGCTCTATCAGTGCACACTGAAATGCCAGGAAAATGCTCCACTCCTCAAGGGTCATTACACTGCCCAGAATCTGGAGTGAACCTCTGAGATGAAATTTAGATTCCTGTACACATTTCAGCAGCTTTCTGAGCTGTCAGAGCAGCAGCAGAACTGATTCAGGATGGGTGGGCTCCAGCAGCAAACAGCTGTGCCCCAAACAGCCCAGCTTCACCTCTGCAGACAGCTGCCATCCTACATTCATGGTGAGACACAAACATTTTTACCTAGCAAATTCACCACCCCAAAAATCAGTAGAATAGCTGCACACGCATCTTATCAGGAAATCTGCCACTGTCCTGCACACTAAAAGTGGTTTTGCTGAATGGCACTGCAACTTGCTAAGATCAAAAGTGCTTTGCATGTGAAAATTCCACATTCTTCACCTTCCCAGAATATCTGCAAAGTCTTCTGCCATACCCAGGTATGTAGGTGATCTAGATATTACAACTGGCACTGCATCTGGGAAGCAAAGATCAATCTGCTCATTTGGGAAGAGATGCACTTTGGACAGAGCCCAGCAAATACAGATTTTGACACACACCAATGGGCATGGAGCAGAGGGTGAGCCAGATTGTTCAGCATCCATGTGCATTGCACAGAAAACTGGAAGGGGGCACATGTTACATCATGTGGCCGTGGTCACAAGAGCAGAACGAGGACCTCTCCCAGTTAAAGAACAGGGATATTGAAACAATGAAAAGGGAGTTTTTCTATGCTCTTGTGGCATAACACTAAGACTGCAAATTAGGAAGTAGTTTAGCATGATCAGGAAGGTTCTTCTGAACCCCAGTCATCCAAACAGGAAGACAAGCAATGACAAGTTTTGGCTGAGAGTAAAAGACTCAAGAATGTGGAACTGATTCCAGGGAAGCTCTGCTCTGGCCTAGGAGCCATACCCTGGAAGTAAGCCACACCTCGAGGCTGACAGGGTCTATCCATAGTGACTGTGCTTGTCTCACTGGTGAACAACAAAAAACCCCTTGGACTGCCAATTGCCTTCATTGAAGTGCAGAGCAGGGCACCCAAATCCAAACATTTATATGGCCAAGTCCACACATTACACAGCCTGTATAAAACCAACAGAAAAAAAACAGAGCAAGACAGGAATCAAAGCCTGACCAAAGAAACTGATGACACTTTGTGGTGCTCATGTATAGCAGCCTCTGACACAAAGGAAATCAAGGCAGAACTGGCAACAGGTGGTTATGGAGAAGGCAGTCAGCTAAATCACATCCATCATCCAAACTAACCAGTTAAGGGTGAGATACAATGTTCACCTAAAGCGTGGAAAAAAATTCAGAGGGAAAAATATTGCCTTAAGTGGATAAATCTTTCAACAAATATATGTGGATTAAAAATAAATTCCCCACAGCCTGTTTTCTTCTCACAGCTGAAGACTGCAGACACTCATCATCCCTTTGTGTGGCTGCGCCTCAGAGAACCGCCATTTCTACTCAGAGCAAAGTGACCTATGTCAGAATAGCTGATTACAAGGAGTTTTGGGCAAACCTGAACTCCCTGATACATTGCCTCTATTTCTATTTCCAGGTACTACTTTGTTTTGGAAGAGGGCAGGGCCCTCGCCCCTTTCTCAATAACAGTGACTCCCTGTGATGTTCCCATTGAGTGGAGCATACTTGTGTACAAGTCACCACCAGGAAAAACAGCACCAGGTAAGGCCTTCAGGCTGCCTAAGCAGAGGCAAAGAAAGCACAAGTTGCTCATAGATAACCGTGTTACAGGAAATTTCCCACAAACCTATACACTTTTTGGTTCCCTCCTTTAAATTGCCATGGGCTAGCCTGGTCTCCATGGGTAAAACATGGAAGTCCATTAGATCTTGCCCTCAACACAAATAAATTAAGGATTAGCTATTGCAATGTCTACATCTAAGGTTAATATTTGTGAACAACAGCAGGTCTTCCAGGCTGCACAAACAGACCAACTTCATAAGCTCTTGGTACTGGGCCAAATTTCCCTCTGCTGCCTCAGTAATTTTTCTGTGGCTTAGCTCACTTGAGATAACTATTTGCTCCCCACATGAAGCAGATAAGATTTAGCCATTTATTCTTGCCACATCTACCATGGCAGCAGCTACTATATTGCCTTAAAGGCAATTCCTTTCTCTTGCATGGTTTTTTAAATTAATTTTTCGAACTAAAAATCTAAAAGCTGCCATTAACAAGTTCTGACTTGTCAAGCGGTACACCTGACCTAGGAGTTAAAATTACACTCCTTTGAATTGATAAGTTTTCCCTCTTCATGAGACAATAGCCTAAGACTAATTCAAAGAAAAAAAACCTATCATAGAAATAATGAATCTCCTCAAAGTACCCTAAGAGATAGCAAATAGAAGAAGAAAATTGTAGGGGCATCAGGCATGATACAAGCCAAGCTTTTGCAAGCTGTGGGTTCATAATTACAGTATTTTTGAAAACATAATTCTACAGCTGCACTGCTAAAATAAAAGCTTCTCAAATTTTAATTTAATAAATTGCCAGTAGCAACATATTTTACTAAAACATTTTTAGTTATAATTGCTACTTTCAAGAAGAAAATACAATGTTCCCTAACAATAAAACTTGCATGATTTATGTGATTTCACATCTTTTAAAACAGAAGTAATGAGTCTGCCTTTTGCCTGCAGGTGACCATGATACACAAGAGGTCTCCAAATCTCACAAGGCTTCAAGCATGGTGTCCACTATCTTCAACTACAAGGGAAATTCTGTTGAGACTTACATGGGAATGTCTTCCCATTCTGCCCTTTACCTGCTGGAGTTCCTGTCCACGGAGAGGGACACACACATCACTGTGTACCTAACAACTGACACCACATCTGGACACCTCTACCCAGAGCTCCCAGGGGACCCACGCATCGATGTCATTGGCATCGGCCACACGACGGTGACTCTGGCCTGGAAACACAGCCCTTCTGTCCTGCAGCACAGGGAGGGCATCCAGTACTGCCTCCTAGTTAATGAAAAGCACAACTACAAGAGCTTGTGTGCTGCTGAGACAGCCATCAGATCCTCTGGGATGAAGCTGCCAGCCACGGTAGCTCTGTCCCTCTCTCCATACCTTCTGGAGCCACAGCAGGTGATGATATTGTCCAACAGTGAACTGAGCATCATCAACAAAGTGAGCAGTGGGGAAGTCAGGCAGGTGTGCATGGGCACCAAGAACACCTACACAGTGCCCAACCTCAGCCCCAGCACTCAGTATTACTTTGATGTTTTTATCGTCAACCTCCTCACAAACGCCAGCGCCGCATACACCGGGACATTTGCCAGGACCCTGGAAGAGCCTGAGCCCAAGGTGACAGAGCTGAAAGATGGCAAAGTGATTCATGTGGTCCTGGATGGGAAAAAGCAGAAATTCTACAGTCTGCAGTACCAGGCAAGGCACAAGAAAATCCACTTCACCTTTCAGTTGTGTCGGGGTCAAATACGGGTTCACATAACAAGGAATGGCAAAACAGTGGCATCAGAAAACCTCTCTGGGCTGAGGTATTTCTCCCTGAAGGGAAAGCTGCTGGACACCTATTCAGTGCAGCTGAGGTCCACGGAGGACTCTAACTCTTCTGTGAAAGTACTGGCATCTCCCCATTTCCACAAGCCCTTATTCCCACTTCTTCCAGAGAGCTTAAAAATCAAATCCTTCAGTAAACTGAGAACATGCAGATCTGTGACCATTGCCTGGCTGGGAACACAAGAGGAGAGCAAGTACTGTGTGTACAGAAAAAGGATCGAGGAGGATCAGATCTGGAGGGAGCTGCAGAGCGCAGACAGGTGCTCTGGGCCTGAATCTCGGCACAAATCAGAGAAAGTGCTGTGCAAGTACTTCTATGACCTAAACCTCCAGCGAGCCGTCACCACAGAGACCATCAAAGGGTTGGAGGCAGGGACACTCTACTTGTTTGATGTTTATCTCTTTGGGCCATCTGGCATCCCTGTCAGATATCACAGCAAAGTTGTGAGGACCAGGAAAAAATGTTGAAAGTTTTGAATGGAAGTTTTGAAGTGAGTGAATGCAGGTAGTATCGAAATCTACAGCAATCCAAGTCAGAGCCCCTGCAGTCTGAACTATGCTGACAAAAAATGTAAAGCTATATGATTCTACAGCAAAACACATCTTAGATGATTACACATCTTCTCTCCTGTGTAAGGTGGGGTGTATTTTTTCTTTCCTTGTCTCATTCAAACAAGAAAAACAGAGTTGTGAAACACTCATACACATGGAAATAGAGCCCAGGAGTACCCATGGGAAATAGACTGGTTACCTAAAATGTTTCTGAAATCCAGCACAGAAGTGATGGGGAAATGCCTCACACAAAGCACACATTTCTCAAGTCACAGAGAGTTTTCCACTTTCTGTAACTCGTGCAGCTAATGAGGAACTGAGAGACCTCACAAATCAGACTGCTCTTGAGAAACAGATTCCTCTCTGCCTGAACAAGAAAGGAAACAAAAAGAAATTGAAAAAGCAGTGGAACTGATGTATAGCTCCACGCATTGAGTAAAGCAGGCTCAGCTACACTGAGCCCCTATTACCTGGATGCTTGCTTGGTTTCATTCCTACAGAGAAACCATGCTTGGTTAGAAACAGACAAAATTCGGGCCAGGAACTGGCTCTTCTCAGTAGTGTATAAATACACTGCTGTGCTACTGCCCGCAGAGGAAAGCAGCAATTGAGGAATCTTGCCATGGAAAGATTTATCATCTATAGCCTCTGATATCAAGCCCATGTCTATGACTCTGTGATTCCTAACTGTAATATATCCATTCCTTGCATCCTTAAGCCAGCCTATATGAATGAATGCATTGCTTTGAGAAAAATTAAATGTGGCTTTCCTACTAAATATTACGGAAGGAAAATATTTGTAGTAAAAATTCTGACAAACATTTTGGTTGTCTTGTTTCCTAGATTACCTTCCATATGTGTAAAAATTAAAAAAAGGAAAATTAAGTCTTCATAAACTCCCTTAGGTTCATTTTCAATTATCAGTAGAAATCATTTTGTGAGTAGGCTCTTGGCAGGCCTGGAATTTACATATAAAGATACAACAGCTTCACTAACCGAGAGGTTGCCAGAGAAATCTTGCCTGTAGTAACTCTTTTTCCTCTACAATTACACCAAGCACATACATAAATGATTAAATCCATTATTGTGTATTTGAGTCATTCTCTTGCAATTCAGGGTCATCAAAGTCCCAGTTTATTCTGAGCAATTATTCCATCCAAGCATGTTTGGAGGCCCTTGGTAAGGACAGAATCAGTCCTGTGTGCTGGATGGGGGTTGTGTTTCCTGCTCCAAAGTCTCTGAGCCCTGTGCACCCTGTCCAGGGCACAGTCTGTGCCTGCTCAGCCCCAGATGAGGGGCTCAGGCTCCCCAGGGATCAGCTGCAGTGTCTGGGCTTTGCATTCCTGCAGGCACTGCTCTGGACTGAGCAGTGCCACAGCAGGAGCCACGTGCTCTGCAGCCTCCTGTCCACACTCCACAGCCTTTTGGCTAATTACAGGGGCTGGCAGCTGCTCTGCCTTCATTCCAAGGCAGGCGCTCACTTCATCTGCCTCCTGCCAAAAATAGTCTGAGCTCAGAGAGCAACAGAGGTCATCTCTACTTGGAAATCTCCATGTTTTCTGCCTTCCTTCTCAATTTCAGGCACTTCTATTGTGGATGAATTTCACTTCGATGCCCTACAACTGACTGTAAGAACAACCATAACTATAATAGAGGAACAGAAGATCTGTCTAACTGCAGATGCAACATATTCTTAATCCCCTGCCCTCAGTCTGGCAGAGCATTTACCCTTGCTTTTGCCCTCTATACAGAAATGCCACAAAAAAAGTCTTTTGGAAGAAGATACATTGGCACCTTGACCAGTACCAGTGTTTCTACTAAAGCAGATTTTTTATAGTGGAACTGGCCTTGGGCTTCTCAACAACATCCTGGTTTAGGGCTGTAGTCCAGAGATGTGAGGAAGGGATAGAAGGAGAGCCTGAAAGATGGCAGAGAGCTGAGCAGTCGAAGGTGGCACAGAAGCAAAGCCCCAGTGTTACACCAAGATGACTGACACTTAAGAACCTGTAAGGAAGGAGCCCAGGTTTGGAGGACAGCAGCTATTTCAGAGGGACTTGGAAAAGAGCCAGGAGATTCTCTTCTTCCCAGATTCACCATTTGCTCTTTACTCCTGCTCCCCCTGGCCACTGCCCCATGCAGAGGACTGTCTGAGGCAGAGCCCAGTGGGAAGCTCTGAGGAACACAACTCACTGGTCCTGCAGCCCAGGCTGGGAGCCAAGCAGGGCAGGGACCACTGGTGCTGCTGGGAGGGCTGATGCCAGTCCCTCACCCACAGGAGGAACCTTCTCCCCCCTCCATCAGCCAAGGCCCCTGCACCCAGCAGAGATGGCAGCTGTAGAGAGGAACATGCTGTTCTGTCAAAGCCCATCACCTCTGACACAAGCAGAGCAGGTACCTGCCCTCCAGGCAGCAGCCCACTTTGCTCATGTGGGCAGCCAGCCATGCTCTGTAACAGAGCCCAGGAGCAGCAGGGAAAATTCCTCTCCACTGATCTTTCCACTGTGATTGTGCCTATGTGCACCAGGCTGCAAGCCTGTACTCAACTCACCCATGCCCAGACCCTGCTCCTGAGGGTGAGCTGGGGCTCAGTGCTGTCCTGAACTTTTCAAAGGCTTATCCACAGCAAAACCAAAAGTGCTGCATTACACCCTTGGTGCTCCTTCCTCCCCTACACAGGCAGCTGCTTATGTGCACAGCTCCCCATCTTCAGCACCCACAAGTCCTTTTACTTCCAAGCTCTTCAGCATCTTTCCTTTTCCCCTCCTTCCATTTGGACTAGTCCTGGCATACTAGGCCATGTCTGACCAAAAGCATTTCCCAAGCCTTTTCTCCTTTCTTGTCTTCATGCTTTCTGCAGTCCTTTCTGCTCAATTTTTCAGAGGCTCAATGCCTTCAGCTCAGCCCGTCCTAAGCTGCCATCAGCTCTTCCCGTGTGCTTCCCATCCCTGCTCAATCTGAGTCACACCAGAAGCACAGACAGATCTCTTCATGGAGAACAGTTTAGAGCAATGTCTTGGTCTTGTGGATCATTTAATGTGGATCATCATCCACATTATTATCAGGCCAAAGTATTTTCCCTGGCTAAGGCATGTCAGGTCCTGACACAAAGGCCACACTTCTCCTCCCAGTTTTTACAGAATTGCTCCCACTGCCAGGACACCCCCTGCACATGGGAAGGGAGGGTCAGGGTACCAAAAGCAGAGCAGGAAAATAAGAGAAAACAGGTTTAACTCCACATCCACTTTCCCAGTGGGCTCAGCCTCACAAATGAAAACTAGAACTGACAAAATGAAGTGCTGGTATGTGAAACAGCGAAATAATAGAGCATGGGCCCAAGTTTAGCATTGTGTGCTGTTGCTGGGCACAAACCAGAATAATGAGGGGCTCTTCAGCATCACCTTTCAGTGCTTCACAGAACTGCTACCAATAGGGACTTGGAAATGTGACCCAAGTCAGTAACAACTGCTTGTTAAATTTATACACTCAGAAAGATACTGCTGTCCAAAAGCTGTGTAGAGGTTTCAGACACTGGGTTCATGGACTAATGGCATTTATGAGTTAATATTTAACTGACAGCAAAACTCATCTATATTGTTCATTCCTTTCTTCTTTCCTGTATGTAACAGCCCATTTATTCATTCCCTGTTACTTTGAGTTTGCCAATAAATTTAAATACCCTTCCAAGTGGACCTAGTAGTTTAATAAATTGTTCCCTATCTGCACACATTCAGGGGTGCATTCACAGCTTAAAAAAAAAAAAAGGCTTAATTTCAACTTTGTCTCTTGCAATTTCTTTTTCTGGCTGATGCTTTCCCAGTTGGAAGACTGCCTTCTAGCTTAAACAACATGTTAAAATATTCTTCCTACTTTGGCCTGTGGTGTCAAGGCAAAATTCTGCTCATTATTTGCTTTGAAAGACACAGAGCTCAAGTGTTGGTTTACATGCACACACACCACCCTCATTTTGGGCTTCCTTACTATTCCCTGTTGGGTTTTGTGGGTTAAGAATTTATGAGCCATGGACACTGCAGTTAAACATCCTGGCCACATGCAGCTTTGCACGAGGCATAAACTCTAATATTGAAAATCAAACAGTATTAGCATTGACAGCAAGTACAGACCAGTGACCTCAAAATGCCAAAGGCTTTCAGGTGCTGTTAGAGCAGCTGAAGCTCTCTGGCATTTAGAGAAAAATGGATGACTTGGCAGCTGAGTAGTAATTCAGCAAAACAACCAGCCAGGCAAAACAAAATAGAAGGTGGCTTTGGGGGAGAAGGGGAACAAACAATGTGTGTTCCCTCTTCTGTATTTGCAGGACTGAGACACCAACAGTGTAACAAAGCCAGCCTAGTGCTCTTCTCTTGCACAGCAACAGGGATTTCCTGGACAAGCCTGCCAAGGGATATTAAACAACAGCATTGTAAAAAAGTAGAACAATTTACTAGAAGAGGCAAACAACGAGTGTGTCTCACTGCTGCAATGTATTCCTCTATCAGAAACGCGATGTAAGTCGAGGATGGGCCCGGGGCATCCTGTGCTGCCAGGAGAGCATCCCGGGCAGTGCACGGAGCACCCCGCTGCCACCGGAGCTGCGAACACCAGAGGGCACTCCCCGGCTGCAGAAGGAGCCCAGAGTGTACTCGATGAGGCTTATCGGCAACAAATACTTCAGCAAATTGAACAAGTCAAGCATCTTTCTGGTAAGATTATCAAGAGGAACAGATAGAAGAAAAAAATACAAAGAGGTTACATTTTATTTTCTTTTAGTCTTTTACATCTTCCAAGCTTGAGGGATTTTTGTTAAAATAAAGTGTGTAAAACCTAACAGACAATGAACAGTAAGAGACAAGCACTTGTTAAAAGGACCAAAACACCAGTACTCTCACTGCCCCTGAGATGTCAGATCAATCACTAATGGGCTAAAGCTCATATAAAACAAACCCTGTGGTACTGAGGACAGTCAGATTTCATGTTCAGGTGGGGAGTCTTGTGCTTTCAAGCACAATCTGCTCAGCAAGTTCCTATCACAGGCACCCCATCTCTTCTCCTGTAGTGCCCTTGTACTGAGGGACTTTGGAATATTACTTCCCTGACTCACCAACATTTAGAGACTTGACCTCCCACTGGAGCTGAATGTCCCATCTATACTCTGGGACACAGGAAACAGACTGCAATTTGTCAGGGCCCTTTTTTAGGGGGAGGAGTTTGGTCACTAGCCTTGTAGCCTCCATAAGAGACTAAGGATTTGCTTACAGGGGCCAGGAGCCATCCCCAAAAAGCTGCAGACCCTGATCTATACTGCTTTTGCATTGAGGAAAACTCTCTGAAATTGTACTTTTCCACCTCCAGTTCACAAAATCACGTGAACAAGGAGAGGGCTGACAGCAGAAGGGACCAAGTCAAAGAGCCAGAGATGTGGTTTCTTTTTGCAGATGTTGGTATCAGTGACACAACAGGGGCTTTGAGAAGGTGGCCCAGAAGCTCAGGTTCAAAAAGATTGGTTCAGACTCCCATGGTAATTGGCTCTGAAAGCAGAACTCAGTAGGAAGGGAGACCTCCAGGAGTCAGGGTGAAAGCAGAAGAAAACCATGAAGAATCTGAAAGCAATGAGGTAAAACTTGAATTTGTTAGAAGCTTCTAAGGAAGCAAAGGGCCAAACCTGGATCCACATTTTACATCCAGCTCACATTTTTATAAGTTACCTACTATGGACAAGAAGCCTATTTGCCTGGACAGATCTGTCTGGAATGACATTCATTTTCAGAAGGGCTCTGCAGGAGCCTTGATAAGGGCTGCCAGTGAGATACATCAGTCCTGGCCCTTCCCACAGCATTTTCCAGGCACCAGCACCATGGTGGTAACTGATACCAGCAATTTTTTCATTCTCCTTCCAGCAGCAGGAAGATTATATTTGATTGAGCTTCACTACTGATTAATTTCTGTCTCCAGGGTCCTCTGCCAGCACATAAACCCACTAAGCCCCTTTAGCCTGTGACTCATAGGAGAGCCCAGAATGCAGTGCGTTTTCTGCCCCAAGACTATGATCCTAAGGAAATACTCAATCTGAGTCTCCTTTAGAGGCCCCTGAAAATAACCACACAGAGTCCACTGTCAAGGTAATGTGCTGTTAGACCTGGATCTCACATCTGACATATCTGCTACATGAAAAACACCACAAAACCCAAACAGGGCCTCAAAGGAAAGAGCCAAAATCTAGCTTTGCTGCTTTTCATTTTCCTCTGGGAAATATAGTTCAAAAATCAGCCCAGCAACACCCAAAGTGGTACTAGCCAGTGCAGCTGAGGTGGTACTAGTGACACAAAAAACTTCAGTTTTAAAGATAGCAAATACCAGTGCTGGGTCCCACACTTTTTGTCAAGGCAGGTGATGGTTTTAGAGAGATTAAATGCAGCTCCACTCTGGGCTTAGGGCATGATCTGTCTCCCCCAAGACTGCAAACACAACCAGAGAGTTAGAGCAGAACTGTTGCTATTGACTGCAGTGCTGACAAGTGCTCATCTCCTGAGGCTTCACCCACTGAACTCCCACAATTAGGCAGTTAATTCCTTCTTTCCTTTCTCCATTCCTGACACACAGAGAGTGATCCTAAGCATGAGCTACTTGGCTTAAGAGTACCTCAGTGTCATGACTTGGGGCCAGGTTCATGACTTTTAAGCATTTGGAGTTGACAGTTACCCACGACTGGGGCTTATGAGCTGCAGATCATGAGGGATCATGAAAGCAAGAGCAGTTTGCTCACAATGACAAACAGGAAGGATTAAGATGTTTTCTGTACATGGTGGAAAGCTTTAACTTGAATTCTTTGGCCTTTTTTCCTCTAGAAGAATCCCAGCCAAAGAGGGAGCCAATATTAAGCACTACAGTCAGTGACAAGTGCCTTTGAGGACAAGAGCCATCCACCCATAGAAATAGATTCTTTTCTTTATCTACCACTCAAGGAAGGGAGCACAATTTTATTATTGAGTTGGCCTAAAAAATAAAAAGAAACTACTTCTATTCAGGCAGTTAGTTTCATATGTGAGCCAAACCCTCTGCTTTTGTAACATGGCACAGTCCTCAAAGCCAGATTTTCAAAAACAGTGAGCCAGTTTCTCAGCTCAGACTGAGAACCCACAAATTGGCCAGACCATCAGCAGTGTTTTGCACATATTACCTCCTATTGGGACAAAATCTTTTCAAATCTGCCTGTAACTCAATGAAACCACAACAGTTTCAGCTGCAAACAATTTGGCCCACAATATTTTCCTCTCTAGTCATGCTTATGCAAAGGGAAAAAATGCCACTTTCACAGTGGCTACTTTATCCACGTTACTTACACATACTCATGCCCAATATCATTGTTTTCTAGAATACCCAGGAGAAAGCAGAAAGGTGTTTTATTTTATTCTTCCCAAAAGGGAATGTCCACGAAGAAGCAGTCAATTCTAACTCCAAAATACAACTATTCTATAGCTAAGCAGCAGAACAACTCACTTGGAAATGAAACTTATCCAAAAGCAATATCACAACTACCACTCATGTAAATGGTTTTCATTTGCAAGGGCGGTTGTTCTTGAAGGAAGGACTCCACAATGGAATGGAAAGGTGATTCAGAACTGTAAGTCTGGTGCTAGAAAGGACATTAGAGTAGAAATCTGCAGCTCACATTGTGTTGGGCACAGTTCTGACTAGAATAACTGACAATTACATTATTCAATAGCCTTTTGAGTCTCAAATTGGCAGCAAACCTAATATTTCAGCTATTTGGAGAAAATTGTTCCTTGTCTCCAGGGTATTGCTGTTTATTTGCCTCAACTCTATTAATTCCATCTAAAGCAGGTATTCAGAAAATGTGCGATAGCAGAATTGATCAGTCAAAACATACCGAACATTCTTTTCCAGAGGATTGTGAAATAGCTCATTTAAGTAGTTCTTTTGCAACATCTTTTGGCTACACTGTTCCTCCCATCAGCTTCTTATAAGA
This sequence comes from Fringilla coelebs, assembly GCF_963513975.1. Lineage (NCBI taxonomy): Eukaryota > Metazoa > Chordata > Aves > Passeriformes > Fringillidae > Fringilla > Fringilla coelebs. The sequence continues at coordinate 8,594,050 of NC_140066.1, read as the reverse complement.
ATCATTGAATTACATCTATTATTGCCTCACTACAGTTTCTTTCCCTACTGACTTGAGATAAATTATCACAGAGTTTTCTGAAAGCACCCACAAGGATCACTGAGTCCAACCCTTAAGTGAATGGCCCATACAGAGATTGAACACACAGCCTTGCCATCATTAGCACCAGGCTCAAACCAACTGAGCTAACTATTCACATGCCTTTTTACTTTATTTGGAGCAGGAAGTTACTACTTCTCTTACAGAACAGCTCCCCACCCACTCCAAGAAAAGGAAGTGAACTGTCATAGCCAGGCCCCAGGTAGAACTGTAAGCATGCTCATTTCCCACTGCTAGAGCATATTTAAAGGTAGGCAAATGGAAAGAAAAAGATAATGGAAAGACTAAATTTTAAAAGGGAAACTAGAAATCTGCCTGCAGACAGGAAGGAGCCAGATCCACCTGCCTTAAAGGTTACTTTGGGCAGGTAAAGAGACTGGCTTTCTGCACCCTGCCTGCCCTGTGGGGTGTGCTCACTGCAGCCATCCACAGCACCCAGGGGCTATGGAAAGGGTGAAAGTGAGAGGGACTGTTCACTTCTATCCTTACTGCATTTCCCACAGTCAGAGAGGCATCTCTCCATTTCCTGGAAACTACAGTATTGTGGCAAGAATGCAGAAAAAAAAAAAACAAAACACAAAGCTATATCACAAATCTGAATGTTGGATTCCCAGCAGAATAAGCGTGAATAGCATTTGGCTTTTGGGAAATTATGGGTTACTGTCAGAACACAGCTTTGATTTAAGCTCTAGTTGGCTTGGTTCAGGCCTGTGTCCAAACCTTTTAAAAACCAGTTCAGTTAGAACAGTTAAAGGAAGTGCTGTAGGGTTTACTGCACTTTTTCCTTTTAGCAGTGAAATGTTTTGGCTGGAAGCAATTAGGGTCAGGAGCCTCTTTTTTATGACATGCATATTCAGGCCACAACACTGATCCCTATGGGCCTAAGTGTAGCAATAAATGTGGTGGGCACTCATTGTTTATTTTCACTCCAGAGTAACTGGACAATTTTGCCATTAGGTGGCACCAGAGAATATTTGAACATTAACAGGAAGGACCATTGGAACTGGGATAGTCTTAATTAAATATAGTTTTCTTTGCTATGCATATGAGCTCTTTAATTACTTACTAGAAGTGATACACAGTTCATCAGAATGCAAGTTGCAGCTACAGCCATGATTTAGAAGCAGATGCTTTTTAATCATACATGATAAGTATTTAACATGAAATTGCCATACAGTTGGATTTAACTGAGATGAACGGCTTTGCGGGGTTTTGTCTTACTGAAAAGAAAAATATATTTCTGCCCAGACAATTCCAAATGTGGGCTGTTAAAAAAGACCCTTTCAAGACTCCCTGTGCATATCTGGTACAATTCCAGCAAGGTCTATGAATAATTTACTAGCTAATGAGCTCTTTTCTGTTTATGAAATAATACTCTTAAGAATAATAAGGCAGGACATAAGCAGTAGCCATGTGTTTCTTCTCAAGTTCTAGCCAGACAAATGACCTGAAAATTGCTGTTGCAAGAACTTCTAAAGCATATGGCTAAGTACAGGGAATTTGTTAACTTCTTGTGTCAGATCCAAGAGTTTCTAATTATCAACAAAAGATGGCATACCAACCTAATTACTCCTGATATATTCCAGTCAAAGACAGATTCCAAGTAACCATAGCTGTGTGGGTGTATGTGGTTTGAAATAACAGGAATCACTGCAAATTTAGTGTAAATAAAAAAAGTAGACCCAGAGATCACATCCAGACAAATGTGTCCCAGTGTGCTGAATGTACTTTCAACAGGAAGCAGGAATTTTTAGGCATTCTACCAACGCTGATTTCGAGCCACCATAAACTATTAGAGGTACATTTACTTTCCAGCTCTACAGAAAACTCCAGCAACAGCTTATTTTGTTTGACAGAGAGGAAAAGAAATTTATCTTTCTTATATAACAAAACAAAAATATACCAAATAGTTGACAATTTTTTAACTATTAAATGCAGATTGCTTTTTAAGACAACATCCTGATCCAGCTGGATAAACACCAGGACACTGGTACATTATGAATATTGCTGATGCATCTGACTAAGCAACTGAGTCCAGTGCCATGTTCTTACTCACAGGAATCCTTAGCCCCAAACCCCTGGACACAATGTGTTTTCATACCATGCCTGCATCATAGAATCTCCAGCCATTCTACTTGACAGCAAGATGGAAAAGCAATGATATATTCACAACAATGGACCAGAATTCATAAAATCTCTAAGGGAAAAGCATGAGGAACTCATTTTTACACTAAACAATATTTCATATTCATACTAAAATTTATTACATCATCTTAGGAGCCATATAAACTGCCAGGGATTATTCCCACTGTACTGGGTCAGTGTGTCAATCCAGGTCAGCAACAGCATATTCTTCACTAAGTTAAAAATGTTACTGGGTTAATTTTTGTTTTAATCACACATCTTGCAAGGAAGGGGAAGGTGCACAGGTCATTTCATGCTGTGTTTAATTCAGCATGTTGAAAGTCACTGCTTAGGTCCTTTTTTATTTAGCTTCCAATGACTGACTGTTCAAGGTTTATGGCAATAAACATACAAAATGCCAATTATCCATAGACAAGCCAATGACTGGGATTCTTTCCTCTCCACAGCCCTGCAGGCACTTCTCAGACCTGTGTCCTCTTGGGTTGAGTTGCTCAAGCCAGAGCAGATTCCATTCACCACACTGCAGAGCTCTGGCTTGCTCTAAGGCGAGTAAAGCCTGAGTAGAGGCTGCTGGGGAATCCCTAACAGGCCACTGGTTCAGGAAAAAACCTGAAAGAAACCATGACACTGGTGAAGGGAGAGTAAAAACCCTACAAAGCCCCAGAACCACCTCCTCTTCCTCAGGATTTCCAGCCAGACAATGATTGTGAGGGAGACTGGTCCATTCCAACAAAAGTAAGCAAAATCTGTGGAAAATGATCCCCAAATACTTAGAACAGACTAAACATTAAAGTAACTGCATAGGCAAAAGATGTGTAAGAGTCTAGAAATGCAATCTTTTCCTAATGGCTCAAGTTTCACTTGCATGAAACTGAAAAAAATCACTGATTTAACTAATTCTTCATTTATTATGCTGCTTTTAAGAGCAGTACCTGAGCTAGAAATGTAAAAATAGGCATTTTTAAAAAAACACAACCCTGATCTAGTTAATGCACCATAAGAAAGAAAACAAGTGAAAAATCACATTTTGGACCTGCCTAAATTTCTATAACTACAGTAGAAGATCCCAAAAAATCCCAAATGTAATTCTGAAATTTGTTCTGTCCATGCTATCTGAGTGTTCATGACCGACCTATTTCCCCCAAACACAAGATAAAAACTAAACTGTTGCTCCTTATCACAGTGAATAATACCTGGCACTGTTCATAGGCATTTCCAATATTAACCCACCTGTAAACCAAAGAAAACATTTTCTCATAGCTCAGGAATCACAGTGCCACAGCAGCTCATTTCTAAGAGCCAGGAATGCTGCTTGTGAAGCTTAACCTGGTGTGAGCACATGGAAGCCTTTCAATGATTAGCTATTGTTTTATCAGCTCCATGACAGAAAAATATGAGTTTTCACCAGAATGGTAATGATATCTAGCTGACAAATTTGCCTCAAAACCAGAATATAGGAATAAATACTAATAAAAGTTGGGAAAATACTAATAAATATTGGGAAAAATACTAATTAATACAGGGAAAAATATTAATAAATAGTATTAGTAGGCAACAGGTTTTCCTAAGTATCCTTATACAACTTTTTCCTACTAAAGTGTGGGAAAAGTATTGAAATGCCTGTGACCCCAATTAAAACACCAACTTTTAAGCAGGAAACAATCCACCTTCCAAAACCCTATTCCTCAGTGCATGTTATGTTCCAATTGTCATGCTTTGTCTCTTCCAGGCTTGTGTATAACAGACAAATACAAATTTTAATCTCCTTCTCATGCCACGCTGTAGGGGAACATGCTTTCCTCCTGAAGGGAATTGTTGCACATGCCACAGCTGGAAGGAGCACTCCCTTCCAGCAGGAATCAAGCAGACACATGAATTCAGTCAACTAAACCCATTGATTTTGGTGATTTTGTTTGTACACATGAAACCACGCTTCAGCACCACAGTGAACAATGCCTTTCTTTATCATCCCACACACTGTCCACAATCATCCAGCTATCCTAATATCAACCATTCAGCCTGAGCTACTTCACAACAGTTTTGTCCACAGAAAAATACTAATAAATGTATTTATATAATTATATAGAAATAGAAAAATATATAAAAAAATATATTTATGTAATATACATAAAATACTAATAAATATATGTGTCCATGGTTTTGTGGTATTAGCCAAATATTGGTGCTGTGGTATCCCTAGGTATCTGAACCCTGCCCTCCCTCACCTCCTGAGGCACAGGACATGGCAGGTTTGTCTCTTGACCACTACACTCTGCAAGGAGGTTCAGGATGTCTCCTCTCTACATCAGTGCTCAGCATCACTGCAATAGTTGTTCAACCACTGGGGGAGGATTGCCTATTGTACAGTATTTTTTGATTTTTTTCACTATACAATGATCAAGTAGCTTTCACCTTCCCTTACTTCAAGCCCTGTATGTCCTTTGCCACTCCAGCACTGTGCAGTTTGTTACAGAAAATGGGTTCAGGAAAGGTACAGATTAGTTAAGGGAGCATCATTTGGAACACAGCACCTGTGCAGAATCCCTTGGACTGCAATATTCTCAGTTGCACCTCATAACTGAGGGCCCTCACCTCCCTGCTCTTACATCACTCTGCAAAAATCACAATGCTCTTCCCTAACTCCAGCAGCTCCTTCTCAGGCACAATGGCTGTATAGAAGAGAATTGCTCTTGTCAGTTGAAATCCCTGCTGCACCTGTTTGGATTGATTTAGCTCAGTGCTCTCAGCCAGCACTTTGCTACTAGATTCAAAGGATTTATTTTAAATATCCCAACTGAGTCAGATAAGACACACTCAGCCCATTTCAGCATAAAATGCAAAACATTCTTAGAGCAAAATGTGCAAAACTCCCACAACTATTTAAGTTAATAATTAAAAGGCCTTCCCCTAGGGTTAACCAAGTCAAGTTAGTTATTCTTCTCATTTAAAGTGCATGTACTAGGACCAAAAATGAAGACTGTTGGATGATTTTGCATTTCATCCATGCAGAGCTTGCACTATAACCACATACAGAAGTGCAGTATGCTTCCAGAAAAGCATAATATTGCTCCATACTTTGGCATTTGTGACAGAGTGCAGCAAGCCACATACCTTGAAGCCATCCAAGCCTCTCAGACTGCTATAGAAAACATACCTGAAACTGCCCTGGTGACTGCCCCAGCTTAAACAGCATGGCATTCACACAGAATGCAGGCAAGCTGTACATTTAATCATGCATTTACAACGTTACTTCCACTTCACACCGGCTGTATAGACACCTTTATACCTTACATCTATGGGGACTTGTGACTGGTAATGCCAGCCAGCCCCTTCTCCAAACAATGCTTTAAAAAAGCAAATTTACTTTAATCCTAGTGTTTGTCCCAGCTTTGCATGAAGACTAAACCATAGGAATAGTAACACTCTTCCTGTATAAGTGCTACAGTAAATGACCACCCTTAAGGGATTATGTTCTGAATAAAATCCATTCAGGACTGTGTGCTATCCTGTGCCCATTACCATCATCCTGCCATCAGCTGACTGCCTTTTTGGGAAAAAAAAAAAAGGCTCTCAGGCAGCCCTGCTAACTTGGCACACTGGAGAGCCTGCTGAAGGCAACAACAATTATTCCAGAAAAGCATCATTAAAATAAGTGCTTAGCTTTAGAAAAAAACACTACATTACAGCATTTCAGATGATTCTGAAATGTCACAGAATCTTCTGGAATCTCAGGCTTTTCTTTACTCTTTGCAGCCTATTCATACATAGGATAGAGAGCATTCCTACATGATTCATCTTGCTAATAGACACATTTAGAGGAACCCTGGTTGTTTTTTTTTTAAGGGCAGCATAAACATCTGCCTACAAAATAAACAAAGCACAGGATTTTTTTTTTTTTTTTTGACAGCAACTCTTTAAGAATTAGCATACCAGCATTTTGAGGCTCAGGTATTAATTAGGCAAACTGAAGCACATGCTTGATGGCATTATCAAAAAGCATTCTGAGATCTCTGGATCAAATCTTTATCTGTTTCATGTCCAGAATAATTTACTCCAACGTATCTGTGTGAAAACATCCAAGAGCAAAAGCAACATGTCCACTGGAGTTCTTGGACATTTACAGTCACTGACCTGACAAAACACTATTACAGACTTGTTTTAGGAATGTTATTCAGTCTTTTCAGTGCTTCCTGTCTCTGCCTCTGTGGGCTAGTAAACTTGACTTGAACAGTTTGGTTACATTAACCTAGCTTTCCTTGCCATTACTATGATATTTTTCTTTCTTGCGAGTACTCTGAGTCATTTCCTTAAATCTTTGCTGGTTTGGCTGCAGTCTTCAGGACAGTAGGAATTGCCAATGCTCCTCTTCTACTCCTGTTTTTAATTGTGCTGTGTGCAGGAGCCATTGCTCTATTAGAGTAGATTTATCTGTTTAGTTGAAACAATTACATTTTTGCCTAACACAAACCATTGAAGTTCAGTTGCCATGATAAGTTCTTCAAAACCATATAAGGCTCCAGATGTGGAGGGTCTGAGCCCAATGTTTTGTGACTATTCTGATAAAACCCACGCAGATGAGCAGCAAGCCTTTAGACACATGGCCATACCACTGCAGCCTTTCATGCCTTCATTTAAGCAGAACAAATGGAAAGAAGTCTCTACACCCAATTATATAAAACCATCCAATGCGTTCTAATGGCTCATCTACTCCTCTGTGTATACTTAGGCCTTGGGCAGAGGAAAGCAGACAGACAAAAAAAAGGAAGGAGAAAACTCAATAGGTGAAAGACCCACCCAGGGAGTCCCTGTGGTAACAACAAGAGGCAGGACAGGGAACAACCTACCTGCAACCCAGAAACAACATCCAGTCGAGGCAGAGCAAGAGCCTGAGAAGCAGGGAAGCTCAAAGCAGGAATAGAAGCTCTGGGCAGAGCTTAAATGGAGCTCCTGTGGCCATGGGTAGAGGGTGTGGGTGGGGCCCAGCCCAGGTGGGGCTGATCAGGGCAATTAAAGCCTGTTACAGCCAGAGCCCTGACCCTGTGGGAGAGGGCTTCCCAGCCTTTAAGGATGAGTAGTTGAGAGAAATAAAAACAACCATGTTCTAAGTGTTAAATAAATACAGGTGCTTTTTACACACTAGTGACTCACCAAGAGCAAACAATTTTATAATAATGAAGCCAAATATTAAACCTGTATGAAAGAAACAAAGCTCAATAAGAAATCCTCCAATCCCATTCTTTGTTCAGTTTCTGATAGATACCCCAAAACTAGCGTCAACAGCCACTAGCTTTTATTGTTGAAGAGGAAGTACATTAATAACTTCAGCCATTATAATCAATATGAAAGCCTTGAGAGACTGAAGGAATCTCTGCAAAGGAACTCTGTAAAGGAGTTTTTTCTTAGTTGAGGGACTACTATAATAATTGAGTAAATCTTATCTGTCGAGACAAAAAGAAGAATAATTTTTTTTTAAAATGTATCACTGTTAAATGCAGCATTTTAGCTATTCAGGATGCGAAGAAGGATGTACACTACATCATACCCCAGTAAAAGGAAAGAAAAATAACCAGAATATTCCTAATAAAGAAAGTTGAACCATTTGGAATCTGAATCCAGAAAACACTTTTACCTATCTGTAATTTTATTTCCATTAATTTTGGAAGAAACAGAGAAAAACTGATTCAGTATACATTTATTTTAAATCAAAGTATTAACAACAGTTGTAAACTTAGAATTTAGTTCAGATACCCTCTCCTTCAATAAAACCACTTTTTCCTGTTTGACTCTTTATGTGAGTGGAATAGAAACAATGTACAACACCTAAAAAATCCCCTGTGAAGATTACAGTGTAAAGAGGCAAGTTTCAAAACAGGAATATTTTTTCTTACTCCAGGAAAGCTTTTTTCCAGTGGCTCCTAAAGATGAGAGAGAACCTTTCTTGTTCTTAACTAAGGAAAGAATATGGTTATCAAGTTCAGGATTTAGATTAGAAACCAATTTTTCCTTATTTATAGATTAGTAATGCAGTTCCTTTGACAGCAATGTATGATGCTGACATCTGACATGACAAGCAGATTCCCAGTGCAGGATCATTGCTCTCATCCTGTCTGGTTCTTTAGAGTGCCATATTCAATTCTAATTCCTGTTCTTATTCATTAATTGCTCCCCTTACAAATTAGGCAATATCAGTTTTCTTTTTCTATTTGGTAATATTTAAATTTCTCATTATAGTGTTTTCTAATTAGATTTAGAATGTGAACTATGGCTTTGTTTCTGAGAGCCAAAATAGACAGGTTTTGCTCTGGCCAGAAAGAGCCCGTGCCATTTCCAAGAGTGAAAATTCCTGGACTTCTGAGCCTTGTACGTTTGTTTCCAATTCTCCTAACATTTCAGAAAAGACAAGGTTCACATAATCCATCTGTTGAAAAATCTTCCAGAGATTAAGATGTTTAAAACTGCATGGCTCTAATAAATAACAGTGTATATATAAGGTTATACAGCACATTGAACGTTACCAAATGTTAACGCCTCATGTGTGATCCCTGAGACTTTTAAGCTGAGATGCAATGGTTTTCTACAAGGTTCACCAAGGCTGTATTTATTTCTCTGCTCATTCTCACAACCATTAATGACTCTCCTTTGGTGATGGGTGAGGTACCAGAAAACAGAAAAAGGTCAAATATAGTGACTGTCTGTAAAAAAGGCAGGAAAGGCACCAATAAATTCTAGACTAGTCAGTTTAACTTCTTCTCCCAGAAATACTCTAGAGTAACAAAAGTAATTGGAACAGGTAATTGGAATAGGTAACATAATAACAAGAGTCACACACAGCAAGTACAGCTGTGACAAGAATAAATCCTACTGGACTAATGTGCTACTGTAACAAACCAGGAATGTCTGCAGCAGCTGCCATAACTCAGGACTTCAGCAGAGCTAAATCTTATTTCCTGTAACATTCCCATAAAAAACAGCAAAAGTTGTCAATTACATAAAAATGTGCAATAAGCATCCCCACACAGGACTGCTGTGACCATTAGGATGGAAGGATGCATCAAAATACACAGATATTCTGTCCTGGGCCTACATCTCTTCTGTGTTTCATTGGTGAATCTACGAGAAAACTGAAAGTATGCTCTGGGGGGTGTAAAAACTGAAGCTGCAGAAGTACAGCATTAGTGCAAATAGATGTCAAAAAACCAGGGAACACAATCTTTAGGAAAAAGAAAAACCAGGATCAAATTCATTTGGGACAAGACCAGGAGAGCATGCTGAGCAGCAGTACTCAACACCAAAATGGACCAAAGAACAATTAGCTGGATGATGGTATTTTCAGAAAAGGACCTGGGGGGTTACAGTTCATCAACACAAGCCATGCAGACAGGATAAGCACTACATAAAAATGAATAACCAGGAGTACAGGTTATGAGGCAGCTGGTAAGATCATGCAGTCCTGTCCAGCACTGGTCAGGCCTCAGCTAGGGTACTCCCTCCAGGTTTGTGCTTGTATTTCGAGGAGGATGTAGCTTATTATGGAAAGAGTTTCTTGCAGCGAACAAGAAATATGACCTCTGAGAAGGAGCTGGAAGACTTAGGAGTATCTAGATTAATGAAGGTAACTCTTAAAGATTAATCAGTGCTTGATAAAAGTATTTATAAGCACCAAAGTCTGATAGAAAGAAGAAATAATTCATTCAATGTGTCCATGGTGGACACATTGAGTGAATAGCTAAAAAACTTGATAATAGCTTTAAGTTGCAGGAAGAATAATCCAAGTTACTTATTAAAGGGAGAAAATAAATACTTCTTGATGGTAAGTGAAACACAGGAATTTCCTGGATAGGTCATGAAGACCTCATAATGAGAAATTGTAAAGGAGTGAATAAACAAATATCTATCAGAAATGAACTCAGCATAGTTAGGAGATGAACAAGATAACCTTTTTTGTTATCTCTTTCAATCTTTTTGTTTTATGGTACTATAATTCTGTATCACTAAAAAGATGCTTCAGAATCTCTCTGCCCTTTGTTAGAAAAAGAATTTATCTGGGGAATTTCTAGGGGTGGAAAAGTTTTTGTAACAGCTGTGGAAGATGTTTTATTTATTTGCTGGTGGCTGCACAGTACTTTAGAACACAGTAGGCCACGTTATATTATTCTGACAAATTTAAGTTTTTGGGACTCAAATGGGGAATATGGCATAACATCATGAAAGACAAAATATTATAGGCTCTTACTTCTGTAAAATAGTGAATGCAATAAAGCCTTTCAAAACACCACCAGCATTAATTTTCACCATCAACAAAACTATCCCAAATAACAAACCCCAGCTTTAGCACTCCTTCTAGAAAAGCATTTCTAGATACTACAGACGATGAAAGAATCTGTGCATCACATTCTCTTTCCTGACTCTCACTTTGCAGCTTTCCAAACCACTCTTTTTGCACCCACCTCAGGGAACTACAGAAAAGAGCACTTTGCTTCATCATGGTGCTGTGAAGAAGAGAAATTTGAGATCAAGAACAATAAAGAAATGCAAGCTCTGCAATACAGAGTGTGCTGTATTAAGGGTAAGTTACACTGTCTTACTCTTTGTTTATATTTCACTTCTCCTCCTGGCCCGTGCAGTGCAGACACATCCAGCCATCAGCCCCAGGCACTGGGAGCAGCCCCGAAGCAGACCTGAGCACATCCAGTGGTGCTCTCAGCATGGTGAGAGCTCTAATTTCTCATCCCCCAGGCAAGGGCAGACCCACACCCTTCCCAGGAGAGATCCTGCACTGCTCTTGGTCTGGGGACTTTGTGCAGCCCCAAACACGTGGGACTTATTACAGTCGATCACCCAGTTCATGAAGTTCCTTTAAATTCCAGGATCTATTTCACCCCAATGAATGTGGGCTCTGCACAGAGGCTGAGTGTGACAGTGAAACATTCTCCTATTCAGTTATGCTTTTTCTGAGATTTGCAGATATTATATGTGTATGTGTGTGTGTGAGGTGAGGGAAGGAGACCAGGATGAAAAAAGAAGGCAGAGAATGTAGCAAAATAGACATGGTACACCAGAATGAGAAAGATCCTGTTATTCTTTTCTTTGATCAAGCTATTGGCCCCAGAAAAAATGGCCAACATAAATTATATATGCCAAAGTCAACTTCAGCTGATGTTCTTTCTAGCCATTTCATCTTGTATCTGCCAACTTCCACCCATTTCCCCTATTTTATCCACATGTAATCGTATGTAGCCATTAAAAATGTGTTTTTCTACTTAGTTCAAGTTTTCTGTGTAACAGGCATTTATTTTATTCTTCCCCTGCAATATACTAGGAAAATAAAATGTACTTTATTCAATTGAAGTGGTAGAGTACTGAATTTAACTACCAATAATAATGCCTAATGACCATATCCTTTTAAAAGCATTTATATGGATTTCAGTAGGAAATCAAAGAGTTTGCTTCTTATTTTTTAATCTAAAAGCACATTAAGAAAGGGTTCTTTTCAGTGAATAGAAACTAAACTGCGGAAAAAAATAATTTTTAAGAGGTCTTTGATTGACTATATTATTTTTATGGCTGCTGAAAAAAAGATTACTTTTGGGTTCAACTAACTGATGAGAAAGAAGGTTTCTGTGGCCATATTTCAGGAATGGATAAAACACAAGGAAAGGCACCTCCTGGACTTCCTACACTGAGAATCTCTGACTGTAAATCTCACTAATTAATGAATGGAAAATACCCAAATAATTGTTTTGCTCAGAGGAGCTAAGCACCTGTAGCTGTTGTGGATTGTAACTGGTGCTGTCAATACTCATCACTTGTGAATATTTGGATGGTGCAACTGACAGGTCCTGGCATCTAGAAGACACACAACTCCAGCTGGTGTTGCTCTGGGGTGAGGCAGCCCACTTTGCTCAATTTCAAGTTGTTTAGATAAGGACAATGTTCACCTTCCCATCTACCAAAAAAAAAAAAAAAAAGAAAGAAAAGAAAAAAAAGAAGGAAAGAAAATATAGTGCTTGATGACTGCAAACATCTCAACTGGGAAGGAAAAGACTTTCAGTCTTTCCTGAGACTACCCCACATACCTATAATGATATCACACTACAAGGAAATAGTAAGAGGGAGATTGCACTGTTTTCAAGACCTACATTCATATTTTGTTCTAGTGTTTTTGACTTTAGACATTTTATTTCCTGGGGCCATGGGAAGTATCAGAGGACCTTGTGGGCGGTGTGTTGTTACCTGCAAGCTGCTGGCTAGCATCCACAGAGGCTGAGAATGCCTCACTCCATGCACGTAATGCACAACTGGAATCCTGGGTGTTGTAGAATTCATGCTGTCATGGAACTAAGTGGGAAATTTGTGAAGACTTGGTAAGCCCAAACTGGAACTTTGTAAAAACAAGTGCATTTTGAGACTGGGCGCAGTGCAGGTCCCTGGATCTACCTAAAGTACCAGCAAATCTCACAAATGTTAGCATGGTCCTTCAGGCTGATGTTATCAATGAGGTGAGGTCACTGTCACATCAACTGTCACATAATTTTTGTATTGGCATCCAGAGTGCATCCAGTAACCTGGTTTGGCCACCAGAAATGCATGGATGCTCCAGCTCCGCAGCACTGCAGTGTAGGATACCTTGTGGGATTCCAGACCCAGTGCTGGATAATCTCTCTAGCAGACTGGAAAACAGCAGAAAACAATGATCAATTGAAGCAGAAAGCTTTTGTTGGAGTGTGTGGTGTGTAACATTTTGTGTCAGAAAGGATTTCTCTGATCCAGCAGAAACAAGACAGACCCAAAGATAGTGGGGTGTCCATGCTTCACTCATTGTCCAGGTGATTGGGACAGTCACACTTGGGCAGAGATGGGCCTCCTGAGCAGCATCTGGCTGGGGGAACAGCAAAATGCCACCAGTGCCACCAGGCCAGTGTGGCAGCTCATGCTGATGTTTTCTCTACACCACTGCGCGCTTCTGGGCTCAAACTGTTTGCAAAGCGGTATGAACTGTGCCGGAGCACACCCAGCTCGGATTCTGGGTGTGGATAAACGCAGTTCTGCTGGAAGGTGAGGAATCCGTAACCCAGTCACTTGAGGTACAGCAGCACAAGGCACTTCTCCGTCCCGCGGCTTCGTGCAGCGAAACATCCGAGCGGGGATTCGGGGCCCTGCCCAGCGGGAGGGGATGTGCCAGCCGTGGCCCCACGCAGTGACTGCAGGACATGCGGCCAGCTGGTCCCTGCCGCCCTCACCGGCGCGATTCGGGATCGGCTCCGGGCACGGTGCGGCTCAGGACCGCCACCCGCCTGTCCTGTGTGTCGCCCGGCGCCGCTGCCGACCCGCTCTCAGGGTCGGGGGTCGGCGGATGCGGCGGGATCCCGGCTGGCAGGGTGATCCCGGCTGGCAGGGGACCCCGGCTGGCAGGGGACCCCGGCTGGCACAGACCCCGGCCCGGCGCCCGGAGGCGGGGGCGGTGCCGCTGGGGGCGGTGGCATCTCCCCTCTCCTCCCCTGCCCTCCCCCCGTGCCTCCCCGCCCTCCTCCGGGGCCGCGGCGCTGCCCCCTCCCGCCGGGGATATCCCCGGCCCCTCCCCGGCGGGCGGCGGCCCAATGGAGGTGGGGATGCTGTGCGGGCTGCGGGCGGGCTGGGGGCGCCGCCGAGCCGCGGACGCCACCGGGCCGGGGCCGCGCTCACTCGGCGGGGAGCCGCGGGCAGAGGCGGGCGGCGCCGGGGCTCGGTGCGGCGGCGGCTGGGATGCGCCGGCCGGGCGGCTCTGGGGGCAGATAGCGTCCCGCGGGGAGGCGGCCGAGTGGGGCCCGGGGCGGCGGCCGCCGGGCAGCGCCATGGCGGCGCAGTGCGACCCGCTGAGCGGGTACCTGCCCCAGCCGCTCTCCGACCCGGGCTCCAACAGCGAGCGCAGCGCCGACTCGCCCGCGCCCGGCTCCGAGGAGGACTCGGCCGGGCCGCCGCGGCCCCTGCACAGCCCCGAGTGGGGCGAGGAGCGATTCCGGGTGGACAGGAAGAAACTGGAGGCCATGCTCCAAGGTGAGGGCGGGAGCGGCGGCGGTGCCCGGGGGGCGCGGGGCGGTGGCGGCGGCCCGGAGGGGCGAGAGGGGGCCCGGTCCCCGCCGTGCCGTGTCCTGGCTCCCCCTTCCCCGCCGGAACGGGAGCCGCGTCCTGTCAGCCCCTTCCCCGGGCGCTGGACGAGGGCCTGGGTCGGCGAGAGCCCCGTGGGCCGGTCCCTGCTCCGGGCGCTGTCGTGGCCTCTCGGGCCGGGGCTGCTCCCGCTCTGCCGGGGAAGCGGCTCCCTGTGCCCCCGGAGCGGAGCCGAGCGCCCCGGCCCCCAGCCCGGGCGGCCAGATGCCGCTTGGGGCCGGGCCGGCCCCGGCGTCGCGGGTAGTGCCGCTGCCCGGCCCCGCCAGGGCTCGTCCCGCGCCGCTGCGGCTCGGAGGGTCCCGGTCCCTCGGAGTTCCCGGAGAAGGTGACATCCCGCCCGGGCACGGCGCTGCGGGCTCTCGGCTTTCGAGGAACAGCCCGGCGCTCGGGGAGCCGCCGGAGCCGGGCGTCCCGGCCGGAGGAGCGGGAGCGGCTCCGCAGAGCTGACAGCGGCCGGCGCTGCCGTGCGACCGGCTCGGCCCTTGGCTCCGCTGTATGGGGGTTTTTTGAAGGTTTTTTCTTTCCTTGAGGCTACATATTTTATCCCAGTATGTTTTGAATTATCTGCTCTCAGTGGAAGTTACGTAGGCAGCTTTTGACAAAATAGGAGTAGTAATTGCTGGTTTTGTTGCTAAAGAGCACATGAGTGGGTTTGAACCAGTTGAGGATGCTGCTGAGCGGGGTGATTCCCTTGGGCTGTTCCCAGCTGTCTGGTCTGAGGAGCCCGTGAGAACCGAAGTGAGTTTCAGGCCTTACAGTGTCAAATCTCAGGGTGTGTCTGGGTCAACAAGAAGAGACGGTGGTTGTTTCAAGAGGGCGCTTTTTCCTTTGGAACTACTGTTTTGTAAACATTTGATGTTACACTAACATGGTAACTCACATATTTGTGTACACTTTCAGAACAAACCCTTGACAAATGTTTTACCTGGTGTGTCACAAAGAAGGCGTTTTGGTCACTTACTGGAAGCTTTGGGTGCTCCCTATGTGAGCATCCCCTGTCAGGGCACCTTCCTTCCTCCTTGCAGCAGTGGAAGGGAGGCTGTGGGAGCGAGCAGGAGAGCAGCAGCTGGTGAGTTGGGTTGGTCACTGAAGAGCTGCAGTTTGACTTGGTGACTACAACGATTGGAATTTTTTTAATTGAGATGGTCTCTCCTGGGGGTGAGTTAATCTTTAATCAGTTAATACTTTAGAGCTAGTAGAAAAATCTCATTATGTAATGCAGTAAAGAGAAAGGAATTTGGAGAAACAGAGAAGCAACAACTATTTATAAAGATGTGCTCATCAAAAGTGTCTGAAAACCAAAACCACATGGGTATTTCTGTGTAAGAAGTGGTAGAGAAGGGTCAGAAATTAGAGTTCTGTAAGAAGATGAAGGTTGCTTTAACTTTTTCTTCTAGCAGCCAAATAAATTTCCATATTCTCATCTCTCACACAGTCCTTTCTTCTACTGCTTGAGGTAGTAAGCATGAAGGGATAAACAAAGCTCCCAAGCAGAAAATAAATACTCTCTAGGTTGTGTGACCCAATAGTAGCCAGTGTCAAAATGTAAGATTTTTCTTTGCTCCTTTTTCAAATTTTATTTCTTTATTTCTTCTTACCTTTGTAAAAGAATAAAATAGTGAAAAATATATGAATGATAGAGCATAGTGAGTAAATACAAGGAGAATGCTACCTGGTTTTTGATGTGGGGTTGCTGTTATGCCCTGTCTAGAACACACATTCTTCAGATGATGGTTTGAGGAGGATTTGTTAGCCTTTCCTTTGTGGAAAGGTATATCCTTTGTGGGTATAACTATCCACAAAAAGGAAAGTTATCCTTTTTGTGGTGGAAAGTTTATACTGGACTTGGAAATAAGTGGCTGTATGTGAAAATCTGAACTGTCTGGCTTACTGTTAATGAAAAACTGTTTATTAGGAAGCAAGAAGCAAACATAGTAGTTATTTCTGTGAGAAAATCGAACTGTTTGGTAAACATTTTGTCAGTTTCTCTCCGTGCCCTCTCAGTTTCCTCTCTGTGCTTTACAAATGTTTGTCTCATCTCTTGACTTACAAGAACCTCAAGCACCAAGCAGCTCTGCCAGGGAAAGCATTGTGAAGCCAGATCTGTACCTGTTGCCCAGAAATTCAGTCAGCTATGCTGCTGATTACAAGCCAAACTTGATTTTATTTTTTAACTTCTCCCACCCTCCCCACCTTTTGTTTGTGTCTTTCTTTTGGGAGTGAAGCTTTGACTTGCCCTACTAGGAAAGGGACAATGGAGAGGAAGCAGTGTGAATCATCTCCAGGAACAAACTCCAGTTAGATAATTTGTAGGGTTGTGTTCCCTCTGGTTTCTAATACAAGATCCTTTACTGGAAGTTCTTGAAATATGCAGAAATTGCATCATGGAAAAGAAAAATCTTTTCAATCCTAGTGATGATGAGCAGGTTTCTTGTTTCCAAAAGTTAGCCAATTTTTATGCTTTTTTTTTTTTTTTTTAATTTCAGGCTGGTGTAAATACAGATTTTTGTTCATATTGGATGCTTAAAGGCTCCTCTTTTGCTTTTACTAGATAGCTTGTTTACATTTGGGAAAGTTACTTTTAAAATGATTAAAAAACTTAGAATGTCTTCTAGTAATCACCACACTTTCTTATATTATGGAAGAGTGAAAATGTATCATCTTTAGTTCAGTTGTCTTTAAAGCCAAGTTTGAAGGAGCATTTGTTGAAGGAACTTATCAGGAAATGTTCTCATTCTTGCTTGGGGGTGCCTTGGTGTTTTTTTTTCTTTTTGCTCATCAACATCTATTGTTTACTGTGCTAATTGTGAAATGTAAGAAAAAACTATCTAGGAGAAAGAATATGCAGCAGCTCCCCGTTCAGCTCAGTGCTTCTGTTACTTCTTGCATTACTGAGTTTTTGTATGTGCTGTTGTTGTGGTTATTTTCATCTTTCCCACAGTTTGTGGGCTGTTTCCTGAGGGCCAGGGCTGATCCCAGCAAGGCTCACCTGGGAATATCAGCCTCGGCAGCTCATGGGGGGACTGGGGCACCTCCCTGTGAGATACAGAGTAACTGCAGTAAGTGCTGTAGCAAGAACTCCATAGCTGTCTTTAAAAAAAAAAGGAGGTGCAGGTAGTTTGCTACTAATTGTATGGAACCAGAAATCCCAGAAATCAAATCTGACTTGAGGTGTCAAAAATTTTTGATAGATTTGAGAATGTTTCTGCTACCTTTTTTTTTTGGTTGTTGTTTTTCCTCCCCCCACCTTAAAATATTTGTATTGGTATTTCCTGAATGGTTCTGTTTGGAATATCAAAACCTGCAAAAGCTGTGGTAAACCCCTTGCAGATAAGAACTGTTTTTTCCTTGTGTCCATCTTCTTTGTTTGACTGTTTCATTACTTGAATGTAGATGACTGGAATTGTGTCCCATAAACAAATCTCAGTCTTTACAGTGGGGTGTAAGCTCTCTTATGCCTCATGTCTTCATCAGTTTCTTGGTGAACAGATGCTTCTAGAATTATTTTTTTATCTAGGAGGCCAATATGAGTAAAACAGATCAACTTTTCAGCAGTGACAGAAGATGGTATTTCCTAGTAGCCCAATTAATTACAGCTGTTCTGCACAAATTCTGGTTAATGCTCAGGTGACTTCATATTGTGGGATGATTTACTTAGTGTCTGAGTGCCCGTTACCATAGGAGCTGAATATTATTGTAAAGAGGCAGAACAGTAAACTTAGGAAAGCTGTCCAAAAAGTATAATCTATCAGCTGATGTTGCAGCAATCAGTAGGCTTAGACAAGTTGGCCATGAACTTTAAAAAACCACCAAACTAAAGAAAGCAACACCTTTTTTTGCTTGCGTGGTGTGTCTCATTCTTGGTTACAAAATGTTATGCCAATCTTGCATTTCAAATAATCCTTTTTCTGTGTCATGTTCTTTAGCAGATGTAGGGGTTTTTTTATGTGGTATGTGTGGTTTAATCACTCACAGTTAAATACTTTTTGACTTTATAATGTACTATCACACGATAGTAGTTTGCTAAAAAAAAAAAATCCATGCTGTTTTTAATAAGAATCTAAGTCTAACAATGCTGTGTGGGCCATATTATATATGGCTCTTTCATTAAAGTACAAAACTGTGTAGTTAAAATTCTGTATTTCTTCACTTTGTCTTGTATTCTTTTGTACCTCATCTTTCATTTTGAGGACTCCTCAGGGTAATTTTAATCAGAGATCTAAAACTTTATGGGTGGTGGGTTTTTTGTTCTGTGTTTTTATTGGTTTTGTTGGGATTTTTTTTCCTTATGAGGTAATTCAGCATTTGCCTATTTATTGATAAACATGTGAAGAAAAGCACAGACCTGCATGCCCAGCAAACTCTGAAGAGCACCCAGTTTGCTCTCAAGCTCATCTTTACAGATCAGGTTGTGTTGACACCAGGTGGGCACCTTGGAAAATAGCACAGGGTATGGTGCTGTCTGTATTGGTTGTGTCACAGGTCAGCTGGACTAGGCCAGAATTAGAGGAATAATGTAAATTCTAACGATAATAGTGGCTCACTGGTTCCTTTCTAGGCAGGAAGGACAAAAGTGCTGTCACCAATTCAATATGAGCAGTCAGGCAAGCTGCTCATTGAGGTGCCCTTGTGTAGCTCTGTCTGCCACTGCAGCATTGAGAGAGCTCTTCCCCATCCTACTCCCTGTTTTGGTGCTCCTTGCCTGTCATGGGAAGCTAGAAAAATGCTCAGCTAGTAATTTTCTGCCCAAAACAACCCCTAATTTTCTTAGGGGGAGGTGACACAAATACTTAGCTAACTTTTTTTGCATGGTTTAATCCACATAAAACTTACTGTAAATTGTTCATTCCTTTGCCTAAAGGTCACCCAGAGACCAT
The DNA here is from genome assembly GCF_963513975.1 of Fringilla coelebs. NCBI lineage: Eukaryota > Metazoa > Chordata > Aves > Passeriformes > Fringillidae > Fringilla > Fringilla coelebs. The sequence goes on along the minus strand of NC_140066.1, from coordinate 8,574,785 downwards.
TGTCAGATCTTGATTTTACTTATGCAATGCCTCTTTCTGATGTCTGAATGATAACCAGCTTTTGTTTGCTGATCCATCAGGTGAAGCTTGTGTTTAAACAAGTATATTTTCCCTGCTTAATGCATAACTTTTGGAAAGTTTACTTCAGTACTTTCCATAGTCTTCTGCACTGATTTGTTTCATCTGCAGAGAATGAGAAATCGATACGTGTGGCAGGCAAAGTTTGGGGGAAGTGGAGTGGGGGGGAAAGAAAAGTGCTCTTATTGGAATGTGCTAAAGAAGACAGATATTCTAAGAAACCCAGGCCTCTACTGAGTGCTACAAACAATGGTTTTATTAGAGGCTGGATCCTGAAGATACAAATTTTGAGCAAGTTAGCTGCTTAACAGGCAATTGTAATGTTCTTGTGATGGTGCCTGTGCAGGGAGGGCAAGTTCCATGTTAAATTTATTTTGGGGTTTTATGTTTAAATGGCTAAGCAGCAATTACTGATATTCCCCTGGATTTTTTGTGTGTTGTGATGGTGGTAGAAATCTGCACAACAAAACTTGGTGTACTGTGGTCCTTCAAATAATTAGTGTACCTTGCTTGCAGCTGAAGTTAAAAATACTCAGAGTGCTGGTGATTTATACTCCTGTTTACAGTTCCCATGTCCCTCTTGGAGCTCCAAGCATTGTGAACTATGTCTTATCTATGACCAGATTTGTACTGAAATATCTTACTCTTTATTTTAGTAGGTCCTAACCACAGTTGCTTTTCCTAGAGGAAGAAAATGTTGGGGTTTCCTACTAAATTGTGAGATTTCTGTTGGTGGTTTTATTATGTTTTGTTCCTTGTAATGTGTCAGCATAACCTATACAAGGACATAGTTGTGGGGAAATTGGAACCTTCCTAATAGCATTTACATTTGGTTTTTAACTTCTATGTAGCAGGAAAAAAGAATCCAAGTTCTTTGTCAGGTTTTCAAATCCCTGAAGTGCTGAATAGTCTATTTCTACAAAAAATAAATACATGAAATGAATTTGTGTGACTTGTAGTTCTTGCATTCCACTATTAACAATTGTAATAATACCACTTTCTCAAGTTTCAGTGTTCAAGTAGTACAAGGGACTATCATGGTTTGGCATGAGCTGCTGAGTTAAGTATTGCTGGCTTGCACATTCCTGTTGGTTATATTGTAATCTTTACCTCCACTGGAAAATATGTCCTATTTTGAGTACTCATTTCAGACTCTTGGCTTTATGCCTCTCAAACAATGAAACATGCTAGTTTTCTTTAATTTCAAACCTCTGTGTCGAAGAACTAATAGCTTTTTAAAAAATATTTTTACAGTAGTGACTTTTGCTGTGAAGACTCTTTGACTTTTCGTGAACTTTGAGCTTAAAAACTGCTATGACTACACAAGTTGGAGTTCAGCTACAGAAAATTACCACACCTAATAAGCTATCTGAAGGAACAAGCACTTGATTTAAGGTTTGATTCTTTAAGATGCTACCTAATAATCAGTGGTAATTTCTAAAATAATTTTGACTTAAGCAATTCAAACCATTGTTTGAACATAGCCTCAGCTCTTGTTCAGGCTTTGTTTTTGTTTCTTGCCTCTGGCTCAGAGCAGTATGAGTGTATTGCATGCGGCAAAGGAGCTCTTCATGTTTCGGTGACTTTTATAGCTGATTTATGTAAAGATATCTGCAGTGATATCCTCTTTACTGGAATAAATAGTTTCATGTTAGAGTTCTATTGATGTTTTGAAGGACCATTCCAGAGTGAGAGTGTTATCTCACTAGATAATACAGTCTAAGGAATCTGAGTAATCAACGAGTTCTCTCATGTGTGAAAGCAGGGTTTGGATATTGGGTGGAAAAACTCTTGATGTCTCTGCAGAAAAAGATGTGTGTGATGGATAGGGGATTGAAAACAAATCTGAAAACAAATCCATAACTGTGAATACTGTGTCTGGATAAGTCACTTGCCTGGTAGCACAACTCCATGTAATTTTTCTGCTGTAGGCCAAGTTTCATGGAGAAGTTGATGGGCATGTAGCAACACTGTTCTGTCCCAACTTTCTCCTGCTGTGCAGCTCTGATGAAGTAATAGACACCAGGGCACAGAAATTGGGAAGGCACACCATAGGTGTGTGCCTGCAGGACTGTTCCAGGAGAACCTTTACTGGGAACCCATGAGGTGGTACATGCCTGAAACTCCTGATGGTGATGCATGGGTAGCAGACAGGTGGAACTGCAGGGCTGCAGTCTCCCTGAGGCTGGAGAGGTGTGATGGGATAGCTCTGGGGGCTGGAGTCCTTCAGTGACAGGGTCTGTAGGGTGCTCACAGTGGGATGCTGAGGAGGAGGTGTTGCCCTTTTATGTGTGGGAGTGGCAGGATTGCAAGGAGCTCTGCTTCGGAGCACACCACTAGCCATTTGAGAGTGCAGGCTCAGGAGTGCTGGGTGGTTTTACAGGTGGCTGCTACAGACCATCTGGGTGGGAAGAAGCAGCACATGAGGCTTTCAAGCAGCTGGAGGGAGGCTCCTGTTTGCAGTTGATCCCCATGGAGGAGTTTAACCCCTCTGATCTCTGCTGGGACAAGAGCCTCGCAGCACACAAGCCATGTAGGAGGTTTCTGAAATGCTCTTGTGACAGCTGCCAGACAGGTGGTCAAGGAACTGACAGCAGGTTTGTTGGGCTTTTGCCTTGCTTGCAAGGAAAAATTAATCATGAATGTGAAGGTGGAGGGCAGCCATTGAGAGGGACCCTGGCAAGCTGAAGAAGTGGCCCAAAGGAATTCCATGAAGTTCAGCAAAAGGGAACATAAAGTGCTTCACCAGGGAGAAAACTGTCAGAGGTTGGGGCTATAATATGCTGTGCAGCCCTGGTGAGACACATCAGGAGTGCAGGGTCCAGCCCTGGTTCCCCAGTGGCAGAGAGGCATGAGCATTCTGGAACAAATCCAGCAAAGGGCCACAGTGCTACTGAGGGACTGGAGAGCTGACACAGGAGGGGAGGCTGAGACATCTGGGATTGTTTAGCTTTAATCTTGAGAAGGCATAGGGAGCAGCGTATGAATTGTGTGTGTCAGAGGATATAAGCAGATGGAGCCAGAGTCTTCTCAGTGGTGCCTAATGACAGGACAAGCAGAAAAAAAAATGTCTTCTTATGACTTTTCTTCTTTTTCTGAAAAGGAAATAATCCATAAAATGTGGAGGCTTTCCAGTTTTTGCCGTGTTCAGCGCTGAAGTGAGGTCACTGCTGTCTTTTTTGGACAGCAAAGGAGTTAAAGAATTCTTAACTACAATTTCAATTGTTGACTTAACATACTAAATCTGAGATTGGACTGTAATATTAAAGCACAGTGTTTATTAATGTTAGGTGTTGGAGATAAATAAAGATACATTTTAGGTAAATCCTTGATCAGATACCAGGATTAAAAGTAGCAGTTTGCAGCCTGAAGCATTCTCCATAGTTGATAAAATTGTGTTTGAGTTAGGGGTCAATTTACCTTCCTCAGGGCATTGAGAAACATCTGCTGGGAAAACTGGTCTGTAGACCCCACCTTTGGCAGTCCTGGTAGGATTTGCTTGTGCTGGTTCTCAGGAAGATCCCTGCAGGAAGGCAAGATGATGGCTGTATCAGGCAGCTGCTGCCAGGGCAGCTCTTGGTTCTCATGCACACGAGAGGTGCTGGGGCTGTGTCTGGCTGCACATTGTGGTGTTGGGGTGCTGTGGCCCACAGGAGCACAGCTGGAGGGTCCCTGCAGCCTGGCTGGGTGAGCTGAGACACAGATCTGCTGTGGCAGCATTGAGTGCTGCTGCTTTGCTGCCTTCAGGCCGCTTTTGAGATGATAGTCCTACCAGGATGTAGCTGTGGTTATCTCTGTGAGCCTTCCACCTGCTGGGGGAGTTGCTGAGGCTCTCTCAGTGTTTGCTTTGGGGATGGGATAAACTAACTGGGTGCTCAGGAGCTGAGCAGTGGGAGCTGCCCGTGGGCTGCATGGCCTGGCTGGCCCCAGGGGTGCAGTTCAGGGATGCTGTGCTCTGGGTTACACCACATCCTCCTGAGCTTTGTGTTCCTGCTGGTGGTATGTGAGCAAGCTGTGAAAACAGGACCTGGGAGTGCAGCTGGGGTTGGAGCACAGTCCTGTTATCTCTGCTGCTTGGATTCTGTTGAGTAAACCACAGAAGGACATGTTGCTCAATTTGTCCTTCCTGGAAGTGTCTTCCTTGCACATGTGAGTAACAACAAACAGGAAATAACTTGTTCTTTAGGTTTCTTTTCCTTTGAGGGTGAAAGGTTTTAAAAAAATATATTTATAAATGTATCACTTGTGGTGAGAAAGACAATAATAGATGATGCATTTAAAAGGCATGAGACTTCCAGTCATTCTGACTACCTCCCAAATGGCCAGCTGCCAGCAGTTGTCTTGAATTTGGCATCTTGAGATCAACAGTTTATAAATGCTGTGGAGTAAAGCTCTTTTTTTATTGCTTAGTTGTTTTGTTTTTTTTTAAATAATTGCCCAGATTGATATATCTGAAACCTTTAAAGATTAGGTTTTGTCCCGTTCCTTTAGGGCTGTGAACTTCTGGGGCACACTGGTGGCTTGAGGAGGTGCTTTCCAGGACACCCACACAATCTGCCATCTGAAGATGTAGTTAGCCCTTGATAAGTGATAGTTCTGTGTGCAGCTAAGTGTTTTAGCTGTTACCATTTCTAGAAGGGCTCCAATGCAGCCTGGTAGAAATTTTACTGGACTGGAAGGAATATTCTCTGGTTTGCTGCTTTGAGACTTTGAAAAAATTGCTTTTCTTCGCCCCATCTGATTTGACTGCTGAGCCTTTTCCCAGAGGTAGGAAGCTGGTCAGTGTAGCTGGTGCGAGCCACAAGGTAGCTGAATTCCCTATTCCGTTGCAATTCCAGGGCTTGCCTGGTGTGTAAAGGTTGCAATGAAACTTGTGAAAAACACTCCTTATGTACAAAACTTGATAAACTTGTATGGAGAAGCCTTTTCTCAAATATTAATGTATGAAAACAGTTATTTCCCATTCCTCTTTTGGCTTTTTACTTGTTGGGAACATGTGTAGCTGCAAGTGAGGCATGAGCCATCCATTTTCGATTTGCTAAACTTCTCTGCAGGCTAGGTCTGGGAGGCTTTGCAAAATCTTGGTTCCATTTTCCCCTAGAACGATGTGATATGAATCAGGTCTGTAAGAATGGTTTTTGAGGAAAAATAAGCAGCAATCATTGTGCTTATGTGGTTATGGTCAGGCTTGCATTATGTAGATGCCGAGGAATGTTTATTATACTGGGGTTTTATAGGTACTTCTTCTCCCTCATCTCATAGAAAAGTTTTTCTGGTTGATTTGTTTGTTTTCCTGTGTGCCTGCCCAACATGTTAAGAAGCTATGGGTTGATAATTCTTTTATGACTTTCAGCCCTTCTCTACAGCTTTTTAACTTGCAAAAACAACTTCTATTTGTAAGAGTTATAATGGCACAGGCTTTTGATTTGGCTGCTAAGATATTACAGAGGTTTTGAAAGCAAAAAACTATAAATAAGAGTGCCAAGGAAAAAAAAAAGCCTCATTCCAGATCATTCAAGTGAAATATATCTGCAAGTTCAAATTATGTACTTAAAAATATTGAGCTATGTGTTTTCTTGCTTACTTGGCACAAAGTCTCTGTAAAAGCTTGAATGATTGTCCATACTAGTGATGAGATGACAAGCAGAACAAACCCAAAATACCATTCTGCTGCTTGTGGAACAGCTCAGATCATGGGCTTCATCTGTTTAAACTTGGTTCTTTGAAAGGAATTATGCTAGATTTCCTTGTGAGGGGAACTTGCAACATTTTTATAATCAAGCTGAGCTAAATGGTCTCCAGTACAACATATCTGAAAATCAGTATTAAGCCACGTAAATCTGGTCTGAAAGAAGCAATGTTAAAAGATAACTGGGGAGGGAAGTTGGTAACACTAATGATTTATCCTGTTGTTTTGAAGTTCTGCTTTTGTTTTCTGGAACATGTACACATATCTGTGCTGTTCTTAGCTCACACATCACAGAGTGGGTCAGGAAAGGAGCACAGGGGGTCACTGGTCCTGCCTCCCTGTTCATCCTGGAGCACATGGCACAGAACTGTGTCCAGCTGGGTCTGGAACATCTCCAGCGAGGGAGGCTCCACAACCTCTCTGGGCAGGCTGTTCCAGTGCTCGGTCACTGCACTGTGAGGAAGTTCTGCCTCATGTGCAGATAGAACTTCCTGGGCATCAGCTTCTGATATTGTCTCTAGTTCTACCTTGCTATACAAACCTTTAATTTTTTTTATTGTTTTGATAGTCTAAAGTTCCATAGTGAGGTTGTCACATGTACCAAAGTTTTAAATAGATTTTCACCTCTTTCTTTTTTGTTTATAAAACATATTTTAATTCTATGTACAGGTGATGATTTTTTTTTTACATTTTAAGCAAACTTTGGTTTGGGGAATCTGTGTTACCACTCTGAATTAGTGGTTTAACCTTTAAGTGTGCCTTTTACCTTACTGAAAATCGCTTTGTATGAATGGAGGGCTTTGATTATGTCTATTTTGATTGGCTCTGTTCTGTGCAGTCAGTGCCTGCGGTAAATTTATGGCAGTTGAATATACAAGATTGGTAACTTAAAACCAAGCATCTTGAGAAATGGAAAAATGAAATTCATAATTCCAAAATAAATATTAAGTCCATTATAAGTGATGCAGTGAAACATTTTTATGTTTAGTTACATTGATGTCTTCTGAAGCTATTCCCCATGTTCTTTATGGTGAGATTGTCTTCCACGAGGGAGTATAAACTGCAGTGTAATTCAACCAGGAGCTTTGTTGTAAAGGAGTTCTTGTGCAGAGTGTTGCACTGTAGAGCAGAGCCATGATGAGTGAAAGATGAGCCATGTGCTGATCAGAAAGGGGTTAAGATCACCTGTATTTAAAACCATGTTTCTCTGTGTGTAATACTTAGATTTAAATGAAAAAACATACATGTGGATATTTTTTTCGATCACACAACATGTGCAATTGAAATGAGGGATACATTTGCATGTCACCCTTGCTGGGATATGGAAACCCTTTTCATCAAAGGATGGTGTCCCTTTTTCAGGATGTGTGAGCCCATCCATGGGTAAGAAGTGCTATATAGTGGTGAAATATTAAATTACATTAGATGGCCTTTATTTGTATGCAGCTGAAACAATTAAAATAGCAATGATTTAAAGAGTCTGGATGTGGAGTACATTTTTAAAATACTGTTTTATATAGTGGAAAAGAATCCTGGTATGTCTTTAGTTTTTTAGTTAAACAAACACAAGTGCTGTTTTTACTTAGTAAATTTGCCTCCGGAGTGTGTATAAAATAGTGGATAAGAGAGAATCTGTTTCTAATCTGTTCCATGTGCAGAAACAGTGAATAAATTTGATCAAATCTTTAGTTCTTTATAAGCAATTCCTTTTTGAAATAAAAACATATTCTGCAGAATTTTCTTTTCTTCCTCTGTGTGGAAGACATTACCATCATTAGAGTGCAGAATACGTGGACTCTCAATATGTGTGAAATTTTTCAATGCACTGAACAATTGAACATGTAATGATGTTTTCTGGGTTGCTTAGCAGCACTCAGGTTTTTTTACTTTAAGTAGTCTTCAGTGACATCTTAAGATTGTTCAGAGACTTGGCAGAAATAAAAAAAGTCATTCCAGTGTTTGAGACATGAGGAATCGTTTAGGCTGTGGAAAAAAAAAAGAGTAGGGTATTGCAAAGTTTTGTGTATATATTTAAACATTTACAAAACTTTATATTCTGTGTTCTTGTAAATGTTTGGGGGAAGTGAGTGCTAGAAGATTATTCTGTTGGATTTTAAGTATAGTTTTAGGTATTTATCACTTGAAAGATGCAAACTTAGACAACAGATTAATTTTACCTTTACAAGGGCCATCTAATTTAATTTACTATTTCACCACTCTATAGCACTTCTCACTCATTCATGTGCCCACTCATCCTGAAAAAGTGATACCAAGTCTCATATTCTTTCAACTGAAGTTTTTTTAAATTGGTTTATATGTCATTGGAATTATGTTTTCTGTGTTTATGTAGAGAGCTGAGAGTTAGTGGTGTTTTGACTTGAGAATATAATACAAATAAATTAAAATGTAAAATGCTAATACACTTTTTTTTTCCCTAGAGGATATCAGCTGCATATTTACAGGAACCTTTTCATTGGGTGTCTCTCCTGTATCACTGCAGAGCTTCTGTTGGCACTGCCTTCTCTCCAGGCTTGAACAGCCAGCAGAGAATTTGAGACTGGTTTTAATAATGTGTTAAAGAATTAAGGGCTGTCAGCTTCGTGCTACAGCTCTGTGCTGCCTGAGGCTGCTTTTGGTGTCTCTCTCCCCTGCTCCTGCTTTCTGCATTGCGTGAGTTAAAGGAATGTTCATCCTCCAAGTGAGCAGTGGCAGGGTCTGGCCAGGGCAGGACTGAGCGAGGCGTGGGAGCAGCCAGTGGCTGCGTTCAAGGAAAGAGTGACACAACTGCCCCTGCAGGTTGGCCAGAGCAGAGGGCTAGAGCGGGGCAGCACAGCCAAGTCTTTCAGACAGATAGGAAATTTTAGAGTGGGAAGTCTCAGGACCCAAGAGGCAAAGGGAGACGTGTCTAAGAGGATTTTTAAAGTCCAGTAGCTTTGGATGTGCGCAGGAAGGATCTCCCCATACATTGCACGGCAGCCAGGCACGCTGTCGGGAGAGGAGCTGCTCAGTGCTTCTGTTCAGCCTCTCTCCTGCTCGCCTTCTGTTTGTACTGTTTTCTGGGAGGAGAAGAGGAGGAATCACTCACCAGCTCTGTTCTGCCCTCTCCCAGCAGTGTGATGGATTGAGATCACTTGGAGGACGTTCAGCATTTCTACACCTGGTACCCAGACTCTGGGTTGCTCCTCTTCATGTGAGGGAGAGCAGGCCAGGGGCAGGCAGGGAGAGCTGGGAGCCTGCAGGGGCTGCATGAACACAGCCTTTTTCCATCCTCTCCTAACTGCCTCTGCAGATAGAGTACAGATCATTGGTGAGCATTGCATTTGACTGTAGGCTTTGGTGTAGATGCTTTGCCCAGGATGGGTTCTTTCTTTTTGTGTGAGGTGTGTCCCAAACAGCTGCTCTGGTTCATCAGGCCTGCTTCACTGGAATGGAGGCAGTGGCAGGATGGTTGGGATGTTTGGTATTTGGGTGCATTTTGGTATTTTGTTTGCTGCAATAAGGCAAAGTCAGATGCTGCAGTGCATGTTGACTTCCATGTTAAAGATGTGATCTGGAGGACCATGGTGTGGAGCTGCTGGTCAGCATGGATTTGCATTTTTCTGAAGAGAAGAGCCACAGCCATAAAAAAATTTTATCAATCTTCTAGGTAACAGTAGAAACTTTAGGAGTGTAGTCACTTTGTAAGGGATTGGTGGTGCGCTGTTTTACTCATCTTAATTACTTGCAAATTATTAAAAAATAATTGGGGGAATAACATATTTGTAAAGTAGATCAATTTTACCTGGTAGTGTGAAGGTAATGGTAAACTTATAGATGGAGCTTCTCATTCTGAAACACTTGAAAGTCCTTAGTGTTTAGCATTTTGTTGTAATTTAACCTTTCTTCCACCATTTTAATAATCAAAGGAGTAAGAATGTGCTCTTAGTAATGCCTGAGTAATTTTATATCCCATAAATGGGTTTAACATCAGCCCAAGTGAAAACATGGTTCTCTAATTATAAAATACAATTATCTTTGTGGTCTCTTGTGAGTCCCAAGTGATGTCGTCTTCTCAAACGTTCTGCTCTTGGGCTGTATTTCTTTTACTTCAGAAATACAAAGTCAATTTCTCTTTTGAGGTAGTCCATGATTTAAACCTTATTGAATTTGAAGAGAGAGTATCTCAGCATTTTTAAGGACAGAAGTAGAGGTGAAGAGGGTGTTTAGGAGGAAAGCACCTTTTATGGTAAGCTGAATAACTCTTAATTCCATTTTTTTTATGTGCTCTAATGGCACTTGTTTGTTCTGCTGTAAGTGGTGGTTGCTGCTGCAGGTGGAACCCAGGTCAGCTCCTTTTGCTCAAATACAGACTGGTTTGGGATGTTTCTGGCAGGAACTGGTTAATAACTGCAATATAGAGATTGAAGTGAACTGAACACTTTGGGGACTGGTGCTTGAGCTGTCTCAGCTCCCTGGTGCTGTTTCTTCAGCAATGGAAGAATAGTTTCCTTTTCTGGAGAAACCTCTCTGATCTTAAATTTGGTGTTTGTTTTTCATTATGTTTCAGAGAGGATTTGTATCAGTTTCTGCAAATGGGTTTTGCCAAAGCCGTGGGTTTGTGGTAGCCAAGCAGTCTCATGATTTCAGGGTAGCAACTTAAAGAGCTGAAAAGTATTGTATGGTGAAATCCAGTTGATCTGTAACAGAATATCCAAATTCAACCAAAATCAAAACAGAAGAAAAAAATGCAAACAGGAAACGTTGCTTTTTTTGGCAGTCCTAATAATAATGGCTTATGAACTCCAGAGATGGAGTACACCCTCCAGACTTTCACCTCCGTTAATTCTAGATGGTTTGGGTTTGGTATTTTTTTAAATTTATGTGTGGTTGAGATAGGCAGAGACTTTCAGAGTCTAGTGAGCTTCTTTGACTGTAACTTCTGGTTGTTACAATGTCCTTTCCTCCACAAGTGTAATTTATAAACTTACATGCTTGTCCTTACAGAACAATCTACTGGTCTCCACACCTCTTAATTAGTGCTAATTGTATGCAATGCCTCATTGTTTTTAGTAATGTGCCAAAAAAAGCAAACAATAGCCAAATTTGTTTTAAAGGAACAGCTCAAATAGCTCAAATATATAGTTTTTACTCATGCTGGTAAAAAACAGCATGAAGGAAGAAGCATAAATTAAGGGATAAAGTCACTGTTGGCACAGTAGGAAGCACAATACTGTCATGTTTATCTCAAGAACAGCATGAATTGTGAAGATTGGAGCCACATCTGATGGGTCATGCTTGTACTATGGCATCTATGCAATAAACTACATGCAGCTGATACTTCTGTATTATTTTTGAGCTCGTGATTAAGTGCTTTTGATGGGATGTATTGTCTTTAGAGTAAATAAGGTCTGTGTATTTATATTTTTATGGTTTTTTTTAGAATATCTGGGTTTCAGTATCAGGAGGTGGTGTTTGAATTTTGGGCTTGCATTTCTCTGAGTATATGGACTTTTTTCAACTGCAAAAACAGGCTTGGTATAAAAACGACCCACAGTCTCTGCAAACTTAGGTACTTGGAAAATTCCTAGGGATTAATTGCAACTCTAGGAAGACCCAGTTAAATAAAGTCAATAGTAGGAGGCTTTGCTTAATACTTCTCATGTGTGGGTAGGGCTGTGTTTGCCATTTTTCTGCAGGAGCCTTAATGCAGTTTATTCTGAGTGGGCACTCACACTGTGGGGAGGATTTTCCTGAGCTGGAAATGCCCATTTTCCCTGGTGGTGTTTGTGTGTGCTGTGTGTGACAGCAGGGCTGAGCATGGCTGCAGTTCTCTCTGTGGGCACTCATTCTTACTCTTTCTCAATGCATTTGTGATTTAAGATCCCTGACTCTACCAGTTTAACGTAGTGTTTAACCTCCTTCCTCTTCCAGTGCAGTTTACTCTGCTTAAAGACTCCTGAAACATGAACTTTCCGAACATTCAGCAGAGGAACTAGAGCAGCAAGTCCTCCGTTTTTTCCTTTTCTGCTTGGTTTTAAAGCTAATCCATTTTAACTGCAGGAAGAATGTAATTTTTCTGTTGGCTGCTTTGCACTGCACAAAGCTTTGGTGCACGTTGTGGAACATCTTGAAATCTATATAATTGTAATGGAAGAAGAATGTTTGGAATCTTTTGTGGACATTTTTTTTTTTCTTAGCAGAGCTTTCTGGATGGCAAAGAGCAAAGGCTGTTGGGGCTTTTTAAACTTTTCTATTCCTCAGTAGCAGGCATTTTCATGTTCAAGGGCTGCAATGATCTATCCTCTCCCTCCTTTCTCAGGAAAATAATTGTGGGGTTGGCAATTTTGAGTAAAATACTTGGCCTTAAATTTTCAGTTTTCAGCTGTTGGTACAGCTTTGTTTTTATTTTTCTCCTGGATGGGTTTTTGGCTTATTCAGCATTTTTCCAGGCTTTGCATAGTTCTTGAAAACCTGTGGGACTGCTGACCTGGATTTTTGGATCCTGAGTTGCTCTGTGTGATAAAATAAAAGCTAAAATAAATGTCAGAGGCCCAACACACTGGGAACAACACAGTTAAAGAGGTTGTTCTGTGCAGAGGATTTTTGTTAAATTACAAGAGGAAGAAGCATTAGATGTTATTTTGTGTTTGTTATATATTTTATGTTTACTTTTCTTTAACTTGTAAGTTTTAACTTACAGAATTTCCAAGAAGTCTAAATCTCACCCAATATGTGAAAGTCTTCTTTCCTAAGGTCTTGATAAAGCTTTGAGGAAGTAATGGAGGACTTGGAAAATGACAGGTTTTTCTGTGATTGTGATACTTGCTTTCATGCATTGCAACTTGGCATTGTAAAATTACATGGCTTGAAACAGTCATCAGAGAGAAAGTGAGGCTGAGTTACGCCAGGTTCACCTCTCACATAAACTGTGTGATTTTTATTGGGGCTGTTTTGTTCCTGCTATTCGTTGTCCATCATCTACTCCTATTCTCCTATAGAGAATAAAAACCTAAAGCAATTTTTAAAAATATTTCTTAACTGGATCTTCTTAGGACTAGAACAAGGCTTTGTTGCATGCTTTTTTTTTGTCTTTAAAATGAACTACTAGCTGGTGTTTACTGGAAACAGTAGCCAAATGTGAGACACATAAGGGCCATTGACCAATCTGTGCTCCAGGGTGGTGATTGTTTTTCACTGAAATACAAAGCTAAAATCCCCTTGGCTGTCAAGTGGCAGCAGTGCCATTATATTTTTACTCTGCAGCAAAACTGAGTGCTTGAGGCTTGGTTTATTGTTAATTCTGTTGAACATAAAGCACTCACATGGTTCATTTTTGGTTGCAGAAACTACTGATGGCTAGCAACCACACAGATATTCATTTTTTTATTGATGGGTAACTCATTTCTTTTGCAGAAAGCTGACCCCAGTACATGCTTATTTATGTCTAGGAATGCTGACTTTGAGCTACTTCCCCCTGCTCTCAAGTGGACTGTATTTCCTTAGCAAGGTTTGCAGTTCAAAGCCCCCTTGCCTGTTGGAAACAAAGCTGTTGTTTGAGTTAGAAATCACGCGTTTGCACGGCGTCCTTGTTTTCCCACATGCCAGCACACAGATGTGGTTATTGTAAATTAAAAATACCCTGTTTGTAGAGCTGAATTGGAAGTACCTTATGTATGTGCCTGCTTGTGCTTTACATCATATGAGTCACACACAGGGATTTCTCAGGAGCAAATGTGGCTCCATAAATAAATAAAAGAGCCCTTTTTCCTATATTGGCTGTCTTTATCATTCCTAGCTAAAATTATTCTCAAGAGCAATCCTTTCTAGTGTTCCCTGTGTATGGCTCTTGCCTGTGCTTATGTTAAAAACCTTTGGATAATATTTTTCCTTTTGTCAGGCTTCCTCGATACATAAATTGATGTTTTATGCTACTTATTTCTTGGTTTTTTTCAAGAAGAACCTCATCAATATTCTGTACCTCTTCAGAAAAAGCTTGCTTTCCTGTGGTTTCCAGTCTAATTTATCTGCTCCCATAGCAATCTAATTGTTATCTAATTATCAGATGACACTCTGATAAGATTTCTTTTGTCCAAAAACTGGCTGTGGCTTTGGTTTTATTCACTATCAAGTCCTGAGAGTGACATACCTTTCTCATAAAAGGTACTATAAAATTGCTGAGTGTACCATGTCAGCTCAGCCTCAGCAGATCTGGATGTGTGCATTAATTATGTTGGTTAATTATGGTTACTCCAAAGAATACCAATTGCCAGGAAACAGGGCAAATAGCAAAGTTTGGAAGTAGACTTGATTTTTCTCTTTGGTTCACTGACATTCCTTCCACATTACTAAGCTTTCCATGTCACTTAAAAAGTGAGCGTTTTGGCAAAAGCTTTATGAAAGCATGAAACACATGGGCAATATTTATAAAAACTGGGATATTTTGCAAGTGCAATATGTTGAGGGATGTTACACAATGCTCAGCCCATAGTGGTTTTTATGAATAGGTGGTAAGGTCATTCTGTGTTTGGTGATAAAGACTTGGTTTTGTATTTTTTACTGGAAAAGGAGCTGATTTTGACGTAATACAGAAAAAAAATTGACAAGCTTTTATTGAAAAGATTCAAATTGGGTAATGTTGAGCAAAAATGGTAAGAGTCCTGAAAGCAGCATTGCATTAAATCAGCTGCACTAACATCTTGCTACTTAAGCCTCTTTTTGTTTGCAAAAATATGATATTTCTTCAGCTAAAGCCCCCACGCAGGAACTGGAGGCAGAAGTGGGCCAAATATTAGTTCATTACTTGTTATTGTTTGTTTTTCTAGATTTTGGCAGAAATTGCACATTCTTTGTTTTAGTTTTCACTTCCCCGCACTTGATATTTTATATCCTTTAAGTTTACAAGTTTCTTTTCAGTTTATTTTGCATGAACTTAAAGGGTTTTGTATTGTATCAGCTCTTCTAAGCAGGACTTTCCTGAGTCTTGAACATAAAAAAGGGGAATTTAATATCAGAAATAGTCAAGGTTTCTAGATTAATGAGTTGTGTAACTCAATTACAGTTGTCTAACCACAAAACAATGCTTTCTTGTTTACTTGTGGTCATTAATTTAGCTTAAGCATTTCCTGCACTGTATCACAAGGTTGTGTAAATGCAGCTTTGTGGAGTTTTCCTGACTTATATATTTCTTGTAAACAGCAGTTGTAGAAATAGCTTTGAGTCCATAAAAATACAAATTAGATAGCAGGGGGCCATATGCAGGTCTGTGAGATTGTACACTGCAGTCAGTGATTTGCTTGTGCTTGAGAAGAAAAGAATCTTAGGATTTGAGGAACATATTTTGGGCCTGTTTGTGTAGGCAACATAACTTCAGCTCTCCACTTCCTGCCTGGTCCTTACACGCCTCGCTCAATTTCATAATGTTTGAATAAAGGGTTCAGAAGCCCACAAAGGCTGGCTTTCAAGTCTTGGGGCACACACTCCCCACTGATGTTTATTTAGGGTTAGTCTGATGCCCACAGCAGTGTTGGGGTAGGTTTGAGCAGTCCAGGCCTCTGCTGGGGGTTTCACCCCTCTGTGGGGTTGCTTCCTGAGTACTGAAAAGTGCAAACGAAGACTCACAAGTGTAGCAGCTCAAAGGTGTTGCCAGGACTTTGCAGTCCCTTGGGAGAGTTTCAGCTCCCCTGTGGCAGGACCTTACCTCTAGGAAGTGGCAATCACAAGGAATCCAGTGGTTAATGCAGCTGGATTTCTAAAGACTCATCTCTTTAGAGCCCTTGGGTGGAGGCAGCTTTGCATTTCTATACATCTCCCCTGTAGCCAGAAGACACAGCTTGGACACCAAGAAAAATTAACTTGAGCATGTTAATTTATATGAAAGCATGGCCCAAAAATGCATACAGGATTTGACAGCTGAGCTGTGAAGTTGTTCATAGTCTTTGACTATAAGATGTTAATTTATTTTTATGTAAGTACTGCAAAATTTGCGTGCTTGACTAACTTCATTTTCTTGAGAGAAGCCCAGATTTGGGAGAAGTCACCATGTGAAGAGGGCTAACAGCCTAGGTCAGTGCTTTAAGGTGAAGGGGCAGTTAAAACTTCTCTGTGTGTTTAGCCTCTAGTGATGTGTGCTTCCAGCATGTCTGTGTTCAATTTCAGAAAGAGCTTTGGGATCTTTGAGGGACAAATCTCAATAGCATTGAGGTATTTGAATAAATATCACTGTGTGTTCTGCCAGATAAAATTTTGGTTTGGGTTTATTTTAACCTTTAGGTGACTGACTTGTGGTCTCTTTCCTTTGTCATACACAGCCTGAGCTCAATTTTATAATACTTGAGCCATGGTGCATTCTTTGGAGTGTAGAGCACTTCTCCATGAAACAGAAATTAATCTGTGACTTTGCTGCTTGCCTCTGTAGCTTGGAATTCCACTTGTCTATGCCACCTTACCTATGGGTTTAGCAAGAATGCTCAGGTTTTCTGAAGGAGTATGTGGCAAACTAAATACAGTATTAGCATGATTTATCCCCCTGTCGTTCAGCTTCTTCCACTGTAGTGAAAATTTTTATAGGTCTTCTGTAGTTGTCAATGAAAATTAACGAAAAATAGATGGTGAAAGAATGTAATTATTGTCTATCTGAATTTCACAAGGATTTGCTGCTATTCAGCAAACTTCTCCTAGATGATTTAGTTTGAAAAACTCATTGGTAATAAAAAGAAACGAGACCAGTAGAAGTGCAGAATTTCCTGTGGAGATGAATCTTTTTGCCCAGAAGGGGCTTTCTCTGGTGCCAGCTTAGAGCAGTCGTTTTCTGGATTCGTACATCTGCTAAGTCTCAGTCCTGAGCTGCTTATATCTGTAGTGCTGCCTCAGTGAAAAAGCAGGTAGGATTTCCCAGGTGGAGTAATTTCAGTTAGGAGATTAAAACAAACAATTGGTTTAGTTTATTTTTGTTTAATACCCTAAAATCGGAATGCTCTTGCTTTTCTTAAGATAGCTATCCTCTTTTTTGCTAAACAGTCTACAATTCTGAATTAAACACTAACAAATTATTCTTAACACCTTTTGCAGTCCACATCTAATGTGGCATGATTGGAACTGGATGCCAAACTTCTGGCCAAATTTTACCAGTGTAATGTAAATGAGTGCAGGCTTTTATCTTACTGTAAACTGTGTCTAGAAATCCTAATTATACAGCTTGACATTCTTGATTCACTGTGAATGTGTATGTTTTTGTTTACATGCATGCACATAAATGGAATAATTTAATGCTTTGGCAGCTGTATATACCAGTTGTGCTTTTAAATATGAGAACTGTTCATAACAAAAATTCATGTAGATGATGAAAATATGGACATAAAACCAGCTGTGAAAATAAGACTTGTTCACCTTTACCAGAAGGGTCTAGACTTCTGTTGTGCTTTGATCTTCTTACCTAAACAATTACTTCATTTCCTTAGTTTCTTAAAAGCAGAAGGATCTTGGTGTTGTGAGTAAACTTGAGTTTGGCAAAGTAACTTTTATCACTGTATTTTTGTGCTGGTACATAATTTGGATTTCATGCCCAGCAAGTACATGGAAAAATGGTGACAAGTTGGTGCACATTTTGTTGTGGTGATAGACAGCTCTAGACTGGATGGATGAGGGAATTTACTTTGTCTGCTTCCACCCATGGGGGGATCCATCCCACTCTCTCTTTACAAATCTGCTTTGCAATTTCCTCAGTGATATCACTTGAACAAATTGTTTTGGTTCTTGGGTCAAACTGATAAGCTTGCCTTCTTTAAATGTTACGTGGATTATGATGGTATCCAAGAATAAGCTGGCACCCTTTTTTCCTGTCTTTAAAGCTATGAATTGAGATATAGGGTGTATTCCTGAAAATGGGGCTGTGTGTGATTTTTACCTTTGTCTTCTTTTTTTTTTTAATTAACTGAATGTATCAATGCCTTGCCCCAGAAATTATGCCTGCACTTACTTACATTTGTTTATTTTATTCTTTTCTTCTTGGCTTTTTAAACTTTGTCCTTTGCTACTTAATGCTGGTTTTTAGCGCAGTTATCCTTCTCATGAAGTGTTAAGTCAGTTTACATTTTTCTGTATGCATATTTAAACTAGTGTTTTTCATTTAAAAGGAGTAAAAGATGCAAAAAAGATCCAATTTACTTTTTGCAAATACTCAAGTCAACAGTTGATATCAAGTGGGTGCTGCTTCAGTAGTACTGTCAGTAGTCTAACATATTACAAATTTAGTGTACAGGAGTGACTCCCAATTTTACCCTGAAGGGGAAATTGGCTGTTCTAAACTGAACAGCCCTCTGCTAGAATTCCTCTATTGCCACATGCCTTAAAATCTGGAATTAAAATGTAGCAAGAAGCCTGAATTGGATCTTTATCTGGGGAAGAATTTACATCTAGGGTGATCAGTATATTTTGAAACTGATGAATGTAAAATAGAAGACAGCAGGCATTCAAAATTCTCAGGTTAAGGGAAAAGGAGATGCCAAGCAGCCTGGGTGTGTGGATTTGCAAGTGTTACCAGCTGTATGGATGTGCAGGAACAGGGGAACGGATGCCTAGAAAAGGGTTCACAGCATGTGTCATTTAAAAACTGAGGCTGTTAGGTTTTTTTCTTCTGATAGAGACAGAAATTAAGAGTGAGTTGGGTTTGGACAGAAAAATGAAATTCTTGTTTTGTTCTCTAAATATTCCAGTTTCATCCAGGAAGCTGGGAAGTGTGGGGCTGGTTGAATTTTAGAAAAGCAGGAGACTTTGTAATTCCAAATAATGGGAGTTTTTTGTCCCTGTCAAATGTATTCCAGAATCCTGTTCTGCATAATGGGCCCAGATACAAGCAGTGTCTCCTTGCTGTTGGAAAAGGCCTTGGAGCTCAGTGTTTAACCTGCATTGCAACAGACTTAAACTGGTTTCCTGTATAAAGCTTTGTCTTTGACTTAATCTTGGCTTGTCTCCTTTAACTCCACATCTGTGAATGACTCATAACAAGCAGGACCATCAGAAAAATATTGTGTACATTCTTATCCAATTCTGTAGGGTTTTTGTTTCTATTTTTTTTACAGCCTTGCTGCATTTTCCCCTCCCATGCAATGAATCATGCAGTATCTGTACTCATACCTGACAAGAAAAGTGGTTGTGCGTCGAGGGAAAGTTGAATGCTAAACAAATAGAAAGAATATCCCCAGCCATCAATCTGCTGAGAGCAGAGTTTTTGTATTTGGCAGGTATCCTCAGTCAGCCCCCAGGGCACTGCTGATATTATGATTTTCTTTCCTCCTGTAAACAGCGAGCCCTGTTAAATGGATACTCTGGCTTGGGGCAGAGTTGGATCTGTCAGGCACTGGCAGCAAGGGAAGTTCTGCGTCCTGAGGCACTCAAAGGCTTTTATTTTTTTGAGCTGTCTCATCCAGAGACTCAAGGCAGTCCCACTGCAGAACTTTTTAGAAAAATGTCAAGCTTTACGTGTCTTATTTCTTCTGCCCTCCCATGAATGCTTTGGCCCATTTCCAGATGTGTGACAGCACAGGGGCAGCTCACTCAGCTGTCCTGTCCCTTGTGGAGTGTTTACAGTGCCACACTGGAGGGACAGGGCAAAATGCTACACGCTGGGTCCTTGTCTTCCATATTTTTATTTTAAATACTTTCCTAGGGAACCACAGCTCCTGTAGTTAGTGCAGGCAATGTGCATGGCAGCTCATGCACTAATAATAATGGGGGTGTCAACTGAGGCAGGCAAGGTGGGAGAAGGGCTGGAATGGCTTCATCCTGTCACAGTGTTGTGGTCTCTTCCCTTGTGTCAGACTGGAAGCCTGGAGTAGTGGACAAGTGAGTTGCTGGCGTAAGAATTAATAATTTTTATTGCTGTTCTGAGAAGTATTTTATAACAGCAGTATGGTATGATATGGTGAGTCGGTGACATTTTCCTGCAGCTGCTAGAGCTGTCCATCTCTGGCTGTCTCCTCCAAAACTGCCTCTCTTTGGGTAACAGGTCGAGGGAACTGATAACATCTAAGCTGTGTTTCAAGTGGGAGAGTGCTCTCACGGCTGGCTGCACACTGCTGCTGTCAGTTTTTCACTACAAAGGATTTGGAACAAATTAATACAATGTGAATTTTTTTTCTGGCCAGCCTATCATTTTGGCTACATAGTTCCAAATTTCCTGGAAAATTGAAAAGCTGAAAGGCCTGTTCGAAGGTAGAGAGGCAATTAGCTAAGTCCTTGATGAAAATAATAGAAGCTAAACCACATCACCTTTCCTTTGCACATCTCAGTATAGGTGATGCTTTTTGGATGTGACTGATTTCACTTTGCATCTCTCAGGGAGCTGCTTGGCAAAGAGCAAAGGAAGACTGAGGTCACAGATGCTTTATTTTTGTATATGTAGGCAGCAAAAATGCTTTATAAACATTCAAGTCATAGAATTGTTCTATTCCCTTTTTATTACTGCCTCCAGTAGTATTTCAAAGATGTTTTTCTCAGAACTGGCAGAGTATAATGCTTGAATGTACTTAATGTAAGGTTTCAATCAGGTTTCACTTGTGCTCATAGCAATGGATCTTAACAAAGCTGTCTCATAATTCACTTTTTGATGTGCTCACTTGTAAAAAACTGATTATCAGTAGCACAGATGGAAGTTTTCTGTCTTAAGAGGACCTATTAATAGGGCATTCAACTTGGCTGTTATTTAGGTGTCAAAAAGCCATCTTCATCCATTGATTAAAATGGAAGAAAAATATAGCTTGTAATTTAAAATCTGAGGATCATAGTAGAATTATTTGATGAAAAATCAGTAAGTCTGTCTTCCTTGGAATTCTCATCTTCTTTCCTACAACCAGGTAGCTAGGTACACTGTTTGCTTGGATATTCGCCTTTCACAGTACCATTAAAGTGGTTACAAGCTTGAAATGGAAAACTTGTGTTCATTTCCAGACTCCTTACACTTTCAGGAAATCATAAGTGAAGTTGTTGTGAAGTTGTTTTCTTGTTGACTTCAGTTGAATTTTATTAGTTAAGCAATTTCCAAGAAGCCTTCTGCTGATTCCAGAAGCAGGGTCATTGATTTACTTTCTGTCAGTCATGGGAATGAAGACTTCAGCAGGGCTTTAAAAATCTGTTTGGGAGCCTCAGATGGCCTATCTTCTGTAGGAAACAGCAAAAGTCCTTGAGTGCATCTGAAGGGTGATGTAGGAGACTTCCAGGAATATTTCACCCAGTTAGGGAGATGATGGAGCATTTGTGGCTCTAACAGTGAACAAGTGGAAGCCAATAGAGCAGTTTTAATCAGGTAATACAGTGCTGACAGCTACTCAGGTTCCCTGGCTTTGTTCTGGAGAGGCTGGCAGGAGGCAAAGCAGTCACTTCATTATCCTCATTAACTCCACAATGCCGTGCCCCTACTCGCTGTGCTCCACATCCCACCAGGCACTGGGCATGAGCTGCACCCATGTGTGCCTCTGGAAGGAGAGATTTCCACCAAGGAAAAAGAGCAACCCCAGCTTCACTGCCTGCCTTCAAGCTGTGACTTGTCTCTAAAAATAAATAAACAAGCTGACTTATTTCTATGCACAGTCTTGGCAAGACAGCTTTGTCCCTAGGGATAAATTTGTTTTGCAAATTTAGGAAAATCTGTTAGCTATCTTAAATTTACAGTTGTTATGTATTAAATTATTGGTTTTAGAGATAGAGTTTTGTAGTTATGCAACTCGTAAAATATTGATGGTGGAAGGGACAAGGCAAGTTGCTTTCTGTATAACCCAATTATTTTTTTCCTCTTTTTCCCTTTCTATTTGTTTTTCCCCTTAGCTTTCAGTCACTAAATCTGTCAGGTCCCTACAAATACTGTGAGGAAATCTCTAGGAATATTTGTGGAAAATCAATGTCCTTTTGGTCCTCAGAGTACATGTGTTGGGGTTTTTTTCTTGCATTCTTTCTTGGCAATGCATGCAGAGCTAATGGAAGCAAGTGTAGTTTATTTTAAGCTTTTTCTTTTTCTCGTCTTGCTGTTCCCTTTATTCATCACAAATGATGGGTGAAGCTTCCTGAGTTCTGGTTGTAGAGCTGGTTTTAGTTATTTGCCAGCAATCTTAATTTTAGTATCAACTATTTCATTTTAATATAGTATTCAGGGGAGTTGAAAAGTTAATATTCTTCTAAGTGAATATGACTAGTATTGAGGGGAGAATGAAGATGATGGATGTGTCACCTGTCTGTGTTTACAGTCACATTCTTATGATGCCAGCCTTGATCCAGTGAGCCTCCTCCAGCTCCAGAAAGAGCCCGTGGAGCCTGGATGGCCAAGGGGGCTCATTGACCCAGTACTTGAGCAGCAGGGAAAAAGCACCCCAGACTCAGCCTGCTTAGTTCCCAGCACTGGTTTGGTCTGTCAGATGCTGGAGCACAGCTGGCCTCTCTGTGGATAGCTCAGCAGTTGTGTATTGAGTTCCTGCTAACAGGAGGAGATATACTGGAACCCACCCAAAACTGTCCAGATATTTGACAGGCTACTTATTGTCATTTACTGAGCATGCTGAAATTCTTCCAGTTCTTCTTTGGCTGCTCTAACAGAGGAAGAATGCTCCTTTATAAACATTTTAAGTTTGTAGCATGGTTGGTTTGTTTGGCCTTCTAAAATTTATCTGACTTCTTAATAAAAGGACACACTTTCACCCTCAGTCCAAGAGTCCTTTTGTCACAAAATATGTAGATTGATGATAGTTTCTGTAATATTCCAGATACCATCTAGGTCCTAACTTTGTTATTACCTTTTTGTCTGCATGTTGTATGGACAGGTATAGTTTGCTTTTTTCTCTTTTATTGAATATTCCAGTAATTTCTCAAGGATTTTGGAGCTTTTCTCCCTTTGCTCAGTCTCCTTTGCTGGTACCATCAGTTGACTCTGAGCTGTCTATAGTGAGCATCCTCAAAACCTGAAGATTGCTCTGTATATAAGTTTAAGAACATTTGAATATGTGATTTTCATTCATCAGTTCTGGAAAACTCTGTGAAGCTAAGTAAGACTCTGAAATAGTGAGATTGCTATGTGTAACAGGTTATTTTTTGAAGTTTATTATCATTAATAAAGTAAAAGGAGTACATAACTTTATTGAAAAGCCAGTTAACAGTTTCAAATATTTAGATTTTTCAGAAACAAGTGATTTCTTGCTTGTTTAAGCCTTGTTACTTCTCTTGCTAGACTGTATATTTTAGTTGAGCTGTCTCTGAGACTTCTTAGTTCCTAAGCTGAAAACTGGAAGTGAGACTGGCTTTGCAATTACAAGAAAAATGGAAAATTGTTTTGTTTGGATTTCAGCAAATTCAATTTAAGGTCAGATTTTTTTTCTTTAACAATGTACACTCTATCTTTTTATTCCTAAAGGCATATTTTCAGCAATTTGGCTTAACTCTGTGGTCATGGGGGTGGAATTCTTTATCTTGGCTTAATATAAGCAAGCTTTCAGAGCATGTGTGGGTTAGTGTCTGACTTGTGCACAGGAAAACACAATCTCTTTATCAGGTGGTTTCTGGTTCAATGAAAGAAATTTTTGGTTGGGTTTCTTTGTGTATGACAGCAGCTTGGTAATTTTGGAGAAATAGCTCAGGCTTTCAATAAATAACTGTCCATTCCATTTAAGAAGTTAGGAGTAAATAAAAATCTACGCTCTTATGTAGCTAGCATGTTTCTGTAGCAGTTTGAGAAAAAACTCAAATCTAAATAACATGAGGATACCCTTGACATAAATGTTATGAAATCTTTCTCATCCAATGGATAGGAAAGGTAAAGGAGAATTGAGCACTTACCTCCTTACCTATATTATTCTACAGCTTCTTGAAATCCTGTTAAGTTGATTTGTCTTGATACAGTGAAAATAATATCTAGTTATCTGTCATGTTAAAGAGTATTTTGATGCAAGGAATGATTTTTTTTCATCGTAGTTGAGACCCGAAGAGCAGAACATGCTTTTTTTGTTCTCTTAAAAATGTAGTCTTTGACTGCAGACAGAGGAGGAAGTTTGGACACTAATCAATGTAAAGGCAAAGTCACCAACTCAGTCACACTCAGTTACCCTGGGTTTTTGATAACTTCAAGAGTTTGGAAAATAAGACACAAAACTAATGTTTGAGATCAGCAAAGTTACGGTAATTCATTTAAACACTTGACTTAATCAGTGTTTCTTGGGTTCCCTTCCTGTAAAATATGACCTGTATTGTAATAACTTTTTTAATAACTGAAATAACATTTGAAGTGAAAGCTCAAATTCATTTTTTCCATGCGAACCTAGAAATTACAATTGGGCCTTTTTATGATTTGGTGATTGAGTAGACAAATGGTGCACTTCTTGGGTACCATAACACTTAACACCTGTTTCAACTGTTTTATATTTGTATTGGATGGAACCTCAGCAATCCAATATGTCTTGAAAAGCAAAAATCTAATATAAAATATTTCATGGTATGGAAGAAATTACAATAAACAGAGTATAGCTTAAAATATAAAATGCTTGTTATGCACATTTACATAGGTTTCATCTGTATTTCTGAAACCAATGTAGCCACCTCGTGTAAAAGTAATCCTAGTTTTTCTGAGGGTTGGTTAAGTGATTATTCAATGCAATAAAGTAAATACTGTTTTCTAAGAAAACAGTATTTCCTGAGTTGGCAGAAATGAAGCAGTTTGTCAGTGAGAAGCCAGGTACAGCTGGATTAATTAGCATTTGGTTTGTGATTTTTCTCAAACCTGCTTTGGGGATAGGGACCACTGGCAGAAGGGTGGAGTGGTCTCCTATGGCACGTGCCAGGCAATAATGTCACTTCTTCATGTTGTTTGTTACTGGTGTGGTATTTCGAAATCAGTAATTTCAGAAAATGTGAAACTTTGTTCATTAAAATCTGAAAGCTTATTTCAAATTTAGTAGAGATGGGCTCTATTGTACCTTCTATGCAGCTCAGGTACAGCACTGCTGGTCCCCCTCAGCCTCCCAGAAAAGGCTTATTGTCTGTGGTGTTTGGTAACTTGAAAAATTCCTGCTTTTCTGGATAAAGCTTGGTTAGAAAATCTAATTATTACTATTAAGATTACAAAAATAATTTGACAGAGTGCATTGTCAGATGTAAATATCGTGAGCTTCTTAATATGATATTTCAAAGCTGAAGTTTATTTTGAGAGCCAGGGTTAATACTCTCAAGATTTGTTTAGAAAATATGATCTTGGCATGTGATGACCTAGGAGATTATTTTTTTTCCTAAACATGAATTCAAGTTTGCTTTTATCTCAGTTTATCTGATTTGAGGTAAACCTCAATGCCTTACTAAATTGCATCTGCTTGTAGAGAACACTGTAAATGATTTGCATTTTAATGGCTTCTGCATAAGTTTCATAACTCTGGAATGCTTCTCTTGCTCATTTCCCTGCAAAAGATTCTGGGTTTGTCTTCCTGTAACAAAATCTGTTTAGCTTTTCAATTATAAGAGAAGTGGATAAATTTGCCCTTGGTTTTGGCTAGTCCTACTCTTTTCAGAATTTTCAAGACTGCCTTTACCTACTTTAGAGAGCAGAAAGGCTTGAAGATAATTTCACCGTGAATCGTAAACATTTCAGACACATGTTGGAAGCTTTCTTAAGCATAGGTACTCAGTTTGGGAGTAAACATACATGAAAATGTAGGTGATTGTGGGTAGCATAACAAAATTCATAAACTACTGATAGAATTTAAATTTCTTTAAATGCAATTGCTCCTCATAAAAAACCAGAGGAAATTTAGGAAGTAAAATAAAAGAGTAAGTACATAATTGATACAAAGAGTTATATGATATGAGGAAGGAGGAAAAAGGGAGACAATAGCTGGAAAACAGCTAACCTCGAAAGAAGCATAATACATTTACTCATGTAGTTTGTCTTCAAGTTTTTAGGCTTTTTTTTTTTTTGCTTTTATAGTGAAATATATCATTCTAAGTGTAACAAAATACTTTAAGCCCCAATTCTGAGCATCTTTCCCACATTAATTCAATGCATAATGGAGATGATAATGACTAGATCACCTTAATATAGAAAAATGAGGTATGATCAGAGGCATATCTCTTTCTGGATTAAATAGTGCTGCATCTTGGACATGAAATGACAAAATTCCAGCAGATTGAAGTATCTCTTAACATGTGAAGAACTGTTCTAAGGTACAGACCTTCAAGTTCAGTGCCTTTGAAAAAACCACCATACAGTCTGCCCTGTCTTTTCACAGCTATCCCGAGACTGACAAATGGCTTATCATAAAGCATCTTATGTGCTGAAAAGCTCTAATGAAAGACCCTATCTTTATAGTATGTTGGAACAACTTAAACTACTAGTTACTAACTAAAGGTTTTTATAAAGTGCCATTTGCTCCAACTTTCTTATTGTCTCTACTGTTGTGGTGTGTTTTCCAGTGAACCCATTTTGGGATGTTTTCATTCCCTCTTCTTGCCCACTTTGTCCGTGCTTGCTGGATTCTGTCTGTTGTGCCATCAGTTGTTGGTGGGGCCAAGCTGTAAATCAGGTCACCAGAATGATTCATATTAAAAAATAAACCTACAATAAAAAGCTTGGAATCCTCTTTGTC
This sequence comes from Fringilla coelebs, assembly GCF_963513975.1. Lineage (NCBI taxonomy): Eukaryota > Metazoa > Chordata > Aves > Passeriformes > Fringillidae > Fringilla > Fringilla coelebs. The sequence goes on along the minus strand of NC_140066.1, from coordinate 8,548,436 downwards.
AGCATTCTACTTAATGCCCTGCAGAGCATCACTGCTATTATCTTAAACCATCTCTTGTTTGTATTCAGTTTGGAAATTATGCATTTGCAGCTGGAACAAAATCTGTCTCTTCTCAAAACTGCAGCTTCAGCCACGCATCTGTCACATTCTCATCTCCAATTTATCTCATGTACCCTCTTATTAAAAGCATGTTGGTACCATGTTCCACTTGAAATAGAGTGGTGGTGCTCCTCCCTTCCCAAAAGCATTTCCTATCCATTCCTGAGTTAATAGAAGACATGCCAAGCAATGTGCACCTATCAAGGGGCTGCTTCTAGGAAGTTGTCTTTTTCTGCTTGTATCAGTAGCTTGTAAATCTGGAAAACAAACCTTCCCCAGTTGTTTTCTCTGCTTCCAGAAAACCTTGTTCTGCTGAAATATGAACCAGTCTGCTCTTCTCATAAAGACACCTATGGGTTTTGAAGGTGGGGAGGTCTTTTTTTTTCTCAGACTTGTGGAACTGGGGAGTCTGGAATTGCTCTGCAACAAGATGAATGCTTGACAGGCTTCATTTGCTGCCTCTGTTCTGGCTGCACTGAGTTGAATCATGAACTTCTGAACCGTATTAGATAAAACTTGCTAGTGAGCTCTTCTGTGTGGTATTTAAGTGTTGTTATTGAGATTTTGAGATGCTTACTGAAGCTTATTTCAAATGTAGGGGCACTTCTTCCTCTGGGGTAGAAGTCATCTCATGCCTCCAGCCTGTATCTGCTCACTTGCATTTTGCTATCACATTGCGTTAGCTGAGTTACCAGTTCCTTAAGAGTTTGGAATTGGTTGTGTAATTGGAGGAGGAGGACAGAACCAAGTAGTTGAAACAAAGCTTTGAAGCCAGGGTGATGGGGTGAACTCGAGGGGTCTGTCTTGTACATAAGAAATACAAAGTTACTTCAGTAATCCTGTACCATTCAGGAAACTTTTCCACTCTTGGAGTTCTTTTTGAAGGCATCCCGTTCTCCAGGGAAACGGAAATTATCCTCTTTGTAATCAGTTTGAGCTACTGTGTTTTGAACTGGTTGCTAGTTCAACACAGATAAATTACAGCATAAGCTATGTGCAAACATTTCTATCATTTTAAGTGTAATAATTTGCATTAACTAAACTTGCAGTTGTAGATTTAAATACAACTGGGAGACAATCCAGGTCGTGGTCTTAAGATCACTGAATAATGTGATACTTGATACAGAAAATCTTGTGCTCTCCTGGCTTTCTTTTGATCCTGCTGTTGGTAGAATTGCAGGGCAAAGTATGGAGTGTGACAACATTGTTACAATAAGACGGTGTGTGTTTTGTAACTATCAGTGTGTTTGAGCTCAAGTACCCAAATACAAAGAGCTCAGACTCTGTCCTTGGCAAGAGACTTGTGAAAGGTTAATCTGGGTATTGCTCAGCTGTTAACAAATGTTTATTGCATGAGAAAAAACACCCAGAGTTATTTTACAGTAGCATGTACTCACTGAGAATTTCTATATGTAAGCCTGTAAATTGTCTCCTGTGTATTTAGTAACCAGATCCCACTTTTGTTTTACAGCTGCTGCAGAGGGCAAAGGGAAAAGTGGGGAAGACTTTTTTCAGAAGGTAAGAAAGATATTTCAATTCTTTAACAGCACCTGACTAGAGGGGAAAAAAAACCCCAATTAATTATGCATGTGATCAACTAATTAAACTTTATGTGCAGTTTCCACCATATTGATCAAATTTTAAAAAATTTTGTCATTTAAAGTGTCTCCTTGCTACCAGCCGTGCATGGAATGAGATAAGGAACAGGTTCTTTGATGTATACTCCTGTCATCCCTGCACAAAACCAATTTAACAGTCTTACCAGTTCTTTCACTGAAAATGTTAAAATATGCATGATGAACATTTGTTATGCCTAATTGTTAACCCAGAAGATGTCGTGAGGAGGTCTTAAGGATGTCTGTGGATAAATGCTGCATCCTGTTATTAAAATACTGCCTTGCAACTTACTGTGATATTGTTGAAAGCATAAATATTTGGTTGAGAAATGTAATGGGCTTTTAAGAAAGAAATGCACAAAATGATTCAACAAAGTTTGTGGTTGGACCGAGGCACGGAAGGACTGGAAAAAAAGAGCCCTGCAGCAACTAAACTACAAAGTGAAACATGGTCAAGAGTAATGACTTGCAAATTATTTTTACAAAGCAGCATAGTATTGGGGGTTTTTTTGGTCTTTTTGTTTTTGTTTTTGTTGCTTTTTTTTTTTTCAAGAATAGTATGAAGAACATTATTTATGAGTTATTTTGATTATAATCGGCATGTTGCAGGCTAATAAAAATGAGCTGTTTTTTCTTTAGTACAGAGAAGGCAGTGCAAACTTTGCTGTATGCTGAAATGCCTTGACACTCCTTTTTGACTCGTTGTCCATAGAAGTAATTTGCTGTATTTTGCTATAATTTTAAGCGATTGTTCCAGAAAGGAAGATGTGAAAGTTTGCTTTACCCTGCATGTGACTGTGGGATGCCTTGATAAAGGCTGGTGAGGAGGAGTATATATGTTGCCAAAATGTTTGGATTTTCAGATTTATGTTGCTCTTAACTGACAGTGAGAGTTATTTTTCCAAATGTGGTGCTTAACTGTCTGATATTATTGTGCACAGAGGAGAATGTGTCAATAGTGCCTCCTTAGGATTTTATCAAAATACTTGGAGTTTTTTTACTTGCTGAAACAAAGCTAAGCCATAGTAGCCTATGCTTTGTTCTGTACATTATTCAGTTTACCACAGTGTTTTCTCTCTTTTAGATAAATCTGCTCATAATTCTTAAAAATGTGGCTAAAATATTTTTTCTTGAGTGGCTTATCTGTTTGACATGTGTATTTGATTGTTTGATTATTTATTGTAGATATGATGTACCTTACAGTTATGCAGTCACTAGTGTAATAGCAGAAAATACTGTGTTGAATTTAAGAAGAAAGCAAAATATGCTAAACTTCAACTATGTCATTGAGTGCAACTCTTTACCCAACTCTGATGATACAGTGGCTATCATGGCATTTAGATCTTGTAATATTTGTGCATAATTATTATCTAGGCACAGTGTGGGTGCTGCAATAGGTTAAAGCTGCTTCATTTTAACTGGCATTCTTCTTAAAATATCATCTACTGCACAGTGTAGATTTCTGAAGTTTCTGAGCACATACACACAATGCTACAGCTAATAAAACCAGATGGAAACTATCTCCTTTGAGTTCTATTTTGTTGGAAGAAGTCTCTGGACGGTTTCTCATAGCTTACTCACCGTCTCTGTCTGTGCAATTTCCTTTAATCAGAGTTAAATTTTTCCTCTCTCATGTGAAATGAATAAGGCAGAGTATGTGGAGGTAAAATGAAGACTCATTTCATGTGTTTCAGGTTGGTGCACTGAGGAAGAAAGTTATTTGTGGCATTAGAAAGACATTGCAAAGTAAGGCAGCAGGGCACTTCCAGAAACTCAGTATGAACTCAAAGCTGCAGCAAAGGCATTTTTGTAAAGCAGTTCAGATAATGAGACTTCAGGACATTGTTGGCAGGATTTTGAGTGGAACAGGGAGGGAGAAGTGCATCCTTGAAAGGCCACATCTAGAACTTGAGGGCTCTGTTTGCATAAATAATGCCATGTTTGGTGTGTTCTGATGAGCTGACCTCAATGTGCTGAGGTTGGCTGGAAGTGGCTAGTGAGGTGGAAGAAGTTTTCATAGGAATGCTGAAATGGCAATTGACAAGGCAAAAATTCAGGAAGGTGATTCTGTATGTCATGGCATGCAAGACCAAGAGGGAGGAGAGAGGAGGCTGTGCATTGCAGAGACTCAGCCTGCATTGTTAAGCTGTAGAGAGGCTTTTAAAGAAAGTTAATACAAAGGTTTGGTGCTAAGCAGTCTTTTGCTGGTCTTCAAACATGTGAGAACGCAGTATTTCTTGGATTTTCATAATCAAACAGAATCTCAGTGGATGTGAACTGTTCCTACCAACTTCCAGACTTTAATAACAATTTAAATGTCAAAATGCATAATTTCACTGAGCATTTTAGCAGAAACAAGCACATGCAATGCAGTTGTTTGTGGAGTTACAGAATGAGCCCCAATTCTTGGTGAAATTCAGGTAATTTTTATGCCCTGTTGTGGCAGGGAAGGTGAAGTGAAGAAGTGCCTCTTCCTCTAGTCCTGAATTCAAGTGAAAAGGAGATAAATGTCTTCTGGTAGCGTCACTTTTAAAGGTCTGAAGACTTTATCATACTTTCTTCTAATATTTCTAAATTGTAGAGGGGAAAATCTAACATCATCTAATGAGGATTTTCAAAACCACTGGGAGCTACTAATAATTTAGCAAGAAAAAGATAAATAATGGCACAGTTTTCTCTGTAGAGCTCTCGGATCTGCAGTTCAGTAACAGGTAATCCTAAATAAACATGGATTGCTCTGCTGTTGTGTTACATACTATTTATGTAAAAGATTCTTGTGGGCCTTGCTCTCTAAATTGTTTTTCTTATTTATTCTGTGAGGGGAATACATAATATGAAGTTATTACATGTACTTGATCCAGAGCCGATTTTCAGTTGATGGTGGATTTTTTCCACCAAGTTCCACAACATCTGGTTCACGCCTCATAGGAAGCAAGGCCCTTTCCCCAGCAAAGCCAGGACATTGTTCCAGGGAACAGATGATTTATGTAGCCCTATAGAGGTGTGGCACTCTTATATAAAATGTAAGAAGGTGGTGATTCTCTGTCCTGAAGATTTCATAATCCAAAACAGGTGAGGGTTGGCCCTGTGGACCAAGAGGAATTTCATGCATCATTTTGGTTTGCTTTTAGCTCTGTCATCATTAAGTTGGTTTCTTTTCTTCTTTTTAAACACTTGGGAATCTTAGTGCTGATGGTAATCTTTCATTCTGAAATTTCTTTGGACAGGAGTGTATCTGTAGCCTTCTCAAGGGCGTGTGAGCTGTAGGGTGGGTGATAGGTGAAGACTGTGGCTTTAGTGGAATTTGGGTGGAGTTCTTGGGACTGCACGTGCAGAAGGTAGTGACTGGAGTGATGCACTCATGGTGCTCTGCCTGCACAGGTCACATCCAAGCTCTTTATTTCAGTATTTTTCAGTGTGCATGTGTTAGTGAGGGCTTTGGGAGGATGCCTGGAGGGGCTCCTCAGCTCTGGCTTTCCTGCCTTTTAGAGTTCATTTGCAGAGCTTGGTTTTGTAGGAAGCATGAAATACTACCAGCCAGCCGTAATTTGTGTGTTTTTCTGCTCCTGGGTGTTTGACATTCTTTTATGTTTTGTGTTTAGGGTTTCTTCTGTACCTTTTTTAAGTAAACAGAAGTGGTGTTTGCATGCATTTGCCCGGTTGCAGCTACTTAGGGCTTTTTAAGGTATCTCTGGATTTAGGCAAAAAGTGTATTTAAATACTTGTGTTTCTCTCACTGCAGAGTCTGTTATTCCCTGAGGGAGGCATAAGTTTGCTTGGAGTTGTGAAGTTGCAACTGGGCAAAAGTTTCACATGTGTACCAAAATCTCTTCTGTTAATTATTAGGGGTTGAGGAGTGTAAAGGAAGACTAGTGGTTTCTTTTCATTTTCCTTCCTGTGCTTACATGTAGCATGTTTAAACTGTACCTACTAGTTTTATTAAATAATTAGCACTATAGAAGTTACTGAGGCCATTTTGGAAGCCCGATGTGATGAAACCATCCTTCAAAAACAGGTATCTTTCTATCCGGATATTTGGAAACAGTAGTAGCAAGAGACTAAAAGAGAAAACAAGCACATGCCCAGCCAAAACCAAAAACTAAACCCCCTGTGATTATTTGAAGATGTGAAAAATAGCTATATCTAACTGCATCTTTAATCATATTTCTGTTAAAGTCCTCTATGCAGTAGTTATTAATGATTGTGCATTTTTATTTGTTTAGGAGGCTCTGGCAGCAAAGGCAGCAAGGAATCTTCCTCAAGCCCTGTTTGCTTATCTAAGATAGTAAAAGAGCTTGGTTTGCAACATCCTGTATTTTCTCTTGTATCTTTGAAAAATATCTTTTATGTTATTCTGGGACAAACCTAACTGCAATACTCTTACTCGTGAATATATTAATGCAGTGTTGATGTATGCATTTTATAAGTATAGGTAGTATATTCTGATACAAAATAAATTTAATTTTCTCTTTACAGTAGGTCAGGCTGGAAGTGGATCAGTCTCACTTTTTAATCTCTGAATGTGAAGCATATCTAGAGCTTTAAATGCAAGTAGCTTGGGGCATTTTCAGGCATTAAAAATATTAATCATTGACCTGAGACTAAGATGTCTCAAGCTAATTATTATCCACATTCAGGACTAACTTCTGAAGGACTTTTCATGTGTCTTCAGCCATGACTATTCCCCAGCTGCCTATTTATAACTGTAGTTCCCCCAGGGCTGGGTTTCCATTTCTGATGGCAACCACTGAGCTCTCCGTTTCTTGCAGTGTTATTTATCTGGTGGTGAGACCTCATGAGCTGGTGGTGATCAGACATTATCATGGGTCTTGTCTCTGTTTCAACCACAGCAGCAGCTTGGAGCTGCAGCAACTGATTCCACACATTCTACTTTTTCTGGGTAGAAATCAGGATCTGCACTAGCATTAAAATAACCTCTTGATGTAGAGCTTGGCTCATAGCATGTGACAAGGATTTATTAAGGCCATACATTTCCACAGCTGGCTTCAAGTGCCTGGCTGGGATGGGAATGCTGGCATCCAATTTACCCTGAGCTTCCTCTCATTTAGCTTCCTGGGAAGAGGAAGTGACTGCTTGGAGAGGGCAGCATGGATTAGAGGGCTGAAAGAATGTCAGTGCAAGTTAACATGTGCAGGAAATCTTGGGATTGAGACATTTGTCTCCCTTTAAACCCCACCCAGTGGAAAGGAGACTATTTAGGTTGGATCAGTTTCTCTAAAAAGGTAAATCAAGAATGTTTACTTAACTTTTTGCTTAGTTCAGGCAGAGCTGAGTGGTGGGAAGGCTTCATTTTTGTGGAAAATGGCACTCATCCCATCTGTAGTATAGTGACCATTCTGCTAAGGCAATGGAGTAATTCCAAGGATTTTTAGGTTTTTTTTTTTCATTTTATCTCCACTTTCTTCTGTGTTGCTTCTGATACAATGGGTACTGTCTTGAGATTTTACCTGTAATATCAAGTTTTAGTTGATAAAGTTCAGCTTTCTGCCACTTTATTGCTATACTTAACACTTTGTGCAAGGTCTCTTGCAATGTAAAGCAGTAGAGGAGTGGTTTGTCACCACCATCTCAATTGAGGTGCTCAGTGCTTTTCATTCTGAGAGTTAAACCCTCCCTCAGAATAAAGGAGGGATTTCCTTCTCAGAAGTGTTTGTTCTTTCACCTTGGAGGGATAAAATAATATAAAGAAGACAAGTATGAGAATGATACAACTCAAGAATATACTCTGGGTTTCTGGCTTGTAAGGAGGAGAATTTCTCATTTTGGTTTGAGAGGAGATTTGAATGCGTATTGGCGTTTTGAACAGTGATCTGTGGGGCTTCATTTTTCAGTGATACTTTTCTAAGGATTTTTTTATATTACATGTGTAATTCATTAGTGCTGTAGAGACAGATACTTCTGTAGATAATTTTTTTGTATGCTTAAATATATCTTTTGTTGTCAACTATGCTTTGTCATGTATTTAAAACAGAAGTGTTACCTGTGACCCTTGACTAGTATTTCCATTGAGAGTAAAATAAACTTTTAAATCAAGTGAAGGACTTGTGTGTTTCTCCATAGGTAAGGGCATTTGATTGATTGATTTTTACTCTCAACTTTTTTTGCTTTATTTGTAAATTAAGTTAAAAGTTCTGGAAAAATTTTTGTTACAGGAGGTTCACTTAATGTAGCTTTTGGATACAGCAACAATACTGCAATATTTGCTTAAACAAGACCCTTGGTTTAAGAATCATCTTTGTTCTTTTCAGGTGAAGTGAAGGTTAAAAAAAGATGCAGTGTGAATGTGCATACATGCATTTGTTCTCATCCTTTCTAGGCTAAAAATCCCTTACTGGAAATGGAAACAATAAAAATTCCAAAGCCATATCCATATAGACAGCTTTCCCAATTCCATCTTTAATGATTTAGAGCTTTTATGTAGTCTGAAAGTTTCATTTGTACAGCTGATGTCTTTTACTCTCTGGTGCCTTTATTGCTTTTGTTAGTTTTATTAGTTTTAGTATTTAGTATAAAAGTTTTGACACACATTGATCAAAACTATTAATAAATACATTGCCCATGATGTTAACCTTGACCTCTAATTTTAGCTTCAGGACCTCTTCATCCTGCACATGCTTGCCTTAATTCTTGGTAAGTTCTTTAGGAACAGCTGTGAAAACTTTGTGAACACGGCAAATTTGTTAGAGTCAGTATGGGCTAGGATTAGTCCTTTACAGCAAACAGCCTGTGTGCTGCTCTGGGTAAGCCTTAAACACTGCACAAAATATTGGCCCTGAGAAGGGGAAGGGTTGGTGTTCTGCTTAGCTTGACATGGTGCTGTATAGCAGTGTGCAGGTGAGTTTTCCTTCTGTTCCCTCTTTCTATATCAATCAGAAACACATCAATGGTTTTTGATAGCTATTTTAGCATTTAATAAAAACTTGAAATAAAAATCAGTTTAACAGTGATGAACAAGTCAGTAGGTAAATATCAATTTCATGCAATATCGAAGCAAATGACCTGCAGTGGAAGCACGAACAAAAACATATGGGAGTATTGATCCTTATCCATGCTGCTTATTCCAGACAGTAATGTCTAAAATAGTTTACATATTACCTTTTTCCAAGACAAGTAAAACTAGGGAAGAAGGACTAGCCAAGCAGTCACCTTTTCTGATAATGTCTGGGTTTCTGGCAGTTGGGCTATAAAATGGGAAAATGAGGAGCCCTGCCCTTGAAGACACACAGGCACTCATGTCCTTTTGTGTGGGAAGGCTCTGTTGTCCCACTGCTCCTTTCTGTACAGACTCACAAGTGGAGCTTGATCCTTGTCCTCCCTTTGCATCCTTTGGTTGTGTATTTTAAACAGATTGCACTTACCATGTGTGCTGTCAGTACTGACAGACTGCAGTCACAGCAAACTTACTAAAGAATTTTCTGTATTTTATGGTTTTAATTCTGGTTCTCTGCATAGTAGATGGGGTGTTTTGCCACACAGGAGCACAAACTGGAAGCTCTGGACAGTGTAGTCTGGGATGTGGGGTGCTGGGGCCATGTGCCATTGCTGCCTCTCAGGAACAGCCCCTCCTCCTTACCTGCAGAATTAGTGCTTACATGGGGGGTCAGGCTGTACTGTCCAACTTTGAGTCGTGGCTGTGACAAACTGTGAATTCTTGATTGGGATTGCTCATGTAGATGACCTCAGGGGGAAAGAAGCCACAACAGGGCTTGGGATGCAAATCCATTGCTGTACCCAAAATGTTAGCCAGGCTTCCACAAGAGCTGCGTACGTGCGCCAGGCTTTGGGCTAAGTTTTGTAATCTCTTCTTTAATTCATTATATTCCTCAAATTTCCTCACCAAACCAGTAATCCTTCATGCTGCCCTGCTGATGTGCTCTGGCAATACAAGTGCTTTCTCTGACCTCACCAGTTCTGGAGTTTGAATTCCCAATGGGTAACGTCACACAACCCTCTTTTGAGTCTCGTTCTTCCTTCCCATCCTTGTTCTTGCCTTGCTTTCTCCTCCCCCCGAACCAAAAAAACAACAAACCATTAAATAGATATAATTCTGGTTCCAGCTACACCCATTGCTGTGTTCTTGCTGCCAAAAGTCATGTTCAGGGATTAGTCATCTTCTCAGATTGTACTGCATCACCTCTTATGCACTGCAAGAGGAAGAACTAAGGATCACCCCATGCAGAAATTCACTTGTCTGCTGTGACTCTTCAGGTCTTGTCCTATGGAAATATATTTTCCTTTAATTTTCATCTTAGTTGTATTCCATGATTCAAATAAGCCATAAAAATAAACTTGTTTATACAGCTGTAAATGCATTCAAACTTAGGGATCTAAGACAACTTTTCTGAAAGCTGAAGATGCAAGATGAACACTGAAAATCTGTGAAACCAAGTATTCCAACACTAGGTATAACATCTTCATGGTGTAAAGTGAGATTGTCCCTGAGTTACTTTGCCACATGGTATTGAAGTCCAAATTGATTTAATTTTGTTCATTTCCTCACTTGCTTGGACAAAGAATTTCACTTAAGTGGGGAAGAAATTCAGACTGGGTAACTGCAGAGACCCACTAGTAGATGCAGATTCCTGTCTGACCCATTTTTCCTTTCACTGTTATTAATACCTGAAGCAGAAAAGGCCAAGATGCCCAAATCCCAAAGGTGGGAAGGTCAGAAATAGGTATCTTACCAACACTAGCTATAAAGAATAATACTTTGACTTAATGTGCCTGCTTTAAATGAAGAGAAGTCTGTTATATATGTTGTCCTTGTTCATCCACTCTGTGTAAAATACTTCCTTTGAATTCTGAAATACTTGTGGACTTTGGGGAAGTTTGGTTGGTTTTGTTGCATTCAGGACATTCCAGCTTCCATCCAAAATCAGCTAAACAAAAAATACAGCATAAGAAAAAATAATTTCTTACTGTCTTAATGTAAAAACTCCCCAGAGTACTTAAACTATAAACTTTTCAAGCAGGAAAACAAGGAAGCCAAAAGCTTGTCTTCCAGCTGCCTTACAGTTAGACTTTTTTTTTTTATCTTGAAGACCCAATGATATGTAGCTAGAGCCAATTTTTTCAGGGTCAGAGTACAGTCTTATTTGTTTTGTTGGTGTCTTCCAGTGTCTTGTCCTCTTCTGCTTTTTCTCCACTGAGAATAGCTTACATATTTTGGCTTGTAAACAATACAATTACACTTGGGCAGAGGGGAGGTAGGAAAGTTGTAGCAAGACAATTTCTTAGGTGTTCCTTCATTTTGAGAAGAAGCATGAGGTTATTTGTTGGGGATTAAACCTTGCTGACAGATATGCCTGATCCCTTTGGTCAGTTGATCCCTCAAGGTGAGGAGAGCACTGGTTAGTACTCACTCTCTCTTATTTTGTGTGGAAGTAAGGGAAGCTATGCAGAGGTGCTGTTCTGCAGAGATCATGAACTCTGAGTCATCCCTAGGCTGAATTTCCTCTGAATGTTATGTAACTCAAGTATTTACACAATTGGAATGCATGTATTATAGAGCGCTTATGAGTTCTCTTTTTCATGTGAGAGCAGAACCCCTGTTCTCAGGGATTAATACTGTTTTCACTAATAAAGCAGTTCCATTGCAATATGCACTTGAGGTTGTCATGGAATTATTCCAGATTTTTCAGGGAAAAAAATAAAATCTTGGCACTTAAAATTCCCTGGGTTTGAATGGTAAAGCTGAAAGAAAAAGTTGATGCAACGGTGATCTGTGAAGCCTTCAATATCATCTTTACTTTCAAGTTTAACTGCTCTCATAAAAATTCAGTTCCAAGTTTTCCAGAGCTTTGTGACACTCTGCTGTTATAATAAATACAATACATAAGTAGTAACTTAAATACAGCAATAGTTTAAGAAGTAAGCGGTGTAGTTTAATTTTTTTAAGTGTTCTTAGCGAAGTCCTGATTTATTGTAACATTACAGCCTGGAGCTGAAAGCCAGTGCAGACTGAGCATTTTGTTACTTCAGTAAGTGTACTTCATTTAACTGCATCCTGAATTTTTTTTTTTTTTTTTTGCCTGCCTAGAATAGGAGATAACTCAGTTTGGTCCCTACAAAGACAAGTTTATCTCTTTTGGTCTAATGTGGCAATTTTTAACATTACAAAGCGCTTAAGGATAGTAGATGGCCAAATCTCAGTAGCTGGCAGTCAGACTGCTTTTCCTTTGAAGATCTTATATGCATCTTTCTCATATGTCCCTAGAATGTGCAACTGTGAAGTTGTGGGCTTTCATTTTATTTTAGTTTAGCATAAGAAACAGGGAAGATTTAATTTCTTCAAGACAGAAGTCTCCGACCTTTATTGAGAGGGTAAAGGACTGATGGGATGTAACACTTGCCTTGAATGACGTGAATTCTTCTTCTGTCTCCTCTCTTGTGGTTCCTTTCATGTTGGATCTTCTATAACTCAGTCCTGCACCATTCTTTGTTTTAGCATCTCCCTTTTCCTTTTATTCAGTGCCTTCCAATTTTCTGTGTATTTCGCTGCCTGTAGCACAATTAAAAAAAAATCCTCACCCAAAGCCTTTTATCAGAGACAAGTGAATTCTTTGAAACAGTTTTGTTTTTTTTTACATCTGGATTGAAAAATGGTGAAAAGTATATAAAAGTATATGTATGTTGCTGGTAGAATTTCACCCTCCTGGAAATGTTTTATTTCAGCTGTAACTTATTATCCAATAGTGCTGAAACCAAAAATATAGTATAATGAAGTCTGGCTGACGCTTTTTTTTCCACATGGCATGCTAATCTGGAAGTTGTTGTGGTGGCCTTGGGATTTGGATGTAGAAGATAAGAATTAGGAACTGTTAGAGAAATCTGCCTTAATTCCGAATTATACTGTTATGGAAAACATACTGTTATTGTAGCTGTTTTATTAATGCTTTACTCTTCTATTTGGAAGTGGCTTTGCTGATTATTTTGACACTTTAATTGTTTTCATTCCATCGTGAGCATGAAGAGAGGTATGAGCTCACCATACTTTTTGATGAGACCTTGGTATAAAAGAGAAGTCCTTGAGTCTCAGTAGACTTGCCCAGCATTTCTAGGAGCTGGATTTCCATTCATCTAGCTCAAGTCTTTGGTGTCAAGCAGTTCCTTCTCCTGTCTTACAATTAAATGGGTTGGTGAAGTTCTGTAGCTCTGTGCCAGGATGAATTTTAGTATAATCTGCCTATAATAGAGCTGATGGAATTTTCACTGAGCCAAAGGTAGCAGCAGAATGAGAGCTGACACTGAGCTAAATGACTGCATGGTTTTCACAGCATAAGAGTGAAAAGAGTGCATAGTTTTTCCCTGTTGGCTGGTTGGAGATGTACAGATAGGTTACACACTGTGTCATAATAAATAAATGCTGTCAAATGTCTGCTCTGACCTGCTATACTCAGAAGTAAAAATTCTGGAGTCTGGATAAGTTTATAATGAAAAGCTGCTTTTGGGTAAAAGTGAGGCAAACCAATATATTTTGACTTATGGAGACTCAAAAAGACGCAATTTAAATTTGATAGGCTTTACTTAAAAACCATTTTAAGGTAACTGAAGAAATATTTGTGCTGAATTGTAAAGGTTTGAAATTCCCTCAGAGATGGATGCGAATTTGCTCCTGCTGTAGCTATTAGTGGTCATTTGAACTTCATGGAAGCTGTTGAGCATTTTGGTTTTGCTCTGTGGAATTCTTTTGAATGATCAGAACTCAGCCATGCTTATTAACAGGCAAAAGTGCTCAAGAAAACCAGAGAAGCAGTTACTGGCTTGTGCTATTTAAAAGTAATAATATTTAACAGTTATAAAAATGGTAAACATCGTATTTTCAGAAAATGAACGTATGCTTTTGCAGGAGAAAAATAAAAACTTAATTCTTTGAAAATGCTTTCTTTTTTAATAGATTATGGAAGAAACAAATACACAGATTGCTTGGCCATCAAAGTTGAAGATCGGAGCAAAATCGAAAAAAGGTATTTTATTTTGATCTTATTATGGGGTGGGATTCATTGTTAGCATAGTAAAAAACCACAGAATAAAGAATTGGATTTTTAGAGTCATAGAATACTGGTCACCTGAAGTATTTCCATTTCAGTCTGCTGTTTCTTACAGAAATTTCTTGTTGAAGTTATCATGGCTTTATATAGGTATTTGATACACCAAGCCATTTTAAGGAGCTTGCAATTCTGTGAGTATTTATTTAATCAAAACTGTTGTATTAAGCATGTGTGCCTTCTGCTGTATGATTCTGTATCTAATCAGAAGAGTTTCTTTATTTTACAGCAGCCAAAGCCAGCATTTCTGGTGACATTTTAAATGAGTGGGTGTTTTGTGGGGTTTTGTGTCTGTTTCTGTAGAGTACTAAGATGAGTGTTGGCCAAGCCCAGCAGAACAGTAAATACCCATTGTGTCCCTGACAGGGACAGCCTGCATGCTTTTTTGGGTTCTCTAAGAAACCTAAGTGGAGCTGTTTCTTAGGAATGACCCGTGTAATGTTTTAAATTATGTTGCTTTTGGAAGTCCAGCCTATTAGTGTGAACTAAGTATACAGTCTGGACATCTCTTTGAAATAAACCTTCTTGCTCTGTTCTTAAGGAGTCATAGCTGTGACTGATTGAAAGCAACACTTCATTTCTCTTCGGCATAAAAAAATGAAATTGGGAACACTGCATGCATTTCTGTCAGGCTGATACATATTTAAAATCCAAGAAAATTAACTTCAGATAATTTCTCTCTATGTTATATATAGAATGTATAGGTGGAGGTGTGGGCTAACCTTAGTAAATGAATAACATCCCTTGGGAAGAAAAATTATCTTTTTAGAAAGGTGCAGGATTAATAAAATTTTTATGGCGTAAAGTGAGATTGTTTCTGAGGTACTTTCCCACATGGGGGGAAAAAAATTAAAGTCCAAATTGATTTCATTTTTTCTTTTCCCCACTTGGGAAAAGAAGAAGAATCTTGCATGGAAAAAGAATCTTGCTAAAATGGGGAAGGAATTAAAACTGGGAAAAATGCAGGTGTTCCATATGTAGGCATTAGGATGTGGAACTAACATTTACTGTAATGCAGGAGTGACAAGGTCTCTGTGCAAACCTGGGGAGTTCTGTGTACCCTCTCCTTGGGGTGCTGGGAATTGATGCACACCTAATGCTCCTCAGCAAGCTGAGGTACAAGAGTTTGTTTTTCTTCTGAGGACAGAGAAGAAGAAATAAAGTGGTGCCTGTAACTTTTCCCCCTTGATTTAAGTGAGCTTAGTTCTGAAGATGAAAACATGAATGAAAGGCAAAAAAAGAGGGGTAAGAGAGGTGGTTGGTTGGATTTCTACATTGGTACTTGGAGATGCAGCTTTAAATTAAATTAATTTAATCTTCAAGTAGAAGATAATGTGGTGAAGCTCTATCAATACATGGAATGAATTTGAGTACCATGGGAAATAGAACAGCTAAGAGTTATGGGCTGATAAAAGTAAAAATTGAGGAAAGGGAATGCATATTCCAGCTGGGCATACTGAGTGTATCTGCAGTGGGAATGATTATCCTGGAAAGTCCTTGTGCCAAAAGAAACTTTAGATAGTGAGATAGTAATGGGCTGTAAACAAGACATTTTAGCAATATGCTAAGCTATCAAAAAAAGTGTTTCAAATGCCTGTGGATTTCAGGGTGGCTCTAGAGCTAAAACTTGTACTCTCTGGCCAGCTCTGGTGTGCTGGGTTGTGTGTATATACACCTAAGATAGTAAATTACAGCCTGTGTACAAAGAGCCCCTTAACCCTGAGGTTCCTATTTCTTGTGAAATAAAGTGTAGTTTATATGATCTGTTTACACTTAATACCAATTGTTTGCAATTCCGTAACTTTTCATTTGCAGCTACAGCAGCTGTTTATATAGGGGCAAATATTCAAAGTGTTTAACATACTCTTAGCTTCACTTAATGACATTTTGTGATTGAGAAGAGAGTCTGCAACAAATAACTGGCTGGCTCTCCAGGGACTTGAACTTAGAACATGCTCTCTCTGCCTGCCTCCTTGGCTGGAGCTGAGTGACTGAGTAATTAATGAGGGAGCAGCAGCTATGGATGGAGAGTGCTTTACCCCAGCCCTAGGCTGGACCCAGGCATCACCCAGACATCCCAGATTTTTTGTATAGTTTTGCAACATAATCTGCCTGTGGTTTCAGCAGCTTCACATCCTGTGTGTTGTGGCCTTAGGTCATTCACAGCTTTTCTCCCAATATAGGGGGAAAAGAACCATTAGGAAAACACTGCTTTTCTTTTTGTCTTCCAGTCTGTCATGAAGCACTCAGGGCTCAATGATATCATTCTTGTCACTGCTGGTGACAGTTTTAGTTAGTTTTAATTAGACACTACTGATACTAAATCAATAAGGGCAGACCATGTTTTGTTTTGAATTGAAACACAAAGGTATTGAAATTAACAGCCAAGGTGTGCATAGTAAGATTCAGCAAGGATATGAAGATTAAGTTCTCTACAAGGTCCAGAATCCTTTTGTGATCTTTTAGAAAAAAATGTGCTATAGTAAAGCTGAAGCACCAAGAGTAGATGGGTGAACCTCTGTATCATTTCTTTTCTGTTATATGGATTACAACTTTTAAATTGATGAGTGCAAAATTCTATATTTTAAGTATCATAATGGTAATTCATTAACTTAGATTTGATAATGGTAATTCATTAACTTAGATTTGATGGGTTTTTTTTTAATTGCAAAAGACTAATATTTGAATTTAGCATAAGCAGATTTTAAAATTTTTCTAATTCAAATTCATTATTTAATGTGTTTTCTAAAACACCTCATCACAAAGCTAAATTAAAAAAAACAAAACAACTATTATCAACTCTGAACAGTTTCATAAGGGCAAAACAGGGATTTCCTGGTTTTAATGAACACCAGATGCTGTAGCCTTACTCTAGTGATGAGAAGGGTTAAAGTATTTTGAAATAAATGTTTAGAAAACACACAAACATATAAATCTTCCACAGCATCTTAAAGCAAGCCATTTGTTCAGGTTGCCAAAGAGATCCCATAACATTAGCGATTTAGGGAGGGAAGTGAACAATTTAAAGCTCTTCATGACTGATTCCATCAGTAATTAAAGAATTGCCACTGGCATGGTTTGCTCTGCTTTGCACTGGTGCTGTAGAGCTCAGGGTGTATCAAAGCCTCATGTTCTGGGGGTCTGGGATCTTCTCTAGTCTGGTGAATTAAAGACAAATTGAGAGACAGTAACTTTGGCTCTCAACATGCTTTTTCACTCTGTTGTAGTTACTCTTCCTTCGGAATGCTGTTAATTGTCTTTTAAAGATTTATTCAGTGGTATGAAAACATGAGTAGATTGCCAAATCCTAAATGGTCAGATGGATGCTGTAGTTCCACAAACATTTTCCAATCAGGCATAAGATAATGGGATTTTCCCTCTCCCTTTCTGAAATACTGACCTGTCTTGTTCTTGTTGTCCAGCCCTTTCTGCTGTGCTGTCATTGGTGCTCACATGGGGGACCAGGGTGGCTGTTCCTAAAATCTAGCCATGGATAATTTTTACTTTTGGAGAGAGGGAGTTCTTGTTCATTTGCTAGGTGTCTGGACCCTAACTATACATGCTCATATGTTTCCCCATCTGTTTGTATGGAAGTGGAATTCTTAATGCCTTGGAAGCAGGTGAGTGTCATGTTAACCGGCAGTGGTGCTTGTGGATGGGTACTGAAGGTGTTCTTTAGGAAATGGATACATGGGAGTTCAGATTTCACCTATATTCTTTACTCCTTTTTATTTCTGAATTCTTCCTCCCCCATACCCCTGTGTCTCTGCATTTCAACAGCCATAAAGGGGTTGTGGGATGTGTGTGTGCTCAGAATGCAGCATGAAATAGCTTTTGGGGAACAGCCACCATAAGAATCCCTTCAGCTCTTGGAAACTTAGTGGCTCTAAACAGCAGGATGATCAGAGAGTTGGAGCTAGGAATATTTTAGGATGTTAGAAAAGAGGTAAGGGGAAATGCAAGATAAATTGAACTTGCAGAGCAGGTAGAACTCTGGGGCCTCTTCCACCATTCACTTTTAAAAAGGACTTCTCTTGCTCTTTTTTCTTCTTCTTATTCCCATATTTTCATTCCTCTTCTCTTTTCTTTAGTTTCCAGCTCTTTTTATCTGTATCATATCTTGAAATTACCAGTTTCTTTCCTTTCTCTCTTGAGCTGCTTTTACTTTATTTTACTTCTTCTCTTATTTGCTGTTTCTGGCTTCGTGACTTTTTGTTTTGCTTTTTTTCCTGTTTTTCCTCTCTTATCAGTGATGCATTTTAAGTTGGTCAATAAAAATCTAGTCCATGTTCTGTTTGTACTTTCTCCATTTGATTTTACTTTTTACCAATTCTTTCATCTTTTTTAATAACAACAAAAAATTTAAGCTAGCTTCTGTAATCAAAGCATTTCCTGCATGCTGTTTTTCATTAGCATATCTTCAACACAAGTACAGAGCATGTTAAATTCACATCCAAGGAGAATAGCAAAGAACATAGTGGTACTGAAGGCACTGGAAGGAAGGCAGCAATAACTGGCGTTGGACACTGCTGGCAGTTCATTGCCTGGCAGTTTGGTTTCATTATTTTTCATCAAAATTTGCCTTTTGCAAATTATCTTGCAAGCCAAGTGAAACTGTTTCCCTCTCTCCATCCTGAGCTGTGAAGGTAACATGCACAGTGAAGTTAATAACTGTAATACCACACTTGAGGCAAATAACCAGAGAGACTTCAGCCAAATCAGTAAAACCTCACTCTGGTTTATTGGAATGTTGTTTAGGTGCAAGGCAAGCATTCTGCCTATTTCAGGAGGCGTTGTGATAAAAGGTAGAGCCTCCTCTTTTGTTAAAACAAATGTCACTGCTTAGTGAACTCAAGGCCAAACTTGTGAGTTACTCCCTTAGATATCTAGAGTAAGCTAAAATGTTTGTAGTTTCAGACCTTTAAATCAACTTTCAGTTGTTTCCCAGTACTGTGATAGAAGCTGAAGTTTATATTTTCAGATGAAACAGGAAGGGAGAGAACCAAGAACTGCAGTGTCAAGCTGTGCAGCCTTAGGAAAGTGTGCAGATAAAATGCCAAGTTATGTCTTCTTTTCCCATAGGCTTTCTGATAAATCTGATTTTAGGCTTTTTAGATAATTTGTTTTTCTTTTCAAAAATACCTAATTTTCTCAATTCAGTTTGTCAATACCATCTTCTTTAAAAAGAGTGTGAACTGCTTTTAAAGCTAAACCTGTAGCAGTAAAATATCCCAGGAGTGGTTAATCTATGAGTAGTTCAGAGTTGTGCCTGCCAGTTCAGCATCCCATTGCAAGCACTTCATCATTTTCACATGTGTTCCGTGGAGGGATTACATCACTGCTTAAAACACAAGTGCATCATAAGTTATGCAATATTGCTCTTTGTACTGCAGCTGAGCTGAATCCCACATTTGTACAAAGGAGAGACTGCCATGCAGGAATTCCACACTGCAAAAAACCCACCTCAGATTAATGGATGCGAGTAGGACTTTGTCAATGCTTCTGTCCAAACCCAGGATTTTATTATTAAATATCAGTGTTAAAGGAAGCGTTAGTAACCCTCCACATCATCATTATCTAGGACTCTTGTGAACTTTGAACACCACTGTAACCTCTTGTAGCATGCCTGGAAGTCTCTAGAGTTTCTTTCCCCCAGGAAACACCCAGCCAACCAAAAACCACAACCCCAAAACCTTCCCCAAACCAAAACACCCCTAAGCAAACCAGAGAGCTCAATGAGGCAGATGTTGGGAACTGAGTAAAGAGAGAAGTACTTGTGTGGTATCAAGGGGGTTTGGACCCTTGCTTCAGGAGATTCTCATTGCATTGATGGTATTTTGTAGTAAATGCAAAGTTTGGTGGAATTAATAGATTTTTCTGCTTTCAGTTATCATTGGGATTGCTGAAACACTGAAAGGATTTTGGTCTAGGCCACTAGACTTACATTACATACCTCATCTTTTCTAAATACCAGGTGTCTTGGTGTTCTTCAGATGCTGGCATGTCTGCAAAGGGCAGTTATATAACCTGAAATTTCCCCAAGAAATTAGCTAAGTCCTAGTTCAGTCAAACAAACATAAAAGCAACTAGAAAATGCCTAAGAGTTTAGGCTATTTGCTTCTTTGTCTTATACAACTCCCAAGCAGATAATGCTGTGCTCTGTGTGGTTGTGTGCATATCTTCCCTGAAGGAGTGGTGAAGAATTGGGAAATTGGGACAGGGAGGTGGTGGAGTTACCATCCTTGAAAGTGTTCAAAAAAACCCCAAGCAGTCATGGAACTCACTGCCACGGCTTAATTGACAAGGTGGTTTTCAGTCAAAAGTTGGACTTTGTGATCTTGGAGGTCTTTTCCAACCTTAAAGATCCCGTGATTCCACATAAAATAATGACTGTTAGGATCACCTTATTTTTTAGGTCTTTGGTGTTTTCCTTTTCTTTAAGGCTTTACATACATGTTACTCCTTAATATAGTTGCAGCCATAACAGAGGGTTTTAGTGGTTTCCTTAAATGACTTCCTTCTTCTGGGCCAAAGAGGCATTAGTTTTTTTTTTTTCCTTTTTCATGTTGCGTATATATTATGCCTGATTATAATTTTGTTTAAAAGTGATTTGGAACTAGCTGTATTGTGGAAAAAAACACAGAAATTAAAGATTGGGGATTTCAGAGATGGTTTAAGTTGCATGAAAACATTTTCTTCAGAAGCTACTTTTCTTAGTTACAGTTCATTTGTTCTTAATTCTTTCAAAATAGAAGTGAATCCTGCTACTTTTTTTAAGACTATGCCCAAGTAAAATGTGAGGTAAAACTACTCATTTTAATAGGATTAAAAGCCCTCCTATAATTTCATTCACTTCTAAAATTGCAATCTTTTCATTTGTAGCCATATATAACCTCTAAAAGTGCATTAAAATGTTGTGAATAATAGGAAACAGAACTTCATGTGCTGGAATTGCTTGTGTGCCTGCCACTACTTAGCTGTGTTGCTGATTTATCAATCTTAAATGAAAACACTTTTAATTTTTAAATTTTAATTTTTGTTTTAAGCACTCTTTAAATTACTGTAGAAGAAATTGATGTTTTGTGTTTCTTTAAATGCAACAAGGCACTGAGTTTTACTTTGCACCTGGGTCTTAAATGCTGAATCAGCCCCACCTGGGAAGGTCGCACAGCATCCCAGGGCTACCAAGTGCTTCATCCCTGTTAATGAACCAAGGACTCTAACAGTAGTTTTTCATAGGTTGGGTCAACTCCTGCTCTTGACCTACTTTCATATCTTTGTGTGCTGTTTCTAGTTACAATAAAACCCCAAAACCAAACCTGATCAAGTGAATGTGGGATATAATCAACTAATTTTCCTACCTTAAATTCCGTGCTATGAATAGCCTCTTAATTGGTTTAGAGCCTTAGGCTCCAGGTAAAAAAACAGGGGTAGGGGAATTAATCAGGGCCTTGGAGACCTGCAGTGATATATGGAGTTTTTCTGACAAACTTGAGCTTCTCACCCACTAAGATACTTCTGAAAACTGTGCCAACTGAAAGTCTGTAACCCTAACTCTTGCTAGGAACCAAACATGTATGGAGTGATGAATCTTCCTGTTCCTGGTCTTTAGCTAGGGATGGAGGGGTGTAGAGTGATGGAGAGAAGAGAGCATCTAAACCTCTGAAGTGCCTGGATGCTTAAGCAAACAGAGGTAACTTTTGTATTGGTCTATTATCAAGGTTTAATTTATTTAGTCTCAGCACTGATTTCAGTGTGCACATCAATAGAAGTGTTGGCTCAACTTGCCCCAAGTCATCCTACAGCTTACAGAGAAAGTAATGCACTTTATGCCAGCTGGAGCTCTGCTAGCCACTTAAACCTGCTGCTGCTCTGGTGCCTTCCTGTGCTCATGTGGATCCCCACCTTTAAAGTCAAGGAACTAGTCCCCTGTCCCTACCTGATGCAGTGAGATGAGGGAGGTGTGGTTTCATGGCTGCTGTGGGCATCTGTTCCCTCAGGAGAAGAACTTTTCACCTGGTTACACAGTGGGCAACAGGTGCTGCAGGATGGGCTTTGGAATGCCCTTCATGAGTCTTTCCCAGCTGTAAATGGAAAGGGCATCCCAGTGCACCAGTTTGAGACATCTTCATGTAACAGCAAAAGGCACAATGGGTTTTGATCACCAGACCCCAGGACAGCCTTATTCCACGTGTTGTGAATATTGACAAAGGTGCACTCATCTGTGCCTTTTCTAAGCACTTGCAAAGGCAAGACTGGTAGCCACTTCTGCTAGAAACAAAATCAGGGGAGACATGATTGTTTTCACAGCTGGCAAACAGCACAATTGTGGTCTTCCCTCTCTCTCCTGCCTTGCTGCGTGCTTCCAGGCTGTCCCCTGCCTCCATAGCTCCCTGCTAGGCAGCTCAGCCCTGCAGCCTGGCATGCCCTGGTGCCAGTCCCACTGACGCAGGGGGCATTCAGGGCCACTGGGTTGTGGGGGCCAGTGCTCTTTTGTTAGCAGAATTTTTCCTAAAGCTGCTTAGTTTTGGTTCCCAAGGTGTAAAGTTTTGGGTCTAACTGTACACCAGTTCAGTAAAGGTTTTCTCAAAAATCTTGGCATTTAAATGCCTTTTCCTTGTTGGTGCTCATGACAACAGAACCGTTGGTTTGGGTATTCTGTGTCAGCTCTCTGTGTGCAGCAAAATTCCTTTGCAGCTTTTCTTTGACCTCACTAAAAACAGGAAAAAAAGATTCACTCTGTTGTGTAATTGTCCAGCTAAGGACTGTGTATATAAGTAGATTTCTTAAAATAAAAAATTCTGCTCATATCTTCAAAGTAGGTGAATTGCACATATGATTCTGCAATGGAATTGCTCATGCCAGGAGATAAAGGGTGCTCTGCAATGTTTCTTGAGAATGCTGGCAGTGTTTGGGGAGGGGGGAGTAAGATGGTTTCTTATCTATGCAGTTGCTTCATAAAATAAAATTTCAGTCAGATCTGGTAAAAGGTCTGGGAAATTGCAAGGTTTTTCAGTTCCTTAGAGTGGCATTAAACTTGTTTTTGTTTGACCTTGTTGCAGCAAAACTAATGCTATTTATATTACTCTAGTATTTTTCCTTTAGAGAAGGGATTATTCATCCTCTTGAGTATTTCTCATGAGAGAAGATGAACCCTTGGTGTTAAGTACTATGTGTCCATAGTACGTTGTTGTTTTTTCACCATGTGCTTTTTCTTGGGTTTGGTTGGAGAAGTGTTAAAAAAGACCAAGTGTCATTTTTCATTTTCTTTAGGTATGACATACTCCTGCTACCATGTGTTTCAATCCTAATGGTTGAGAAGGCATAAAGGGATGCTGAGAAGTTCTTGCTACCAAAATAATGCATTACTGAATGAAAATACCTGACACTAATATGAGTAACTGAGGGTGCTAATTTCAACACACCAGTTATGCCTTAAGCACAATTAAGCATTATTCAGTGAGTGGCAATGATATGTCAGGTTAGTAAACAGGATTTGAATTCTTGTTTTGATTTGGAACAAAAAATGCCTTGAGTGGAGGAGGTCAGAACCCTCCAGCTCAAAAGCTTAGAGAAACAAAGATGCGTGACAGAAATCTACTTAAGAGTCTTGTCACAGTTTGAAGGAAAAAAAGATCATATGCCCTTGGATATTACTGGGGAGAATGCTGCATTTTAATACTTTGAAGCAATTATACCTAATGTGTGATATTCTGTAGCTGACCAAAAAAATTATAGTCTTTCCAGGTTTTGATACAGTGTTTCTGTAACTGCCTTCCCCAAAGAGGCTTTCCCGGGGACAGGAGCACTTGCAGGTAGGGCTGGCTGCTGTATTCCCTGCTCCAACCCTGATCAAGTCGTACAAACCTTCTGAAACTACAGAAATGTACATGAGTATCATCCTCTCCCTGCAAATTTGGTGTATTACTAGTAAAATTCTGATATTTTTGTGTGCTTTGATTTCAAGCATTCTTTTTACTGTGCATTCTAAATATAGACAGAGTCTCTGCCAAAGGCAAAGTGCAAACTTACAAAACCATCATTGATAGAAATTCTAGTCTCTTTAATGACTTCCTGTGGAAACTGTAATTTGAATCATATGATTTTGCTGAAGTAGCAGTAGGAGGCAATATCTGAAAAATAGCTATAATACAGTTTTCAGAATTTTAGACTTTTCATCTGTACACACTTAACCTTGCATAAAACTGTGTTGGTCATTTAATTCCATGATTACTTGGCAAGATTATTTTGTCTGTAAAGGAAGTCAAATCTAAAGAGAACAAATTCCTGGGCATAGCTAGTTGTTCTAGTGATATTTTTTTTGTCCAGATTTTTAATGTTTAAAAAAAATTTGTGGTTTTATGGTAAATGCTTGTTAAGCACCCTGGTAGGTTTGGCTTTGAAATTGGGTTCATTTAACTGGGGAAACCAAAACCATCTGGCAGTGTTCACCAGCCATGGCCAGTCTCAGAGGGCTGTTGGCAACATCTCCTTGTATTAACTCCTGTGAAAGGGAAAGGCAAATGAGCTCTTGTTAATGGGAACAAAGCTGTGGGAAAGGACAAAGTTGGGAATGAAGTGGAATGGAGAGAGAGATGGAGAGAAAATGAGAGACTGATGAGGAGACTGAAGCCAGTTGGAAAGAGATAGGTGGGATGGTAGGAAATGTGAGGTTGGAGTGGGAGTCTTAAAGAAAAAAAGGTTTTGAAAGAATAGAATGATACAGAGTTAGTGCCAAAGATGGTGCAAATGGGAAAACAGATAGGAGGTGCAAAGGAGGAAGATGGTGAAAATGCATATTCCAAAAGGTGGAGGGGAGGATGACAGCTTTCTGTTCATAGGTGTCTGGCATGGATTTCCAATACGTATCCTTGTCTTGGAAATTAGATCAGACACAATTCTGAGGTTCTTACTTAATGAATATCCTAGGGAAAAACTGCTAAATGCTGCTGTATTGATGTGTACTTTAATTTCTGTCCTAAACCAGTGATTCAATGTCTAACATGTCACTATTCCCATTTGATGTTTTGTGCAGCTTCCATAAAGTTGCAGTTTTGATGACTGCAATTTAAATTTGTTAAACATTTACCAGATGTCTTGTCTTGCATCAAAACATATGGATGACTTAAAATATCAGGAATGCAAAATATGAATTTCTAGTCCATGAGAGCTGAGGATATTGGCAATTTCTACTAAAAAAAAAAAATCACAAAACAGAGTAAGAATGTGTGCAAGTAAACCAAGATGGCAATAAAAAGGATTAATTTTGAGTGCTGCTTTCATCCAGCTGATTGGATTTGTGTCCAGTGCAATGTCAAATAATGTAAACTTGGTTTTGCAGAGCTGGAGGAGAGTAATAGCCAAGAAAGTAAGCTGTGAAAATACTGGGCTTCAGGAAAATGCAAACTTTTTTTGTGGAATTGGCTTAAAATCCTCTAATGCCAAACAGCTCCCACTGAGATTTCCAGCAGTAAATTTGTAGCTATATGAGTGCAAATTCCTGTGTATGGTTCCCCTCTGCTGTTCCTGCTGCCCTGAGTGCAGTGAGCAGTTGACTTTGCTCATAGATGCCCATTTGGTAACATGAAAAAAATCGGAATTGTCAGATTGAATGTATGCTTTCTGTGAGAGGAAGGAACACTGGATGCCGTTATTTGGGTGCATAATTTTTTTATTTTCTTCTTGTGGATTTCCTTACTGAAGGATGCTGCAAGAAGGAATCCCTCTAGGAATGCTATGACAGTGTACATGGGTGCATTTGGGAGGGGAGCAGATTTTGGATTCCGTAAGTAAGATGGAGTTAGTTCCAGAGTGATGGCGTTGGAAAAAAAAATAAACCAAAATAAATTACTACAGAGAAGGTCATTTATAGCATGAATTACTGGTGGAATGCCAGAAAAAGATAAGAAAGCTACTACAAAATGGATTATACTTTTAATCAGCTGACTCATTATATTGAAAATTGCTTCTTAGCAATGTAAGCAGCATATCAGCCCAAAAGAAGAAATTATCAAGAAGTAAGACACTCTTGGCCATTAACTCTTTCTTCCTTTTCTTCCTAACATGCATTAACAGACACAGATACTTTTTGCATATTTTCTTCTCCATCTTCTCTTATTTTTACAACTAAAACTTTAACCTCACTCATTGCCAGCATCAGCAGCAGCTGAAAACGAACATCCGGTGACTTTGACTCGAGTGTCTGAAGTGCAATTTCTAAACCTGTGTCTGCAAGTGGTGCCCTTTTGCTGTTCTTCTCTCATCTGCTGGCAGGGAAAAGATGTGAGCAAGAGCTGTGGGGAGAGGTGGTGCTCTCTACTTCCTGATAATATAAGTTTTTGTCTTGCTGACTTCTTTCAGTTGCCAGTGCCTTAATCACCCTCATGACACAAGCTTTTTAAATTTTTTTTTAACTTCATTTTTTCACGGACAGGCTAAAGGTTATCTGGAGAGTGAGGTATGTGAGGCCTTTGCTGCTAACTAAAATATTGACATAAACCTATGCCCAGCATTGCCATTCAGGAGTTAGACTGACATGGTGGAGTATGGCCTGTGCTGGGTCCTATTTTGTGGTTTCTCTCAGCAATTCTCTGTTTTTTAAGTCTAGTGTTTGCTGGCAATTTTTGAAGTAACTCTCATGCCTGGTATAATACACAAGTATTTAAAGAACTCCTTTGATTTAGTGCTGGTTGAAATTTACCCAAGTAAAATCAGTTGCAGGCAACTTTATGGATATAACATAAGTTTATTATTGATGGAATTACCAATTTTTAGGGATTTTTTTGCTATACTTGTGAGCTAGAATTTGATTTTGCTACAATTAATAAAAAACTTATATTTTCCCACAAGTATTTAGACAGCTAAACTGTGGGGACAATTTTCAGCTGACTTATGTCAGTTGTCCACAGCTGTCACTACATTTTCCTGATGCAAAATTTTGGTGGTACATGAAATATTTGTAGGTGATTGCTGGAAAGGGACTGTAATTATTTTTTTTTTTTAATAGAAACAGTTACTGGAAAAGTAACACAGGGATTTAAATTTTTTTTTCTTCCAACTGTGGATGTAGAACTTGAAACAAGGCTGATTTTCTTTGATTTTTCACGGCATTTCAAGTGGACACAGCATTTCAAATGGACACAGCATTTCAAATGGAACAGCATGCCACTGTTTTTCTGAGCAGACATACTCTCTGTCTGGAGGCCCAAACTTCCTATGCCTCACTTACTTCTAGTGTAGTTTTTTTATAGCTTGCCAAGAGTGACAGTGTTTGCATATTTTGCTGTTTGAAATGAGTGAATTTCACGTGAATTATCCAGTTTTTCTTTGACCAGTGGCTGCTCTCCTCAGGGTGAGATGTAAAGGTGGAAAAATTCCACTGTTTTCTGTGTTTATGATGTTTGGCTTGTGAATATTTTGAGGGGAAAAGTTGTCCTAGTTTAAGTACTTCTCCCAAGTATTCACTTAAAGTATTCAGTGCTAAGCTTCCTCATTAGCCTACAGAGTACCTGTTGCAGCTGAAGGATTTGTTACCTCAGTGCAACTTCGTAAATGGTGAATAATTTCTGTAATGTGTTGCTGTTAATCAATCCGTAATTGACTTAGAGACTTAAAGTGAGTCTCTTGCTGACATTGTGTTGATTGTTTGGAGTGCCAGATTAATTACAGCATGTATTGTAGTTGCTGTATTATTACCTCCATCTGCTTTTTATTAACTTTCTCTGTAAATGAGAAACTGTCAGTGCAGACTGTTTCTTACATTCTGAAGAAAAATTCCCCCAAACCTCACAACTGTGTACTTTAAAAATTAAAGAACCGTTGTGTTTAGATCACAAGTTTGTTTATTTCTTTTGTTTCTGGAGCAGCTGACTCAAGCACAGATGACTCCTCCCTGTTTTGCAATAAATAAATGGACAGAAAGACCATCCCAGGCCATTTGAAACTCAGCCACAGGAGTTGGTGTTGGTTCTCTCTGATCCGAGCAGTTAGACATGCACAAACCCACAGCATCCCTTGTGCCAGCAGCTGGCAGCAAATCCCTCATTTGCTGGAGTCACTTATCCCAGACTGCTGCCACTTCAGAAAGCAGCCCCAGCCATTATTTCTGCAGGGTAGGTGACAGGCAAGGAGGCTTTTAAAGAAAGTCACATTTGCTTGAGCCTTTTATCTCATTTCTCTGTGCCTGCAGCCACCAGAGCTTAAACTCATGGATTTGTACTGGCTCAGAAGAAGATAAAATGTATTTATGGTCACAGTGGTGAATGTTTTAAGGAAACTCTAGGTAGCAAAGGAGCCAGCAGGTGGGCATTGTATTGTAACTACACTTGAACAAGAGTGATTTGAACTTTGGTCATTCCTGTAAAAGCAGGAAGATTTGGGGCTTTTCTGGTTTTGATCAGGGCTTGCTGTGTTATTTCGTGAGGAGCAGTGATTTGTTTACATTTGGCCAGACAAGGGAGGGGTAGAATACAAACACAGTGGTAATATGAAGGGAATTATCAAGGGACTTAACATCCAGTGAGTGTGCTTGGCAGTAAGTGTAGTAAAACTGAAATTTCAAGCCCTGGAATGTAGTTATATAAACTTATTGCTGTAATTAAATTACTTGAGAGTACAAATTTGTCACAATCTTTCTGTGAAAATTGGAATTAGTTGGGTTTGGATTTTTAGGAGCTTCTAGCAAGCAGATACCTTGCAATGTGCTCTGCACTGCATTTGCAGGTAAACTGGAGACTGAGAGTGTTCCACTCTGATGTCCATCTTTCTATTTAAACTCAGTTTTTGGAACACCAAATGCAATTTATCAGAGTGACTGCTGAAATTCACATTGCAGAGATGCTCAACAGGTGATTAATTTCCCAGAGGTGAGTTTTGCTATTACTGTAATACTGGGAGAGATAGATGGACAGAAGTGATGCAGAGAAAATTCATCTGAGAACAGCTCAGGAATGACTTCTTGATTTGAAAGGCAACACTGGGCATCTTTCAGGTGTTTGGTGTTTTCATTTCTCAGTATATCATTAAAAAATTACCCTTGCAGACAAACAGTGTGGGCAGTGTTTGCTTGCTCTGAATCCCTCCATGAAAAGCAGAGCAGAAGTTTTTAAGTCACTGTTCTTCAGAACAGTCTCTTCCCAAATCAGCTGCAAACTACCTGTTATACTGGTGGTCCAGCCACAGAATTCCTCCTTGCAGTGGCTGTGACCAGACCAGCTCACACAGTGGGTGCAGTCTGTCAGAGCAGCCATTCAAAGGTGCAGCAGTGCCAAGGATTGGATGTGGGAGCGCTGCAAGGAAGGCTGAGCCTCAGGCATGAACTTCAGCTCACAAGTCAGATGATGTTTTTTATTTAGAAAAACGCAGTCTCAAGGACTTGTTTGAGAATGTGTGTGTGAGAAACTAAAATTATCTCATGACTTCTGCATCAGAATTGCAACCCTGAGTATGAGTCTGTGTGCAGTGAAGATACAGTGGTGTTATTTCTGATAGGAATGTCGTGGCTGTTTTCTAGGTCCTCTATTAAGCTGATCTTACAATACTATAGCTTTTTTCCTCTCTGTATTTCTCATTTTCTTTCCCAGGCGTTGTGATTCTGTGTTTGTGCTTTGAGATACAAAGGCAGCAGACATTTAAGTCATGAACTGTGAATTTGTTGCGTCCGTGCTGAAAGAAAATAAGCCATAACAGGGTTTGTGTCCTGCTGAGACATTGCCTTGCTTTGGGTGGCTGCTTGGGCTAAAGGCTGAAGAGCAGCTGCCCAAGAGGCAGCAGAAGGGCTGCATGGCATGTGCCTTTTTGGGGTTGACTGTATTTGCAAAATGTCCCTGAAGGCTCTTTTTGGAAGTAAAAGAAGGAATTTAAGCTGATCATGGTGGTAACTAAAGTTGTGTAACTGAAATGGAGTGTCTTGGTGATTACAATTAATTCATTCTCATTTCTTCTTTTCAGGTTTTCTTCTCCAACTTGGCCTTCCCCTTCTCCCTTGAAATCTGGTCACTTTTCTGTTTATGTTGCCATATGATCTGTTACCTCTTCCTTGTCTTCCCTCTTTGCTTATGCTTTAAGAGAAGTCTTTTCAACTTCATTTCCTCTGTCAGTGGTCCGAAATCCAGTCATCAATAGTTTATTTCTCCAAACGTAATGTTGTACAGGTAATCTATTTTTTAAAGCTTATCTGATATTTCTGGCTAATTCTGGGGATTCTGAACATGATTTTTCAATGGTCTGCTGGGATGTTTCAAAGCTGCTAGGAGATCCAAATGTGGGATTCAGCTATGATTCATGCACAAGTTCATCTCATTTATTTTAATTTGTGAGGCTTACATCAAACAGATACTTCACTCTAAGAGCCATTTTAAGTGGCCTGTTGCAGATATTGATGTTTTATTTTGAGCTACACTGAAATCTTTGAGAAACAAGGTTTTTTCTCTGCTCTACCAGATGCTGTGCTGCATTTCTTCAGGTTTCTGTGTGTGTAAGGTTGGTGTGTTACTCAGTCTCTGCTTTGTGAATTTCTGTGTATGTCTGCCTCTGTGTGTGTGTGTAGTACTATAAATGGTGGAGAGAAGTGAGGAGGGGATTGCTGGCTGCACATCACACAGTTGTTAAGGGGCAGGGTTGATAAGCAGTGCTCTGGTGGTTAATGCTCCTCAGGTGAGAGCATGGCAGCAACCAAACTGTGACAAGAGTGAAGGGCTGTGTGTAAACTGCCTTCCCTCGAGGGAACAGTGTGCAGAACAGTGCAACAAGTGTTTGCTCTTTCTCAGCTTCCTTCTCATGTCCTGAGTGGAACAGAAATTCTTCTAAAGATGGTTTGGAGGTCGGTGCCAGTAATGGGGAAAGTTAAGAGTGAAAAAATGCTAAGACAAAAAGTCTTTCAAATGTGTGCTCACATATAGGCAGTGGCTCTAGCTCCTCCCAGGGACATTTCATAATCAGTTGTTTGTCCACAACAAACAGATCTCCCAGAATGCCCAGAGCCTCAGGATATGTCTCCTCTGAAGACACTATTAATTGCTTGCAGCCCATGTTGAGGTTTATGATGCTCTGAGTAGGCTTTTGATCATGCCCAAGTTGGCTGGGTGAAATCTCCTTCAGACAAAATGATGCTGCAGTCTAACTTCAACTAAAAAGCAAGAAAAAAGACAAGCCCCAAATGAAAAAAACTACATGTTGTTGTTGAGTGATACCTCTGAGAATACTCAGGAGTCTGCAGTAGGAAATGGCTCATTGCTTTCTGCCTTAGTACATGAGTAGCTTTTTCCTTCTGTGGTTTAGATGCTGGGAAGAGAAGTGAGTGCCCTGAGTTGTATTGGAGAGAGGATCAGAATTCTTTTAAACTGGTAAGCTAACAGCACCAAGTGCCCAAGTGCTGAATTTACTTTATTATTCAGTCAAGCTCCTTTGCATGTGCCCTTACTCCTGAGCATTTGCTCCATGCTTTTAGCCTTCATGTTGCTTTTCCATGGCAATAGTTTGAGCCTATTTCAAGTCTCTCTTGGCTATTACCAATCATCTACTTTGGTGAGGGAATGTCCACTCCTAAAACTGTACAGACAGTATTTCCTAATTTATGGGCATTAAGTAAATTGTTTCAATTTAGTTATCCTTTGTTCCACATGAATAGGAAGCCTTATTTGACCTTTTTGCTTAATTCACTTGTTTTTAGGTCTATGTTTTTTCATCTTATTGAAGGGTGATCAGTGTATTTGCCCTTTCAGATGAGAACATACCAACCTCGATGTGTTAATTTGTTGTTTGGGTTTTTTTTCTTTTTAACTTCTCACATAGCTTAGTGTTTTTGTTGGTACTTTTGGGACAGACACTCTCATAACTTGTCCCTTAAAAATGCTGGGTCTCTTTTGTCTTTTTGTTTGAATGGCTCAAGTTCTGTAATACTCTTGGGCTATTCAGATCTTAATCAGGCACTCATTAAGAATGACTGTCATCTGCCCTGGTGTTGCCCAGTTGTCTGGCTATTTTTAGTGTAGTGGTATTTTGGTATTTGTGTTACTTAACTTAAGGCTGTTCATCCTGTAAACAAACTGTATGCATAGCTGTAGTCTGAAGAGCTGCCCCAGACATTAAATGTAACACTTGAATTTCAGGAGAGGCCTGCACAGTTAAATGGCTTCATTATTGGAAATATTTCTTGCCTGGGAGAAGTTGGTGTAGATGCATTTGCACTGGCACAAATATACTTTTGCTTGGAGGAATTTTGTTTTGTTTGCTGAAGTGTCACACACAATAGTAGCAGTAAAGCTGGAGTCTTGCTGGTATAGCTGTGGACAAAGACTGGGGAGAGGAAACTCTGCCAAAGTGTGGAGTGAGGAATTTGAGGATAGGAGCAATAAAAGACCACTTGAAGGCAGGAGTCTGGCAAAATGAAGACTGTTGAGAAAGATTTCCAGCAGTGTCTGTTGTGTAACTTCAGCTTTCTATTCTATGTAAATATTCCTCCATTCTTAGTGAGGGGGGAAGGTCTGTTAAAATGATTTTTTTCTTTTCCATTCCTAAAGAAAAATATACTGCCCTTCAAAATTGATGGAAAAGATGGATTACTATAGAATGGCATTTTTAATAGTTTGCATGACACTAATCATGTTGTTTCTTATGAGGTAAAACCTTTTCCAGGGTCTGATACTACACTTTATTTAATGTGTCAAAGCCTTATATGCTTCTAGTGTACAGACCTTTGTTCTGTGTTTGCAAATAGCTTGCAAAGCTTTGGTGTCTCATGTTTTTATTTATGGTAGGCACCTGCTCTTTGCTCTCTCTAGTTTTATATGGAGCATACTCCCAGTTATATTAAGGAACTTAAAGAACATGGTGATTCCCCCCCCCCCACCACCACCCCTTCCCTGTAAAAACAGATGTTCCTCCTTAGGGATGAGGGATGACTTAGCATCACCTGGACAGAAGTTGATGGTTGTGGCCCCAGCCACATGTTGTTTGGCCTGGTTCAGTGGGTGCTTTCCCTTCGGCCAGGGCTGGGTGCCGTGGCCACATGGATCAGTGGCAGTAATGACTGGAGGGCTGCTGTGTGCTTATCTGCACTGTCACTTCCAGACATCATCACACTTGGCACAGTTTTGTGCCTGACAATCCTCCCCACACTTCTGAGAGTGCCATGGGGATTTCTGGGGGCTTTGACAGTGCATTGCTGCCATCACACCAGTAGGTAACTCAAATATTAAATATAGAGCTTTATCCAACCAAGATTGTCTTAGTGCCTAAAACATGGTAGGATTTTTTTCCTAAATTAAATGTAACTATTAATCCATGGAATCAGCTGCAAAGCAAACAAGCTATTTGATTCCATAGCTATATTAAGAAATTTTGTTTCTGTAGTACCCAGAATATCAGGTTATGATGTAATTGTCTCTAAATTCTTAATTGTTTGCTGAAATGATCTGTTTGTTGATTGTTATTTGGGTACCTGTGAGTTTTCCTGCAGATCATACGTAGTTTCAGTGTGCTTTCAACTCATGCAAGGCCCATTCAAACACTTCAAAATCTTTTAATTACAAGTAACTCTTTTCAGGCACAGTTTGATGAGGTTGTTGCATTTAAATAGTGTTTCATTGAAGGAAGGAGTGAACAACTCTTTAAGAAGGAATTTCTTTGACTTAAACTGACCTGCTTCATATCCATTTCCAACCACTGTGTCCTTGAGAAAAAGGAGAGGGTACTTAAGACAAATTTTGAAAGATTTGGTAACATATTTTAGAGTTATCACTGGCATCAGTGGATTCTTTTTTGCTTTATGGGTTCTTCTTTGGTTTTGTTTATAAACTGAGCAATTGAGCTTTTTTTTTTTGTTTTAAAAGAACAAACAAGTGTAGAAATACAGGATGTTTGGCTGAAGCTGTCAGTATCAACAGAAAAAAGGTGTCCAGCTGAGATGAGAAATGGAAAAAATAGGTGTTCTAAACTGTATTTTCATTCATGAGTGAGCAAATAATATTATGAAATGATGGTAATCTCCTTTGGTAATAATAGGATGCCAGGCTTGATTTCAGGTAATTTTCCTACATATAATCAAAAGTATATTTAAATACAATGTTTACGAATATGTGAAAATCAGCTCCACAGTGGTGGTGATGGCCTGGGCTTGTGTTTTTCCTGGTTGCATATGAAGAGCACTTGGAGCACACACAGTGTGCTAGAATCTGCTTCTGGGAATTTTTGACTGCAACATCCACTTCAAATATCATTCACAGCTTAAATGCATTAGAACCACATGGCTTCCTGTCAACTTTAAAAAGAAAAGAAAATTTGCCCTTAAGACTATTTTGTTGGGTTTTTGTTTGACTTTGCTCCATTGTGAAAGGCTGAAGCAGCAGATTTTTGAAGCCTCTGGAAGTTCTATGTGCATACCATGTTTTTGTGACTACGGTTTTTCCATTTTAAAAAATAAAATATATCTGTTTCTCAGAACTCAAAATGCTGCATTTTTCTTGACTTTCATGAAACTTGGCAGTTAATCCTGTGTTCCTTCAGTGTTTTTTGTATCCCCAGCTGAATGTGCTCACAACTTCTCAGTGGTAAAGACTAGAGCCTTATTTTTACTGTTGGAATGAAAAGAGTATCCAGGCATGACTTAAAGAGTTTCAATTTTCAATTGACTAGCACAGGTTTACAGCCTAAAGTTGTGCTATTTCACATTTCTTTAGCAGGGAAGTGTTTTCTATCATTCAGATGATGCGAAATGCAGATCTGTTGTGTTACAGCTGTTTTCTCCTGCCATTGAGAATATATTTATTTTTATATTCCCTAAGATGTATCTAATTGCCTAGCATAATGAATTGCATAAAATCAAGAGTCAGAAGAGGGTGGAGAATTTTTGTTTTAAGTGCAGTTCATTGTATTACAGGAGGAAAAGGCACTGCAGAAGGGCAGGGGGTTCAAGAACAGGGGCAAGAGGCATCACTGCAATATCATACCCTTGTTGCTAACACACAGAAATGTGGGTGGTAGTTGGGCATTTGTTTGTTTGCAGTAACTGAACTTAAATTTAATGTGCTGGTGGTAATTTTGCACTGTGGCACTTTGTGCTCCTGGACACCAGATGGTGCTGCTAAACTGACTGATGTGTAATTTTCACACTTTCAGTAATTGGTACTTGATTTAGTTCCAAAGTCGGGGCTGTACTCTCTGACCAGGTGTATATTATGGATGCAGAACTGTACCTGCTAGCTCAGCCCAACACCTTGTGTTGGTTAAGGGCAGTGGTCTGAAATTATCATATAAACAAAGTGGACTGTAGAATCAATATTTTAGATCTCATGGGGCAAAACCCACCATCAGCTGATGTTTCTACTAATTTATGTACTTGAATTTCAGCAATTTGCTTTAATAAAGTGTCATTTAAATTTCATTGGATAACTGCAGTCAGAAAACTTTGGGTGGAGACACCTTCAGTGTCAGGTTAAAACTGCAAAAAACAGTTGTAGAGATTAATTAGATATACCAAAGTGATGATGAGGGTGGGTTTGAGTTTGGTAGGCTGCCAAAAAGCTTTGACTTGTCTGTTGTTACTTTTGGTTTGAGAAGATATGGTGGCTTAGTAATTGCATTTCAGACAATGTCTATGATACTCTTATATACATTTGGAATTTGATTTCTATTATTTTAAGTTGGTTCTCATGTTTAATAAATTCATCTGGTAATCCTAATTGTGGGGCAGAAGGGATGGAATTAGACATTTTGGCCTTCAGCTGAATCCCAAAGGCTGGTGGTATGGTTTATCAGTGAATTATAAATAAAGGGCTCAAATTTATTTGAGCGGTGAGGAAATTTTTTTATAGATATTGTACTGTATTTTTCTTACAAGCTTATTTCTTTTTTAGATCCCCATATTAAAGTTTCTGGAAAAAAAGAGAACGTTAAGGAAGCAAAAGAGAAAATCATGTCTGTCTTGGACACAAAAGTAAGAAAACTTTCTTTGAATGCCCCTAATTTTGTGGTGACATTGATCTCTTTACTAGGCACATTTCAAGGGAAGGTATTTATGGAAGCTCTGAAGCAGAGTCTCCAATAAATGCCTTGCAGATGTTGATATTGGTGTATACCCACATATTTAAACATTTTGAGAGAAAAATGCTTGCTTGAAGCAGCTTTTCCAGATCTGAATCATATAGAAATAATATTTCCAGCCATATGGCTAAAAGCATAAGTGATTTGTTCATTGAATTGGGGTTTTACTTCAAAATGTGAAATACAGCTCCACTGCAAGCAATAGATTATGCAACCACTTCAGAGAACCTAAAATTTTGTTTCTGATTCAAATTTGATTTTAGGAACATTTATGCTGTTTTATGTTTAACAGTTACTCTATTCTTACACTCTGAAACATCAGGACCAGAATTTCTAAAACATCTAGATTTTGGATGGGGTCTCTTCTGTTCATCAGATATTATCTTCATTCAGCAGCAGCTCTTTTGGGCAGTGTGTATGGCTCCTGTGTACTTGTATGGCACCTTCCTGGCTCCCTGAGCAAATTGCCAAGAGGAGCACTTGAGTGATAAGCACCACTTTTTTAACAACTAACAACATTATTGTGAGCTGTTAACAATAGAGCTTTTAAGAATAGCTGTAGGCAGTGTTTGTGTGTTTTAAAAATTCATGTGCCAAAAAAACCCCAAAACAACTGTTTAAGGAAGAAAAACAGTTACTTGGTCCCATGGCTTTGATTTGCAAAGTCTTCATAATGTATTCCTTTCAGATCAAACAGGGGTGTGTGATTTCAATTGAAAGAACGTGGAATTAAAAGAAATCAGAATCAATTACAAAAGGACACTTGAGTCACAGCTGATGAAAGTTCAAGGGTATTTTAAAAGCATTAGTTGTTTTTGAAGATGCATCTTTGGGGTATTTATCTCCACTATTTACTTCCTCACTAGAAAGAAAACAAGACCAAATTAACATCCAACTGATTCCTATAAAAAACATCATCCTTGAGTAGAAGCTAAGTAATAGCAATAATACTTTGGGAATGCAATTTTGATGTCATTTTTGAAGCTACATTACTCTTAAAAACTCAAATACTGGGATTCTGCTGTGATCAAGTCAAACTGTGGCTGCTTAATTTCCAGAGCAATCGGGTAACCTTGAAGATGGATGTTTCACATACAGAACATTCTCATGTGATAGGTAAAGGTGGCAATAATATTAAAAAAGTGATGGAGGAAACGGGATGCCATATCCATTTTCCAGACTCAAATAGGAACAATCAAGCAGAGAAAAGCAACCAAGTAAGTGTTGTTTAATACTGACCTCATTTGTGCTGTAATTCCTGAGAGTATAAAACATTTCTAAATTTCTCTCATCAATATGGGTTTTTTGGGGATGGTGTGTTCATATTCAGGGAAATAGATTTTTGGTTTTTACACTGTGTGGAAAGTACAGAGCTTCCTAAGTGAGCAAATCTTTAAAAACAGATGGAAACAATTTGTGATGGCTCATGAATCATTTTAATTTTTTTAAGCTAAAATTACTTTGCGCCTACAGAAGTCAGCAACTTAGTGTGAATGGTAGAGAAGTGGTATGAAAAAATCTGCTTTTGTAATTTTTTTTTTCCTGTTCAACACAATGACTTATTCAGCATGTTGATTGATTTTTTGGTGCTTTTTGCTTATGGTGTAACTTTGTTGAAGACTAAACTTAGCAAATAGCCAGCAGAAATGAATGTCCTATTGTAAAGACATCCAAATTCATTAGAATAAATCATTGAGCCTGAATTGTTCATCTTTTCTAGTGCAAATATTGGTGGAATGTTTATTTTCAAATTTCTCAACCTTGTACTTAGATTTCTCACTTGTGCGTCCTAATGGCTGCTGAACCAAATGCAGTCATTTCAAAACATGCAGGAAAATCTACTGTTGTATGAATATTAGCATTGAGCACATGTATACAGTAATAATTCCATTATTTAACCTAAAACTGTATTTTTTGATATATCCTTTTTTTTTAGGTGTTCAAATATATATAATCTAAGATGCTGAATTTTTTTTTAATATTGGCTATAGTTATCAGCTAGTGTTTAGAGAACACTTAGGATGTCAGCAAGTGTGAAATGTGTTGATTTTTTTCTTAGATCTTTTTTTTTAAGGAGGCCACAGCTATCTGAATAATTTCTGCATGCCTCACTTGAAAATATGATCCAATGTTTTTCACATTCTTGCTCTTCCAGGTGTCTATTGCAGGACAGCCAGCTGGAGTGGAGTCTGCAAGAGTCAGAATTCGGGTAATGCTCTAGCTCAGTGTAGTGTACCCCTAAAAACACCTGTCAGGGGAAAAATGCATAGTTTTGAGAACCCTAGGGTTGTCTGCCTCTGGTGACAGCAGAAATGTAGGAACAAATGTCAGTATCCATATAAGAAATATGCCAAGGATATTATAACAGTGATTCACATTCTGGCTGAATTTTTAATTGGCCCAAAGTGGGTCTTGAACATGAAGTCTACACTCTAAGCAAGATGTAAATTAATTCCATACTGTGTAGAAAATTATATCTTAACTTACCTACCACAGATGGCCTGTGGAAGCTCAGGCATCCTGTGTGAATCTATGACTTGGGAAAGGCAATTTCTGCTTCTCACATTTTAACCATTTTCATGTATAATTTGTGTAAATAATTCAGTGTCAATCTCCACTTGTAGCTATTTTCTATCTTTTCATTA
Source organism: Fringilla coelebs (assembly GCF_963513975.1). Lineage (NCBI taxonomy): Eukaryota > Metazoa > Chordata > Aves > Passeriformes > Fringillidae > Fringilla > Fringilla coelebs. The sequence continues at coordinate 8,509,970 of NC_140066.1, read as the reverse complement.
TAATTTCAACTCTTATGTGTATTTTGGCATGGATAATGAAAAATCAAATAAATTGCCAGAAGCTTACAGTAATTTTTGAGCCAGACATGTCACACAACCTTTTTCCACATGCTCTCGCTATTTTGGAGAAAAAAAATCAACCAAACAAAACTCAAAAAAGCCTCTGAAAAAAAAACCTGCTCTAGTATTCCTGGAAAAAAGAGGTGCCTTTTTCCAAGTGACAGGATATTTTTATCCATGAACTCTGGGCAGAGGATGTTTTGTCAGTTAAATCATCACTGACCAGGACATTATGATTGAGGAATAAAGTTGTTGTAGTTTGAGTATGGATCTGGTTTTCAATATCTCCTCTTCATTGCTGTTGTAGGAGCTGCTTCCATTGGTACTCATGTTTGAATTGCCTATTGCTGGAATTCTCCAACCCATCCCAGATCCTAATTCTCCAACCATTCAGCACGTGTGTCAGACGTATAACATTTCAGTTTCCTTCAAACAACGCTCTCGAATGTATGGTGCTACAGTCATTGTCAGAGGGTCACAAAACAACACTAGTGCTGTGAAGGTAATCTCTGCTCCTGAGGTTTCTGATGTCATATATTTATAATTGATATGTCTAAGATGGTATATCTTGCCTCATCAGCACATGTTATTGTATAATTACTTGCAAACCCTGAGGGTTTGAATTTTTCCTATCCTTAACTTATGAAGTGTAAAAATGCATAGAAAATACTTTTAAGTTTAGGATTGTTGGTGGTGAGGTTTTAATCCAGTGTTCACCTCCTGCACACTTGCTCAGGTTTTCAGCAATTCTGGAATATTTGCTGGTCTTAGCCATCTTTTAATTCAAAAACAATGCAAACCATGAAATACACCTCCCATCTCAAATTGTTCATGCTGAGCTCTTCTCAACACGCACACAAATATATAACCTTGAAAGCTGCCCAATCAGTCAATAAAACTGAATCCAGCACTTGGAGGTGTGAATTTGACAGCCAAGGCAAGGAGCTGCCAGGAGCCTGTTCATCTTAATAAAGTCAAAAAGTGTTCTTGGTAGGAACTGGCAGTAGGAGAGATGGATACAGTCCCAGATGGGTGGATCTTAAGCCAGTAAGAACATCTGAGCTCAACACCGAGAGGAAAGTTTTGCAAGTGTACCTACCCAGATAAATCTCTGTTGACTTTGACTGCCTTTGTGGCCACAAAATGTCTGTTGGGACCAATCCATGTGGCGTTGTCTTACTGCCTGTTACAGAGTGGCAATTAAATGCTGCATTTGACCATAAAATGGGAGTAGTGGGCAGAGTTTTCTTACCTTTAACAAATCAATCATGGTTTTAAACCCAACAGCGTTTTCTTATCTTGCCTGTGGAGTGCATGACAAGAAAGAAAGCAGTCTGGGAGTTTTTTTGTGCCTGTGGGCCCTGTTTCACTGGTTTCTCCCATTTCCCCCCAGGAAGGAACAGCCATGCTCTTGGAACACCTGGCTGGGAGTCTGGCCTCTGCAATCCCTGTGAGCACCCAGCTCGACATCGCAGCGCAGCATCATCTCTTTATGATGGGTCGGAACGGCAGCAACATCAAACATATCATGCAGAGGACTGGTGCTCAGATCCACTTCCCTGACCCCAGTAACCCACAGAAGAAATCCACTGTCTACCTCCAGGGCACAATTGAGTCTGTCTGTCTTGCCAGGCAATATCTCATGGTAAATACTTTCAGTGAAGCTTGTGTGAAAAAATTGCCAGATCATAGAAAATATGCTTGTTCTGCATGTGTTTACAGGTCACATGTAAATTAACCTTAGAGAGGAAGGATTGCTATTCACACTGCAAACAGCTGATTCGGTTTTTGTCAGGATTTTGTCAGTGTTTGTAGTTATTGAAAATATTTTTAATTTCTGGTAATGTGACTTGAAAAATAACTTCTTAATATAAATGCAAGTAAGTAATTTAAAGTAATTTATAAGTAATTTAAATTTATAAGTAGTTTAAATTTACGACAATATGCCTCTGAGTAGAGGCAGTTTTCTGAAGTATTCTGTGGGTGTTGGTTGATGGGTTGTGTTTTATTTTGCCAACCTGTCTTTTCTATGTTTGTCAGGTAATTAGGTTTCTTTTGAGGGAAGTGTTGGGAATTCCTGAGTTCCCATATAGGCAAGTGTTCAATGAAATTGGGAAATTAGGAAATAATTACTTATTTTGATGTCTTACATTCTTTATAGTACCACAGCCACAATTCTATAAGGTCTTTTATAAACATAGCTCTGGTGGTGAATATCATTATTTATAGAGGGTTTTGGTATATTGGTCTTTAAACTTCACAGCAGCCTTTAGCCATTATTTTAGTACTAATATATGTACACATTTTTCATTTATGTGAATAGTGAGGGACAAAATGTGTGAGGACTGGACCATTCCATTTTGGGGTTTTTATTCTAAAGCTTTCGTATTTCAAGTGTGTTACAGATGTTATCCATATCACTAGGAAATATCTGCATAGCTGATCTAGAATGGGGAAGAGAAACGTAAAAGTTAAGACTTAGGCAATGGTGAATTAGAGATTTTTTTGCAAGTGTTTTTCCTTATTTCTGACAGTTTAACAGGAGATTTTTAGTATGGGTGTCCTGACATCATTTTAGTATGGGTGTCCTGACTGTACTGATTGGAATGTCAAATATTCAGTGCATCATTTCACCCTTGTGCTACCAATCTCTTTGTTCAGAGTCCTGGGACAGGAAGATACGCATATATTCTTGCGTACAAGGAAATGGCTTTCCCTAAAATGTCATCCTTCCTATTTTCTTCTAAGCTTACAGAAATTTCCTTACATCATGGTGTGTAAACGTTACAGTGTCTGTAGTTCAGTTTATTGCTACCATTTTTATGGGAAAATGGTCATTTACAAGTGCTAACAATTTTTTGTGCCTTCCTTTTCAGGGTTGCCTTCCTCTTGTGCTCATGTTTGATATGAAGGAAGAAATTGAAGTAGAACCACAGTTTATAACACAGCTAATGGAGCAGTTAGATGTCTTCATAAGCATTAAGCCTAAACCAAAACAACCAAGCAAGGTTTGTGCAAAGCTAATACTTTCCTTCTAGGCTTTCATAACAAAGTTTTCAAGCTGATGAGTTGATGTGTGCTCTTTCTCCCCAGTTTAATGGATCATAAACTTGTGAAAGCCATATGTATTTTCTACTTGAAATACCAGTTTAAACAATCCAGCAGCTCTGCTTTGGGGTGATTTGACTTTCATTAAATGCTTAATAATAAAGAAATTTGCTTTTGTATAGAAACATTGATAAAATAGGAGGTGTTTATTGTAAAATATTAGGCCAGTGTAGATAGGGGACTCTGTCTTGTGTAAAATGCCAAAGCAGGCAAAAGTTCTAAAATTTTAAATGATCATTCCATTGTGTCAGTATGTGAGCTTCCCTGTGTAGGGATATGTGTAATCAATACAAAGAAACATCCTGTAGAAAATGTACAAGAAGCAATTGGGTTTTGTAATTTAATTTTCCAGAAACTTATTGCCTTATTCTCAGACAGCTATGAATTTAATGGGTAAATGTAAATGAACAATTGGGGTTTTGTCCACTTTAAAGTGGACAAAAATTAAAACGTAAAAGAGAAGATATTGATTATTGATTCAGTTATCTAGCTCTTGAGGTGCTTAACATTTGGTCTATCAAGCAGCACCAAGGTACTATAGCAATTAATTTTCTTAGAGAGGTGTTCCATCATTCTCGTTGCAAATCCTTGTGAAATCCCTAGTCTTGCTCTCCTGAACTTCACACCCCTGAATTTAAATAGTTGCTAATGGATGTTAGCTCATGCTGTCTCACACTGCTGTGGTTGTGGTAGCCATACAAGGGTATGAGGAAGAATTATCTGTGTTGCAGATCTGTGTTATGGAACTGTGTTACTCATTGGTTTTCCTTTTTTTGTTGTTGTTTTCTTTCCCTGCAGTCTGTGATTGTAAAAAGTGTTGAACGAAATGCCTTAAATATGTATGAGGCACGGAAATGTCTCTTGGGACTTGAAAGTAGCGGAGTCACCGTAGTATCAAATCCCTCTACTGTCTCCTGCCCTGTTGGTCTGTCTTGTCCTGGTTTGGATATTTTGTCCTCAGCAGGACTAGGACTCACTGGGCTTGGTATGCATTCATTATATTTATATTTTCTTTAATATAGTTTAAAACAAAACTTAATTCACTTGTACTAGAAAAAATTACCAGAGGTGTGTTTTGCGTAAGTAATTGTGCTAAAGTGTCTGAGAATTAGAACAGCCTATGGCCTCTCCAGGGCTTGTTGTTATAAAACTTCTCCAAGGCTTTTGTAATCAGGTGTGGGACTCATCCCTGTAGAAGAATCTCTGGAAATGTGCAAACCACTCAGCTGAAAGGGAGGGAAATACAGGTAAGGCGGGGCATGGCTTTCACAGCTTCTTTGGCTGTGTGATGTTCCATGCTGTCCTGAATTTGGGTGGGTGCTTAAGCCTGACAAAAGTACTGGAAAGGTAACATAGCAAACACCACGTTTCAGGTCAGTATCTCACTGTAATTGAGGGATCCAGGTGCTTCTGGTTTAGACCTTACTAGTAGGAAATTTAGGACAAAAATGAGTAAACTATTTAGCTTAATTTTATAGAAGCAGCTCATAGTCCAGACTGAAGTTACTATTTTATTTTCAAGCTCTGCAAATACTTTTGTATCAGAAATGTATAGATAGAAAAATCAAGTAATCCCAGAAGAATGTAGTGACAAATCTTGACAAAGGTCCTAGAAACTCTGAGTTCTCATGTAACCAGCACTGTCCCTTGTGACCTGCCATGCAGGAGTGCTGTGCAGTTCCATCTCACATGCTTTGCTCGGGTCACAGTAGAAAGTGTTTGTGCCATTTGACTGTGATTTTTAATGCTGCGTCTGTGACTGTTCTTGTCATGATGCACTTTGCACTTTGGGGTTTTACCTTTTCAGTGTGTAATGCTGAACTGCTTTGTGAATGCTTTTGCACGAAGAGCTGGTTTGGGGGGAAGTTTTGGGACTGATCAATGCTTTTGGGGGCTCATTTGCAGCCTGTATTGAAGCGGCAAAAAGAAATTGAATAGTTGTTAGTGTGCAAGTAGTGGTTGATTCACAGGAGCTCTGAGAGAAAGGTGAGGTGGCAGTGATGTGGTGCAGTACAGTTGCTTTCTTGTCTCTGTGATGCTGCTTTGAAACAAACCATCAGAAGCAACAGAGGGGTTACAAAGGGATGCTGGGGCTGAGAAGCAGCCAAAGCAGACTCTTATGACAAGAGTTAAGGTCCAGTAGAAGGACATAAAAGATGCTCCAATTCTTCTTGGACGTATCATGCCCAATTAAAGAACAAGAATTCTTAACATGCTCTTAATGTGCACCAAATGAGCAGCAGGTTTAATGTTAAAATTGGTTTGTGAAATACAGGCTGGTGCAAATTACCAGGGGTTTGTTTCTTTCTTTCTTTTCAATTGGTACTTTTGTGAAAAATGTTTTCCTGTAAGTCTAAACTAAATATTCATCTTGCATAATTTTTGCAGGCCTTTTAGGTCCAACAGCCCTGTCAGTCAACACCTCAACTACTCCAAACTCTCTGTTGAATGCCCTTAATAGCTCCGTGAGCCCTCTGCAGAGTCCAAGTTCAGGCACGCCCAGTCCCACACTGTGGGCAACATCTCTCGCTAACACAAACACCACAGGTCAGTGGAAGTTTAGTGGGAATTAAATGACCTGTGCAACACCAAGTTATTAGAATTGCAGTTGACAAGTCGAGATTAATTAATTATTTGGAACCTTAATTCCTATACTTACCTTAGCACGGATGAATAAATATGCAAATTTAAGGTCATAACCTAATATGCTGTCACAGGCAGTGTTTTCATCTGTTTTATGTAGAAAGTAAAGTTAACCTACCCAAATAAAGCATTATGGTTTTGGCATGCAATTCTAATGGGAACTTTTTAGTAAAGTATCATAGCTACATAAAAATTTAGGCACAATAGTGTAATGCCTGAGGAAGTTAAATGAGACACTTAATCAGAACATAACCAAACTTTTTTACAGGTTTTTCTGCTATTCCACACCTAATGATACCATCTACTGCCCAAGCAACCTTAACCAGTATTCTGCTGTCTGGAGTGCCTAATTATGGTCAAAACACTCCATCTCCACCACCAGGCTTGACTCCTGTTGAAGTCCACGTTAATGGCATGCAATCAGAAAGTAAAAAAGTTTCACCTTCTTTAAATGGTCACGTAAAGGTAAGTGATAGAAAGGAGAAATTGTTTCAATATTTCCTTAAGCATAAAAATCACTTCAGTGATTTGTGACAATCTTTTCAGGCCTCAAATATCAAGTATGCTGCACTGTCTGCCACATCACTGGGAGAAAACGTGTTGAGCACAAACCACAGTGATGGAGTAAGGCAAACAAGTGCCCATGGTGCCTCAGAACAAGTGACTGCCAAGGCAAATAGTGAAGAAGGTGAGATTTTGACATTGCATTCCTTTGTCTGGTAGTGTTTGTGCAGTCTGTGTACAGTTCATGATACAAAAATGTAATGATATTCTCTCTGAATTGGTTTCGCAACCATGTTTAAGGAAAATATTGCTGGATGTCCCAGATTCATTGTCAAGGAAAGTAAATAGAGCCTGTAGTAACTGAGCTGTACTGTTGATAGAAACACCTTAAATCAACATAAATGCACTTGCAGCATTTTACTTATTCCCTAGGAGCAGAGGCAGATAACCTATGAGGGTTTTTTATGGCACCTTAACTAAACTCTGCTGGTTTAAATGATGTTTTATTTTTTTTCTTTTTAACAAAAGGAAATAATGTTACTAAGAAGGTTTTTTGCAGAAAATTGTGTAGTTCTGAGATGACACTGGTAAACAATTTTGTGTTTTGTAGCAGCATTTCAGTTATACTGCCCTTTAGAAGCTAAAGTACTAAGCTGTCCCCATCATTCTAGGAGGGGGGAAAGCCAGCTGCACTTCAACTTGAGAAAATATGTGTAAAGACCTTGTTTCTCTTGTCAATACTGATCAAGAAGATCATCTTATTTAGGGTTGTGGTCATTTGAAATGCTGATTTGAATAAAAGGTACATTGCCAATTTAGGGTGATAAATATTTCTAAAAACATTCAAATGTCTTCAGAAGAAGACATTTGAACATAAAGTGGGGAGAGGTCTTATTTCAGCAGAAGTTACCTGAACACCTGGCAAAGTCTGTTAAAACTGGGTATAAAATCAAATTTCTTCAGAATACTTAGTCACTTCAAATTTTCAGTCTTCGCATTTATTATTAATGAATATTACTTAAATATTTTAAGAAAGAAAATACTTAGTGTGACTACTGTATATGTGAATACTGACACCTTTTTTGTGCATTTGAACTTGCACATCTTGACTGCTTAACCTTGACCTGAATACAGTCCTGTAAGGAGGAGGAGTTTTTCTCCCATAATTCATTCCCTCACAGAGCTCCCTAGAACACAGCAGGGTGGTTGTTGAAATCTCCTTTCTTGGCCTGGTAGGTTGCAATGATGCTTTTGTGGAGGTGGGCATGCCTCGGAGTCCGTCGCACTCAGCGAACACCAGTGACCTGAAGCAGATGATGAGTTCTTCCAAGCAGGCCTGTGCCAAGAGACAAACGGTGGAATTACTGCAAGGCACCAAAAACTCCCACTTACAGTAAGCTGAGTGTATAAACACAGATTAGGAGAGCTTCCACAACATAAAATTATTTCACGTGTTTTTGTACACAGAAGAGGTGGTTCAGTCAGTCATAAGATACTCAAAGAACTGATTTAATTTGGCCTTGATTTTCTATCACTTTAGGCATTAATATAGCCCCCTGTTTGTCTGGTAAGTGCAGACTTTGAAGGATTTTTGTTCATCCTATTTGACTTTGGGTTCAAAAATGTCTTTCCTCTTCCACAAAAAGAATGGAGGATCCTTGTCAGAGGAACTTTCATTACCTGTTTCTAAAGTATGCGCTTTTGCTTCTTTATTGATTGCTTAGAGAATAATTTCTGACAGCTTTTTCCTTTTGTGTATACCTGAGGCTGTTTTCTTCTCAGGAAAGCTGCGTTCAGGGCATAGCAGCATGTTCTCAAACACTTGTCTCAGTGCTGATTTTGGTTGGGTTGGCTCTTTAATGACCCAGCAGTGGGAAAGGCTTGTTTGAGTCATAATACATCTTGACAACACAGGTTTTATTCTTAATGCAGCGTTTTTGTCCAGTGTACTCATGTTCTCACTGTTTGTTTGGGAACTGTTTATCACCACTCTTTTGAGACACATATTTTCTTTTGCTTCATTTATTTACACTGCTAAGGCTATGATATGTGTTTCATTCTGCTTTCACAGTTTAAAAATCCAAGGAATCCTGCTAACCAAATTTGGTTGTTTGTGTGTCTTGTTCTTTTTGTTGAGGACATAGTGCTCACAGTTTCCTTGGGGATAGTAGTTTACAGCTTCTGAAACATGATCATTTTTAAAGCATTTGCAGGGTGCCCCTGTGGTAGGGAGGAATGATGAATTTGACTCCATGTTCTCAGAAGGTTAATTTATTATTTTATGATACTATATTATATTAAATAATGCTATACTAAACTATACTGAAGAATACAAAAAGGATATTTACAGAAAGCTAAAAAGATAATGAGAACTTGTGACTATTTCTAGAGTTCTGACACAGCTTGGCCCCAGTTCACCAATGAGTGAAAACAACTCACAGCAGAAACCAAAGAAACAATTGCCTGTTGGTTACCAATCTCCAAACACATTCCACATGTGAGCACAACACAGGAGAAGCAAATCAGATAATTATTGTTTTCCTTTTTCTCTAAGGCTTCTCAGCTTCCCAAGAGAAAAATCCTGGGCAAAGGGATTTTTCTAGAAAATGTGAATGCCACACTTTTTAAATGAGAGTTTATACTGTTCTCGAGTAGCTTAGGGGAAAAAAAAAAATTTGCACCAAGAGTTAATGTAGGCATGAAGGACTGAAGTTATTGAAGCTTTGAAAGCAAGCAGAGCCTGTGTCAACTTTCTTAGTCCCTATTATGCAATCTCTTTTTATATTACAACAATGAACCTGTTAGAACTGCTGGCCTGAGCAAGGCTAAACAGGAAATGACACTGTGTGGGATTGCATGCCATAATCCCAGATACCAGACAGCTCAAAATGGAATCTATAAGCTATACCTTGTATTTGGTAATACAGGAAGGAGAAACACTTGTTTTCCTTCACTGACAAAAAAAGGTACAGGAGAGCTGACATGTTTGGAGATATTGCTAAAAATGCTGAGATCTCTGTGTACAGACACATCTAAAACTTGGCTGCCAGGCTTCTCAGGGTGAAGCTGAGTTAGCAGAACTGCACTGAGGTGACCCCAGCCCGAGGTGACCCCGAGCTAACTGTGCCTTTGTCCCGCAGCACCGCGGACAGGCTGCTGGCCGAGGCCGAGCTGGGCGCCCCCGAGAGCCCCGTGGCTGATAAGAAGGCCCCGGGCAGCGAGCGGGCGGCCGAGCGAGCGGCAGCTGCACAGCAGAACTCCGAGAGAGCACGTCTGGCTCCGCAGCCCTCCTTTGTAAATATGCAGGTAGGTCCCCTGAGTGAAGCCAAGGAGGTGCAAATCTTGCTAATTGCAGAGTGAAGTTACTGTAAAATGCAGAGGTGGCTAGCCCTAGAGACTGAATGGTCATTGCCAGTTCAGTAAAAGAATTTACAGCCAAGACATCAGCTGTTTCAACTGAGGAGTGGATTGTCTATGAAAAGTCTTGAAAACAGAAATGCTCTTATGCTTCTGTTGAGTAAGAAAAATTCAAGTACAGAAAATTGCGTGGCTGTATTTGTCTCCACAAGCATCATTTGCCTGTTAGAACTCTTACACTGTCACTTGGAGAAAATTATAGCTACAAAATACATATTACAACTTTTCATGTGCAGTGACAGCTTGGTTAATTACAGCCTACAAATATAAACTACTGCCATGTTACTGCAAATCTCCCCAAAGAGGGAGGAGACCCCTTTGACTGTTTGTCAGGAAGCAGTAACAGGGCTGTTTTCAGAGTAGATCTGTTGAAGTGTGGGTATAACCAGACTGTATGGAGTAGTGGAACAAGAGGCAGACTAGTGTTTTGCAGCCCTTTTCTTCAGTTATTCCTCTAGTTACTCTCAGTAGAGAATGCAATACTTCAGGCTAATACAGCATTTTCATAGTTTTGTTTAGATTTCCTAATTTTTAATTCAGCAAAGTGTAGCTTGTTTAATCCAGGGGTATTTAAACTTTACATCTTCCATAGGTAGACTACAAGGAAAAGTTCTTTAAATTCTCTCAGAACTTACATTCTTTTCCTTTTACAAGAGGAGTGCATGGAGGAGAAGCAAACCTAAAAGATTATTGAAAATAACTGTGGCTCCTAGATTTGCGAAGATATATTATCTTTTTTTGTACTGCTAAGGAATGTTTTAAATGCTAAGAACAGATAGTTAAGGAAGAGAAATTATGCTTGGAAGATATCTTATTTAAAAAAAAAAGAAGAAAAAATTCTTCCTAAGCAGTTTGTAAATACTGCTTCAGCCTCACTCATATGGAAATCAGATAGTCATTAAAAATCTTTATGTTGGAGAGAATACTTTAAGTAACTAAGCCTCTAACTGGGCTACCATGAAATTATTCTGCAGTATTTCAGGTTTCTCCTAGATATATTCACTGACCACTTTGAAAACATTTGTTTTCACAGAGATGAGTACTGGAGTGACATTTAGTTAGAATTGCAATTAAGTTATCTTCTTCATGTTTAATTTTCAGGCATTTGACTATGAACAGAAGAAACTACTAGCAACCAAAGGTATGTGGATGAACAGTGACTTCTGAAAAGTTTGTTAGCACATGGATGAAATGATTTCCTGAAGTTTCAGTTTTGTAATCTGATTTTTAATAAAGTCTGAAAGTGGTAGTGAAACATTTGTATAGTAGCTTTATGTTCCAAAAAATTTCTTAATACCGCCCTAGTATAAAATACAATATAAGCAGCTTGCAGATGGGATGTGTAAGTACATCCACATGCAAATGATCAATATGGTTTTTAGAGAGCTTATTGCTCAAACACTTCACTTTATTTGGATGCAAGTTAAACTTTAAGATGTTTGCCATATCAGCTAAATGGCCTCTTATTTCAGGGATAAATGAAGTTGTAGAATTGGTAAGGGATTTAACCATATCTTTGACCCTGTTATCAAATAAACCAAATCACCTGTTAACCAAAAGAAAAACAGAAGGTTCTCTCTTTGAAACAGATATGATTTTTTGGCTTCCCTGCAGCCCTCTGGGATTTAGCTATCTTCTGGCAGAGTAGATGGCTTTAAGGAAGGGTAGGATTCAAGCTGTGCAGCAAGTGGAAATGTTTAGGGTTTGCTGGGCTCAGGCTGTTAGCAAACATCATTTCAGTATTAAATTCCCAGTACCTTGACTAAGGTTGAGATTTACTGATTTGTCTCTGTATTTTCAGCTATGTTAAAGAAGCCAGTTGTAACAGAAGTAAGAACACCAACAAATACATGGAGTGGTTTGGGGTTCTCTAAATCAATGCCTGCAGAAACTATCAAGGAACTAAGAAGAGCAAATCATGTATCATACAAGCCTTCCATGACAACTACATATGAGGTATATAAAAGTATACTGTAATGAAAGTTTACTTGTAATGAATTATACAGTTGTTTCTCTTGAGAAATGTCTAACTTCTGTGAAAACAAAGCCTTGCAGATAACTGTTCTAAATATTTTTTTATGGTGAAAAATATTTCTTACATAAATATTAAGGCATATGGAATACATTCAGCCCAACACATGAAGTTACATCTGTTTCACAGATAAGTCACAGAGCATAGATGTCTGCTTCTTAAAGTATATTTGTTTAAAGGAGCTTTGAACAACTTACAGGACCAAACAACTTACAGTTGCAAATCAGCAATAGGGAATTTGTAACCTAATGAGAACAGAGTATATATGACAGATAAACTATATAATGTGTATCACTACATGGTGGAGGAGAACAGCAAAACAAGCAGCTCATCTTTCCTTCTGTGGACAGAATTGGAACAGCTGTCTCTACTTGCACTATTCACTGGGCTCAGAATTTTCCCAGGCACAAGGCAGACAGAGTCCAGCAATTCTCTCCAGAGTCCCAGCATGGGAATATTGCAGGGAATTTGTTCCTTTCTTCTCAAAGGCATGCTGAAGTTGTTTTTAACTGTGCTTCCTTGCTGTTATCCTTCCCAGCTTCCATAAAGACATCTTTTTCTCTCCTGCTTGTATGCTTCTTGAAGAAGGGGACTTGATAGTTCTCTAGGATATACCTGTCTGTTACTGCAAAAGAAATAATCAGCTGGGATAAAAATGTGCCTTGGTGTTCTCCACTTGACATATCAACTTCCTGAGCCATTCAGCTACAGGTAGTAGGCTTGGCTACACAAGATGCAGTAGTAACTAAGGGAAAGAAAAAACTGCAACCAAAATCTCCAATTTTCTTTGGCATACTTTCCTGTCTTGGTTGAGCTGGGGTGGGGTTTTCCCCCAGGCCTTGATGTCTAAAATCTCTAGATAGTTGTCTGTGATGATAACCAAATGCAGTGTTTCTTCAGGGATGCCAGTTTTACTAAATAGTGTAAAAGATTGCCTCCGAAGTAATGCTTTTCAACTGCAATTTGGTACAAGTTTATAGAATTAAATTGTTAATTTCCATAGCTTTTAGGTCACGTAAGTATGTGATATCTATATGGTCAATTTCTTTTGAGTATGTTCCCATGGAATATTGCTCACTTGTATTGCTACATTCTGACTCTCAGTGAGGAGAGTTGATAATAAGTATTTCACAGGTACATGAAAATCTATTTAAAAAGACCCCAGACAAAACAACTACAAATTCACACGGCATTGCAGAATTTTTATTGTAGTGTAGTGTGCAAGACTGTTGTCAAGTAGTCTGTACTTGATACACTTATCTTCAGATAAATGTTCCGTTACGTTCTCTTCCCTGTGAAGGGATGTAGTCAATAGACTGCTTTGTCTAGAATTTGTGTGGGAATTTGATACCATGGAATGTTTTGGAAACAAACTTGGAAATACCGAGCAATTTATTTTGAATCGTGTTCTTTAAATAACTTTTGCTTAAAAACTGTAAACTGCATATGTTTGAAGCACACCTGCTGTTTTCGTGTCCGGTTTGCAATTATTTGCCTATTGATCAACTGCCAGAAGAATGTTTGTGAGCGTTAAAAGCCGCTTTCTAAGCGAGCTGTTTCAAAGAAAACATCTGAGTCACAATGAAAGCTCTGTTTTCAGCCCAAATTTTCTTTCTGTGGTTTGCAGGGCTCATCCATGTCTCTCTCCCGGTCCAGCAGTCGGGAGCACCTGGGAAGTGGAAGTGAATCTGATAACTGGAGAGACCGGAACGGGCTTGGACCCACTGCTCACGATTTTGTCTCCTCTATTGGCAGCCCCAAACGGAAACAAAACAAATCAGGTTAATAAGGTCTTATTATCTGATTAAAAGAAAATAGTCATTTTGATTCCAATATTTATTTTTATATGAATGTATCCTGACTTCATGACAGATTTAAATTACTGACACCTTGTTATTACTTCTTTTTGCAAATTGAGAAGTGCAAGCTTATGTAACATAATACAAATAATGGTCCAAAAGGATAACTTTTAAGGATATTTGTTAAATGCCAGACATCCTTGCTGAAAATTCTTTGCTGTCATGGAATGGGTTTTTCAAGGTGTACTGAAAGCAGACCTGTAAAAAGGCTTACTTCTAGACCACTCTCATTCTGCTCTGTTGCCAATGCAACAGCAGCCAGGGCTTTATTGGGCTATTTGCTCACTAGTGAAGTCATAATCCATGCTGAAACTGGATTTTAAAGCATGAGTCTCCTCATGGGGATAAAATTTACAAGAACATGTAGTGACAGGACAATGGGGAGTGGCTACAAAGAAAGTAGGTTTAGGTCAGATATTATGAAAAAAATTTCCCTCTGAGTGCTGAGGCCCTGGCACAGGGTGCCCAGAGAAGCTGTGGCTGCCCCTGCATCCCTGGAAGTGTCTAAGGCCAGGCTGAATGGGACTTGGATTAACCTGGGATAGTGGAAGCTATACCTGCCCATGGCAGGGGGTTGGAATGAGATGATCTTTCAGGTCCCTTCCAACCCAGGCAATTCTGTGAAAAGAAGCTTGTCCATGTGTTTGGCACAGCCTAGCATGATTTTAAATACTGGTTTCTGTGTATACAGGCTGTATGTTTTGCAATTACTTTTTAAAATTTGTTCGAAGTTTAAAAATTGAAATTTTACTTTAGTTGAACTCTTGAAAATTTTTTTTTTTAAATAAGTTAATAGATGCCTTTCTGAAAGAGTGAAAACTGGAGGTAGAGAATACTAAGTCCATACTACCTATCTGCTTTATGGGGAAATAAGTACTGTGGCTGTTTATAGTTTTTGTTGTTGCTTTCTCTTTTAAAAGTGAGTAAGCCTAAATCCCAAACTCAAAGTACAAACTTAATACAATTTGGATATGGTAAGAAAGGATAGCTCCAATTAGAGAAAATATTCACAGTTTTAAAAAGCACATTAGTTGAGCTGTGAATAGTTGCACATCGTATTCTAAGTACTTGAAGAACTAAAGAGATGACATGTGTATTTGAAATCAATCTATTGATGTTTTCAACCTAATTGGACAAAACCGGAAGTTTTAGGTTAATTAAAATAATTAAGGATTAAAAATGTGTTTACATGTGTGTTAGAAGAAAATTAGGAACACAAATACATTGGCAGTGAAGGACAATGTTCTGTGGCAGCGATAACTTTCCCAGAAAATAGAATGTGTGGATAAAGGGTAAAAGAAACAGTGATGAGTTGGATGGACAAAAGTAGGTCTATAGAAAACAAACACTGGAACTTAATTAACAAAAAATTTGCTTTATGTTGTTCATTCTCTCAGACCATTGGGAGGCTTTTTTTTTTTCTGAAAAATACAGATTTAAATACTTTGTAAATGTAGTGATCTAGCTGAATACAATGTTGGTGGAAAACCATGCCCTTTTGTGATTGTGTCTGAAAAGTGCACTTGTTCCCTTCCAGCTGAACACTATCTCAGTAGCAGTAACTACATGGACTGCATTTCCTCGCTGACAGGAAGCAATGGCTGTAGCCTCAACAGTTTGTTCAAGGGATCTGATCTGCCTGAGCTCTTCAGCAAGCTTGGTTTGGGCAAATACACAGATGTATTCCAGCAGCAAGAGGTTGGTGTTCCTTTGAGAGGCGCCTTTGTGTTGGTAGGATGTTTTCCAGCAGTAGTTGTGCTGTCTCTTCACCAAAAGCCACTTAGAGCTCACTTTGTGACAGGATTTTCATGAGCTGCTCTTTCAAAGCTGGGTCATACATCTTCCAATTGTGGTAAATAGTCAAAACCTCAAGACTCATAAGTAAGACCAACTGATTTTCTCTGCTTTTCCTGAACTGGTTACTTTTAAATTCCTCCTTTCCTGTCACAAATGTAGCAAATTGAGCAACTGTGTGAAGCAGCCATTGAAAAGCCATGATTGCTGTGTACATGAGCAACTGGAAAATGGAGCAGGAAAAAAAAAATGAAGCTATTCTGAACCACATTTATTACTTAATACTTCTGTGGAAAGACTTGTTTTGCATACTTTTCCTATTTTTTTTATTCTAGATTGATCTGCAGACCTTCCTCACTCTTACTGATCAAGATTTGAAAGAGTTGGGAATTACCACTTTTGGTGCCAGAAGAAAAATGCTGCTTGCAATCTCAGGTAAAAAACACAGAATACCATTTATTGATTTTAAGCATTGTTTGTGTTCTTCTCACTCAGATTGTGTGTTCATAGCCAACAAAGGAAAAAAAAAAAAAAAAAAACCTTGGAAAGATTGGAAAGTAAGACTAGAGTCTACAGAGGTAATATTAGCTTTCCCCTCACCAGAGGTGCTTAAACCCAGGCTTTATAGAACTTTCCCCTTACCTAATAACAGCTCACTTGAAATAGTCCTGTAAAGCTGCAGCGTGGTAGAGAGTTCATCTCACATTGTGAAGTTTGATGCCCCAAAATTGTGGGTCCAGGAATTTCTGGGATTACAGGCACTTCAGGATCTGAACAGCACTACATACCAGTCACAACTGGCATTTCAACCTTTTGGTTCCCTGTCATCCATTTTATTGATTAGAAAAGCAGTCATCCTACTGGGAAAAAGTTCCTACTTTTAGGGGGCTTTGTGGTTTGTTTTGTTTTTTAGGTTTGCAAATGTACTTAGTTCAGTAGCAGTCTTGAAAATCTGTGTAATCTCTCAGCAATTTGTATCTAGCACAAAGTTTGTTTACAAGGAACAGGAAAGAGGGGAAAAGAAAAATATTTTAGATGAGCTATTACTAATATGAGATTAGGGTTCATGTTTAAATGAGAGGTGAGCATCTGTTTTTTTCTGAAAGTCCTTGTTAAAATACTGCTTCAGTTTTATGTTTAAAATAAAGAATTGTGCATTGAGAAATTATCAAGTTGGGAACAAGCTTTTCTGTCAATCTCAGTCTACACTGCATGGTTGGGCTTCCAGGAAGATTGTATTGTTTGAGTATTATAAGTGAAACTTTTAAAAGTTTCAGCTATATTAATTTGATCTAAATCAATATTGCAAAAAATTATCTACTTCATACTGTATCAGTGCCAAATAAGAATTGTCCCAGGTAGAGCCTCTCAGTCTTAAGCTGATGCTCTTAATTATCCTGTTGGGCTGTTTGTTAATGGAAGGAATACCTCACAGATATTTTCAGTGCATACCATATCTGTCTGAAGTACTTTGTTTGTTCAAACAGAAGTTGTGCATTTGGTTGACATAAAGCATTAAAATAAATTTCTGATGGGAGATTTCTGTGGGTGTGTTTGCCCCCTCCAGAACTGAACAAAAACCGAAGAAAGCTCTTTGACCCATCCAACATCCGTGCCTCGTTCCTGGAAGGTGGAGCCAGTGGGAGACTGCCGCGCCAGTATCACTCGGACATTGCCAGTGTCAGCGGGCGCTGGTAGCAGGAGCCTGGGCTCAGAAAGCAGCTGGAAAGATGGACATGGCAATCCTGTGGACAGCCTTCACTGCACACCACCCTCTGCACTTTGGGAGTTTGGGTGTCAAGGACCAAAGCGTTTTGTCTGCACAATACTGTGCCAAAAAATCAGAGAGAACACATATTGTCAGTTGTCTTTCGAAACACCAAATGTGGGTTACGTTTTACTCATGTAGATTGGACAGAATTTGCAATAATAATAATAATATAGGGTTCTTTGTTTAGTATTTTATTACCTATAATGTATGCACTGAATTTTGTACTTTGTTGAATGAAGGAAGAATGAAGAGCTGGGATGCCAGAGAGCATAGATTTGGCTTTATCAAGATGGATTTTTCTGGTACTGCTTAAAATAATTATTGAGGTCTTTCTGCACTTTACATGTTCTGATTTCTTGTCCTGTGGAAATTTATTTCTCTTTCATTTCCATATCAATTTTTATATTGGCACTAATCAAATTTTTTTCAGGTGTTCCTGCATTAAGTCACATCTCACTATAATGGTACTAGAAACTGGTTCTTATGCTGATTTTTTTTTTTTTCCTCTCTCTGTCTCCCAGGTAGTTATCTGAAGAGATTGTTCCAAAATCAAGTCACTTGATAGTGGACCAGTCCTATTATGCTCTTATAAAGCAGTCTAATGCTGCCTGCAATAATACTCACTGTAACAAATGCAATGAAAGACCAAAATGGACCTTGCAATATTAACCCTTTTCAGTCAACATATTTAACTGCTGCCTTTATGCTAAAACTGTTTTTAATGGTTGTCTCAAAGCAAAGGGCTATTTTTAGTACCCTGCCACTAAAGGACACTTATTTATATCAGACTTTTATTTTTAGATTCTATACACCTACAATACATAACAGATTAAACTGATCTACTGCAGATTTATGGTAGAGACCAAAAGGCATTCATCAAACTAGAGCTCTGGGCTGTCAGTTTGATTAAACAGACAACTAATCTAATTTGACAAGACAGCACTGTTGCCATTTAATAAATGACACATATTACTTACATGACTATGCATGCAGCAATGAAGTGACCTACATAAAATAGGTGTAATAGCATCTGTTTTGTTCGATCTAGATTTGTAATTGTCAGCTGCAGAAGTGCTTGAAACTCTGGAGATGAACTATTTCTGAAACAAGTTATGTTCAACAGAAAGAGTCCATGTTATAGGTGGCTAGAGCTAAATTTCGCATTCTTATACTGTGAAAGTCCGAAAGATTTGGCAATGTTATTCCTCTGTCTTTACAGATGTTGTTATGGGTTTATGAAGGGTTTCAGTGTAATGAAGGAATCCATAAAGTGCCTCTTTATGCAATGCTATGTCTAATTTCCAAGCATTAATTGAAAAGCATTCCCATGAGAAATATTGTGAATTACCTTACCTCTACTGTAATGTATTATTTATGTTCAGTGTACAAGCCTTTTGAGATGGACATAAACCACTGTCAAGTGCTCTTAACAGAAGGCATTAGAATAACATTTACAGTAGTTGGGGTTTATGCAAAAATGGGTTGAGAGAGTTTTGACACTTTCCATGGGTAATTCTTTCTTTTAAGGTGAGAATGCAAAATGATGAATGGCAAAAATTGCACACACAAAGGGAATTTCAAGAGACTATTAATTGAGGGCATAGATGATCAAGCAATAATATAAAATCTTGTGGTTAGCTAAAAATTGCTGCTCAGTGCTCATTTTAGCCATATCTACTTAATGGTGTATACCTGGGTGACTTCCCCTGTAGATCAAGTAGCAGCTTTGTCTGGTTTTAAAATGGCACTGCAGATGTGACTGGCTAAAGTTGTATCTGGTACTCACACAGTTGTTCACAGCAATTTCCTCTGCTCAATGCCAAGGGTCAATATCCACATGTCTAGGAGAGATTTGTGTACGTGTGTGTGTTGCACAGGCAAGAGCAACTTCATGGAAACCTTCTTGGAAGCCACCACTTCTCATTCTAAAGCTATTTACACTTGTGCTTACTTCTAAGCATGCAGATAGTTCCATTCACAGGGACTATTTATGTGCTTACAGATAAGCTGTTGTTTAAATGTTTGCATTTGCAAGCCCAGTGCTTGCAAATCAAATTGTATTCAGGCTCCTTATTTCATAAAATGTTTTTAATGAACTAAATATTCAGCAACACTTTGTACAGAATTTTCTGCAACCCCTTCTTGCTTATTTTGCCTAAATTTAAAAGCATCCAAAAGCTTTGCACTCAGATTTTTAGCCTTTTATAGGTACATGCTCTTTATCCAAACGGTACTATACTCAGAAACTGGTTTTTTTACAGTATTAAGTTGATGTGGTCTTTTGCTGAGCAGTGCTTATTTCATCTACACCAAAGTGAAGAATTTCCCATGAACAACATTGTTTTTCAGTAGGGCTTCACATTAAAAAAAAAAAAACCACACTGGAAGTAAAGAAAATTCTCACTTACTTTGATTCCACAAAGGGAATATAACAGTACAGTGTATCATATTGTTAGTGTTACATTATGCACAAATATTTGACTTGCTACATAAAATGTTAGTTTTAAATCTGTGCCTTAACAGTGACCAGTTATCTGTAAATATAGAGCAGATACAGATTGTATTTTTGTGGGTTGTGTCCTTTTAGTGATTTTTTTAAGAAAATGAAAGTTGAAATTAAAACATTAAAAATGGAAATTTTCAAAACTAATCAGTGTTGCATAAAATAAATTTATATAACACCCTTGTATTCTGATTGGCTCATGAAGTATTTTTATATAGACCCAGTTCCAGGGATGCTTGCTTGTTAATAAAATATAAAAAGCACTATTTGACATAATGGCAACATGTTTCTTTCACATATCAATGCTTTGTGTTTTACTGTTCTTTTTGCATCACATACAGTGTCTTTGTCTGGCTTTTAAGTGAGACTGCTTCTTTGGGGTGCCTCTCCTTAATCTAAGAGGAGTTAAATTATGACAGGTTCAATTCTGAGCAGGTTTTAATGGTTTGGCTCATGAATTCTGTTCTTCCTTTGGTCCTCCCATTTTAATGACTGTTTTGGTCAGGTTAGCAGAGAGTTGTGTATTTTCACAATGGTCATTCTACTGTCACTTCCTGTAAGTGGTGGGGAGGGGGAAGAGAATTATTTCTTCAGGCTGCTGGGACATGACCAGTTAGCCTGGCCAGAGGCACAGCTGTGACACTGAGGTGACATGCACACAGCAGGCACAGTCAGTCCTGTTGTTTGCTCTGCAGCTGCTGGTACAGGTTCAGTATTGCTCTACCTCTCCACATGCTTTTAGGCATCTTGTTATCCCTGTCTGACGTGCTCTCAGTTTTATAGACACAGCTCTCCCCTGGCTGTTCCTGGCTCACTGATGTTGCAAAACTCAGAGTTGTTTTTCTGAGTATCTCCTGAGAAGTGCAGGTGTGGGAACAAGTCTCTGAAAGAAAATAGATCAACAAACTGTTCTGCTGAGGACGACTGAAGGGTGTGGTGCTGAGTACCAATTTACCAGGCATTTACATAAATTACATGGAAATTTACAGGCAGATGGGCTTGCAGTTTGCGCGGTGTTTCTGTTCTCTGACCTATAGTGAGCTACAAGGGTCTGAAGCAAGGTAGTTTCCTTTGTGGACCATTTATTTGGGCATATTGCTTCCACCAGCTTTAGTCATTATTAGAGAGTAAAGCTGGTGTGGGAAGGAGGTGATGGACCATTAGAGCTTGTTGGCTGCTTTGCTTATGGTGCAAGCACTGTTCCCAGCAGCTGGCATGGCACAGCATCAACAGGATTGATCCCTGAACAACCTGGGCATGTCTCTCTCTGCGACCAGTCAGTGGAACAAAACTGGTGATTTTAAGTCTGAACAAAAAGTTGCATTCTAAGAAATGTTGCCAATACACAGGAGAAAATAGATGGAATCTCCAAGCTCTGTAAAGATTAAAAGTGAGACATCTCTCTGCTATTGAATCCCACTCCAATCTAACAGTTGCTGGAGGAATCTTGTTTTTCCAAAGTCCTAGAAAACACGGTTACACCAGTTTTATGAGTACTGTTGTTAGCTGGTCACTACAGGTGTGATGGACAGGGATATTCAGAAACTCGTGCTCATACTGTAAAGTAAGCCCAGGAGTATTTGATTCCAGGCATGTCTGGACACTGTTGGAGCTACATTTTATCCTTGAAGAACCAGCTTCCTTTCCATCACAAATACTTGAGCAGAAGGAAGGTTGGGTTTTATCTGGACTTGCTGCAAAATTTTTGAGGGTGTCAGAAGATGTAAAAACTGAGGAACTTGCAGAAAACGTTGGAATATGCATGGTTGGTGTCATGTTGTTGACAGCTGCTTTGAAAATGATGAGCTGTAAGGATGTTTAAGCAGGTGGGGGGGAGTATTTTAGCATGGTTAAAGATAAAAAAGCTCTTATTTTGAATTAGGTGTAGTTGTGAGTGAGGACTATCTTGTAATCTGAAAAGCACACAATAAACTTGTGCTTTGGTATAAAATTCCTTTATTTTTATTTGGGTTAAGATAGCATCTGGAGCATAAGTAACAAGCATCCAGAAATTATAAAAGGCTTTTTGTAGATGATATATTTGTATTAAGGAAAATTTGAGTTTTATCTTTGTTTCCTGTGCTGCAGATGTACTTTTTTATAGTGTTTATAATTTTAATATTTTACATGCTTTCATGAGTTAGTAAGGCAGACTTTAAAAATTAAAGTAGTACAACAGTCATATTTGCCAATTTTGAATATTGACACAGCTATTAGCAGCAGATTAATAAAGATAATTCTTTTTCCTCTCACTTTGAAGAAAGGGTACTATTAAACAAACAGACTCAAACAATGTAGAAAGTTTTTGCATTAGAACATCATCTAGTGTCAAATTTCCCTGCTCTCTTAAGGAGTAAGATTTGGTGAATATTTTCTCTGAGAAATGCAGAATGATTCCAGATGTTGATGAAAATATGAAGAAAGATGAATACATTGTGATGGAAATTCCCCAGTTTGTGCCAAAACTGTGTTGCAACTTCATGGAAACTAACAGATGGAAAAAGCAAAACATAATATGAGGGGGAAAAAAAAAAAACAACCCTGAAGTAATTACATAACGAAGCAAAAATTTTTCACTTCTAACAATTGGTGATTAATGTTTTAAGAAATAATGTTGCTACTAATTTAATAACCCTAGGACCATAAACTGATATGGATGTTGCTACAATTCTTTGCTGTGATGAAAATCATAGTTTGTCACCCACGAAGGACAGAAGAGTTGAAGAGGCCTGAAATGCACATGGCAATAACTTATGGTCCCAAAACTAAAGCCATGTATGGGAACTGCAATCTCATGCTGTGTATATACAGTATCAAAGTGAAGAGGATGTGAGTATTTTTGAGATTGAGAACATAAGAAATCTTCTGTAGACAGTAAAGCTTGCTGTACATACTAAGGGCAAACAAAATAGACACAGAGGATAATTTCCTTTTGCTTTCAGGTGATCCAAAGTTCAGAAAAAACCAAAATATACATAACCCTTTCCTTTAGCAGGAGTTTTCTCACCATGCAGCTGAACAATGTTTTGGTTCCTCAAAAGTATGCTTCTGTTTTCATGCTGAAGCTCACCTCAGAGAGAAGTTTATAATGCCTTTTTGAGGTAGCTTAAATAAGCACTGAGTGCTTAGCACTGACAGTTCAGTACTGAGTGCTGATTCTTCCAATACTAGAAGATATCTTTATGTAGCCCAGCACCTAGAAATCACTACAAACAAAGCTGACATGGTGAAGTTAACTTGCTGAAAGATTTGAATCTTGCTTGGAAACTGGATGGGAAACAGCTAGGTAACTAATCCCTGTGGGCCAAGAGATGTTTTGATGTGGCTAAATTAAAACTAGCTTTGTGCCAGCAGTGCTTCTCTTTGAAGAAAATGGTGACAATAGCCAGCAAACTGGAATGCTGAAGGCGTCTGTCATGTAGGAAGGCTCATCCTGAGCATGCCTCCAGCACTGGTTATCTTCCATCTTCACTGAAATTGGTTGCAGATGCTCTACTGTTGACTCTTTCTTTCTTTCCATTGTACTTTTGGACTCCAAATGCTAGAAAGGGCAAACTTTTAAATTTTGCATGCAGCTTGAAGAGCTTTTTGCTTGCACAAGCATAATGTTTTCTTCTTTTCCAAGGAGTGATTAGTGTGGACAGTATCCAGAGCCACTAGAGTGGATGAGAGCTTTGAAAGATTTTTTTTTTTAAGGGATTTAAGAGCCATGAGTGGAGACTGGAAATAACACTTCTGGCAGTACTGCCTTTCCTGGCCGCTGGTGGTGTCTGCTCACCTCTCCTAGATCTTGGCTCTCCCGTGCTTGGCTCAAGTTTCTGCTCTCTTCTGATCAGCACTCAAGTTTCAAACAAGTAGTTCTGGGAAGTTTGAGGCATTGTAACTTTTCAGGCTGACTAATGTTTGCTTTTTGTGTTGGACTTTATAACTGTGGCAGTGAGGATACAGGTGCTAATGGTCATCTTTGGCCAGTGTGAGGTAATAAATTTGTAAGCACAGCATAAACAGTACATTATGGTTACAAGGCTGGAGTAGATGGGGGCATAATATCTTCAGATTAAGTAAAGAAAATGTTAGTTTGCTTGGTTGTTTTTTTTTTTTTAACATTCATAGAAAGGAGCCTCCTTTTGCATGGTGTTCTTATTATAGTTTAAAAATGATTTTGAAAAAGTGACTTCACAGGGCCCTTGCCTTAACCAGCAATAAAAGCACAGTTATTCATAGCAGGATTTCTAAGGATCCATCCACTTCAATATTAATTATTGGCGTACAACAGCACATTTCTTCCTTGCTTCCCACCTGCCTGTAATATTACTCGTGAGGGCCATGCATCCATGTTCTTCATTTGCATTTTTTGTGTGGTTATTCTGTGTCCTGGCTCTGCTGCAGAGACCAGGTAATGAACCCTCCAAACAGAGTTGCATCTAGTCTAGTTCCTACTGCATCTTCTTGCTGTGTAAACACATCAGGAAGTAGGAAAGCATTTCTGGAGAGAACAGATGTGTTGGTCTGCTGGAAGCTTTGAAACCCTGTATTTTCAAGTCCTCCTTAATCTTTGTGATGAATTTGTAAGCTTCAAGATGTTTTACATCTGGTTCTGTTTGTCAAATTCCTTTCAAGTGTTCCATTTTTTGTGATTATACCATCTGTGATAAAATGGGCATTAAATCAAATACCACATAAAGATGCATTGTCTGTTCAAAGCTGTACTAGAAATGGAATATTTTGTATTTTGTATGTTTGGTCTATTTTGGGTTTAAGTGAATCTTTATGGACGTTTCAGAATTTGTGTTTATACATAAAACCCCAAATTGTTATGACAAAGAATCACAAACTCTGTTCCTTCCACCTCCCTTTCTGAAAGCAGATAAGACAGTGTTTCATTTTAAAGCTTTTTTAAAAAACCTAATTGAGATTTTTCAAGCTCACAAAATTTGGCAGAAAACAAATCAAGTTTTTTATGGTTCCTGAAGGCAAATGACTTTCTGATAAACACTCCAGTGTGTCTTCATGTGCTACTCAACGTGGGAGGTGTGCAGAAATATCAAAAAGATGTTGAAAGCTTTCTTGCTTGACCTCTTAACTCTTCACCAGGTCAACTTTTCCTTTGGCTTGAATCTGGTGAAATTGTTCTCTGTTTAAGCACAGAAAAGAAATCCATGTTAGAGCAATACTTCCTTCCTCAGTGCATACTGTGACCTTACCTGCCTTTTTTGAAAACAAGTTCTCCAGGCTTCTAGACCTGAGAGAATGCTAATGAAATGTCTAGTTGCTACATGTTCACCTGCTCAGAAATGAGAGGTTTGCACTCCATGGTGAATGGGCTTCTAATTTGTGTACCCAAGGGAACCAATTATTTCATGTGTTTCATGCTCAAGCATGGAAGGGCAGCACACCAAAACAGTACAAATGTTCAGATCTTCCTTTTCCCATAAAAGCTGTCTCTTGCTATGCTGCTTTGGTGCAAATAGAGTTCTTTCATTTCCTGGTAAATAAGATGACTGCCCAAAATTTGTCAAAACAAATGTTATGGTTTATCTCCTGGCAGCTACCCAAGTCTCCATAAAACTGAGTTTTATTCCATGGGGACCCATAACTGAACCCAATAGTGGCACACACTTTCTTAATGGTTTATTTTCCTTTTGCAGCATTTACAACTCTCATTATGTAATAATGCTAATGAAGAACCGAGCCAGCATGATTTCTTATTATTTGGAAGTGTAATATTGCTATGTTGTGAACAAAGTGAGGAACTGGATGGTCAAAGGTTAGCATGAACAACTATTAGAAAAACTGTGGGTGACAGTCTTCATATTTGACTTTGGGAAGAGTTGCTGCAACAGGTCTTTAAGAAAGAGAAAATATTGCAAACCTTGCTTTTCCATTACTTATTAGTTGGAGTGGTAATGCATAATGTTTACTGGAGAAAACCTGGTGTGTGGTGCACCTTCTAAGAAATATCACCAAATCACTGCTCTGAATGAAGAGGGAGTTAATGTTTTATTAATGTTCTTTATATCTCTTCATCAACAATTAAGACCATATTATATAAGCATGGGTTCATTCACCTACTGAGAAAGTGTTTGAAAATTTTCAATTAGAGATGACAACAAAAATCCCCACTTTTCATTTTCAGTGATAGGCCAGTGTTCAGTGGGGTTTGGAATGGGCAGCTTCTCTTCTAGGCAAAAAGTCTAACCTTACTTTAAATGCAGATAAAGTCAGAATCTGTTTCAATCCACTTCTGAATATTTGTCATATAAATTACATGACATCATACTTGGGATTTCCCCAAGGAGATACTTAGGTTGCAATCAAGTAATGCTTTGCTTTCTGTCCCTGTGGGTTGTCTAGATGAGCTTTGCTCCTTTTACTGGAGGTTTTTGGATCACTGTAAACCTATTCCCCACCTTTTCCATGGTCTGGTTGGCTGGTTTACCTTCCCTCTCACTATCCCCCCTAGCAGGGCTTCCAGGTAATCCATCGCTGTCCCAGCCCCAAGCTGGGTGTCTCACAGGACAGGGTTTGCTGCTGGGATTTGGGTGTCCCACAGGACACTGCTGGCCACAGGTTTATTGCTGTGATTTGGGTGTCCCACAGGACACTGCTCACAGGGGGTTTATTGCTGCGGTCAGTATGATGTGGCCAAGCTGTGGTGGGCCAGCTCTGGCCAAAGTCAGGTGCCCACCCCAGCAGGGTCGTGCCACATTGGGTGGCAGCTGGTGGGTGGCGATAAGAATGGGGACATCCCTTGCTCTGAACCATCACATGAGAAATGGCTTCCACCTGGGGAACATTGACTTCATTTCTTGACAATTAAAATACTTTTGGGTGGTGAGGAACAAAGGGAAATGAGCCCTGTTGCCGCCTGTTTCTTCCCACTAAGGCTCCCTTTGCCCCCCTTTCCTGGTGCCCCTGGCAGCCGGAACCAGCCGGAACCGGCCGTGACCGGCCTGAGGCAGCCCTGTGCTCCCCTCACCGCGCCCCTCGGCCCCACTGCTGCCCCAGGGACCTGCTGCTGCCCCAGATCCCACCTTGGCCTGGCCCAGGTGTGTTCAGAAGACAGCTCGGACACAGAGGACACTGCAGGGGCCAGGGGGTCACCGTCAGCCACAGAGGGACGACGCCGGGGGTGCCGCTCCCCTCACGCCTCAGGCCGGGGAGCCGAGCGCACACAGGTGAGCACGGCCCAGCTGCCATTTGGGAGTCCAGGTGCACCTGGAGAGGCTCCTGGGGAGCTACCCAGGTGGGGGCCATTTCGGTGATGAGTTGCCCCCACCCTTTTCCTTCCCTGGGCAGGGTGGGGTTCCTCAGCACCCTGGTTTGGGGTTGTGGACAGTGTGGGAAGTAGCTGCCTCCATTGCCACGAGCTGCTGCCTGAGTCACCCGGAAAAGGAGAGTGTCGGCCCTGGTGAGCAGAGCACAGCAGGAGGGGCAGTGCACTCAGAGCACCAACAAAGGTAAGTCCTCTCTTAAAATTGTGTAGAAGAAACAGGCTGATTATGAGCCTGTGTGTCATCAGGCAGCGTGGTCCCTCTGAGCTGTCTGTTGTCTCCATGATGAGGTGTTTCATATCGGGGTTTGGGTCTGCTGTTCCTCAGCAATATGTTGTCTGTGTGCTGGGTCATCCTGAAAGCCTCTAGTGTGTGACCACAAAGGGACTGTAGAGGATATTTAAATCACCAAATACTTGATTTTCTGTGCTTTAAAATGCTTCTTTGTAGCCAGGTGTATTTTGAATTGCATATCTGGTCTCCTCAAAGGCTTGGCTTGTTGGTGTGAGTGCAAATTCATTAAATTCAAGAGCACCCTGAGGAGGGTCCCCTGCGCTGCTGCAAGCTCATTCTCCAGTTCTGGGTGCTGCCTGGGCAGAGGCAGGGTGTGTTTGTGTAGGCTATTCTGTGGTTTGAAGTTACATTCCAGTGCAATAACTTATGTGATGAATTTAGGGCTTGGCTTTGAGAGAGAGTAATGTGTTTTTCACACAAGTCAAAAGTCATCCAAATCACAGTATAAAAAAAGTTTTTGTAAGAAATAAGCTGTTGAATATATTTAGTTATTTGCTATCTGTATAAATCTGACCTTGAATCTTTATCTCTTAATCTGTCCTGATTTGTTATGTTCACATGAACACAAAAAAAAAAAAAAATCATTATTTAAATTTGCACCACTTCAAAACTGATAAAGGAATTACTTTCTATTTAGCCAGTGATATTTTTGTGAGGCATGGGAGGAAAGGCAATAGCAGATGGCAGAAATTTCCAGCAACATGCAGGGTGAGATGCACACGGAGCTTCCCCAGCTCCCCTGCCGCGGCAGCACACAGAGGGGTTGGCAAGGCAGGAGGACGCTGCTGTTGTTGCTGCTCCGGGACCCAGGCTCCGCCAGGGCTGAGGGAAAGGTGACAAATGCCAAGGGAGGGGATGCCAGAAGCACCGCAAATACTTGGCCAAACTCGAAATGATGCTTTGAGGTTTTCCTCTCTCTAGACCTTTTATGGCTTTTTCCAAGGCAAGAGATCAGAATTGTGGCTTTCCCCCAACCTGTGCCTGAGTGCAAACACACACAGAGGTGGCATTTCTGCGTTGTGTAAACCTCTGCAAAACATTCAGAATCTTCACAGCCTGTGTTTTCTGAGACAAAATGAACTTAAATACAGGAGATATCATCATCCAGTTAACTGCTGTCACCTGCACTTACCATTAAGCATTTAAAATAATGCCTAAATATGCTAGGAAAAGAACACACTTTTTTACTGTTATGACTTTGATTATTCAGAGCTGGTAGAAAATTTTATGAAAGCTTATAGGTTACTTGCCATTTTATGCCATGCATTGTGTGTTCTTGCAACCAATTTTAGTTCAAGCCATCCACAATGATAGGATTTTACTGCTCTTTTTAAGTGATCTCTGTAGAACTGACACTTGAAATTGCCCGTTCCAATGGTCAGATTAGCATGTGCAAACCTTTGCTCTTTAGGTTTGTGTTGATGAGGTTGTTTCTTTTAGGGTCCTTAAAACATAGGGACTTCACATTTGCTCTGGTATGGTGCAATGAGAAGTGCACATCCACTGTGCCATTGGACTGCTCTGTGGGAGGCTAAAAAGCTCCTGGAGTCAAAAAGGAGTACCAGAAGAGTTGTGGCTCATATTTAGGTCAGAAGCAATAAAAGAAACCTTCCTGAATGTTACTGATTAATCATTAAAGTGAAAGATTTTTTCCTTCCTTTGCATGTAAAACTACAGTATGTTGAAATTGCACTTGGTGGGTTAGTACAGCACACTTAGATTTAGCTGGAGCTTTGTCTGAGGACAGTGACCTGTGAATTGTATTTTTCAATCTGACACTGAGCTTTCAGGTAGCCAGGGGCACTGTCTGGACTGGTGTTTTATGGGAGTCTGAAAACCTGCTGGTAACAGCCTCACAAACAACATCCTTTGGCTGAAATGGTAAACTTCATTAGGTCAATATAACTATACATACTGAAGGATTTTAAATGTACTTTTACAAGACCACATAAAAACATCACATGCCTACAGGCTCCACAACTATTAAAGACTGAGGAAAATCATCTAGTGCTTATTAAACTTTCTTTCATCTTCTGAATTAGGTAGCTAAGTAGGTCAGTGTTGTTGAGTGTTACTCTCTTACTTTTTAACCAAAGAGAAGTTAAACATTTTCACAGTTTAGAAATTTCTATACTGAATAACTCTGCATTTTATATGGCTTGTGAAATTTCAGTAACAGCTGCTTCATTTTTTGTCTTTGAGCACATGATTTCTGGAACTTTGAGAAGGCTGATAAAGGCTTGAGGTTAGGGAGCCAATGAGTAATGTTTTATTTCTGTGAATGTTGCATTGTGTTCTAAATAACTTTAGCTCTGGTCACAGGGAGAAATCACAGGGAGTTGTTGGTTTTCTGGGTATGTTTATCCCTCCTCTTCTCAGTGGTGAATACTGAATCAAATGTCATACTAGAGATGGGAGGTTTCCTGCATCTCCTGCTGTTTGTACAAAAGCTTAAGGTAGATTAAGTGTTGTGATAAAAGCTGGTTGCCAGAGTTAATGAAAGTGTGTGGGGGCTTTGTTTTTGTTGTCTTAAGCCACTGAAAGGTATTGTTTGCATGAATGTGGGATTTTAATGCAGGTTTCTACAATGTGCTACTTTTTGACTTGTTTTAAAATAAAAGATTGGCAGTCATTTTTAGAAGACCTGGATTTACAAAGAGGAAGATCTTCCTGGCAGTACATGACAAATGTATTTGTGCTCCCAAGCAGTACAAAGAGGAGAGATAAAACTTTTATTAATGCAGTGTGCTGCATAAATAGACACTATTTTATTTTAATGAATTTTATTTTTAATACTTACAGCTGTACAGACAAAAAAAAAATCAACTTTGTAAAGCCCTGCTTGGTGGAAGCAGGCAGTGGCATACCTGGGAACAGCTGAACTGGGGTAGGTCAAGGTCCAGCTGGTCCAGGACTGTGCTGCCAAGAGCCACGAATATCCCCTAGGATTTCCTCTTGGCTCCAGCAGATTACTCAGGCTTCCACACAACAGGATCAGCTTTCATTTTGATAGTTATGTCGAGAACACGGAAAACAGATCCGCCATTTGATTTTCAAAATGTCTTTTTTTATTCTGAGTGCATGTGAGGTGAGCACAGTCTGGGTGCCTGCCTGGGGCAGTCCAGTGACCTTTTTTTGGGTGTCCATCCCTCTCTGCCTGTTTTACAGGCAGGGGCAAATTGCCATTGCTGCTGTGACTGTAATGTAGCTTCCTCAAATTCTTGGCTTAGTGGGACTTGAGGTCTATGGTCTAGGGGCTTTTGTGGGGAGCTCTTTTCTTTTTATGTTAAGAAAACTTAAGCCCATTTGTTGTTCTCCCCTAGTTTTGCCTGAGTAAAACACATGGGTGAATATGGCATGTGGGGAAGCAATGTTGTCAAGATGTATCTGTGTTACCCATGCTGTAAAAGAGAGGTGAAACAAATGCTTCAGTGGCCTCAGGCAGTGCTCCTTCCTTGATGATACAACATTCTATTCATGAGTGATGCTCTCATGGTGCAATGCTGGGAAAATGATGGGTGATGGGGTTTTCTTTTTTTTTTTTTTTAATAAGAAAAGTGCTGGTTTTGTTATTGAACACTAGCAGTTTCCTTTAAACTTCTGGAAGAAATCTCCAGAGCTTTCCTTTCCCAACAAATGCTGTCCTTGATTTACTGTTGACCCTGTGGGATGAAGTCATCAGGAGAAAGTTCTTGTTTTCCTGTATCTTTTTTCCTACACAGCCTTGTTGCTTTATTAAATTCACCAGAGCAGACATGTGTTTTAAGTCTGATGACTTGTATTACGTTAGGAAATCCTCCCACAGCACAGACCTTTCTAAACATTGTTTGTTGACTTACAGGAACAAGATAGTTCCTGTTGCTGGGGCTGACATTTGTGTGTGGCAGCCACATGCTCTGAGAGATGGGGACAGCTTGGTCCCTTTCCTGTTTGCAGAGTGAAATGAGCAACAGCAACAAAATAACAATGCTTTAGTCTGAGAGGGGTTTTTCTGTGTTCAAATGCATGGCAAGGCAGCTCTGAAGAGGTTGCGCTTCTATTTAAAAGAGGTGTTTGCAGCTGGGAGGCTCCTGAGAGCCTTGCATGCAAGCGTTTGGGGGTGGGCAGCACGTCTGTATCCATCAGCTTGCGTCCTACTGAAAATCAAACAGGCACCCACTTCCTCTCATCCTAATCTGCATCCACCAAAAAAGAAGGGAAAACTTAGGCAGGGGGGCAGGGGGAGTATTTGGCAGCTCCCCAAGGAATGCAATAATCCCAAATGTGGTGTGAGAGCACTTCAGGATCGCACACTGGCACTCGGTCCTGGTGGTTGCTGCCAGTTTCCCTCCCACGCGTGCTTATTCTCAGAGGTAATGCGAGTCTGGATGCTGGACAGTTAATCAACTGCAGGGAAATTAACGTTTTGGAGACGGCTCTTCTGTTGTGAGGTGCTTGGTGTTTAATGAAACACAGCATGCTGCCACGTATTGCATACTTGCAGGACCCTGCTGGCTGCCTGCTCTGTTGGCTTTTGGTTTTGGCTGGGGTTTAGCATTTCTCCGTGTTGAATTTCTCCTGTTGCCATTGCTGAGGGGAGGATGGGTTGTACTGTGCCGGTGAAGGCAGCTGAAGTCTGGCCCTGCCTGCTCTGGGTTTTCTCCAGGGCTGCAAACCTCAATGGAGCAGCATCCCGTTGTCCTGAGCAACGGGGAGAAAGGCTGGCCATGTGGAGGCTTTGTGAGGCTGTTGTGGGCAGAGGATGCTGGAGAGGTTACCCCATGAGCTAAGGGTGCACAGGTGTTTCATCTTATGCTGTCTGTGCAAATGAGAGGTCCTGGAGAGTTTTGCTAACAATGGCTGCAAGCCTGCAGGTGTGAAGGCAAATGCCCTCCTGTGGCAGACTCCATCCTTGAGGACAAGGATCCCTGCATGGGGAGGGTTCCCAAAAAGGTCCTGAACTCAGTGGCAGGGTCAGGAGGGCAGAGCTGTGGACAAACACAGGCCAGCTGTGTAGAAGAGAGGAAAGGAGCTCTGCATGTCAATTTAGCACCCAACAGCAGTCAGAAACCTGGCAACCTGGGTAAAAGGCAACCCATCCCTAAAAAGTGTTGGAGTCATTCTTTTGCTATGATGAAATATATATTAAAAAATTTGCTCTTAAAAATAACTCCAATAAGATTCACATGCAGTGTTTTGCCCTTTGCTACCTAGATTTTAGGTAACAATAGTGGTGTCTCCTTCCTGCAAGGGTGATTTAGGGAGTGGTGTGTAAGTGATGTATGTAAATTCCACATCAGCAGTTATGGGCCTTTGGGATGTGTTGTTGCCGTATGTGGCCCAGTACAGGGACCCTGTGCTCTGGCCCAGCTCACATGTTTTGCTCTGGAAAGGCTCAGTTTTTTTCTCTGTCCCAGTGGCCAATACATGTGTACAGATGTTGTAATTTTTTCCCTTGAGCTTTACTTTGGTTTGCTTTTATAATTTAAGTAACTTTATGGAAAGTGATAAAGAGTAGAACATGTGTCTTGTGATGTAGTATCCAAAAGACTGCAAGTGATACATCCTGACTCTTATGGGGGATTTTTCATGTTGGCTTTGCTCAGATAGAAATCTCAATTACTTTTACCTTTTTCCAAGTCATTTAAATGTTCTTGTCTTTCAGCCCCATGTCATTTGAAAAATGTAATCTTGTTTGCTCATTTACAGCTTCTTACAGGGCTTGGCAACTCTGTCAGCCTTCCTTAACTCAGGCTCTGATCTCTGTCTTGGTAAAACACCCACAAGCTCAGCACTAGAAATATATAATGGGTTGAAATTGCTCTTGTGAAAGGGTTTTGTTTTGTTTTTGTTGTGGTTTGGTTGTTTTTTGTTGTTTTTTTTTAATGTGGAATGATTTTAGGAACATAAGGAGAAAACATTCACATAGCATATAAAATCACTAACCTTCACCTTCAGAAGGGTTGTCTCTCTGCACTCTAGAGAACAACTGGAGAAGTTCTTGCCAGCCCAAAGATCTGGTTGATGTTTAGCAGTTGGCACAGTGCGGGCAGGGCCTTGTGCTCTGGGGTTATGCTCACAGACCATAGAAAAGGAAGCCATACTTTGGGAAACGGCAGACATATGCGGCTGGAAGAGGAATGCAGCATTAGGCTGGTCCAGAAACAACTGAGGTAAGGATTTAGAGGGGTAATTTTGCAAAAGGAAATCGCTCTCCTCCCACCCATCACACACTGACAGGCAGGGGCAGGGAAGGGTGGCCAGACAGACACAGAGGAGGGGGGGATGTTTTGTACTGACACAGCAACAGCATTGTCTGGAGAGCAGCAGAGACTTTGTTGCTGTTTCAAAATAAACAGAGGACTTTGGACACAGGAGAAAAACCAGCAGCTCCTCAAGAACACATTGAGCCCTGCCATCAGCAGAGCTGCACTCTCTCACCACAGCAAAAGCAAAACTTTACCCCATTTTCAATGAGAGCTGTTAAGAGTAACTCTGGTTTCTGGCTTTGGTTTGCTGGCCAGGCAAGAGAGGAGCCTCTGGAGTTTGAGCTACTGCCCATCTGGGTCTCTTCAGCCCCTGGGAGCCACTTGCCTTTCCAGACAAAAGCATCATGATGCTTTTGAGGAAGGACAGCACATAACCTCTTGCTCTTATGCTCTAGAAGAAAAACCACTATGAAGTCTGTATGGTTATTTCAACCTCTAAGAAACAAATGAAAAATCAGTGGGGAAAATTTTTAACCTTTTCTCAGCAATGAAACTGGTCCCAATATGCATCTGCTCTTGTTAGGGAACCAATTCAATTTAAGCTCTAATGCTTCATGTCATTAGGGATTATTTTGTCTTAATATTTGTCTTAGGTGACTCTCTAAAGTGCTGTCAGTAAAGCAGATGATTTTGCAGCCAGCTAAGAGATACAGGATCTTGAGAGTGTTCCTATAAATTCAGCAGGGCTGCTCCTGCCTTGGTAAAATGCTTTGTCATGCTATTCCTTACCAGTGCTGGTCTGGGACAACTCTCTGGGCGTTGGGTGCCAAGATTTATTGATTTTTGACCTTTCTCAAAGCATGTCTTCTTTCTGAGTCCACCTGCTGCTTTGCTCAGTGCAAAAATGTAAATTTTGCACTGTGGCTCCTTTGTGCTTGAGCTCCTCTCTCTGCCCCTATTCTTCAGCAGACCAGGACTGGCCAGGGTCTGTTAGACTATTGATTTTTTTGTTGTTGTTGTTTTTAAATTATTTTTCCATCACAAGGCTGCAGGCACAGCACTACTTGGTATTGATTTCCGACAGCATAACAAAGGGTGTGGAGGTGTTGTGTTTGCCGGGCCAGCCCAGCCCCAGGGGACAGCTGGGCCCCTGCCCTGCAGAGCTTCACATCTGTGTCCCCCTCATGCCAGAGGGAAAAGCACAGGGGGAGAGGGCTGATGTGAGAGGGGGAAGGCAGCACCCGTTGAGGAGCTGATAAAAACATGCCCTTAAATTTATCACTTGGGCTCTCTTAACCTCTAACTGCAGAAACCTGGAGTTTCCAGAATCTGAAAAAACCTTTTCTATTTCTCAGTTTGCTCCAAAAAAATAAGCTCCTGCCTCAGTACTCAATAGTGGCTGCATTTGTTTGGCACCTAAATAAAGACAAAGCAGAAGTGAGTGGCACGTGATAAAACAGGTTGTTTTCCAAGAACCTGACCCCACTACCTTGGGTTTGCAAAGGTCTGTTCTCCTTTGATCGTTTTATCCTATCTATTTAAAACTGCAGTCACACTTCCAATATAGGTCTGCCTGAATAATTTCTAATGGGGCCAGGACCCTTGCAGCTAGGACTCGTGCTCAGGCTACAGTGCTGTGTGCTTCTGCTGTCCACATTTGTGTTGGAGATTACCGCAGCTTGGCAAAGCATTTGATTTACATCTGGACATGACATTTAATATTTCAGTGTTGTTTTTGCAGCCTATTGACATTCATAGAGCACAACATCGATGAGGGATTTTAACTGACTCAGAGTGGAGAAAATCTGAGAGCTTAGTTCTCTGAGCTCTCTGAAATATTCTCAACTCCAGTTTCATCCTTGGGCTGTAAATGTAAGTCATGGTTCACTGACAGTGCAGCTGCAAGGACCAAAACCTGCAGGCTATTTTGCTTAGAGCAAGCGACAGAGGTGCAGGCAAGAGCTTGCCAGTCGCTTCTGTGTTCCCAGGAAATCCAAAGTTTTGGTCTTAGGATGAGATGTGGTAGACAGCTAATGTCAAAATGAAAATACTTTCCCTGCTGTTTTTTGTTCCTCCTTTCCTCATGCCCTCCCTGTGTGCCTTCCAAGCTGATACGTGTCAGAAGTGCAGGGCAGAGCTTTGGTTACAGGACGTGGGTGTTTTGTTGAGGCACAGAGACTGCCAGGGACCACGTGGCTACAGTTCACCTGGGAGAAGAGCAAGCCCTCCAGTGCTCTTTAAATCCTGCGGGGCTACAGATCTCCTACCAGCATTTACAGGTTGAAGAAAGATTAAAATCTGGGACCAGTGCAGGCATTTATTCAAGTCCTTTGAGCAAAAGTTAAATATGTTCTTAAATCCCTATTGCAGCAATTCAGGGTGCCCATATAATAAAAGGCAAACTATCAGGTTCCAGGGAGCATCCATGTGTATGAAAAGATCTCCATCTCATATATTTTTAATGCATCTCATATGCCACTTATACCACTCTTTTCCACACCTGCCTTCTGACAAGGTGAAGTTACCTGAAAATAGATGAGATAAAGTGTGCAACTGATGGATATAAGGACAGTTTGGAGGTTTTTTTCTTTGTAAAGCAGGAAATTAAAAAAAAAAAAATCTGTTCTCAGTTCTTCTGCTTAGGTGTGAAATTTGCCAGACAGCTTTCAAGACATGTAGACACTTAATTCTCAGGAAGAAGTGGGATTTGTCTCCATAGTAATCAACTCACTTTTTTTAGAAGGTGTTGGTGATAAAAGATAAGAGGGTTTTCTCATCCAAGCCTGGATTTCCATTTCTTTATCATCCTTACCATAAAGAGGCAACAGAATAAAATTAAATGTAATAAGTCAGTGCATTTAATAAGCTAACAAAGGTTTTATATTTAAAAAACGAATCCCCAAAATGAAAATAAACCACCCTCAGTAAATCCAAGAATTTAGGCTTGAGTTTTTCAATTCCCTTCATCTCAGTTTGAGCTTCCTGATATTCATTCCCAAAACTGTTCAGCCAGTACATGTTTGGAGAAGGGCTAAACTATTGATATGAAATTTCAGCAATCAAGTATGTTACTGCAGTTTACAAAATAATTTTGAACTAACAGACATTGCAGAACTGAGTGGTGGTTTGTGGGTTTTTTTTCTTTTTTAATGGAGACTTTTCAAACAGGCATGCATAGAAACATATATTGTTTTGAAACTTAAATAAAAACTTGGGAATTTGGGCACATAGAACCTTTTCTCCGCTTAAAATCTGTATCAAGTGTCACTTCAGGAGCTGGGCATGGACTCTTACTGGGCAGATTTTTTCCCTGAGGAGCAATATCATCAAGATATTTGTGTTTGCCTTTCAATGTGAGCCCCTTAGATAAAGAGCAGCTTGATTAATTGTGACTTCCTGTTCCTTGCACAACTGTTTTAAAGATTTGAGGGCCTGTAAAGGCAAAGAAAGTTCTGATGGGTTTTTCTCATCTATAGGATGAGGATGTGAGGAACTTAAATCCAGTTACACATACCTCAGTGGTGACTTTTTTGGAGCTGCATTTGCTGCAGGTACATTTGCTGAGCTTTCCACTTTAGCCCTAAGCAGCAGCTGCAGCTCCTGAGCAGACAGACTTTGCTAGCAACTAAATTTACTTGCTTATAAAGCAATTATGCTTTGGAGCCCCTGCATCCAACGTGGCAGCGCTGTAACTGTGTCACTGGACATGAACTGTGGTCCAGGACCTAGAGCAGATCCATTGCTGAGGACGAGTGGTAGTGTTTGAGAAGTCTCAGAGCAAATCTGAAGCCTGAGATCTTTTTAACTTGAGATTTTTTGTGAATTGTGCACTGCAGTAATGTGTTAATCTCACAGCTTCTGAAAACATCTACTGTTAACAATGAAAACATGTAGTCTTTGAGGGATACCTGCTGCACTTTCAGGAATTATGTCAAGGATGGAACAAATTCCCATGTTATCAGCCAGGACAGTTTTATTGCCATTCATAATAGAGCTGAGAGTACAAAATACTGTGTTTCATCAGGGCTTTGGTATTAGTCACTTTAGTGCATTTTGCTTCCCCTGAAATACCCTGAATAATTGAAATTGTATGCACCTTGCAAAAATGAAAAAGAAAAATAACAACACAAAAAAACTGTGCGAATGTTGTAAAAACATTTTCATGCTCAAAACCAATTTTTCTGATCTATTTGGTTTTTATCCAGTTTCCCCCATACGTTGGACCTGATGCCACATTCCTGTGTGCGCTAGGAATGAGTTATATCCTGAGGATAAAGAATAAGCTATTTACAGATGTCTTAATAGCAATTGTTTCTCAGTTCTTACGAAAACCCATTAGAAGTATATTGTTAATAAAAGTTTGGAACACTCTAAAGGCTTCCATACAGCATTTAAACATTCAGAGAGACAAGTGGGTGAAATTAATCTGGTCATCAAAGCCAAGCTTGCCAAGGTACAATTCTCTCAGTGGAGGGAGTTGGTTGCCACAGCATTGGTAACTGCGATGGCCCTGGTGGGGACGGAGACAGGGAGGCTTGTTGCTTTGCCTTCCTCTTTCCCCAAGGGGAAAACCTTCCCAGAGGAGTGAACCTGGCTTTTGTGATTGTCTCCTCAGGCAGCTATGGGAATCAAGGAAGTTTTGCAGCCCAGTCAGCTGACATGCTGCCCTTTACAGACAGGCTCTTTCACTGAAGTGTGGAAATTGGCCCAAAGTCCTCAGTGGCTTTGGACTCTGTGGGGAGGGCACAGCACTGCTCTGTTTGGGATGCAAGGGCTGCAGTGCTCCAGACTGGTGGTTTCCAGCAAAGATGAGGATGGAAAGTCCAACGAGCAATTCAATAGGGGCTGCAGTTCCCTGCTGCCAGTCAGTGTCAAAGGCTTTGGAGCATAGGCTGGGCATCAAGGGCAGAATTGTGTAACTTCTTCACACAGGAGCAATATTGGTGTTAAATGCGTAGTAAAGCCCTAAAGCTCAAATAGAGTTTAAGCCAGCAGAAGCTTTTCTCATTACAATAGAAAATGCAGTTTAAAGTTGAGAGGGGCAAACATAGTCTTCATTTCCCATTTAGCTGTTTCTGTATTTCCCCATTTTCTTCTAGCTAGAGAATTAAGTCCCAAAATCATGAAAACAGTTTTCCCACCTTCACTTTCTGCTGTGACTGCAAAACAAATGTTCTGCAACTTTTATAGGAACACCCATTTTCATTGACTTCCCAATCTGTAGCCAGCTCAGGCACAGACTCAGCTGTATTCAGCAACAAACCAATGTCCAGATGTTTGGGGCTTGTACTAATAGCTGAGTTCACCCATTTGCTCTCCAATGATTTGCCTTTTGGCTGCTGAGGGTTTGTGACAGACAGCTGAGTGTTGGCAGTGTGAGAACCGACTGCGAGGTCAATGACAGCTGCGTGGGCTCGCACTCAGAGATCCGTTTGTCAGAGAGATGTACACGTGTGCTGGGGAAGGTGTTGGATCCTGCACACGTGAAGCAGGAAATATCAACATTAGCTGGTGACCATGGACACAGCAATCCTTAAAATAAGGCAACTGTAGCTGCCCAGTTTCTGAGTAACTTGGCTGTAGCATCCCCTGGGCACCACAGTGTAATTTGCTCTCTGGCGTCACAGCCAGATCATTTTTGCTGTCACTGTTTCTGCTGACTGACAGAGTTCCAGTCAGATTCCCTGTTTCCTACACTCTGTAGTGCTTCATTAGCTCTGCCATCTCGAGGTCTTTCTTTTTCAGCAGCTCCTTGGGCATTTAGCACCATGTCTACTTGAAAAGGAAAGCTTCTCCCAACCTGGCTATTCAGTTCCCTTATGCAGAGTCTGAAGGACCTATGCTTGCTCTATCAAAGCTCTAGTGGATGCTGGGAGGACTCTAGTTTATGATTATACTTTTTTTTTTTTCTGAAGCTCTGTAGTCTGCTTTGTATCAATTTAACTGCATTTCAGAGCCAGCCAACTTAATTAATGGTTTCCCTCAGGATCTCAAACAGCAGTGTATCAGCTTTCTTACTGAAATCCATAAACATTAAATTATCTCCAATTCATTTCTTCAGTCTGTAACTCTTCCAGTTTCTTAAAAATATAGAATCAAGATTGTTTGCCAATATTTTAATTTAATATTTAATGAACATGTGTTGTTTTATTGTAGAGACATGAGTTACCTTGACCTTGTTTTCAATTAGCATTTCACGCTCGGATCTGAAGTTGCCTCATTATCTGCTGAAAATCCAATTTTTGTGGGAGACTTTGGAAATTTTAGTTCCAAATGGCCAAAGAACCGAAGAACAGGTTTTTCTCCTCCCTTACAGACAGCCCTCTGTCAAGGAGCCTACTAAGCAGGGAAGGGTCACTCTTAGACTCCTTAAAAATAATGATTTGCTGCTGAAAAACATTCCACACCAATTTCCCTCTCTGCTGTTGCTATGCCAGCAGCTTCCTAGATCAGAGAGGCCTCACCTTCTCTTTTTTTTTTTTTTTTTTTTTTTTTAAACTCTGCTATGAAGACATCTAGGCATTTGATTGTGTTTCCATTTCTGTCTGTGACAATTGTGCTGGTGAGATAGAGGGGAGAGAGAAAAGCTGGTGGTGAGAATCATGTTGAGATCTGCACCCCCATGAGAGCTGAAGGTGCTCTCATGGAGGGACTCAGGGTGTGACCATCTGCAGAGCCAAGGTTGGGCAGCACAGGGGGATAGAGAGTTGAAAAGGTAGCATTAGGATGCAGAGTTTAGGTCTCCTAGGAAGTGGGACAGCATTTGGAGGAATTGTTTGCAAGCAAGATGGGCTTTGCCTCAGCCAAACCTGGTTGGCTACAGTTATTCTGGGGCATTACATTTCTCCAAGGTTTAGATGCATTTCTTTTTCAAACTGGAAAAGCTAGTGACCCACACAAGCTGTTGAAATAATTAAAATCCTGCAATCCCAGGATTTAAATGATAGAATATAATACATTTGAGAGGGAATAGCAAACTCTATTACAAGTAAATAGCCTCTGTCAATCACAGCACATAAAATCAGACAAGAAACAAATACTGTACATATAAACAAAAAAAAAGGGCATGAAAATAAATACTCAGTTTAAGTCAGACTATAGAAATAAAAGTTACATCAAAAGCTTGGTAGAAATGGAATGCTGTAGTAAAAAGACACAAGTCATACAGGTGTGGCAGCTCACACCATGAGAGGGTAAACTTCCTAAGTTTTTTTAAGGTGCTGTCAAGAACAAAACCACCTGCTTCATATAGTGTCTTTGGATGGGTAAAATTACTGTAAGGACTTCTACACATGTTTGTATTGATAATAGGTTTTTGTAGGATAAGATGATTTTGGTTTGGATGTTTTTCTCATTTGGCTGGTTTTTTTTAATGGATTTATAAACACAAATGGAATAAGGGAGGAACAAATGGCCAGTGTTCACATGGGAATATGATCTCCACTGAGAATGCAGAGCAACCCACTGTTTAATACCTGTAGGCAAACAGGTGACCAGTGAGGGACAGCACTGCTGAAGGCGTCAAGTCATTTGGGACAGCTCAAGCAGATGTTACTCAGAATTATTCAGAGTGCTAGGACATGATTATTACAATTCTGAGCAGCTGTACAAGAAAAGGCAAGGAGTTTTATTGATAAAAACTGAATTTTAAGTTCAATAGCAGAAGGAAACAGCTCCAGCCATGCTAACCCAAGGACGGGCTCCAAATGAGCTATTGCCTTTTTAGGGAGGAGTTGGTCATTATGGAAACTTGTTTGAAAATGTCTGCTCAGTGCCACTAATGAAGATATCCAATTAAATTTTCTTTCCTGATGACCACCAGGTAGGGATTTCCTTATAAAATATCTCTTATTTCAAGTAAATGATCTTATTAATGCTATTGTGTAAAGTCAGTGAAGTGCATCTTCCATCCCTCAACTTAATCCTCTGGCATTTGGAAGTGTGTGCATTCCTATTTTAAAATTGGAATTATGTTGCTTTGGCTTCAGCCTAGTTTCTAGTGTAAAAGTTTTGCTCTGAATTTTCTCAAAGGCTTTCTGTTGGCATTTTCTTTTAATCTGCTTGTATATAATTTTCTTAGTATTAGAAATCTTCACTTCCTCTACATCAGGGATTTACACAATTTAATTCAGTGGAGATCCAACACTGGTAAAGATTTTATACAGTTGAGGTGATCTCTATTTGCAAACTTGGTGGAATTTCTAGATTTTCTTCAAAGAATTTATCATTTTGTTTTATACACACACTGATTATCTACAGTAGATATTCATAGCTGCTTCTGTTTGCTCAGTTTTCTCTTGACACTAGTAGGCTTGCATTCAGTTTGAGAATTACACCTGAAAGAGTTATTAAATAAGAGTAATAAATGGATTTCATAAAAGTTTAATTTCTGAAGGATCAGTTCTTTAGGAACTTTAATTCAGAGATTGACTGCACAGTGCTTAAAATGAAGTTTTCCTAAATAGTCAGAAAAGGACCTTGTGGTATTAAAACCTCTTGACATCTCCCTTGTGACTTAAAGCATTTATTTATTTTAAAAAATTAATTTGTTTTTGTGGTGTTGTTGGACATGAATATTTAAATTATGTTTGAATTCCTGAACAGAGCAGAAGCAAAAACTCTTCTGCAATAACATTCAACAAATTGAGAATTGTATAGGAAAATAATCAAACCATGGTAAATCTCCATCTTCCTTTTCTGGACCATTATATGGACAGACACACCTTCCTTCCCGGGCCCTCCCTCCCATACAAGCTCAGTTGTGCTCACCTGAGTGCTGGGTGGGTGAAATTTATCTTCCCAAGGGCCTGCTTTTGGGATTTGTTCCCAAGTGCTGCTGACCAGGTGCTCAAGAAGTGGGGCCCACCTC
The DNA here is from genome assembly GCF_963513975.1 of Fringilla coelebs. Taxonomy (NCBI): domain Eukaryota; kingdom Metazoa; phylum Chordata; class Aves; order Passeriformes; family Fringillidae; genus Fringilla; species Fringilla coelebs. The sequence continues at coordinate 8,467,654 of NC_140066.1, read as the reverse complement.
AGTACAGAAAGCACGAGGGAGTAGATTATTTGCTTTCTGAAATTTAATCATTAAAATGAACTGTAAAACAGCTTTTCGTGATTGAACGGAGGGTCTAACTACATATAGGGGGACTTATGTTCAAATGTATTTCATATAGAAATATTACACAACATGCAAGTTTTTCCTTCTTACTGATCAGTTACTCCTTCTGCAGATTTATTTCCTGCAAATTTGTTCACTCTGTTGACCACACAGATACATTTGCTATTCTGTGCTGAACTGATCCACATTTAAAAAATCCTCAGAGGGTTTTTCACTGGAGCTGCTTTTCATTAATTTTTTTGCTGATAATATATGTAGAAGGATGGAAAGAAATAAGTCATTTATTGTTTCATTTGAACTAGTCACTTAGGATTAAGATGATTATTCTTTTTTTTCTTCTGAAAGTGTAATAGCTGACCTTTAAGAGAATGGGCTTATTGTTCTGACAAGATACTGAAGTCCATTTCTAATGAAAATATTTTTTGAAGGTTCACATTTTTAAATGAGAAAATATAAATTCCCTCATTCCACATCATTACTTTCACTGCACTGCTGAAATCATAAACAAGAATTTAAGTGGAAGAAAGATTAGTGGCTGCTTCTTTAGTCCTCTTTTCTTCCCCCCCCCCCATCCCCTCAAAGTCTGGTACTTAACTGTGAATCCACTTGTACATAATACATTTGACAAATGAGTGTTTCTTGATTGCATGGAGCTTAGGCAAAGTTTGACATCTGGAATACAAATACAGCCTTATCATTGAACATTAATTGCTAATTCTTTAGACTTAAACTGTGGAATGTTGCAACTGCCACAAATGTTTTGTTTAATATCTTTTAAAATGAAGTTCCTTCCCTGAGTGAGAACTACATTGGTTCAGTTGAATTACAGACAGTTCCCCAGAAGGATAAGCTCAGTACTTTGCAGCATTTTTTCTTTCAATTAAGAAACTAATATGTTGTTCTATTTTATCCATCCTCTGAAAAGATCTCAGGAGTATCTTCCATTAAGTGGGCAAATCTGAGCTGATATCAACTCTCTCTTTCCCCATCACTTAGATGGGAAGATTAATGTAATGTAACGCCATGCTCTCAAACAGGTATCAAGTCTGAAGATCTGAAATGGGATTGAACAGGAGAATTTAGACTTGCCTTCAGCTGGGATAAGCCCAAAAATTGCCCCATTGCCATCTCCAAAAAACATAGCAAGGGAAGAAAATGCCTTTCCCCACACATTGATTGTTCAAACAACAGAGGCTCTTGTAGGTGATGGATCTGTAACCCTATTGGAAAGATCCCTGTTTTGCCAAGCCTGGAGAGGGATGCACTTCAGCAACTGAAATACTCATTTTAGCCTCTCTGAGAGGCTCCTAATGAGCCCCTCTCTTTCTGCCACAGGACTGTCAGTTTGCAGGACGAGCACATCCTGGGGAATGGAGGAAAGCATCACAGTAAACATTTTATTTCCTGAATGCTCCCTCCCCCTGGTACCAATAGAACATTGTTCTCTGCTGTTCCTGTGGCCTGTGACTTCCCACTCCAATGTCTGTAATGCACAGAAGTCTCTCAAAGAGGGCTTGTGACTTCTCTTTGTGCCTGGGAGTACCTAAAGCATTTGAGGCAGCAGACTATCAACTAAGCACAAGTTTATCTGCCTGGAGACCTGCACATCCCATCTCATTTCAGGCTCCTACTCAACCTATCTTTTGTTTGTTTTATCTACTCAGAGACCAACCCCACCATTTCATGGCGCCACCCTATAAAGTTGGCTGACCTGTATATATTTTTTACTTACGTGTGTGTATATAAGTATGTATTAGTTTTGAGTAAGCTAATGCAATTGTGAGAATTTTCAGTTGTTGGGTTTTTTTAATATATTTTTATTGGCAGAGTTGGAAGCCATTGAAATGCAGCCATGTTGGCTTATGCTCTGTGAGGAACAGGGGGAGAAATTGGTGTCTGCCAAATGGAAAAGGATAAAACTGCTGTAATGATATGTTGCAATCATGCTGCAAAACCTACCACAGTAAATTACTGCTGTAGCAACCTCTTTCCTGTTGCGAAAGGCTCCAACCAGACTTTCTTGTGTCTTCTTGACATTTCAGTTCTTGAGAGAAAGTTGTCTCTGCAGCCCTTAGCACTGAGTGACTGCTAAGCTTCTTTGAGGACAACCTGAAAAGCAAACATGGAGGCCAGGAGGGGCAAGTGCCTGATCTGGGGCTGCATGATGCTGCCACATGTGAACACCATCAGTCTATAGTGGCTAACCCGTGGGGTTGTGGGCAGGCTTCATCTGGCATGTTGGTCTTTACTGTGTACAGTCTTTTCTCCCCGCCCACTTGCTGGCAGCTGGTGTCAGTGTTTGTAGGTCACATGAAGTTTTCATGGAATGACCTCCACAACCCAGCCACTGGGATGCTCTGCCCTGTGCCGTGGTTTGGCCAGGCTTGGGGGCCCAGGGGGAAGGTTGCCCTCTGACGTGGCCTGTGGGAAATGAGCTGCAGCTCCTGATTCTGTCTGTCCCAGATGCATTTCCTCTCCACAGACATTGAGCTGTGTTTGGCACACAGTTGTGTTTTGTTAACACTAAATGAAGGAGTGAAAAGGGAGAGAGCCAGAAAACTGAATTACTGTCCTGGTTTCAGAGCGATCCTCCGACAGGGAGGGGAGAAGGTGACAACCTCAGTGTGGGAAAGTTTTCAGGCTGCTCTCTAAGTTGTTTATGTTCTGTGGAGAGAACAGTTTGGGTCTTCTGAATACAACTTCATATTTGAGAAAAAATTATTCATTGACATAGGGGAAGGAGGAAAGGGCCTCCTTCTTTAGGGGTAAGCAATGAGATCTTGGTGGTTTCAGAGGTGTAAGGTGATGGCCTTTTGACAGCGCTTTCCAGACAAGCATCATACTAAACTTCATCTGCCAATTAGCACTAAAACAAGAAAACATTGGGAGGAACTCAGAGCTGCCTTGTAACAAAAATGTACAAACCACCTGGTGTGGTCTGTGTTGTCAGACCAGCCACAGGGGGACACCTCTTCCCAGAGCTTTCACCTCCTGCTTGTGAGATAGATGGTGAATATTGAGAATGGTAGGAATTATACAGAGAATTTGTAAGTCTCTAAAAGCTAAAGCAAGTGGAAACTCCCTTTTCTCAAGACACTTTCCAGCCTTGCAACTGATGGAGGTCCCAGCACTCTGTGCTTTTCCAGGTGCTGCTTTGACTGTTCTTGGATTTTTCATAGCTGAGCCTGTTGTGCAGTCTCCCCTGGATATGAGTGAACTTCTAATTTCTCTTCTATGGTGTGTACGCAATTATATTTTTCTGAAATAAAGCCAAACCAAAAAAACAACAGCCTTGTCCCACCCCAACTCCCATCATTACCTTCCTGTACTTGAAGTTCGCACCAAACCCTTGTGCTCCCCAAGTTCCCAACCTCTGCTGCTTCCAATAATAATAAAACCTGAAAAGGCTTGTCTTGTTCTCTTTACAGCTACAACAAAATGGATGTAGATGTAGCTGTGCTTTTCCCTTCAGCTATCTGGCAGTGCTCCCTTTCTTTCTCTCCAAGTCCTCCCTGTGAGGAATGAGCACAGCTGATCATGGGGATAAGGATCAGCTCAGAGGAACATGTGCTAGTCAGGGAAATTTTTTTCCTTTGATGCCCATTACTCCCCACCTCTGATGTCTCATGTGTGTTTCACATTCTCCAAGCCCAGAATCATCTAAAGTCACAGGCCAGAAGCAGCTTTTCTCCCTGGGCTGTGCAGACCAGATCACCCCTAGGGGATTTTCCCTTGTTAATGTTGCCAGCACAATATTTTGCATGGCTTGCAGAAGAATCAAACTATTTCCCAGCCATGGCCAGTTTGCACGGATGGTTTTTATGAAGAAATGCTGTCTGTTACATTGAAGAGAGTGGTCAAGAAAAGCCCCAAAGAAAAGCTCTGAATAGGCAGGATCCATTTGGCCAATTTATTTCCTTTTCTCTTGTGATTTTTAGCTAGGCTTTCTCTCTTAATGTGAAATCTGATCTTTATGGGAATATCTCATTCTCTATAGAGTCATGATTTTTTTTCTTCAATGAGCACTCCAAGCACTACATATAAACTGCATGGAGCAGATAAGCTGAAATATATTTTAAAAAATGGATTTTTTTTATATAACAGAAGTGGGTGTATCTCATTCTTTCATGCGCTGGATCTTCTCTATGGAAATCCATTAAAAAAATGGGAAATAAGAAACCATTTCTCTGCTGCCAATGTAAAATGACAGAGAGGAGGAAGTTTATGAATTATAACGGGTCAAGCAAAAATACCTTCCTGACTACTCTTTCCAAAAAAAACCTGAACAAGTCAGAAGTCCTGCATGGCGCTGGGATTGGTTTGGACACCAGTTTTGCCATCAAGGTAGTTTGGTTGTATTGCTTGTGATACTAAATTCTCTTGGCCATAAGAACCTTTAATCATTAATGTCACCGAGTAGTCATCTCCAATTGTGTTTGGTTAATTACTCACAGTGGAAAACAAAGGGAATGGAGCGTGGCTTGGGGTTAGATTGGAAAGGGATGAACGTCTCCAGCATGGCGTCTAGTTTCCTGCTGTGAGGACCAGACACGGGGAAAAGGTGAGTGGCTGGAGGCAAGCAGGAGCCAGAGCTGGGGTCTCATTGTGTGGGGCTGTGCCATGAGGGAAGTATTTTGCTTCCCCAGTAGTGCCAAAAGTCAGAGTCTACCCTTCATTGAGGGAATGTGTCGGGAAGCACATGAGAGTGGCCTCTGCCAGCCTCTGTCTCTGTGGCAGTTGGAGAAGTAAGAGAAGTATCTGGGTACTGCGGCCCCCACAGCACCTTTGATGGGGGCTGCTTTTGCTCTTTCCCCATTCTTCATTCCTCAAAAACCTCTGAGAATTCCAGCTGGCAGTGAAAGAGAAGGGGCAGCAGTGCCTGGCCTACCATCCTGCCTTGCTTTAAATCCCATCACACTGAGGAGAATCATGGCAATGAATGGCCCATGTAAACCTGTAAATCACAGCAGCTGAGAAGTGCCTCACCAAAGGGATTTCGTTTATTATTTCTGTGTGTTGCTCCAGTAACACTGGCTGTCAGACCCTATACCCAGTAAATGAAAATTTGAGCTCTAGGAAAGAGTTTTTTTCTGTCACAGCTAATGGCTTGTCAAAGTTTCCAAGGTAATTCGGATATTTTGTCTGACCAGTTTCCTGAATATTTTAAAATGCATTGGACTAAGTCCTACGTCTGCCTAAGGAATGCACTTCTTTACACATCCTTTACAGCATACTTTGCTTGTTTACTTTGTCTGTTCTTTAAGTTTTTGTTGTTTGGGGTTTTTTTTAAGCAGGTCTACAGCCTACTGTAGGGTTTATCTCTGTTTTTCTGCTGCTTTTTTTTGCTGTTGGGATGGGCCGAGCTGTGGATGAATGAGCACTCAGCTGGGTGATATCCCTGCCAGATGCTAATTCTCCATCAGCTGCAAGAGAAGTGCCTTTTTTACTCAGCTGGACCACTAGATGGGGAAATTGCATTTGCATTTTTGGGTTGCGAAATGGATCCTGGCAGCTGGGCTGCAGCTTTTGATGTAATGAAGCATATCAAGCCTGTTATCTGCAAGAGATGTATGGTGATGACTCAAGACTTTGCCCCTCTCTTCAGCACCACCACTACATCTCTGCAGGGAGTCAGGCTCTGCTGAGCTGTGCTGGGGCCCCAGGTACTTTTGGGGAGATAATTTGCAAAGCTGACCTTTAAAGATGTCCCCTCCTTTGAAAAGTTTCTGTGGAGTGGGGCCAGCAGGTACCTGCCCTACTGCCAAACCCTGCATGCACCCCACAGCTTCACATGGGAAACAGAGAGAGGGCATAAATATTTCAACAAATTTCAGAACAGGGAGGTCCTGAGCTTGGGAAATCATGGGGGTATCCAAGAGCTCACATCAGTTTCAAGGCAGGAAAAAGAAACATGAAACAACTTGTGCTCAGGGTCTTCTCTTGCTTTCAGTACTTTGCAGCTGCTAGGCTATTGACTTTTTCATGATGAAAGCATTTGTGAACAGAGTGGCAAAAGTGGCACCTGTATGGTGACACTGGGTCTGACACAATCCTGCAGGTTGGACACCACTGGTTATGGGGCGGAGTAATTTGTGGGAAAAGCTTGGGAAGACTTGGTCAGTGCAGTAATGTTTCAAAGTTGGTTATTAAAGATCTTGCCTCAAATGTGACCAGTATCAGTAGTCAACCATTAGAACGTTCTGATTTAAGAAAAAAACTTCTAGGACATAATGTAATTGCTTTCTTGTAAGAGAGCAATAAGACTGGTTATAGTCCATTTTGGATTACTCAAAGCTGTAAGTCTACAAGGTGATTAAGGACCTAAAGATGCAGTTATCAAAAAAAAAATGGAGTGCAGGTCACAGGGATGATTTTCCTTGCTGTAGGGTGTGTGACAGCATTGCAGCACTGATTTGACCCAGTGCTACAGTAATTCTCTGTGTAGTGCTACTTACAGAGCAGATGTGCCTTCTGCTCAGGTATGTAAAATTTTTTAGACTTTTTACAGACAATATAACTTTGGAAACCAGCTGAATTTCTTTAAAGATATTGCTGTACTATTTTGGGGAAGATATTTAAAGCGTTGCACCCATTGCAGGGTGAAAGCAGCTATAAAAACACGTCCCTCTACCTGTGCAGACAGAGAAATGAGCCATAGCAGAAGTTACCTTCACGCTGCCATGGCCCAGTCCACGCAGTCTGTTCCACCTCTCCCTGCCAGGCTCTGTGTGGCACAGGGTCTGCATGGAGCCTGCACTGACCATGATGGGTCTTGTCACAGCTGATGGATGCTTTTGTGAAAGCTTGGTTGCCCAAAAACAATATCAGCTCAGAAGGAAGCCACAGGAATGTGTTTAAACAAGCACACCTGCATTTTTTTGGCACTTGGAGCTGCTGTAAATAGCTTAGCCAAAAATATGGATGAGTTTATATCCTTTCAAGTATCACCACTAAGTAACTAGAGAGCCAAATATTTTAGCAGCATTTGTGTGTTTATTCTGCATGTTCTTTATCAGAGGAATTGTGTCTTTGGATTGAAGTCTGGAAGTCAGACATTAAGGAATGAAAATGTGTGTGAGCAGCAGGTACAATCATCCTGTGGGTGATTTAGGTTTGCTGTTAAGGAAGACATGTTTAACCAGACTTGGCACTAGGAGTCTACACTGACTAACTGAGGAAATTTTACAGACTCCTTTACATCTGTGACTTTGGCAAGAAGTTGTCTCTGATATACGTAACAATGTGCTTGGTAAAGGATGATTTGTGGAGGTTTTTCAATTTTGATTTATACGGATGCCTCCACAAGGGAAACCTTAGGCCAGGCTCTTCACAAATTGAGCAAGTCCTGGTACAGGAGCAGCAGGGCAGTGCGTGCTCAGGGGAGCCAAGGTGCTTGAGTATCAGCCAGTCTTTTCTGTGCCATGAAATAGAGGTAATCTTTCTATATTGTTAATTCATCTGCTTTTGCATTTATACAGAATACAAGTAGGGTTGTTTGCATCGTAAATATGGTGAGACAGAGAATGTTCCTTTGTGCATGTGCGCTCCCCACCCCAAACTGTGAGCTGGCTTCAAATGGGATAAATGCATTTTTCTCAGAACATTTCAATGACAGGAGGAAGAGGCAAATGTTCTCCAGGGCATCAGCTCCGATGTCATGATTGAAAATATTCCAGAGTATATCGAGTCTTCGTCTCTTGACATACAATAGTATGGCATGGCAGGGTTCACTGTGTCCCTTATGTCAAGTGCTGGTTTGGATGAAAGATAGATGCACATCAGTATGCCTTGCTTTGATCTCTTAGAGTAGTTTCTGATTTGTTTCTGTTGTGCTGGAGGGGTGACTGTGGTATGAGTGGAGATACTGTTGGTGGTGGTAGCAGTGCAGGAGAGGACTGGATCTCAAAGGCTTTTGCAACAGGCTGCAAAACTGAGCACTGCTCTGGTATCCCAGGAAGCAAGACTGCTTTCAGTCACATCACAGTGATGCCACTGAAAAGCATTTTATTTCCTTTGAACTGTCTTTAACACTTGGTGATGTGCACAGGGTGCCTTCTTCTCTTTTAATTTTTTCCAGTCTAGTGGGGGTTACTCTGTATCCTGAACTACAAAGAGCCCTTTTGTACAGAGGCAGAGGACATATCTCAGCTCCCCACCATGTTGGATGAAGCTGAGGTCCAAAAATACTGCATCAAAATTAGGTTTTAAAAATTCATCTGTGAGCCAGCATGGGGAAATCAAGGAGATGAGACATAATCACAGTCCAACATTCTCTGCAACTGAAATGTAATAGAAGTGTTCTTGTTACAGCCTTAGCTTGTAGTTTATGCTCTTTGTCAAGAACCAATCAGGTGTCTGTTATCTTGATCTCTTTATGGCCAGCACAGGAGCTAGCACTGAGCTGTGCTGCTTCTTCCCACCATTCTTTTGCAACCAGGGGTTAAAGGAAAAAGCTGCAGACCACATGCTCCCTGTACAGGATCCATACCTCAGCAGGACAGAGATAGGAGAGAACTGCACATCCTTTGGGTAATATGGCTCAGGTTGGCTTTACAGACTGAATGCTGGAGCGGCACAAATACATGACTGACAGTTTCTTCAGCCCTTCAAGGGCTTCCCAGAGCTCTCTGTCTGAGCTCTGATTTTTAATGGAGGACCATCTGCTGCAACACACACAGTTATTAGCAAACGCCTACCTAATGCTTTCTAAGCAACACCCAAGGTAAATGAAACAAATTAAGAAAATATACCACCTGCTTTTCTATTTGTTTAGTTCACTGCATTTCACAACACCTTGTGTAAAGTCAGTTTTACTTTTTCCCTGCCTGGTCTGTCAGAGTTTGGTTTTGTGGGGTTTTTACATGCCTCATGGAAGGGGAACCGTCAGGATTGTAAAACCACAAAATAAATAGATGGAATGCAGCAACGTGGTGCCTGTAGCTATCTGAAAAATGAAAATGGATAGATTTGTAGTAAACAGAAATGTTCCTTCAAAGCCCAAATTACATTCTGTCTGCAAGTGTAAATTTTTTGTCTTCTTCCAGTTGTTTAGGCTGAAATTCCCAATGGTCCCCTGTTGCTTTTGAGAGCTCTCTAATTGCAAATAATTAATTAAAAGATAGATGTATCTCATTTGATTTCTGGAATCACTTACCAAATTCTCATCTTTGCTTTCAAATTCCTTTACATCCAAAGAGTTTGTGTAATTTGCATATTCAATTAAAAATTATTTGCTTCTTTGACCTTTGATACACAGTGTGAGCGTCATTTGGCCACCCACTCTTTCATAGCCAACGTTATTAGCAAGAGGTTTTTAATTACTGAGATATGGTTGAATTCCTGTGAGCTAATGTTTACAAAGCTAAGTACCAAATATTGTGTTGCTGGATAGGACCGTTCCTAAGAACTGGGACTCTACTGCTCTCAAACCCTTACTATACACAATGTGCACCTTCATCTCCCCAGCCTCTGCCTTGTCAGGGTAAGCACCATTGGAAGGCCAATGTTTAGGCTGTGGGAATTGCCTGAGGTGCAGCACCACTTGGAATCATTGATCTCATTCCAAGCAGTTCTACAGAGTCACTATGTCCAGAAACAAGAGTGAGGTACCCAAGTGTAAATGGTCAGGTTAAGAGTATGTAATTTCAATATTAATTTTGGATGCAGGACTTGTGACTGTCCCTTCATAGTGAAAATGAAGGGAAAGGGATGCCCCACCTGGAGTAACCCTTCTGTGCTCCCTCCTTGCCAGGGTGACTACATTGGGTGGACAGAAGCACCACTTTTTTTCTCTTTTACTCCTAAGAGCTGAGCTGCTTCTTCTTGGACATCTTTGCATTGACAGAGGTAATACTTGTAGTTTCCTTCCAGCAGTAGGGAGTTAGAGCTCTTTCCATCCCCACTTTGGGGAAAATCACAGTTCAGCTACACAAGAGCAGCTCAAAGTCATGCACTTAATGGTACCCACTCTCTGACGTAGGAATCCTTTCTGCCCTCTCTCTCTCTCTAATTGAGTGGGCTGTCTGCATGGGAAGCTGGTACAGAAAATGTCTAAGTGAAGATCTAGAAATCCCAACTGGGGGTTTACATAAGCCTTTTGCTTTCTCTAGGCCCAGAGCTTGGATAAATAATAAATGCATCTCTGATGTGTCCGTGCAGACTAACCCCAGACAAATGTCCACTTGTTCTGATATAAAATATCCCAAGTGTCGTAGGCCAAAACTAAAACGTGTTGTTTTCTCTCTCTTGCTCTCTTTTTTTCTTCTTTTTTTCATCTTCTTTCTGGCTTGGCTTTCAATTACATCAGTAATACACACAGCTGCAGGCTGAACAGGGATGCTCTATAATCTGTGCAACAGGACAATGACATTGCATGGGACAACTCAGAGGCAGTCAAATTTTCATGTCTCCCAAAATTTCCCACCTCCTCACGACTTTCCACCTGCCTAAGGACAAAGGGTGTGCCTTGGCACTCTTAGAAGGGGATGTGACATTCCCATTTTGAATATTCCAAAGGGACTTTATATTTCTTTCCTAGCTCATATGCTGGGCATGACAGGTAACCTAAATTTAGCTAGTCATGGAATTTTCTGACACATTCTTCTGCATCCTGTGATTTCTTTGCTTTTGGGATCAAAATAGTTACCCCTTTTGTACCTGGCTCCCCCACAGTGCACCCCAGGTTGAAGGGTGTCAAAGTCATGCAGCTTACACAGGCAGCTAAACAAGCTGTGCTGCATCCTAATCCTGCTATTAAACTCAGGCATTTTCTTGGTGGTTCAGCATAAAGTGGTTTGCAAACTGAGAACTTGTTCCACTTGATTCTTGCAGTGGGAATACAGAGCTTCAGTGGTTTCCTTGCACAAAAGCGTGTATTAATTATCTCTACCAAGTGTTTTGGCATCATCAAAATACCTGCACTTCTCAATTAATTTGTCTTGCATCATCTGGGTGACTACTGAGCTGTGCTTGGAAAGAGCTGAAGTTGTTCCAGGTATGCTGGGCTGAACCCAGCAGTTCCTGGGCTGTGCACAGGTTTCACAATACTGCTGCCTCTGCCTCCTGCAACCATGTTTGTCCGTTCTCGCTGAGCCTACAGAGAAGCTGACTGCACAGCCTCCAGCTGCATGAGGAAATACCTGCCACGCACACTTCGGGAAACAAGGGCAGGGAAACAAAACTAGCAAAGTTTGAGTGGTGGGAGGGAGGGAGGGCTGGGTGTGCCCAACAGCCATGTGTGCAATATGCAGCCTTCAAGCACAGGAGACACTGGCAAAGGCTGAAAGTCTAAGAGAAGCAGGAGAAGATAGACAGTGTTCTCAGCTCAAAGCTGCAGGCAGGAAATGACTGCCTACTTTTAATTTTTTTTAGTAATGTGGTCCTACCTCTGTGCTGTCCTTAAAGCTCATTCTGTAAAACTAGCTGTAAAGATGTTGTATGCTTTACTGCTCAGTTTACTAAAAAACTGCACAATTCATTAAAAGAATTGAGGGATAATGTCAAACTAAAAATGTAAACTAAAGAGCTTGAAGGGATGGTTAAATGTTAGCATGTCATGGGGGCATTTAATAACCACAAAAACAATTATTCCACATATAAAATACAACCTGAAGAAAAATGTTTTTCTTTGGCTTGCAAGAATTTGAGAGGTCTGAACCACTGGCACTAGTCTCTCAGGTTGACTCAGAGAAACAGGGAGGAAGGCAGTAGCTGGGGAAGTGCAGGGAAGTGAGGAATTAATCTTGGCCTTCATTTAGGGGGAGAAAAAGGCAGATCACTGTTAGCTGACTCACTAAGGAAGCTGTGACACGCAGCATCCTGTTCTGTGTTTCTTTGGCTTATTAAGTACTGAGGGATGCACAGCAGCAATAGTCATTGCTGTTTTAGATTGTGTACCCATGGGTTGAGGAAATGAGGCTTTAAACCACCATTAGAGATTATACTGGAAGTGAAAAAATAAATGAGATCGCTATGGAAGGAAAGTGGGATGTTAGAGGGTTGGAAGTTCCATGAGATTTTCGTAATGCTTGTGCTCCCAAGCAGTTGGTCTTGCAGCACTTCACAAAGGCAGTGTCGCACATCAGCCTGTGTGGCCACACACACCTGGCTGTGCTCCCTTCCTGCCGGGAGCCCTGGGCTCTGCAGTGACACAGCTGGGCCTGTCACATGGGGAGCTGCAGAGCTGCACACCTGGGCTGAGGAGCTGCTGCTCACCTGGGGTCTGGCTCTGTGCAACTCTCATCCAGTCCCTTGATGTGCTGCTTTAGGGAAGGAACGCCTGAAATGCTTTAGGGAATAACACATTCCCACGGGTGCAGCAGCCACCCATTTGGTTTCATAGTCTGCAGCTGCTTTTCTTTTGATCTTCCACTTCATTTTCTTTCCTTCTGCCTTTGTTTTTTCCCTGTTCTTCAGTTGGTCAGGGAGCCTTTAGTCACCTTCCAGCTCATGTGCAGCAGCCCCTATTGCTGCCACCAGGAAGGAGTGACCACTCTTTGTCAGCCTGTAAGGCTTTTGCTGCTGCCACAAGTCTTGCTGTGAGTCTGCATACATTGCAATCACTATTTCAGTTGAAACCATAAAGAACTGTGTCTGATGGGGATCCAGGCAGCATGGGAAAAGGAAGCTACGCTGCATGCTTTCACCCCATCTTTAGAAATGGGTACTGAGTCTACAATCCTGCAATCCTGGATGTGGCACTTCCATGATCAAAACATGACAAATCCCAGTGCTGATGAAAGAGCATAAAAGGATTTTTCACCTTCCCACTTGCACCCTGTTCTCCTTAGAAAGTATCAGGAGGATGAAGGAACTGAGTTGTTTTCTTATGAAGCAGGAAGGAGCTGGGACTGAAAGACTGCCACCTTCCCATCCCCTGCTTCCCCCAGCCAACAAAATGCCAAGGTGCCATTTCCTTTTAGTGGGAGGACAGCACACCATGGGGACTTCCTCAGGAGAAAATTGTGTTCAGAGTGTGAAGTTTTGTACATTTTCTAACTGTCAGTGACAGTTTTCAACTGCAGCATTATGTTATTATGCTATTAACCTGGCCCTGGCTTCTCAGAGTACAGGAATCTGCTCCAAAGGAGTCCCTGTATTCAAGGTCTGAAGAAAATGGACTCCCAGTATGAAAGGGAAATATAAACTGTTGGTTTGTGTTTGTCTCACTTTCCAGTGAATATCTGAACAACTGCACAGATGCAGAGTAGAAATAAACTTGGACAACTCTGTACACAATGGTGGCAACAGCGGAAGGGGCACAAGGAGGACAGCACTGGGCAGGGAATACACACACACTGCTTTTATGTTCTTCAGGCTCCCTTATCTCATACATGTGAAAGTGCAGCTCTGTCTCTGGGCTGAGCTAGACCAAGAATATGCTGAAACCTCAGTGAAGCTGCATAGAGGATGTTCAGGTTCAACCTGCCTATGCTTTTGACAGGCACTGATTCAAAACAGCTATTGAAATCCCTGCCAGTATCTGTTGGCAGCAGCTTGGGCAGAAGTACAAAAGAAGAAAGAGTCTTGCTATAAAAGCAGCTTTTCTTTCTTGCTGATTAGGGACAGCAGGTCCAGTTCCCCTTCACAGAGCCACAAGGTGCTGGATGTGCTGCTCTGCTGCTGCCAAGGAGCAGTTTGATAATTTCCTCCTGTCATCCTGACTGAAAACCTCCCAGTTCCTCTACAGAGCAAAGCCATGAGCCCAAAGGGTCTCAGCAAATGGACTAAAAATTAGCAAATTCCTAAAAAATTTCCCGTTGGGGAAAACTGTGTGTTGCCAGAGTGATGCAGTTACTCAATAATGGGTTAAGTGACCATGTGCTGACACATCCATGGTTATTTCTTGTTATATTTACCCAATTATCCCATCATCAAAAAAACCCAAACAATATTGAAAGTAGCAGCAATTTAAATTGAATAGCTTAAAATATATAAAATCAGATACACTTGAAATATTGACAATATAATTTGGTTCCAATAATAGCACATAAGCAAAAAAAAAAAAAACCGTGGGGTACAGAATGCAAGGTTCTTGGACCCCTGCCACCTCACGTACAAGCCTGCCAAACAAAATTCCCCTTTTGATGTCATATGTCGATGCTATCTCCTCCCATTTTCGATTCATCACACTTCTACCTCCGCCCTCATCACCTCCTTTAGCGCGCATGCTCCACCACTCTTTTAGGTGGTCGCGCCACTCTTTGGGGGTCTCCATTGATGAAGGCCTCTCCTCTTCCTCGATGTCCTTTAATTCCCCTTTGGGTTACACATGCATACCAGGCCAGTATAATGTAAGCCAAAACTAACATAATATAAGCCAATATTATATTTAAGCATCAAAGCAATAAATCTCATATAATTAACATTTTCCTGGGACCCAACCAGATTTTTCTTCTCTCTATTAATTTTTAGTAACTGTTATCTCTTGCTTTTTCCTGCCTTGAACAACTGCAGGAAAAAGGGAGGGGTGGAACCCCTCCTCTCCCTTTCTTTCTTGGCATTACCTCTTTTAACCATTTTATTATGTCCAAATATCAATTACTGTATCAATATTGATTACTGTTTCAATTTAATCAGCGTGAATCATACCTATTTACCACATTCCTTTATTCTGTCATTAGCATACAAAATATTTTTAAACCTTTGTTCAGGACAAAAAAGCTTTTGCTACCTCATCAAGCAGTGTACAATGGCTGGTTGCATTACCTGGAGGCTGGAAGTTGCTTATGTCTCAAACTGTGGATAGCAATAGATGTGAGGAGATATTAAAGAGAAGAGAGCACTGGGAAGAGATTGAATGGTTTGAGATGAAGATAGCACTAAGCACTGAACAGAACAAGCCCATCTTTGTTTCTGTAAGGGAAGTGTTCACCTTCTCTCTCTGTCCTATCTCTTTCTTTCCATAGTAAGACTGGTATTTCTCTTATTTGGATTAACCTGCAGACAATAACAAAATGAAACTTTAGCCTTTCTTGGAATCAGGTCATTTAAAGGGGATTATGCAAAAGTACTGGGATAAATAGTCACGCTCTGAACAGAACCCAAAGAGATGAAGATTTGAGATAAACCTGTGTGTGCTCTGGAGTAAATTATTGTAATTTTGGAGCAAATATATTGCTTAACAGAAATCATGCCTGCTGCTAGGAAGAGTAAACCATGCCCCATTTAAAAACAAATATCCCCCAGCAACAATATTGATTGTCATTTTAGTAACCACACACTTTGAGTATTACTTATGTTAAACTCTATCCCCTTCTGTGTTTCACAGGTCTTGACAAACTGTACACTGTAGCATGTGGACACAAATTACAGTAAATCTTAGTTGAGAACAAACTAAACTCTTGGTGTAAGGTTTTTTTTTTTAAATAAAAAATAAGAACCCCTTAAAAATCATGATGACTTTGATGTTTTGATGGTAGAGGTATGCCAATATCCCTGGGCAATGGTCAGTTTACTGGGCTGGCCATGGTCTGTGTGCTCTGTGTCCCCACCAGGCAAGGGAGCAGCTCCTGGGGCGTCTCCACAGCCCACCAGTCCCACTCAGGGGGTAGCTGCATTCAGTATGATCCATTCCTTGTCCCTTCATCACTCTCAGGTCTGTGCTGGCCATACCATGGACAGGCTGTTCAATGGATTTGAAAGCAGTTTTTTACTTGCTTTCATCTGAACAAACCCCAGTTTTATGTGTTTGGCTTTGGCATTTGTAAAGCTGTGTTGATGGCAGGAATTGCACTTCTTGGGATAATAGCTACAGGGAAAGTAAAGAGAAGAGTTGTTTGGGGTATGAGTGTGATAGTGTTGGAATAGCAGACTGCTGATTATATCTCTCCTATCTATGTGAGAGGGTTTGTCATCAAAAGCACAAATAAGAGCTTTTTCATCCAGAATTAATTTTACTATTCACAGCCCAGCGGGCACATCTTTTTAATGGAGTCAAATGCACCTACACTGAGTGTTTTACTTCTGTGTGTGTGCGTGTATATATATATATATTACACCAGTCTGCACTGTAACCTCTGTAGGACAGTTCTTAAGTCTTCAGTAGAGTTAAACTATATTTAGAAACCAGACAGGGGCTGCCATTATGTTATGGGTTGTCTCTGCTGCCAGCACAGAGCTCAGGCAACCTGCTAAGGTGCAGCTAAGATTGCAACGATGTCTTAGGTGTATGGACTGAAAGTCTGGCACACTCAAACTATGCTACCAGAAATAATCTAGCCAGTTGAACTAGGATTAAAATAATGGAAATGAGAAATCTGTAATTTTCAAAACCCAGATCTGATTTACCTTCAACTCCAGGCTTTGCAAACTTATTCAATTTTGTTCACTTTATGTAGTTTTTATTGACCTGGTTATTTTTACTGTTTCCCACTACTAGGTTTTTAGGTATTTATGTTGTCACTTTGTGCTATTGATATTTCAGATAATTTGGGTCACTCACAGCCTGTCCACAACCTGTGGGATACTCTGTGCCTTTGCCTGCTTCTTGGGAGTTCACAAAACATCCCCAAGGATTATTTATAATCCTTTTTAGGGCAGTAGATTACAGAAGTGATAAATTACTGGAAAGATACACATCTGGGATAAACAACATGAGGTTTGTTTTCCCCAGATGGTCTGTGCTTCCTGACCAGGCAGTGTTTTGTTCCAGTCAGTGACAAAGTTTGGAATAAGTTCTGCTCTCTGTGTGTGTGAGGTGCTTTCTGTTATGAGATATTACCTGGTGTTGGAAATCCAGCCAAACATAAGGACTCAGTGGAAAACTCTGAGCACCTGACCGTGGTAGAGGCTGCAGTAGGAGACTTTGGTGGCATTACTGATTCCCAAAAGCACGAGCACTGAGCCTAGGGGCCTCCAGTGGCAAGGGTGATGTGTGAGGCAGCTGGAGAGCTGCCCTGGGAGCAGGGGGTGTCTCTGTTCCCCCAGAGCCCTTGCGTGGGGTGGTGTAGGACAGGGTGCTGTACTGAGTATGTGGGGGGCCCTCCATGGGCTGCAGGTGGGTCTCTGCTTCACCATGGACCTCATGGGCTGCAGGGGCACAGCTGCCTCACCACAGCTGCACCATGAGCTGCAGGGGAATCTGCTCTGGTGCCTGGAGCACCTCCTGCCCCTCCTCCTGCACTCACCTTGGTGTCTGCTGCGTTGTTTCTCTCACGTTCTCACTCCTCTCTGACTGAAATTGATGTTGTGCAGGATTTTTTCTCATTCTTAAATCTGTTATCCAAGTAGTGCTATCACCTTTATAGTTGGGCTCAGCCTTGACCTGTGGCAGGTCTCTCTTGGAAGTATGGGTTCTGCTGAGCAGAACATTGGGAAGCTTCTAGTAACTTTTCACTGAAGTCACCCTTGTAGTTCTCCCTGCTACTAAAACAAATAACTAATGCACATGGAGACTATCATATCAATCAGTAGAGAAAATTTTCATATATGAGAATACAAGTTCTAAATAAATTCATTGTATACATGAAATAATCTGTTTTATATAAACAGCTTTCATGTCAGTAGATCATAGGTACTTCAGTTTGTGTGAAAATCACTGTACTCAAACTGAGATCAGCTACCTTTAGAAGCCTGTATAAGACAGAACTGAAGACTGAATGATGTATTTGAAAACCTAGGGAAGTTCAATTCCCCATAAATCTGTCCAGAACACTGTGTTACTACAGCTGCCCCTGCAGAAAGTGCTGCAGGAGTTCTGTTGCTCATGGTGCCAGCCCTGCGTGCAGCATTGTGGTGACTCGTGGGCTCTGACTCAGCACTGCAGTGATGTGATGAAGAGCTCCATCTCCACCCTGATGTAATAGCCTGAGTGTTCCTGTGATGCACATCTGTTATTTGAAGAGCCATATGAGCAAATGTTTTGTGAAAAAAAGTCGAGTTTCTTCCTCCACTTCCATCTTCCTTAGGCTCTTATCCCAGGTTGACCAGATTGATTTACAACTGCCTTGTGATCTACTTATTGTATCATTTATTTGTCACTGGTGATGATCCTCCCCTTCCTCAAGGAGCAAGAGCCCATTTTGTGGGATGTTTTGTCTTGGTTTTTTTTTTTTTTTTTTTTTTTTTTTTTTTTTTTTTTTTTTTTTTTTTTGTGGAAGCAAAAGTTTTGTACCCAGAAAGGTGAAGACCAAGATAGGGAGGAACATCTGGATCTGAGGTGACTCTGGCTCTTTTGGCACCCCAGTGGCTGCTGCATCCTTGGCCAGGGGCAGAGTTCACCACAGCCTGCATCCAGGAGTTTTTGTCAGTAATAGGATGTTACCAGGTAAAAATTGACTCTATTCAGTGCTCTCCCAGTAATTGAAAATCCTACAGTATATCATTGTCTTAGCCGAAGAGGTGTGCTGCTCTTTTACCTGATTGTAGTTGCAACATGTTTATAAGCAATGCATATGTCTAAACTGTGAATTTCCAGTTCATCCCAACAGCCATAAGACATTCCAGCATGGCTGTAGGAGCCTGGGCACAGCTCTGAGAGGGAGCATTAGCCTGCCCTGTGTGCTGTGGCTGCACTTCAGCCTTGCAATATGCAAGATACAGAGTGTTGGGAAAAAACCCCAGTAATTTCCAGCTATGTGTCTTTGTAGAGCTTGGGTCAGGGAGCACATCCCCCATGCCCTCCCTCTATTTTCACTAAAACAGATGAATTTTAGAGTAGGTGATGACCTACAAAATGTGGGAAGTTTCCCTGCTACAGCTCCTGGGAGATTAGCAGAGGAGGCTGGATGTGGGCTGTGAAGGCATAATGACTTAGTTTTTAAACTTGTTAGCCATTTAGAGTTCCAACCTCATTAAATCCACTCACTACAACTCAGTGGCCTTTGAATGAATGGATTAATTCTGTGTTATTTTATCGCTTCCCTCCTGCAGCCTGCAGCTGTGCAGTCTAAAGTTATCTTGTTTTCTCATTTATAAGTGTTGTAAAGGAAATTCCCTGGAGATGATGCAGTGTGCTGAACACGAAAGTCTCCATTGAGCTCGATTGCTGCAAACAATCATCATAACAGCTCCTCAAAGCTGCAGCTGGGGTCACACTTCATGGGGGATGTATTAACTGTAGGCGTCCCCTTTTCACTGCTTCATTCAGGCATCTCTGTGAAACACCTAGAAAGGTGCAGAGCATCAAAGCAGCAGTATTGATTTATGAGACTTAGGCTCATTTTTGGTCTGAGATGACTGTGAATTGCACCTTCTTGCAACAGTGTCAAAGTAGCTGCAGGTCCAGAAAATGGAGTGAAGACTCAGAATTTGTGCTCTTCATTGCTTTTATAGAGAAAATGCTGGATGTTGGGTCTTTGTAAACAAAAATCTCTCATGCTGAGCACAGAATATCTTAGGCCACTTCAGCTCAGTGGGCACTAGAAGGGCTGTGCTAATGTGTGAGGTGTTCTAACAAAAATTTCCTATCTACTTTGAAAAAGCATCTGGAAAGTCTTGCTGGCTTTCTTTTTTTTTGCCTGCTGGATAATGAAAGTTTGATTTTATTTTCAGGTTGATAGTTATTCAGACCAATAGTTGATAATTCAGCATGTCCATGAAACATCCCTGACAGAAACAGAGGTTCTTTCCTGGAAGATGGGCATTGGGTACTGGTAAAGAGGGTGAAATTCACTTTGTGGTATTGGCAGGATGGTCTTCAGTAGAGGGAAACTCCCCTGAAGCCACTTTAGGATTTCAGAATCTAAGCAGTAAATGCAGTGGAATCAGTGGAGTCCTTTCCACTTGGTCACTGTGTACTGCATACTCTGACCTACCAAGTACCAGTTGCATACTTTGCTTTATCCAGAAGTTTTATTTTAGTTCAAACCTCTCCTCCAATCAATTTGAGATAGCAACTCTCCCACTCAGCTTTTTTGTTCCTGTAGAATTTTAATATGAATTATTTTATAGTTGGAGATTTTAGACCTCTGTGCAAGCTCCCCTGTGAAAAGAGCACTCTGCCTGCAGCCTTGGAAGCAGGGCAGCCCACATAAGCAGGGGACTCACTCTGGTTTGTTTTGAGGACACTGGAGGCAGGAGAAATCTCAGAGATCCAAAAAGCTTGTCTTGGGTCTTGGTCTAAGGGACCTTGTTGGGTGCATTTTCTCCTCCCAGGAGGATCTCTGTGGACACACACACTGCACAGTCACAAGGCAGCTGATCTCTCTGCAGCCTCAGTGCTGTGAAATTGGAACACTATCAAGGCTGCCATGAGGGCATGGATGAGCCACCTTTTCTGCAAACCAGCCCAGCCTCTGTCCCCTGCTTCCTAGCTGCTGGGCACATTGCCTATTTTGTTTAGGCTGGGTGCCTCATATTGCCTTGTAGGATTCATTCCTCTTCCCTATGGCTGATACCACTTTGCTCTAAGACTAAACCTGTCATCCTCTTGCCTCTTGACAGCTACAGATCCTTCCTGAGCAGGACCACTCGAGAAGACGTGTCCCAGGAATACTCTTACTTTCCAGGAGTAAACCACAGCCTCAATCTAAATGTGCTGTAACATTGCTTAGGCTACTCCCTCCCTCTGTAGGCAATGAGTAAACTGCTCACTGAGATGATTTTCTACTAACAAGTTAGAATAAGCGCGTCTTATGCTGTTTTGGGTTTGTTACCTGATAGCCTGGATCCCCACATGTAGGTAAATGTGGCAAATGAATTACTCACCAGTGGTCATGGGCTGTAACTCCACGTCTAACTGTGTGTGGGCTGACATTGCCATTTTGACAGGGAGCTTGTTTATGAGGAACTGGATGATACAGCTGCAGGAGGGAATTCGATTCAATGTCTCCTATACCTGTTAATTGAATCAGGCTGAGGTGCTTGCAGGGAGGGTGCCTTTAGACAACATCAGGGCTCGATTTGCATCTGTACAGCCCTTGCCTGAAAGCTTGAGCTGTGCCTGTGAAATCCCCAAGGCAAGCGATGAATCAGCTCCGCGCACCCTTCGCAGCTGCTCCCGTGTCGGTGTGCGTGTTGCGCAGAGGGGCTCTCAGCCCAGGCTCTGCTCAGCGCTGCAGAGGATCAGGGCAGGACGGGCCGGGGGCGGTTCCGCCTCTCCCAGGACCCAGGAAAGCCTCAGCAGAGCCGCTTCTGCAAGGTTATGCTCTCCTGGTACACAGAGCTGTCAGCCCCGTTTAGGGTTGTGCCGGCAGATTGGCTCTGTGCACGTTAGTGCATGAGCTGCTGTAGAAATCCTTCTCTGCCAGGGCAGAGAGAGCATCCATCTCTGCCAAAATTAGCCCAAAGAGAAGGGCCCTTAGTGCAGAGCACCAATGGGATGATCAAGTCCTTTGTTTTCAGGAAGTATATGGCTGTCATCTTATAATTAACTTCTGGAAAATGATCTGCATCATTAGATGGAGGTTGTAGTGATGTTTTTTGATCTTAAATTTGAGTACAGTTAAGCACATGCGGGTAATTTGTAAACAGCTGTTAAATACAAATCTTTGTGAAAAGGCTTAATGTAGCAGTCATTAAAACCAATATTAGGTTATATGCAGAAAAATCTATTCGTGTAGAAATAGCTTTCTGGTTTTATTTTGGCATTGTTTCTTACAATTACTTTTGGTTTACTCTTAACCTGGAACACTAAACTTGATATTCACAAATGTAAACAACATTGTATAAGACTTGGAGGGACTGTCTGGAGAGCCTTCAGTACAACCTTAAGACAATCTACTTCACCTCTGAGAAATATTTGCGTAACTTCTTCTTAAAACCTTACACAGAGTCCCTCAACCATCAAAAAAGAAAATTGTGCGTCAGGCAAAATTGTGTGTCAGGCCCTGGACTGTACTTATTCCAACCTTACCAGTGTTGAAGAAAAAGGAATAACAACCTATCTTATTAATGCAGGCCATGAAATCTGCCTCCTGCTCATCAGTATTGCTTTGCAAACTTCAGTTCAAGATGACTCCTAATCCTTTTCTCTGTATTGCTCCTTGACTAGCCATCACTGACATTGTACAGCATATTTGATTTTGTCTTCTTGGTGTAGGGATTTGCATGTGATAAAACACTTTGAATCATATCAGACAGAAAAGATATATATCAGAAGCAAATATGGCTTTGAAAGTCAATGTAGTTTATAACATACAGTCAGTTACTTAGTGATGGCTGCTCCAATAGCAGCAGAGGGATTTTATTTCCTTTCAGTAGGTGCTGTGGGTTTTGTTTCTAACAAATACAAAGAACTGCAGCAGATTCATTTTCAGTGAGCCAGGAAGTGACTGTGACCTGTTATTCCCAGTACACACCTGACGGTGGATATATTCATATCCAAGACCATAGCAAATTTTGTGCATTTGTTGGCACAGTAATTTGGGGGTTTGTGGCGTACAGGAAAAGCCCATGAAAGGTTATATTCTGTCTTCTAATCAATTGAAACTAGCTAAAGTAGTTTTCATTAGTTTTCCTGACATAAGCTTCTATTAATACGAAAACTTGAGCCCAATGACATATTCAGATTTGTGACACAAACCAGGGGAGAGAAATTGCAGTGAACATGAAGTAATATTTTAAATGTGGCTGAAAGATATTTCCAACACTTGAAGAAAAACATGAGACAGCTTCAGACTTGCTTCATTTTCTTGATATGTGATCTCCGTGCATGGAGCTTTTGTTCTGGTTTTGGGTGTAAAAACACCCTGGTAATGTGCAGATGTGGGTCTTAACTTCAGCCTCAGACAGCTGCAGTGATAGCAAATAGGAATAGGATGGGCCACAATAATTTATCAACAGTCTTGTTTTCAGTCTGCTGTTGTAGGCTGAAGGACCCCTTTGTGCAGCAGCATAATAACCAGCAGGCAGATGACTTTGACTCTCTCACTCTCAGGGCACATGAATAAGACCTAATGAAAATAGCTGGGAGACAAGAGGGAGAGCTGCCTCCTGCTGCCAGCAAAGCCTGGCCTTTCTGACACCCCACACATCTGTAACAGGCCACATCTACAGCACGGCACACAGAGCCAGCAACTGAAAACAACGGAGCTGGAACACAGTGTGGGCTGTATGCATGTTTATTCTAGATCAATTAACACAGGCCTGTTTTTCACTGCAGCAGAGAAAATAAAGCAATTCTTTGTCACTTTGCAACAACCTGTTTTAAAGACAGCAGTTTTAACCAAGAATGTTTGGAAATTAGATAGTAGTGATAATAAGAGGATCTCCCACAGTTTTATATTTCACTGTTATCCTTATTTCCTGGAAAGATGGAGAGTATCTAAATATGCCACTCATGAGGAAGGCAAAGGGCTGTAGACAGAAGTAGATCCAGTCAAAATTTTTGGTGATGGGGTCTTCATAGCTTCTAATAGAAATGTTTAATTCCCTGAAATATTTGCTTTTTTGCTCAAAAAAGAGATAGTCTTCTATCAATCATTTAAACCTGCATCCAATATTAAGACAAATAGACTGAAGAAATCCCTCTCTAGTAAAATAAAATACCTTTAAAATGCTATGTTCAGTCTCACAACTAAACTCCAGCTGAATGCATCACAATCAATGGAATATTTGCCTGATATGTCTCACCAGCCACTAGCACAAGCAGACACAAAATTTTCAGTATAAATTACAAAATTTAAGTGCAAAAATAGTTCCGTTTTACAAAATACAGTTGTGATAGATGTGCAGTGTGATGATAGCTTATGCAAGAGTTATCCTGGGATAAGATATGGTGCCTTCATCACCCAGGTACATGAAAGAAGAAAGAAACAGCATTAGGTGTGAGGTAATGATGAACATTACCTCAGGTGGGGAGTATCATATGAGAGCAAACCGGAAGAGCTCAATTTGTGCAGCTTGGAAAGGGCAAGAGAAGCTGTGATCACCTTAAATTAGATGAATCACAGAAAGAATCACCATGGAAAAATATTTTGGTTCAAATAAAAAGCCATCATGAAGAGAACTCAGCATAAAGTAGTCACAAATATAAAATGGAAATAAAATCATGATTTTTAGCCCTTCACAAAAAATAAATGGATGGACAAATAAGAAATTTTAAAGCTTTTATCAACTGAAACAAAAGGCATAGTGGGAAAAAACCTCTATAGCTGTTCTTTGTTACGGAAAACTTGAAGCCTTTTTGTACTTTTAAAAATCAGTAGGTGCAGCAGTTCTTGAAAAACATTCACAGTTGTCTGAGTAACATTCATTGCTTATTGAAGAACCTTTTGTGCTCAAGGGACCAATCTACTTAATGTTAATAGGTCTGCAATAGCAGAGCCTTTGCTTGTGTCACGGTTCACACTGAATAACAACCCTGCCACTCTTTGAAATACGTGGGAAAACTTCCACTGGCTGTACTTGCAGTAGCCCTCCGCTGGGAATTAGGGAATGGAGCATCCATCCCTGTCGGCTTTGCAGCCTCGGCTGTGTTAGACAAAGTACTCAGAGCAGGCAAACATGGAAGGGCTGCGGCTGCTGTGGCAGCGCCTGGCAAAAAAATCTATAGGAAACAATCTGTTCAGCTGGTTTTCCTCCTGTTTATTGTGAATTCCCTGTGATCAGATGGTTCTAATGAATTAATTCAGCCTTCAGAATTCCTTCATAAATGATGTATAGCAAAAAAATTCCAAGTCTGAAGCATTTGCTTTGACTTTGTCTTGACATTCATCCCAATTATTTGAGCCCCATCTCTGTGTCTGGTTAGGAAGACCGGAGGACTGGAAGTGATTCTGCAAGTTGTACCTAAAGGCAGAAAAGACAAATGTTGCAAGCATCATGGTCCCCATTTCCAGGTTTTTGGGAGAGACACTCCCATACCAAATTGGACTACACATTACCAAAGTCTCCATGTAAAGCCCAGTTGTGCACAGTTTGAAATGCAGTAGTAGTTATGCTAAAATTTGCATAAGCAAGCAAATGCTGTAGTTATCTTTTGATAGTACCGTTTTTTATGTTACTGTAAAAAATTATGGTGGCATTTAATGCCATTAAATTAACAAAAATTTAATTTCACTAAATTAATGTTAAATTAATATGTTGCTTCTAGCAAATATTTCAAAATTGTACTTAATTTACTTTAATTTTTCATATGATTTTATTATTCCTATATCAAGGGGTTTTTAGGCTGAAGTGCTTTTCAAAAAAAAGGAAAAGAAAAAAACTCTTGCTTTCTGTCTTCTAGTCATCTCCCAGAAATTAAATTAGTGTATTCTGAATAGACACTTTGGAAGTAAGTATTCAAAGCAAATTTGTCAAATGATTATTTTCAGGTTCCAGGGACCAAGATACTAATTACTTTTCTTTTGCTATCAAAGCTGTATCTGAAAATTGAGCAATGCATTTATAGACAGGTTTTTCCCCACACCCCATAACTAGAGGAATATCCAACATAACTTGTGAAAGATGATTAGCATGCAGGGAGTCACCTTCCCCTGTGTTAGCACAGTGCTCAGAACAGTTAGGCACCTGAGCGCTACTATAGCAGACACGAGTAGCAATGGTGTGATAAGTAGCCCATTAAAATGACAGTTGATGCCATATGAATAATTTCCTTCTCATTTGCCACCAGTCGCTGTAGGAACTTCTCTGTAAAGAAGCTCCTCCAGAGATCTTGCCTGGATGCAAGGCCCAGAGAGCAGGTTTGGGCTGCAGCGAGCATCTGGCAGCAGCACCGCTGTGCAATCAGCGTGCCTCCCTTGAGTCGTTTTCTGTCTCAGGTGTCTTGGTGGCACTTCTGAAAGCGATCCCGGGTCAGCCTGCTCCTGCTGCAGCTTATGTGTTTGTGTGTATTTAACAAACACTGCTGGGAGTGGGAGAGAACGATGTGCGATTTCCTGCTGGCCTCTGGGAACAGTCAGCTGACGTGTGATGTGTAAAAGCAAGGAAAAGATGGGGGTAGCTTGGTGTGGTTTACAACCAGCACGCCTAGGCAGAGCTCAAGGTCTGTTTCGGGGCAGCTCTGCACACCTCACGGCCATCCAGGGCTGAGCTCAGAGCCCCGGGGCCGCCCTGGCTCCTGCGGCTGTGCCGAGCTCTCGGAGCCTGCCGGGCTCCGGGCAGCGCTGGGAGCGGCCCCGGGGTGAGCGCCGTGTCCACTGCGCTCTGCCGCACGGCAAGCTGTCCCAGCCCAGCGGCTCCTGGTCTTGCCAGGGACACGCTCCTAAAAGCCAGGCTGCTGGAAGTGTGATTATAACTCTGCAGCACGTAAGAGCGCCTGCTCATTTCCCTCCGTGAGTAGGGCGCTTTTTACCAACCCAGTTAGGCTGGCACACGGTGGATGAGAGATAGTCCCTCTGTGTGTGCATGGTCCTGGTGGAGTGTCAGCACAGCATTTGGGGAGATCTGTGGAGTCTCCCCAAAGGTTTTGTACATTATGTTCCTGATTTGTACAAAACTCGGAGGTAACAGACAAGCAGTAAGGAGAGCCTGACTCTCCGCAGTTGTTAGCTCGGGAATTGGGAGACCTTGCTCCAGCTGCTGTTTGACATCTTATCTTAGCAGAATATCTTAACACGCAGGGTTTGGCAGGAGCCAGGCTGCTGCTGCTCAGCCCCACGTGCTCTCTGCTGAATAATTGCCCAGCTCAGTGGGGCATCGCCGGTACCCACACCAGACAATCCCAGACAGTCCCACCCTCCTCAGCCAGTGCTTGGCAGGTGCAGGATACAGAGGCTGTGCAGCCTGGGAAGCCTCCGGATTGCAATTTATGTGCATAGATATATTTTAGTTCAGGGAACCGGTACTTATCTATTGATTACAGCTCACAAACATGCAATTTCTCAGCCATAATGAAGCTATGGATACTTGCTGCTTGATTTAAACTTTGAAAAAAACACAATTGGCTCTGAAGCCTAAGCCTCTATTTTGCAGAAATAAAGCACCTTTCCTGTCAGAGTTCTTTAAAAGTTCTAATTGTATAATTTGCTCCAGAGTAACACAACTTTTTTTTTTTTCCCCAGAAAGGAGGGGTAATTATGTCAACATCCAATGGAATTAGATAGAAATATGTCTTGTGGCAATATAGAAAAACAAACAATGTCCTGCCTTGATGTAATGCATTAGTTAAGAAATTGTGAAGCAATAAATGTATCAGGCTTTGGATCTAACAGGGCTTACTGGGAAAAATGAGGCTGTTAGAGTCACAATTCTAGAATTGCTACATTTTTCTGAGATACCAACTGGAGAGAACTCAACTAAAAATAGAAGAAACAGAATATCAATGTTGCATGCCAAATAATTAAGAAATCAATAACAATACTCAATGGTATGCCAAGCTCAGCTGCTTCTGACATTTCTAGGACCTGAGACTCCAAACTTCTACGTAAACCTGGGTATTTATTCATATCAGCATTATCGTTGTTGTCAGGGAGACAGTCGCTCATGTATCATTGCCACACAGAGCATTTTAATCATCCCTTCTGCAGACAGAATTTCTGTGTTTAAAATAGCAGATAAAGGTTCCTTTTCTCACTTACTTTGCATCTAGATATTGCATTTAGACAAAAGTCCTGCATCAGATCATGTGCGAAGAAGGGAAAAGTCATTTCAGAGAGAAAAGAGGCACCTATTATTAGTGTTCCCAAGACACACTGTTGTAAGACAAAAAAATTGATTTTTTTCATTCTTAATGCATTCTATGCCATTGCCCATTATTTTTGTAGTTAGCTTTTCAGATTTTCAGATTTGCTTGACTATTTTGTTACATTTTTATAACACCTATAACCACCTCTTACCAAAAAAAAAAAAAAAAATTAAGGAAAAAAAAGCAGCAGACCGGTAGGATGTCTCTTGAGTCTCTTGCTGAATTCAATAGAAATTGCCAAATACTAAAATATCACAGAATTGTGGGAACCCTCACTGCTGCTCATGTGTTTTTAGTATTACTGAATAATTTATAATTTAAGGAAAATGTGAGGTCTTTGTCACCTTTCATTTTTGTCTTCTCTATAAATTTAAATTTCTCAATGAGACACTGTGGCACTGCCAGAAACATAATAGGAATTGGGCCATAATTTCAACCCCCACAATTTAAAATTTCTACCCATTAGTGCAGAATAATTGCTTCTCCAAAGACTATCACAATTCACCTGCAGGTTCAGCTTTTCACAGCACCACCACTGACTCCCAAAGGCAAACGGGCTGGGATGAGGCTTTGCATAATTCAAGGCTGAAATAAACACACAGAAATATTCCGAAGTGGATGGATTCTGCCATGGCTGTACACTGTCAGTGCCGAGGTACCATGAACACTGCGCTGAGCCTGCAGGTGCCATCTCACCCGGGCCAGGGCGGGGCTGACACCCAGCGCGGGCAGGACAAGGGCTCCTAGTGACAATTGTGCTATCAGAACACGGGGGAGAGGTGGTCTCTCGGTATTATTGATTGCCACACCTCAACTCCTGCTGACCCCCAGAAGGAATGTAAATCCTTTTTGTAGGTGTAAATAAGTAACAAATGGGATCCTGGTGAGTGGAGCTGGGAAACACAGACTTTGCGCTGGGATCTGCAGCTCGTTCTCCTAGCGGCCACTGGCAAGTCAGACAGATCCTGTCCCCCACCTCTGTCTGTAAAAACCATTTATTACTTGTCTTGTGGGCACATTGCAATGGTTGTTTAGCTAATGCATGTGAAATGCTTTGAATGCAAAATGTGTTGGACAAGAGCCTGTTTCTTTCTCAACTCTGCTTTCTGAGGTGACTATAAGTAGATACTAGGAGTGTTTTTTCAGAGCTATGCAGTCAGAACAAATAGCTTGATTGTGTGCATTTACAGTTTGGGTATTTTTGTTTCCTTTCCTGCCCCAAGTTATTTGAGTAAGTCCTCCAGGAGGATGACAAAGAAGGGAGATTTGAGAGTCTCACTGGAAAAGCTTGCCCAAAACATTTAAGAAAACTGGGCTAAACCTCTGTATCAATGTCAATATTTCTTTTTAACATTGGGAAGAAGGAATTGCAAGGATAAATTATTTAATTTTTCTTTCAGGGGAGAATCTGTAAAAAAAAAAATTGTTTACTGCCTCAAAACTATAAACTGCATCATCTTAAGCTCAGATACAATGTTGCTCTATAGACCATAGCAAAGAGAGAGGCCTGGCTGGTGTACCAAACTGATCTTGGGGGCACAGTGGATCTTGTCCACTGAAGTGCGCCATTTGTGCCGGTTCCCCATAGTATAGAATCTTTTTTCCCTTGTGCCCACTGGGTTTATGAGACTCTAAGATTTTTCTGATGTAGACTCTCTTTTTGCCTGTTTGGGGTTTAAGGCTATTATCCTGCTGCCCAGTAACCAGTGCTTATCTCTGCTCACCCACCTTCAATCTGGCAAATTGGTGCCACACTTAATACCAGGGTCCCTGCGATAATCTGCACAGGTGTATTATGGCATTGTTGGCAGATGAAACCCTTTTTCCCTGGACAGTAGACTTCCTTGATAACAAGGGTCAGGAAAAAACCAAACAGTTGTATATAAACAAAGCTGTCTCCATGTTTAGTTTGGATTTGATTCCTTGTATAAGGAGGGTTTTGGGCTGAACTCTACAAATGAAATGAACTTTTGTCCTTCTCTTAGGGAAGTCTTCAAATGAAAGGCGAGGAAAGATCTCACAAGGAACAAAACCTTAGTGTTCCATTTTAGGTGAAGCAAAACACTTCAGGCCAGGCAGGCATCAAAACCAAAAGAAAAATTTTCACTCTACTTATTTTTCTATTTTGCTGCCTTCTTAGAAGTAAAATTTTCATGCTGTGACACTCTGGCATAACTTTTGCAGAGTATCCATTTTGATTATCACCTCTGGGCAGACTTGTGCCCAGATTCCAGGAGTAATTTATTGCTCAAGTAAGAAAAGAAACACATGGTACCTGCAAAATGCAGAGCTTTTCTTATCCTAAGTGTAATTCATCTCATTGTAAGGCAAAACTTTCATGGTTCTGAAACTAATAATATAGTTATCAAAATGTCTTCCGAAGTACATGAAGTTGCAAATGTCTCTGCAGATTGAATACAAACTGAGATTACTTTCAATAAAAATCCACCAGAATTTTCCAGGCCAGTGGGGACCCACATACTGCATAAAAGTGTAGAATGTCGATGAAACAAACTTGATAGCACCATTAATTTCCATTCCATATAAAACCTGGTTTTGCTGATTAAGGAGGTCAATGAGGAATTCTGAAGTCTCCAAACAATTGTCTTGGCTGTTTGTCTCAGTTGGTAATATTGGCAGACTAGGAAAGGCTACTTGTAAGTCATCATGTAACTGAATTCTGAAGTGCAGCCTAAGCATAGAATTTCTCAGTCATGTTGTATTTTATCAAAGATTATCCCCCTAATCACATGGGCATAAACAGTTGTAGCTGAATTGAATTGTTGAATTGAATAACTGCTATGAGAAGAAAGCAGATTTCATTGAAGTCACAGTCCAAACTAATGTTTTAAAACCCAACCCAGTACACTCAGAAATTATGCAAAGTGCTGAATATTGTGAGTTCCTGTAGAAGTTCAAGAAACTTGCATTACATTGGTGACAAATCCTCATTTGGAACACGTTATTTACCTGCTAAGTCAACTGTGCATTTTTATGTGATATTCTATAAGCAATAAAGATGTATGGATATGTTTATAAATCAGATTAATTGCTCATCTACCAACAGAATCTACTCCCCTTAATTCTTCTGAGAAGCACATTAGACCATGCACTGCTACAAAAAATTCAGGAGCGCTTGAGGCATAAAGTGTGCAGCTGGGAACTGATCCTTTGGGGTAGCCAGCTCTGGATATGGACTTGTCCTGTTTTCAGAGAGAGTTCTTGTAATAAAGCACTTTCCAGTGAAGGCCAACACAGCATATTGACTGACAGACTCAAAAATGCATCATCAGTCAAAAGGAAAAGGAGTAGCAGGCAAATCAGTAGGCTGCAGCTATAATCTTTCATGCAAAGGGCTTTAAAAACATTTGTTCAGAATCACAGCCTCCCTTGAGGAGTGAGGAAATACAATTATGTCAGAAACAGTTGCTCCTTGTTTAGGATCATACACTTAGTGGCAAAGTGGGGACTAGAAGTTGGAAACCCCACGCACACAAAATGCTCGAGGATATTCCTGGTAAAACAGCAGTGATCTGATTAAAAAAAAAAATCAAATATCATATAGATATGTGAATGACTTTTTAACATTCCATTGAGATGCATCAAAGTGAATTTGAAAGATGAATATGGTACAAGCAAACCTTACCCTTAGTGGATAAGGTTGCTATTGTTTTTGTTATTGTTCACTCCCTCACAGGCTCACCCGAGGCACTGAGAAAAGCTGGCAGGATGCTTAAGGTGTCCTGGGAAATATCCCAGCACACAGGCAGCTGTGGATGCTCTCCTAAATAAGCCTATAAACAGGCACTGTGTTCCCTTCTCAGCTGTCCCAGCAGCAGCAGGAACCAGGGCTGCTCTCACAGGGCTGCTGCAACCCCTAGCTGGGGCTAGACATGCTGTGAATGCAATCAGCTGCCACTCAAGTTCGCTCATAGGACATCTCCTGTGGAAATAAACAGATAAATTATTTACTGTGCAGGCAAGATGATACTGAATGCCATGGCAGCTAAATATTGTAGTTACACTAAGTTCTTGTGAATAGGACATAACTTATTCATAGTCAGAAAGTGCAAGAACTCTTTCACAAGCTAGATTTTTGTCAGTCATGATGATTTTCCATGTGTTCTGTACTATAGGAAGTCCTCTTTGAAAAGGGGACAGTAAATTATTTACTGTGCAGGGAGGATGATCCTAAATGGTACAGCAGAGAAACCATGTAGCTGCAATGAATTCACATGAGCATGATGTGCTGTTCACAAACCATTTCATTAGCCTGCCTTCCATGCCAAACTGGTGACCATCAAGAGCCCACAAATGCTTTCCAGCTGGGATACAGAGCTGTCTTCTGGAGAGCAGGCACAGGTTAGCCCTTCTACATCTGTAGCACCTTTACCTCTGAGCAAAAAGCAAGTTACTCTTGCCTATGTAAATCCTCAGGAGGTATCTAAGTCATTATGGTGTCTCTTGGTAGTGCTCTGCTTTTTAATTTGTTGTCATCTGGGGCCAGACCCTTCCCCTGGTGGCCAGAGACTTCATTGCCTTTCTGCAAGGTGATGTACGTGCTGCTGAGTGCTGGCTGAAGGACGTGGTGCTCTCAGGGGTTGTTTTGAGGTGGAATTGAACCCTGCAGCTCATGTCCAGCACACTGTATACATGGTATAGGCTGCCATAGACACTGATAGAAGGTGACATATTGTTAACCAGAACTACTGTTTAAACGGGGAGTGAGAAGAGAAAAATACCAGCAAAGACAGCAGATGGCATCTTGAACACTGAAGTGAGTGGACTCTAGTGCTCATCCACTCTAATGGCAGAATATTCATTTTGAACATCTGACTCTCAAGCTGCAAAGGCTTGTTGTCATCAGAACCATTTTCCCTTTGTTTAAATAGAAGCACTTTGAGGTATCTGTGAGAATTATTGTGGTTCTTGCTTCTCCAGGGCACCTGAAGCCTGGCTTAAGGAGGGAGCTCTCCTTGCTGCTGCCCCTGAGCCTGTGCTTTTGTCCCTCAGTATGGCAAGAATATGAGATATCACTGGTCCCAACATTTTTAAGGAATGAAACAAGGGAAATTTACTTTCCACTTTCTCATGCCTGTCTTTACATTTCTTCAGATGCTTTCTCTGTTTGAAGGACTGCATCTCCTGCTTCTAATTTGTGTTGTGGTGATACTAATTTACTTGGGATGCTCAGAGCTCCCATCTCTCATGCACAGATGCAAGAGGTGGCACAGGAAAGCTGAGCAACAGAGCTAGTGATTATCTCTGGTGACTGGACAAACCACCTTTCCCTCTAGCACTGCTGAGGAAAAGGACTTGTCATCCTCTTTATAATTTATTGTAGATAAAGCAGCATGAGAGTCAGTGTAAATGCAAATGGGAGAACATTTACCTGCAGAGAGTTAAAATCTGCTTGTCCCCTTCATTCATGTAATCCTACATATAAATGTGTTTGTTGAAGATAAATTAGCTATCATAGTTAATTTATTCTGCATGCTTCTTATTAGCTATGTTAATTCCCTTAACTCATCCCACCACATTTCTCCTCTTTGCATCAATTCTGTTTTGATTTTCTCAGCATTGGTTAGAATAGGTTTTACAATATGACTACTGTGTTAAAATACTTTCTAGAAACAGCCCTGTGCTTACTTTTACCTATGTAGCTTTGCTGTCTTACAGCATGGAGGTTTTACTTTTTTTCCACTATATGGACGCTCTTGAAAACATAGTTTTGGTTTTCCCCTTTAATTCTGGAAGTACCTGTATTTGCATGCTTGTCATCTACTTTTATAGAATAAAAGCCTACACTGAGGCCATGAGCATAGTCTCAAGGGACTGCGCAGGCATTTCTAGGATGCTGCAGGAAGACAGGTGGCTTGCTGAATATTTGTAAGAAAAGGCGCCATTTCAAGCAGATTAGGAGAGTGTGTAAAACAACATTGGAGTAATTTAGTAAGTGCTAAAACAGCACTGCACTCCATGCAGTATGCTGGGAGATAGCATTCTTCTCCCACTTAGGAAGTCGTAAGGGGATTTTGTAAGTGTGCTCGTTGTTCTGTTTTTGACTGAATGACTTGTACAAGCAGATTCCTCCAGGAGATTTCTGGGGAGATATGTGCTGCTCACTCACCTTTGGGTGCTCCTGTATGTCTACTGTGGGATGTCCCCCCAGGTTGTGTCCCTGCGTGGTTTGCAGCACGACTCTGCACCTGGGAGCTGTGGCTACCTTCCCATGAACTGCAAACCATTTTGGACGTGAGGCTGCTTCACCTTTCTCAGGGAGCTCTCTAAAGCCTTGCATTATGGAGTTGTTGGCTAAGTGCTACACTGTCAAAATCTAATTGCTGTAACCAGCCAGAGCTAAGCTGTGGCTGTCCCTGCAGATGAGAAGGCTGCTGGCAAGGAGGTCACCCTGGCAACGCCACTTGTGGCTACCTGCTGAGGATGGCTGATGAGGCCTCGCCAGGGAGCTCCTGCACAACAGCAATGTATTTTGCTCTCTTAGGCTATATCCAGAAGCTCAGTGAGAAACCCAGAGAGGCAAGGAAATCCTGCTTTCCTTAAGACTGCCAGACCCTCAGAGAGTAGGAAAGCAAAGGAAACTTAGTGATCACCACTGATTTTCCAAAGAGTGTTGTTTCTGACCTGTCTCTCCTTTGGTAAAAGCTGTGACATATTCAAAATGCTGTGAAAAGTATTTTAGTTCTCAGCTATTACAAAATTTCTACAGATTTAGCTGGAAACCAAAATCATCCTCCAGTGGGAAGAGGGCATTAAAGCATAGCAGGGGTCCAAGTCTTGGCTGGGGCACATCTCTGTGGGGATGCAGCAGCCAAGCACTTCACAGCAGTTTGGTGAGGGACCAAGGCTAAATGCTCAGCCAGTGCCACCACAGCAGCAAGTGCAAGTCTCTCTGTTGAATACCTGGACAGCCTGACCTTTATGAGCTTTAGTTTAAGATTTTATACCTCTATTCCAGGGGCTTTGTTTTGCCTATTTTTTAGCCACATAGGTGTTTATTTCACATTTTTGCAAGGAGGGCACAAGGTTTCTGATGCCCTTTCCATGGGAAAAGAGGATTATTTCATTGCTATGACCCACACAACACACTGTTATCTATTCAGGTAAATATCCTTCTGGCCAGTTTGAGCCTCCTGTAGTGCAAAAGTGTTAACCATGATCATTCCAGGAGGACATTAGCCTTTCAGCACAGCAGAGCTTTTCAGCTCTTTCTCTAGAAATAGTTAAACTAATGCAGACTCTCAGCATCTGAATAGGGCATCTGCATAGCTGCTATTTCAAAAGCATCTTCAGCTTCAGAGCAGAGATCACAGATGGCCCAGTGAGACACTTCAAGGCAAATCTGCACTGTGGAGCAAAGCTCTGCTCCTCCTTCAGATCGGGAATCTGCCCCTCTTTTAAGTCTGTTCTTACAATAAGCTAGAAAAAGCCAGTTGGGGTGTCAATTCATATTTGCAAAATATTTCCATGAGAAGAAAAACAACCCAGGAAAACAAGCAAAACCAGTCAGCCCTGTGTCTCTCAGGTGCAAGTGCTGCCTGAGTGAGTAGGTCAGGTGAGAGGAAGACAGTGCTGGAGGTAAATTTTCATAGGTACCATGTCACCTGTGCATAGCTGGCAGATGCATGTGCACATCTCTTGCCACTTGCCTGTTCTGAACGTGGTCCTTTGAGATCTAAAATCTCTTGCTGTGTTTAATTTACAAAACTCTTTGCTGATATTATCCCCAAATGCTTCTAATGGAATTACTTGAGCTTTGGTTTCACAGGTTGTTGTGTGTCTGTAGAAATGCAGCTTGAGAGTTAATTTTCCAGCACTGGAGGCAAAACCTACTGGCTTAATTCTCACATGTATTTCTAAGCAAAGTGATGGGTACTAACAGCTCTAGTCTATATAGTCCTTAATTTAAACACCCTCAAACATAAACTTTGATAGGTAGGTTATAAATGACAAGTGCCGTATTTTAATGAAATTTACAAGGTAGAACTAAAGATTGTTTGGGTAAACTGGAAGTTATTGCATTCATAAAAAGCATGAGCAGATGAACAGATTTTTTTTTTTAATGAGATCAAAATTGATATATGCTAGAGGCTTTCTAATTTCTCTGAGGAAATACATTTTGATCCAGCAGTGACTTGCACTTCCTTCTTAAAAGGCTAGGCTTTTAATCAGACCTGTAGGAGCAAAATATTTTCCACATGGATATTTAGAAAGGTTGTATTCCAATAGTTATACACTAGACAGGACATAGTATTGATGATACCCTTATAATTATTTCTCAGAAAGGTAACAATAGTGTAGTTTTCAGCAACTGAATATTTATCTAGACAGGGTTATGCACAGACCCCAGCAGAATAACTCTCTTCTGTCATTATGAAAAAAAAAATAAAACTGTTGTGTGCCTTGATTCATGGGCAGAGTGGAAAGTTTCAAAACAGGCACAAAGCATTGCAAAAATTTAAATTGAGAGAACAGTTTTGCAGGCTCCAGTTTTCACAAACAACACAATCTAGTGAGTTGGAGCAATTAGTACTTGTGTGAGGATGTCCTCATCCTTAATGAATCTCTGATAGCTGCTGCTTCTCCACATGACCTCATTAAAGCCTTGCAGGCTTGGAGCTAGGAAGGGATTGGCTTTTTGGGTTGGAGTCTTTGTGAGTCCTTGCCAGATGACCGGCTGCTCACACCCCAGTGAAACAAGCTGTCATTCACTGACAGAATTGACAAAGCAGAGGAGGGTGTACCACCAACACACTGCACAGACCTGCCAAAACGGAACATAAGAGGACAGAAAACAGTGATGTTTGGGGTCAAGGCATTTACCAGAATATTATCAAGAGACGTGCAAAAAATGCTTTCTTACCCTTGTGGTGCAGAACAAATTTATTTGTGTTACAAACACAGATTTTTTTTTTTTTTTTTTTTACTCTGATGTTATAGGAGGCTTTTTCAGGAATTCCTTTTCTGCTGTCCATCAGGAACTAGCCTGAGAGCAGGAGTTTGTTTCTATTCCTTGCAATCAGTGCTGACTTGTCATGCCTGCAGCTTGTGAAAGGAAATCAGCTTTTTCTTCAGAGAGCATAAGGGCTGGAGGAGGTGGGGATACAAGACATCCTGCCTAAAGTTTGTCATGTCAGTTGAAAGTGTCCGGTTCAATTTGAAAAGTCATAGCTGAAAAATTTCTGCAAACAGCCAAAAATAATAACAGCCTTGAAAATCACTCATGTAGCTTGTCTTAGAGATTGACTGTGGGCCATAGAGAAGAGTGATATCTCAACTAATCACTGATTTCTAAAAGGAAATATGCTTCGAGTATTGCCAATTACAGCACAGAAATTTCATCCCAATTTTTGATCAGAAGATATATATTAAAAGGAAAAAACCAAACCCCATGTTTATTTCACCTTATATCTCCTCTCTGGCTAATACATAAACAAGGTTTGGGAAAGTTGAAGGGTTAAAAATTATATCAGATATCTGTTTACTCTGGCACATATTTAGTTGAACCCTGTTTCTTAGGACTTTGAATTTGTTACTTTGGCATGAGTGCTTCACTATTTTATTGAATTGAATTGTGGTTTCCCAGCTAAAATGCAGACAGCACAGCAGGGTGAAAAATACACAAGAACCTCTTTGCTGTGGCTTTCTATGGCATACACGAGTAGAAGACTTGATTTACTTGTCCAAGCATGCAGTCATTTGTCAATGTCCTTCCCTCAAGATTCCTGGTGCAGGGCAAAGTGCTGATACAGTGATACAGGGTTTTCTGTCTGGGTACTTCCCTAATGTCTAGGGTACTTCCTCTGGTATTCTCAGGGCCTTTTTATTTGCCAATGTTCTTTGCTTACACATATTTTAAGTAATATCATTTTAGTTCTTGCTTCCTTTGGCAAATTCTGCTTCCAAACTTCTCCTGCAGGCAGCATCATTAATCTTGCATCAGGTGCTTATACCTTTCATGTCACGGCTCTCAATGAGTTCAGCAAGTCTGCAGTCACAGTCACTGGGCTGGTGTTCCCTCACTGCTTTTTCTGCTTCAGTGCAGATGCTGGTCCCTGTTCACTGTTAGCTACAATAAAATCATCTGTCTCCTATAATGTTTTTATTATGGGTGTTCAGCTCTTTCTTTGCCTATTTGCTGCATTTTATGCTGTCAGTTTAACCTCTGACTTTAATCCTTTTGCCCGGCTTGATGACATCTGTCCTTGTCTGAAGGCTTGATTACATCAGGTGTTCTGAAAAGGTTTCCTGGTTGATGCAGTCTCCAGAAAAATAAGCAGTGCACAAAATGGTTTGTGTCCACCCTACTTACCTTTCTCATCTGAAAAGCAGGTAATTCCCAGTGCATTTTTTTTGTGGTTAAACACTAAGCTGCTTTCAAACACAAATCGCCCTCAGTGCTCGTCGGGCAGCACCGTCTCAAAGCACACAACGATTTCCACTGTCAAAGCTGAACAACCCCAGCTCTCTCAGCCCGCCTTCATGGGAGAGGTGCTCCAGCCTTCTGATTACCTTATTGGCCTCCTCTGGGCCCACTCTAACAGGTCTACATCTTTCCTGTTCTGAGGATCCCAGAGCTGGATGCAGTGCTCCAGGTGGGGTCTCACAAGGGTGGAGTTGAGGGGTAGAATCCCCTCTCTCAACCTGCTGGCCCCTCTTCCAATGCCGCCCAGGACAGAGTTGGCCCTCCTGGGTTGTAAGTGCACACTGGTGTGTCTTGTACTCCCTGCTCTCTTCAGTGCATGTTTATCAGGTCTCTCCGTACACTTAGTGTCACTTGGCACTGAGAATGAAAGAAGGCAGAAATTACATTCCTAATAGATCATGTTGTCTCCCTGATCTTACCTTCACACACTGATCTGAGCCTCTTTCTCCTCTTCATGTTAGCTCTTCCCTGGGATCATTGTCTCCTTTGTTGAGCTTCCAGAATAACCTGCTTGAAAACTCTGTTCTCTTGTGTTGTACGCAAAGCTGTACCAACACATTTATAACATTTATATAATCTGTCAGCTGAAACAGGGAATAAAAATAGAAATAGTCACGCAATGTACTAGTCATTCATAAAATGAACTAAACAGCTTTGCACCAAGGCATAGTAAAGAGAAGTTCCCTGGTGGGTTCTGGCTTAGCAGTTTTCCAGTTGCACTTCACTTGTGCAAAGAGCCTTGAGCACATCTGGAGGCATGGCTGCAGAAGCCCAGCAGGCTGCCACGCTGTGCTGCCAGGGAGGGAAACAGCAGCTGCCCTCCCAGCTTTAGCTTATGCAGGGAATTTTCTCTTTACCCCAATTGCATAAATAACCAGGAGACCCAATTCTAGCTGCCACAATTGACACACATGTGGATTTCCTCTAGGAAAACAGTCAAATTCCACTGTAATTTAACATGACTTTCCAACTACCATAAGCAGCTTATCTTTTTCTTCTGTGACAGTGTTTCTAAGTCATAGGATTTTGCAGATAGGATTTTAAGCCATGAAGAATAGAGCTATCTGCACTGAGGTAGCTGGAACCATTTAATTTGCCAAGTTTATCAAAGGCTTTGGTCTGCACAGAGTTCAGATAATATTTTGGGAAAATTATGAGCCTGGAAGGGGATGAATCTGAATGAGTTTTCTGATGATGCACGTCTGCTAATTGGGTATTATAGAGACCTTTGCTTGTACTAATTACATTGGTAAAGGAGAACAGATTAGGTCTGATTCAAATGCATTACTGCTGTAAAGCCCATCAGAAGATGCTGGTGGAGAACCTTTTGTGGATAATAAATAAAATGAGAGAACATGATATATAATTTCCCAAGTTCTTCTCCAAAATGTGGTGAAAAGATCAAGGTTTACATGGGAAGGCCAGTTTCACCCTTAAGCTTGTATGTCATAGTTCATAGGCACCCAAAGTGGATCATTATTAAAGTTCCCAATTCTAAAGGCACACTTCTATTTCAAAATTTCTTTATCTTTAAATGCAGTAGCTGCAATTAGAGTCTAATTTATAAGGAGCAAAAGAAGTCACTTGGTGGGCCAGAAATTAGTGTTTGCACAGAAGCTGATGATTGTGTCCTGATTACATCAGTAATGGATATGATCCAGTGGAAAGAGAACCAGTCCCAAGCACTGATGTCTATGGTGGCTGATTCCCAAGGCCTGCTTTATCAGAGCTGAACAAAAATAATGACAACTATGAAATGTGTGCACACAAAAAATCAAAGAAATCTCAAAGGATCTCTAAGAGTTTTCCAGGTAAACAAAAAACCAGTATCCATTAGCTATATGAAAATGTTGTTCTAGCTAAAAGCACATTCTACTTTATGAGAAAACAAAGTAAGAAATTAGAAACATTAGAAAGTAAGAAGTAGGGGAAAACCAAACAGCATACATTAAAAGTTTTGAAATGCAAAAGAGCAGCAGAAGAAATCACCATCATTGTGTAAGAGCAGGGAATTTACTTAAGGACATTTCCAGAAAAATGGTATAGTTCTCATTTTGTATAGAAAAGCAAGAAAAATCTTAGGAAAAAGATTTCGGACACAGAAAACTGAAGTCTAACAGTGTAATTCTTGTGGTCAGACAAAACTGATTTCAACCTCTGGGTCAAGTTTACTTTTTGACTGCAGTGTATATTTTAATCAGCATAGCAAAATCAAGTCTGTAAAGTGCACCTTACTGCACAGGTGCAATGGGAGGTGCAGTTTCTCCATAGTCTGAGAGTAAGCATTAGAAATGGGATAACACAGTGATTGGTAAAATACTGTAAATAACAGGAGGAGCAGAGTATCAGAAATATCTGAGCCACTTCCTAAACTGTTTGAGTGATTCAATGGAAGAATTCATCTTTAGGAACAAGGACTGACTGCTACAGCTGTGGAAAAGGGCGCTGTCTCTATTGCTGAATGTAACAGGCAATTGAGACAATATTTCATATGTAACTGCTAATATGTATTCAGTCCTGGGGAAAAAATGCCCAGATGGCTAAAGAAGGCATAATAATTAGGAGAAAATGTGTGATATGATTTTGTATATTCTTAGTAAATTGGAATTGGGAAAGATGGTCTGATCATGGTTTTAAAAAGAGGACATATTATAAAAAAAGAAAACAAATTAAAAAGCCAGCTGTTAGGAGGCAAGCAGAGTGGGGTAAGTATTCCCAGACTCACTTCAGGGCTAGAGATAATGCCTTCTAGGGAGAGATTTTTTAAGGTGCTCAATCTATGCAGTACATCAGGAAGATGCTTGAGGGGCAACTTGATTACAGCATATAAATACTTTAATGGCTTCTAATGGGCTCTTGAATCTAGTGGAGAAAGGCATAAGGATGATCATCAGCTGGAAGCTGCAGCCAGATGAATGCAAATAGTAAGGCAGGACTGTTTAACAATAACAGTCACAATTGGAAAAATATATCCAAGAAAGTGACATATTCTGCTGAAATATCCAGTTCCTTGCTGGCTGCCTTTCAGCATAGCATTCATTAGTCTGACAAAAAGTCACTGCATTCAGTTCTGGAGCTTTTCATAATCGGGTCTGGCTATAATGTCTGCTTTTTTCCCATCTGGCCCTTTGTTTATATCCTTCTAGTATAGATACACTCATATTGAGTAAAGAAACATCACTGGCTATAATAATGAGCTCCAGCATATTCATCATTGTATAATACGTTGAACTGACTGAAACATGGGTTTATTTTTCTGTTAAAAAAAAACCCCAAACTTGTAAACCTAGAAAAATCTGTACCTTCCTTTAAATATGCTTCTGATAAATTCCTTCTCCCTCTCCCAAAAGCTGTGGTAAAAATGGGGCGCCTTGTGTACTGAGGGGTTTTTTTTAAAGTTTTTTCAGAGCAAAGACACCAAATAGGATCTTGAGTGATGCACTGGAGAATCTCAGCTAGCTCACAATGCACCCGTGGCATATGGCAAAAGAAATTTGTGGTGTATCAATTCTCACATTTCAGTTTTGGGATTTGTGCCTTCTGCAAAGCCCTGCATTTCCAACCCCAAAGCCAGATCACCTGAGTCGTGTGTGTTTGCAGAGCAGCTGTTCTGAGTAAGCACACTGTAGGTTTTCCAGTGTTTCTGTCCTGACCACAATAAACCTTCCATTGCACTGCAGAAACTGGCAAGGCAGGCAATAATTCATGTTAATCGTGATAAATTTCTGTGTCAATGTTTTAAATTAAGTGGTCTCGAGCAACGTGCTGTGCTCCATGAGGCGCACATGCTGCGTGCAGACTGGGAGCTGCACCTTGCCGCAGGCTGGCAGCTCCACGCTGGGGCTCGCTGGCCCTGCCCCTCCCATGCCTCTGCCGGTCTCTCAGAAACAACA
This sequence comes from Fringilla coelebs, assembly GCF_963513975.1. Taxonomy (NCBI): domain Eukaryota; kingdom Metazoa; phylum Chordata; class Aves; order Passeriformes; family Fringillidae; genus Fringilla; species Fringilla coelebs. The sequence continues at coordinate 8,425,722 of NC_140066.1, read as the reverse complement.
CAGCACAGCAGCGTGCGGCCTGAGCATTGCAGTAAATGCTAACTTTTGTTATGGACGCTGGGAAAAGAGAGTGCCTGCCACTGTGAACACACTGAAAAATTTTTCAGCTGAACCGGCCAAGCTGAGTTTAAAGGCTCCGTCTTATTGTCCTGGATTAGTTCACTACAAAATGCCAAAGCACACCTGGGAATGTGGGGAGAGTCAGTCCACAGGATGAATCCATCCAAACATGGATTTTGTTTTTGTCAGAAAAACCTGAACTCCATTTTTATAAGCCAGACATATATTAATTTACCAGCCATTGATCTTATCCAAATTCACCTCCAGAAATGAACAGGAAAACACTGTTCCTGGATAAATTAGTGTCAGAGATTCATGTGTTTAAAAGCTGAAATGGATGTCTTCTGAATAGGTTTGGGCAATGTGCCTCAAACCTGCTGGGGTTTCATGGCAAGGCTCTGGTGCTGGAGGTCAGCCTGTTTGTACAGCACAGTACTAAATCTGCTAAGACTGATTGGAGTATTTAAGTAAACATGAATGAGTGTAGAAATTTCTGGAGTTTGAACATTAGGCAGAGTCTTCCTGCTAATAAAATTAATGGTGAATAGTTAGCCTGTGCAGGAAAATACATGTTAAAGCAATTACGGGACAGTAGAGTAAATGTCTACAGAGGTTGCTGGAAAAATCTGGCATTGATATCTTGCTGTGCAGAGCAGACATTCATGGCAAAACTGTAGCAAAGTGATATATTTAGTCTGATTTATATGTACTTTTCTTCTTTAAAAAAAGGGCAACCAAACTATGAGTATGATTAGAATAAAAATAAATGCTAAAAGGGCAAATATTTATATGGGCTTCAAGTCAGAATTTTAGCTGTGAAGAGGCCAAAATGAACACAGTCCAAGAGCCAGAAATTCTAATTGTATTCAGAACAATAGTTTTAAACAAAATAATCTGATCAATTTACTGTATAAAAGCCCCAGGGTCTATCTGTGCCAAAATTTTATGCTTGAAGAGACTGCATGTTTTCAAAGTACAAAATAATGGTGAGTTTTTCAAAAACATCCTAGTAGTGAAAATGAGGACACAGAGCTGTCCCTTTGCAGGCAGAGGAAGGAACTCAGCAGTATTTATGAAGAATCAACCACAGCTGAACTCTAGAAACCCAGAAGCCCTGACTGTGCTGTAAGTGCAGAAAATGGCTGCCTGGATGCATTTGGTACCTCTTGAACACAGTCAGTACTTTAGATGAAAGGTTTTGGGGATAAGATAGAATTTTGTCATTTTTCCCATGTACAAGCTTTCTTTTTGTTGGAACACAGCCATGGAGGGAGATGGCCCACTGTGCAGGAAAGGGACAGAGCAGCAGCTGAAGCACAAATACTCAAAACAAGAAAGCAGGAAAACCAATTGTGTCAGCAGGGTAGCTAAACATTGCTTTGAACCCAACTGAACCTACAAAGCTTTTTGAACATCCCATAACCTGCGGTGACAAGTGATTCCCCTCCTTTTAATCTTCTTTTGATTTTTATTGTTATAATGAGCAAAACACCTCTGGGTAGGGCTAAATTTTCAGGTTAGGCTGATTAGGGGCTGTCAGTTCTGGGACTTCCCCCAGCACGTAAGCCAAAGTTCCTGCCTTGGTGAGGGTGAAAAAAGAGATACTGGGCTCCCTCACCTTCAAGTGCTGCCTGGACATCCTTACAGCCATCCTCTGCCTCCCCAGCTGCAAAGCAGCAGCTCCAGCTGAGCTCCTGAAGCTTTAAACACATTTCTGATATGTTTGTTTAAGCTTCTCTTTAAACACTGCAGTGTTTCTTTCCTGGGTCATTTCTCAAGGATTTTGCTATCCCTGCTGTTAGAAACACATTTTTTTTTATTTGTAAAGTTGAGAAGTACAAGGTTGAAAGTGAGTGAAGTGACTGAAGGTGGATTCTGACCAAATTTTCCTCCTAATGCATTTGCACATGGATCTAAGAACACAGAGTATCACTCCAGGATTTGAGGGCCATTCCTCAACAATATCAAGAAAGTATGAAAGGCAGTTTCAGAGCAGAAATAAAACCTATCCTTGGCTCAGACTTCCTGTCCTGTGTCTGAATAATTGCAAGCCAAAATTCACATGTTCCTGATGCAGAGACACAAACCACAAATAGCACCATTCAGGAGTTTTGCTACTGTCTGGGAAAAAAAAATGCCACAATGCCCTCAGTGGTTTTGGGGTTTTTGCCTAGTTCTGCTTCTTGATAAAGGCCTAGTACATTAAAACTGACACATACTCTGAGATACCATTTGATCTGCAGTTTTATTCTTGTAGACTATGGCAACATTTTCAGGCTGAGCAGTGATTTCTTGCCAGAAATGCAGCCAAAGTTAGGTTTAAGCTTTCATGGCTTGTCTGTTCCTATTTTCCACCAGTTGCTTGAAACTGAAACAAAAATACTGACCACCCAACTTGAGTATTTCTAGGACTGCTGTGCCTTAAAAAAAAATAATGCCAAGAGCACTTTATGTAAACCACAGTTTAGTAACTGCTTTTTAGTTTTTCAACCACATGTATAAAACGTTTTGACCTCACAATATTCTCTTACCAGCATCTGACTTTTTCATACTAATTATCTCCTCTTATGTTGGGTGGCAGGGAAAGAGGTCATAAACAGACATTTTAAGTACAGGGCTCAAAAGGCTGAGAGTGCCCTACAGGTAACTTCAGGCCTAAATAATTTTTTTGGGTCTGCTTAAGCTCAGCAGGTAGTGCAGCTTCTTTGGTAGGTTATGCCCAGCATGGTGCTTTGGATGTACCATTCCACACAGCTCTTCTATAAACCATGTCCAGAGAGCAGTTATTCAGAAATGTCTTATGGTCAGCGGGGTTTTGGTGTACCTTTGAGTCAGCAGGAGGATTACACAGCACCAAGGACATCACTGTCTGCCAGTCAGTGTGGATTTGGCACTTCCCTTCCACCTTTCTGAGTGCTTCCAGGAGCTACAGATCAGCAGGGGCCAACATCTGCCATGCTCACAATTCTCCCTCAGCAGTGAGGTGTGCACAGGTGAAAGCACTGAGGGTTTCTGTGCAGGCTTTCAGGTGGTGCTGATGTTGCTGGGATGCCCTCAGTGCAGCCAGGGTTACCACTGGCAGCAGAGTGGGCACAGTGTGTCTGCCAGGAGGATGTGCCCAGGCTCTCCTGCCCCACCACTGCAGAGCCTTCCAGGCAGATGGATCCACTTTTGTTGTGCTATAATCAAGGAACACCTATTTGTTGGTAGCTGAATGGTCTTGCTAACACTGCATGTTAAATATCTTTCAAACCTTTGTGACAAGAGATGCTGTATAAATGTGGCAGACTGATGCTTCCCGTATAGATCTAATTCTTCTCCCTTAGTGAGTTCTCTCACTCCAGTGGGAGCGGGGCAGGACAGTACTTCTGAGGAACGTTTCTTGTGATCCATTGTGCTTGTGGAATAACACTGCTTTGACCTGCTCTGTTTGTGGAAAGGAATGTCTTTTTTATCTTTATTCATTTGCTCTTAAAATGCTTTTGCTTTACCTTGGTAATGCATAATTAAAATTTTACAAGAACTGCCACCTTTGTATTACTTGTTGCCCTGGCTGTGGACTTGGACCTGGGTGGTTCCCTTCCAACTCAGACGCCATGATTGTCCTTACATGGCAGCTGGGATTCAGCTTTTCTTTCCCCTTTCCTAGCTGTGTATTTTGAATATCCTTTTGTCTCTATCCTGTCAAAACACCACCACTGAGCTGAAGTCACATTTTACATCTGAATGCTTTCCTCAAACAACTGGGTCATGTTTTCCCTCCCAATTCCACAAACTAGTAGAATGAACTTTATCAAGCACTATATATAATGATTCCCTTTTAAAGAGCAAAATGTTTTTTTCTGGCTCTTGTTTGTGTAACGCCTGGTGACTGAAAGATCCGTAAAGTCTCCTCCTGTGGCAGGCTTGCTCTCGGTGGGATGCTTTAGCACTTTGGATGATGTGAACAGACATGTGCTGTTTTCCAAGGCAAGCACCCATTTGTTAGTGAGAGCTGCTCGCTCTCCTCTCCATGGGAGCGCTTCCCCGCTGACCTTTTGAACCACCAGAGCAAATCGAATTATGTAGCTCTAAAAAATGGAAACCGGCATTTGGGCTGTGTGAGAGAAGTGTTCCAGCTTCAGTGCAGTTGCCCAGGGAAGCAGAGAGCTCAACACATTGTCCTGGATGAGTAAAGAACAAGGGCCTGCTAAACAAGTTTTGTCTCTCAAGTTTGTATTATCTTCCTTCTGTCGTCTCTTAGGCAAGACTACATAGGCAAGATGATAAATTTTTTGCAAGATTTTTCATGTTTGGCTGTGATTGATGTAATCCGTGCAGTACCTGCTAATAGGGTTTTCAGGACTGGTGAGATAGTGGGAACCAGTGCCAGAAATAACAGCTATAAGTTCATAAAGGCCATATGTACTTTCAGTCTTGTGATAAAGGAATGTACCAGTTCTTATAAATGGGACACCTCTACCCCTCCCTGCTTCCCAGGCTCTGTACACACTGCCATTTCCCAAGCAAGGGGTGTGTGCCACCCTGGGAGCCAAGTAGCTCCTCTAGATGCATCAGACAACACATGGGGGGATAGCCAGCAGCCACAGAGAGAGAAGGCGTCTTGGAGCAAAGGGCCTGGCAGGCGGGGCCAGGGTAGCTCCTCTCCTCTCCTGGCTGTCCAAGCAGCTGATATGGCTGAGCAGAGGAGGACAGCAGCAGGGGCTGGTACCCAGCCTATGGGTACTAGTTGTGGGGTTTCGTATGAACACACATTCATCCGGACAGGTCAAGTTCAGTGAAAACTGGAAGCAGGGAAATAAAGCTTCCTTTAAAACTGCAAATAATAACTGAAGAAATTGGTCAGTCTGCTATAGTTGAAAAAATTCTTAAAAATATTACCATGAAACTTACTTCCCTTTAGTGTGTGTTTCAGACCTACCACTTCCCTTAAATGGACTTAGAATGACCACACCTTTCCTCAGAAATGCTGCATGACTGGAGTTGTAGTTCAAAAAGATCCTGACCAGAGGCATTTCTATGGCCAAGGTGAATTGTAAAATGAATTAACAAATACTTCTTCACTGATCTTTGGTGGATTTCTTTTCCAGTAATACCATAGCTCAGATCTTGTTGCATTTCAAGTCTGTCTTCTTCAGAAGCTTGGGAGGATGGCACTGATTCGAGCAGGCTCATCTAAAATGCCTTCATCTTTCACGCAAAGATGCTTACAAGCTTACACAACGGCAGTGAGTCATTCATATTGGATCATGCCTTTATTCACACAGAAAAGCAAAACTGGTATTCTCTGTCCCCAACTTCAGCACTGCTAATATGCAGGAGACATACGATAAATGTACATTATGTCCTGAAAAAATGAATTATTAGTGGCTGATGATGCCTCCTTAGTGGACAATCATGCAGTCATTCATAAGTATTAACTTAGATTCCATGTTCCTTTTCCCTGTTTCCAAAGAGAAAAAATTATGCATGATATTTCTGCACTTCAAGGAAAGGAGCAGAACAGGTCAAAGGTGCTAAAAGCTCCTCTCTTATGTTAGAGGCACTACAGGTCAGTTTGCTTTGTCCTTAATACTGTGTTAATTAACCCCATAAAGAATGGTATATCATTTATAGGGTTTAACAAGTGAACATCAGTATTTCTTTTAGACTGAGGACATGATTCAGCAAGTCCCTTTTGCATCTGCCTGACAGTAAGAATGCTCTAATCTCAAGGAAGTAACCTGTAATGCGTCGCTGAAGGGAGGCACAGGGGCTGGGTCAGATCTGTGAAATTAAGCAGAGTTGATCTTAAGTAAAAGCAGCAGCTTTCACTGCAGCTGGGACCTATATCTTTTGTATTTGGCTTTACAAATTTCAGCTAAGTAGCCAAGGTCAGCTGTATAGGTGGAGCTGGTCCCTGGAGAGGACCCCAGTCTGGGGATGCAGTAGAATGAGGTGCCTTTACTGCTTCTTGGACTGTAGAGGGGGAGCCCTAGGCAGTTGTCAGGCTAAATCTCTAACATGTGCATGCCTGTACGTGGCCAGTAAGGTAAATACTATCTAATTCCTGACTCTAGTGATAAGCTAATGTCAGATGTATAATTGGACCATGTTGTTCAGGAAAAACAAAAAGAAAAGGGCATATTAAGCAACGGATATATGGCAGCACAGTATGTGAGCTTTCTCTTTGTTTTTAAAAAAAAACAGCTCTTTACTTATTTCAACAAATTATCAACGCCATGAGATAAATTAGCTTTTAATTTTAAATAATTAAAAAATATCTAGAAATAGTACATCAGGTTTAAATCAAGCAAGCAGCCATTTTATAAACCCCCTCAGAGCAAGGACATCCAGATTTAATGCTTTCTCAGGGCTCTAACTTAGTGCTCAAGTAGTTATCTTTATATATTAAAAGCTTGAAATGACAAGATAAATGTGTCCTACACCAATATCTTTGCCTAATCATCTTCCTGATATTACTCTGGTTTTGTACTGTATGACATTTGGATCTACAGATCTGCTGCACTGACTGTAGACAAAAGAGAAAACACGTGTGCTAAAATTTGATACGCAAATCAATAAATCGTATGTCCCTTTAAATATAATGAAAGTAAAAGCTCACATTGATCTACATCAACTCTGATTAGAGCTGCGTGGTATTCTCTTTGGGAAAGAAAAAAAAAGCAGAATAGCTGCTGATGAGTGAATTGTAGGCATCAGATGTTACATAGCTGGCTTTCACTGCAGCCAGGGAGAGAAAGCAAACAACCAGGGAGCCCCAGCACTTTACCAGTTTCTAAAAAATGGCATCTGTTTAAAAGTGGGGTTCTGCAATGTATTTTCTACATCTCAAGTTCCTTAAAATTTTCATCAGTAAGGAAAAGATAAAAAAAGGAAACCTAGAAGAGAAACCCATCTCTGAGCTGAAGAAATACTGGCATACATTGCCCATTGATTTAAGGTTTTGATTTTAGGGAAACTTGCCAAGTGCACAATATCATGCTGCCAGCACATTCAGAGCAGAAGTAAAACTCTTCCCAAGATGCATCTATCTTCACTTCCCTATGACACACAATTTTTAAAATTAGGTATCTAAGTGCTTTGGACACTTCCATGCTCTAAGTTGCTGAAAAGTGCTGCTCTTTCTGCCCATGGATGTTTCCTGTACCTGCCCTTTGCCCCCTTCCTTCAGCCCTCCCTGTGCTGGACAGTCCTGGTAGGTAAGGTAGCCTCTGCCAGCTCAAAAGCTTGTCAGCTGCCAAGAGATCAAGAAAGGCAGAAAGTCAAAAATCCTCTTTGGCTTCCTTCACAACTTCTTAATTCATATATCATTTTTATTTTCTGACTTTGGCTTGAGCAGGTTACATATCCAGATTGTCTGTGTTGGAATACCTTATCACTAAAACTCACTATTGACTCGCTGTTGTTCTGCCCTTGACTGTAGGTTTGCTTGATTATCATCCCACATTTTGTACCATGCTGTTTCCAAAGTGATGTTGCCAAGAAGACTGGAACAGAGAGGAGACAGTTGTCAGACTTGTAGGGCATGTAACACACACCCCTCTATGTGAGGAGTGTCTCTGGAGCTGGGGATGCAGGGCAAAGTGCCAGCCCTCTCTGTGGGCTCAGACTGCCTGCTTACTTGGGAAATTCTGCAGCTTCTGTATACCAAACAGTCTCCAAATGCCTACATACATGTCCTCCTCAACCTGGCTATCTTGTACTTAAGATGAGGATAGGGAACACTGTGATAGAATAAACAAAAGCCTGGTGATAAAAATTGGGAAGACAGTGGTTGAGCAACACTTTTTTCCTCTCTTCATTTACTCTTTTTTGTAAAGTAACAACCCTTTCCTGTGGAAGTGAGTGCTCCTTGGACCTGATAAATGAGCTGAGGTAGCAATGAACAGCCCTACATGCAGTTACATAGATTCCTGGTGCAACCCACCAAATAATTTACCATCACTTCTTCTTGTGATTACTCGCATTCTTCAGAAATTGAAGACTGCCTCTTCCCCAGACCAAACTTCTCCAAATCATAGAAGCACAGAATTGGGTCCCTTCCTCTGAGTTGGAAGGGATCCATAGGATCATCAAGTCCAACTCTGAAGTGAATGTCCTATACAGGGATTGAACCCACAGCCCTGGCATTATTAGTGCCATGCTCTAATAGACCTTTTCAAAGACCATTAAACAAGTCTAAGATGAGACTTGTGGGTTCAAAGCAGGTGAGTAGCTGAGCAGAGCTGGCTACAAGTTCAAACAACAACCTTTCCTTTTGAAAAAAACTAGAGCCAAGCATCCCTGTTGAGCGTTCTACCTAACCCTGAAGAAGATTAAGCATTGCTTTCCTCTAGCATTGGATGAGTAGGTTGGTGCAATAAACTTAGCCTTCCCCTGCTTCCTCTCTGTGTTTTGGCTCAGGACTCCATCTCACCCCTTCTCTTGCTGTAAATTTAGAGAAGCAAAAAATTTCTATCACATGTAGTACCCTCACTGCTAGGGTTGCGCTAAGAGCCTTAGACTTTCTCCTAGCCCTGGTGTCTCACACAAATTCTTACTGTGTTAATCATTAGGCAGTATCACAGCTCAGTGCAAAGTGCTGTGCTGGGTTAACTGTGGTGCCACCAGTGCATCCTGCTCTTGTTGATTCCTGTGGAAGCTCTGATTTCATGTTGCCTATTATCAAAAGATATCAGCTAATCCTTTACACCCAACTTTTTCACAAGTTAAATCAGTGCATTTTTTTTAAACAGGAGAAAAATGCTCATTTCCTTGCTGTGCCCCGATAAAACTGCTTTCCTGACAGGGTGCAGGACAATTGAAAATATTTGTAAGGATGGAAACATTCACTGGTACATTTTATTGGCTTATTTGGAGCTTGAAATGGAGGAGCATGCAGAAAAGTAGGACACCAGTGGCTCATGCTCCTGCCTGACATTGATACAGAAAAACACTTTGGGATTTACTTTAGGAATGGACAATGTGAATAGGTCTCCTCTCTGTCCATGAGAGCACAGCTGAGGAATTCTGACCACTTCATTCTCTCCATCTTCAGATTTTACTCATAATCCTCTAAAAAATATGGGGAAATTGATTAATAACAGCTGCGTTTTGGAAATACTACATCTTCTCTTCCTTATCAGAGATAATTTTTTCATGCCATATGTTCAAATGTGCTAGAAAATCCATGTTTTTGTATTGTCACTCAGTGTTTGTGTTTATTATTGCATTCTTTTTTACACTGATTAAGAAGTACTGGCTGCCCACAAAAGATTAAAAATCCATGTAGGTGGTTTATCTGAGCTCAGATCTTGTATACAATTAAAATCCTTCTGCAATTTTCTCTATGCTTTGAAATTCCTATGGTTAAGAGAAAAGCTCCTTAAGCAGATTGCAGCAAGTTAGATATTTAATTGTATATAAATTGTAAGTACATGCTTACTGACAGATATGCATAATGTGGTAGTGTATTTTGCTTTAGCAGAGTCATGTGTGGATTGAGAAAAGCCTTCATTTCCAAACTAGCAGAAAGTTGCCCAGCACCTCTCCCTGTGCTGCATATAAGACCTGTATTGTGTCCTTGTTCTTGAAAAATCACAGATCCCCAGTATTTGTTTAAGCTTACTACAGAGGCTGTGTTTCATGTCTCATAGCCTTCAGAGCAGCCCACTGGAGTTAGGGGGTGGAATGCTACTGAAATTCAATAGGAACTGGGCATCTAGTTCCTTCAAACCCCTTGGAAATTCCTATCCAAATGTAGAGGAATAAACAGCTGCAAAACAGATTATAACTTTACTTGGAACAACTTTTATGAACATCTCAATGTGAAGTATTCTTAAGGCCTTTCCTGTCCCAACTCTCCCCTGTCATTCAGTGTTAAATTCATCCTCAGCTCTATGGAGAAAGATGCTGTGCTTTAAAAACCATCATGTTTTAATGTATAGAAAAGCCCTTTTTTTTGGCCCAGGATTGAAGCTAACTTCTCTCGGGCTTTGAATCAGTTTTTGTTTTCAAAAAAATCCTATATTTTAATGTAGACAGCAGGCTGGAAATGCCAGCTGTCTGAACCTATTCAGCAGTATAAAACTTCAGAATAAGTCCCAAGACAGAATGGTTACTGGCCAGAGAGTAGAACAGGTAATTAAAGATATTTAATAGGTGCATTTAACAAATAGCTCTGTGGTTTATCACTTAGCTCTACAGTTTATCACAGGAATATCACTTCCAGGCATTCCTGGCTGTATGTAAAATATTCACGCTAGCCCTGGCTTGCGCTTTTTTTTTTTTTTTTTTTTTGCTTCAATATAATGTTTCATGGGAACAGTAAAACCTGTAGAAGTCAGAGATCAAAGCTGAATGTTATTTCCAAAATATCAGTGATACACAGAATGCTGTCATGGAAACCTTCCTTACAGACCCTTAGCTCTATAATGGGCCATCATCCCACGCTGTGCTGGAGAACTATTCATCTGTCACCACACCAGAATATGTGGTCTGTAAATTGTAGTCACAATAAAAATACAGATAGCATCGCATGGTGCTGCTTTTCATGGACAGCAAAGCCTGCTCCTTCTGCCTGGATATCTGTCTGTACCTTGCAAAGATGTGGGATCAGATGGGCTTTGTTTCCTTAAGAAATATGGAATTTACTCTTTCCTCTGAAACCCATGTTAATATTAAAAGAAGATATGAAGTTTTCCAATTACATAACAAAAGAGATTATATTGTGCCAGACTCATTTCCAAGTCACATATCTCAGAGAAAATCCAAATTCTTGAATGAGAAACTACAAAGCTCTGCAAATAGATAAGCTCTGAGAATGTAGGCATCAGCTTCCTCTGGGTTTGGGATATTTAAGTGAGGGATACAATGTATTCAGTATGGTTTTAGTTGCGTCTTCAGTTTCAGGTGGACTAAAAAGACTGAATCTAGACATTTGGAATTTATTATAGGGAGGAAAGAGGTAAGTCATTGATCTTTTCTTGGTTTCAATTTAGATTGTTCCCAGTTCGATTTAGTTTGTTTCCAGTAGCTGATTCCTACAATATATAAAGTGAAATTATTTCTTTTTGCCTTTCAGTGCCTGTAGTTCAGTGCCTAAAGAGCATTGATGAATATTTAAACAGCTTGCTCTAATTATAGTGCATGTTAAACACAACCCTCAAATCCCTCAAAATTTACATGATGGAAATACAGTCTTTGTTATCAAACACGATCAAAGAAAAATAGAAATATATATGCTTCTCTATGCCCATAAAGGCACTGGAATTCATCTCTGTCTTTTACAGGAGCTGCATCTTCTCAGTCTCAGGCAATGCTGCAAGTTATTGTAACCTAAAACTCTGTTAAGATTGTGCATTATTGTAGGTCTGTGTCAAAATAAAAAGTGAAGAGGATGTCAAATATTAGCTTTCTCATGTGGCACGTTCACAATCAAGTGTTAGGAATTAAGTCCTATAAAGTATTCAGTTTCATGTGGGCTTTCCTAGGTCTCAGTGCACAGTAAATAAGATTACAAGAAAATAATGAGATGGGCTGCACAAAAACAATGACCATACAAGATCCTTGCACAAATTAGTGTTCAGTGAGTTGGGCTCCAGGGAATAATCAGCTAAGAGTAGGAGATGATGGCGTAGGGAAATCTCTTAGGAGTTAATGGTACTTATAGCACTGTGTTATCAACTAAGCTCTGTGGCTTAGTTGAATTAGAAATTGTCACACAGGAGGGACAAGGAAGGAGGTGTCATCTGCATACTGTGGGCTAATGGGGAGCACAGCAAAGCCTACTTTTCACTTTATTTTTTCTTTTACTTTCTGACATTGCATTTGTGACTCTGCCTCTTCCCCTATCTAACAGATCCAGTTTTCAGGTGAATGAATGCTACTAAGTTTTGTGCCAAAGGTGTGAAGGGATAAGTTTCTCTTGTGTTTCTATAGAAGTTGAACTAAGTGAATCTTGAGAAGAAGAAAACTCTTAATGTACTTTCAGGCTGAGCAGGCATAGCTCCTCTGTTCTTACTTCATGCTGTTGTACTTACTCCTAAGCACAAACTACATTCGATTACTCAGCTTGGAAGATCTCACTATGCTGACTGACCACTGACCCATATTCTCAGGTTCTGTTTTAGATATGTTGTGATAATTGCAAGAAAATGAGATTTTAAAAAATCTTGAAGTAATTTGTATGAGTTTCCCCTATTTTGGAGGCTTTCCTCATTGTATCAGAGAAAACACTTGTTCTACCTGACTTAAAGCTGTACATGGGGTGTTTTGGGAAAGAATGTCTCTTTCTCAGATCACAAACAAGAGTTTCTGACTTTCTAGCCAATATCTAAACTACCCAGAAGTTCCAGTAAGTTTTGGAAGAGTTCTTCTGCCTTCTGCCTGCATTTCCTTCCTTTTAATAGGAAACTTTGTTCCTGCATCTGAAAGTGAAGAAAAGCACACTTCATTTAGCCTGCAATTGTTCAGAACTCAGAAGTGTAGATTGATTAGCAAACACTCTACAATAGCTCTTATAATGGAGAGCTTTAAATAAATGGGTTTTAAACTATTCTTACAGTTTCTAGTGCTCTTTATACAGTCCAAACATGCTGTGTACACTATTCTTTGACTCTGCTGTGTTCCTGGAGGGGAATGAATTAGAATATTCTGAATGCCTTATGTAATGTATTTAGAGAACTTTTTTGTTTGTATCTTTGTTTGAATTTCTTGGACAGAATTAATTAATGGCAAAGTATAAAGGCCAACTTTGAAATCCTAGCTGACTTATACACTAGAGCTCAATTTGTATTCTACATCAAGGAAATGTTTGGATTTGAAAGAAGGACACCATTATCAAAAAGATTTCTGTAGATGGCTCTGTTCATCAGAGTGCCATCTCTTTGCCACAGAAGCAGAGTTTTAACACTTGGGCAATACAAAAGAAAAAAAAAATTTTGATCAGGGTACATATTTAATTTCTTATCAGGAACTAAATGCAGAACAGGAAATAGTAACTGAATTGGAATAGGAAAAAAATTATAAAGATTGTATTTGTTTAAAACAACATTAATTTCAGGTGAAAGGTAGAGAGAATAAAGTCTGTAGCTTGAAGACTTTTACAGTCCTGTGGAAATCTGATGGGGTAACAGCTTCTAGGAATGAGAAAGATTATTTTTCTTTTCATATTCATATTTACATTTATAGCTATATTTCTTTGTCCAGTAGTACGTTACTGCAGTAAAACATAAGGATTAGTTTCCTAGTGGGTGTAAGTTTGTCTAGCTTCACTGAAGTCAGTGCAATAAAGATAATTTACATGCATTTCCAAAGAGTTTAATCAGCTGGTCTCTGCAGCATTAGGGAAGTCGGCAGCAAAATCCTGCTTTTGTCTTTGTGGAAAAGGGGTTATTCATGAAATGCCGTGTTTGATTCAGACAAGTAAAGCAGCAGCTGAGAGTGTTACTGTGTGTGCCCTCACCCCTCTGCCTGCTCCACTGTGGGACAGGCAAAGGGGTGCAGATGGAGGTCCTTCCTGCACACCTACACTTTCCTAGATACCACACACTACAGACAGGCGAGGGCTTCCCTTGTGAGCAAAGGAGCTCTGCACAAGTGGTAGCATAGAAATGAAAAACCCCACATCATCTGGGGCTGTAAGATGTACACCAGCTCCTGTAAAAGCTGCTGGAATTTCCCCAGTTCACTGTAGGAGCAACATGAGATCCTGCTCTGTACATGGTGGGGCCCAGGGGCAGGTGGACACCCCATGCTTGTGGCAGACTGGGCTGCCACGAGTCCAGTTAGGGCTGAAGAGGCAGAAAGATCAGCAAGGAAGGCCAGAGGGTTTCGAGTTTGTGCATTAAATTCAGGAAGTGCAGTGGAATTTTTTCCAGTCTAGAGACCTCAAACCTTGGAGAGGACCAACCTTGCTGATTTTTTTCTGATCTATTTCTTGTGTTCTCAGGAATGGAAATTTGTATGGTCACACAAAATCAGCATAATGGTCCCGTATCTCATATAAGTAGCTTATATATAGTGCCTAGCCAGTAGGGTACTAAGACTTCTAGGTAGATGAAAAATCTTGTCTTTATGTTTTCCAGTATTATTCTCTCTGTCAAAGAGAAATTGGACAGGAAGGAGTAGAGTATTGGTAACATAGTTTATGCTTTTAAATATTTACAGTATAGGGAAAGGATTGGTTGAGATTTTATTTTCTAATTTCAAAATAATTTTTCTCCTCACACTAACAACTCACTTTTTTTTCTTCTCAAACATTATTTTCTGCCTCAGTTATATTTCTCTATGGCACCTTGGCATGGTCTTGAGAAACGTTAAACACTAACCCATCTGAGTCTTTAGAAATAGTAGAATATTTATCATAGTAATATCATACTGTCCAATTTCTCTGATACCAGCAAATTTCTACATTCCTACAAGAGACAAGGTATTAGGATAAGGACAGTAGCTGGTATGCAGAAAACCCAGCTTCTCTGGCCTGTTTGACACTGGGCAATCATGGATTTCCTCCAGAGCTGTTGAGAGCACTGTGGACAAGCCTGTGTTTATACTCCTGCAGTACAATGTGAGCAGTGGCACAGAAATGCTGCTGGGCTCCTGCCAAAGGGCCACACAAAGGCAGCCAGATCATCTCCCTGCAATGCAAATGCGATGACAGTGGCAGCAGGGGAAGCCTGGCTGTGCAGCCACCTCCTCCTCTCCCCTGCTCAGCCCTCCCCAGCTCTGGTACTGGGAGGTTACCAGAAGTGCTGGCTGCAAAGGGATTTTGGTAGGCACATTGCCTTCAGAGCTCAAAGCTCATGCCCATCTGATAGTGGGATGGAAACAGTAATATCCCAGGACCCTTACTGATCCCTCCCTTCAGGTGTCTTTGGAGTCTGGCAGGTGGCCAGAGTGGGCAGGACCATTCCCTCATGAGGCCCCAACACAACTTTGAACAAAACCTCTCTTCTCTGAGTCTGAACGAGGGGACTGGCAGGAGCTGGGGGAGGAGCACCAGCAGGGCAGTGCAGAGCCCTCGGTGATGGGAAGGGCCCAGGAGAAGTTGCCATCTCCTGCGTGAGTGAAGGCAGCTCCCCCAGCCAGGATCCCAGACCGTCACCCTGTGCACGAGGTACTGCACTGCTGGGGCACAGGGGGAGGAGAGGGAACTAGGAAAGAGGTGAGCAGCTGAGAAGGGAAGGGGCTAAAGAGAGCAGAGAAACTGGGATGGAGGGGCTTGGAAGAACCTGATCCACTGCCTGAAGGGAAAATAAGATTCAATGGGATGCTCAGATATGCAGAAACAAGGGAGTGCTGATGCTATGGGGAGAAGAAGGAGAATTTACTGTACAATTAAGCCTTGATTCAATCCTGAGTATGCAGTGACTGAGGGAGTTGAATGGGAATACTCATGTTATGAAGACAACTCCAATGTGCATTTTTCTTCTTGGCTTACATTTATTTTGTCTGATTTGCACTTATCTCCACAATTTATCAACATACAATTGTATTTTCTACAATTGCTGATCTTCTCCCAAGCCATGAAGTCAGAAAACTCTCTAAAACCAATTTTCAAAATCAGAAATATCTCTTCCTGAAATCAGTAAATAAGGGGTTCACTGCATCCCATTCCATCTGTTCAAAAGAATATGACTGTTTCCATGAAATTAATACCTTTCAAAATTTATCTTTGGAAGTGGGGAGAACATGTATGTGATTTGGAAATAAGATGTAAGAGATGGTGCCCTCTTCTGAAGGGATGGTTAGTCCTGCTCTTTGGTATTTGTACAAAGCTCAAATATGGTTTGTTTTCTTGGACTTGAATGTCATTGGATCACGGGTGCTCTAGGATAAAGATTTGCTTGTTTGTTTGTTTGCTGCTTGTTTTCTGAGTGGAATTTTATATGTTTATTTTTATATGTGCAAAATGCTCTGTTCTACAGGGAGGGATGTCAGACACCTATTTTAGGAAATAGGTGCTTTTACTCTGCAGCTGAGTAGTGGTTTTGCTTCAAGTTCCCTTAATATTCAAAACCCCACCAGAGCACTGGTTGACTATAAAACAAATAGTACTTGGCTTTATAAATTTCATATAACCTTCCATTTTCATGTATCTCACATAGGTCAGCATGCTTGGATTTACTGATTTTTTTCTCTTCATTTTTATTCTTATTGAAAAATTAGTTATGTAGGGTATTGAGTCCCAGCTGTCTTTATTTTGATACAAGATTATTTACTGCTTGATTAAGAAACTTTTCCAAAATAGCGCTGTCTGTGTCATGGCAGGGTACTCTCTATGCAAAATGCAGTTATACAGTATTTCCCCAGTGGTATTTCTCCCAAGACTTGTTTGGTATTTGGAAGGCAGGCTGAGGACAGCTGGCTAGCACAGCCATGGCTGCAGCCTTATCTTGTCGTTATCAAACACACAAACCATGCAGCAGCATCCACAGGACAGATCTCCACCCAGGGACTGGCTGCAAGCCAGGCCTAACTCACTAGGTAGGATCTGCTCAAAAAGAGCTTTCCAAGCTAGAAGCAGCAGCCACAGGGATGGATCACAGCCCCCTCTGAACAAATTGTGAGTGCACAAATTCCTGCTCTCCTTGGGGTACTGGCAATGCCAAAGGAGAGAGTGAGATTCATCCCTCAATTTCAGTGCTGCCCACCAGTCTAGTGATGGCAGCATGAGGCTGCTCTTCCACCTCTTCGGTAAATACAGATGAGGCAGCAACACAATATAGCCTTGCTCTTCAACTGGAAGAGAAGTGGTAACTTTGCAGAGTCCTCAGGTTCCCCACTCCTCTGTCCTTTCTGGGGAAGATCCAGACCCATCCCTGTGATAGGCTTACCCCACACTGGCAGGAAAAAATTATACCCACCTCTGCCTTAGTCTTTCTTGGCCACCTGCTGCTAAAATCAGCTTGCTGATGTCTCACTTTCCAGACCAACATTTCAGGATCTTCATTTCCATTCAGAAAGTGCTATTTTATGCTTGGGTTTTGCTATGAGGCAGTGTTGCTGTAAGATATTTCTCTACAGCTATAAATTTCAAGTTTTTAGGCTTGAGAGACAGGGCTGAGAAAGTATTTTCTCTTTTTGTGTGCTTATGCCAATAACTGTGAATGTAAATAGCTGCATTAATGAGGCTTGTTGAAAGTGTTTTATTAGGAAATGTAAAAGTCATTACCTTTTCAGTAAGAAAGTGTAAACGACCCTTCTTATATTTGCATAAGAAACTATAAAGCTTAATTTCCTATGCATACAAGAGCATTTTTGTCCATCATAATACCCAAAGCACTTTAGTAAGGCATTTTGTCATTTTAGTTTGAAGTAGCACTGTCATTTAATACTGTCTTTTTTCCTACACCACCTTACATTCCCAAATCCTTCTATAAAAGACTGTCTATGCTTATGTCAATGTAAAAAGAAATGCATGGGTGATGTTCTGTTGGTATAATCCTCATTTTGTTGGCTGGTTGGAGAGTGAATAGGCATCATTGAAACTGAATGAAAAATCTTCTCTACCTGTGTAGCCAGTTGATTTTACAAGTGGTTTGGTTGGACAGTTTGTTACATAATATATATTTTGAATTTTCTACAGCTCTGTTTTACTTGCATCTATAAATTGAGATTTTTGAGGCTTCATAGAAAAAAATTCCTTAAAATCTCAGTGGGTTTGACTCTTCAGAATGATGATGTTTCAGTTGTTGATGTCAAGATAAATTTTTATTATGGAGAATTTTCTTCTAAGGGAATGGGGTTGAGGAATTTGTTCAGAATTAGTAGTATTGCAGGAATGACAGAAGAGTAGCAGTGGTGGATGGAGGCAGGGGAAGAAGGCTTCGAAGAGGTGGAGAATGGGGGGCACACTCCTCACACAGAGAAAGGTCATGGCAAAATGAAAACAAAACATGACTAGAGGACAGAACCTAACACCAGAATTTTTTTTCCCCTGTTAAAAGAATTTAGTGAATCATTGTGTAAGTATTGTAGAAAATCCACAGGAGGAAACCTCATGGCAAGAAATATCTGTAGAATAATACCCCAAAAAGGTCTAGTGCCATTTTTATCTACAGTATCATTTTTGCTGTTTAACTCCAATAGTTATAAGTTCATGTGTAACAGAAACAATTTCCTCAGTCCTAAAATAATAATTTTCATGTCCTTCCTATTTCTAACAGCAAAAGCAACAATAACAAAAAAAGCTGTAAATAACTTAAGTGCCTTTGTGGATGCACAAATACATAATACAGAATCCAAGCCACTTAGTAACAAAAATAGTCACATGCACTGGACAACAGGCCTGTGTATTTTTCCTTAAGGCTTGAATCAGCTGAGAAAAAGTGCCATGTTGAGCATTACACTGTTTTTCTCCAGATAATTCAATGTGTGAATTATTACATTATTATTTCACTGCTTCCCTACACGCTACATTTCAAGAAAGCAATTTTATGTATACAGTATTTAAGCACACATGAAAGCCTGCTGAGATTTGTTAGGATTACACTAAAAATCCTGCCACAGATACAGAGAATACTCAGCTTCTTCCTCCAAAAGGCTAGTCACATCTCCACATATGGGGAGATATTTATTGAGTGCAACGTTAACAGCTACCATATTGCTGTACTCCCACGTTGACACAAATGTTGGCAAAAGCTACTGTGCCAGCTGCCCACTTTACACACTCTAGTGGCACCTTTCTCCTCCTCGAATCCATAAATTGCCATTATCATCCAATTAATGCTCAAACAGTGATATTTTTGCTGTGTCACATATTTCTTAGAATATAAAGATGGATACACAGGAGTCTGTACTCCAGAACAAACCCAGCAGCTAAGACTTGTTTGTTGCCAGAAAACACCCTGGAGTCCTCTGTGTGAATATTATTATAGAGAGCCAAGGATTAGTGTAGAGATTGAGGAGATTAAACCTTAATTAAAATGAGCACCTGTACATAGAACATTCAGCAGACAGCTATTGTTCTAGTCGTAGTGGAGCAGGTCTTCCTGCAGCTGCCCAGCTCATCCCTCCCATCCTGCCCAAGGGGATGGGTTCCTGCAGTGGGTGCTGGAGGACACATTGTTTAGTGCTTAAGGCACTACAGAGACATGTAGCTACAGAAGGCTCCTCCAGCCATGGGGCTGCTTTGCAACAAGATAAGGTGACTTCCATAATCAGCATTTGTATCTAAACTGCACACAAGGTTTTTGCCCTTCTGTTCATAGGCTATGCTGCTCCAGCCCATGATGGTCTGTT
Organism: Fringilla coelebs; assembly: GCF_963513975.1. Classification (NCBI taxonomy): domain Eukaryota; kingdom Metazoa; phylum Chordata; class Aves; order Passeriformes; family Fringillidae; genus Fringilla; species Fringilla coelebs. Next base: position 8,406,435 of record NC_140066.1, on the reverse strand, counting down.
CCCTATCAAGACTGCATGGGAACTGCATTTCCCTCCTGAGCGCACAGAACTGGAGGTGATGATAATTTCTAATAAGTTTTCATCTTCAGAAGAATTTATTTTAGATCTAAGGTAGTTTCTGCCTGCTTGCCTCCAAAATATG